>NW_026892555.1:28203125-28828750 GCF_033815535.1 Pezoporus flaviventris
AGTTCACTCTGCTTTGAGTTAGAGGTTGGACCAGATGATTTCAAGAGTCCCTTCCAACCTAAATAATTCTTCAGTTCTGCTAATTATCCTTTAACTGTGGAATGTGTCTTGATATGTCTCGGTATTCTTGAGTCTACAACTCCACCCCTGTCCTTGAGTTTACCTCTGCATACAACAGATGTGCAACCACATGTTTTGTGTTGACATTCAGAAGTTTTTGGCTCAGCTAATAAAAAGCAATATTTGCTCTCTTTGAGAAATGCATCCCTTATTCCTGTGTGACCCAATGAGTCCACAGGAAACAATAAACCACAAACAATTAGAATGGTCATGTATCTCCTTCTAATATATGTTGGTAATCAATAAAAATTACCAATTAAGCCATTATTTCCAATAATAATGCACCCACTTTAATTACAAAAAAAACTGATAGTGAATAAGACTCATTTAAGGCTGACAAATTAGGATAGGCATTCACTGTCTATGTTTATTCCTTTATATTTTTTCACAATGAAGAATTGTCAAATGAGATAAGGAGAAACTGTGTAACTGAAGTTATTGAATGATTCAGCAACTGTTGTCCATAAAAGCTTATTACGGGCTGTAACACATTTTATGAAACCTACAGAGACTAGATATTCTCTTTGAAGAAATGCATCAGACATAGGGTCTGAAATTGAAATCATAACTTTAATTTCCCAATTTTAGACAGTAGGACAGTGTTAAGCTTTCTGTTAAAAATAAAATACTCTTCTTGGATTTGTCTGTAAGCCAGCAATTTTCAAGACCAGTAACGCAGCTGTTGAGCCAATAGAGATTTTATGTGTGACCACTGAATACAAATGAGTTGTTATTCCATTTTTTCTGAATTAAACTGCTATTACTCTAGCCAGTGTGAGCATGCTGCTGTGATATGTTGAAAAAAAACCAAAACCCAAAAGCTTATCTTAGAAGCCATACATTTCCATACCTAAAGTAAATGTTCTATACCTTAAGATACTGTCCCAGGCTCATTTAATAAACTGTTTCTCTTTGTTTTTCAATAACTGTTTAGTGCTTGGAAATTACTTCAGAAATAGCTATGTTTTAATTAAAATAGAATGAGAATTCTCCTACATCTTTATAACATCCCATTTAAAGGAGAATGCAATTTGAACATGGCTGTTGAGAAGCTCCTGCGCCATGAATTAGAGAGAAAAACAAAACAAAAACAAACAAACAAACAAACAAAAACACAACCCAACACAATTCTAGGAAACAGTCACATTTGTGGGAAAGTTCAAAAAACTCGTGTGAATTCTTCACATCAACATTATTGATGTGAAGAATGGCCATGGTGGGGGGGTTGGAACAAGATGATCTTAAGGTCCTTTCCAACCCTAACTATTCTATGGTCCTATGATTTTGATGGATATGTGTTGAGAGGGAATTTCTCTCTGAACATGGAATTTTCCTCAAGACTGGTGAGAAACAAAATGCTTATGGCAGATACTGAAATTCAATATTATAGTGCTTTAACAAAGTTATACAACCTGCAGTCTTCATTTGTCCATCTAACAAAGGGATTAGTCTATGTAAAATACTTCTTTAAATACCCAGAACAATGATTTACTTACAAGAAGTTTTTAGTCAATTGTTTTATAAGAAAGACAGCTAGCTACGAATATTGCCTTTCATTTTAGCTCTAAGTAGTTTTTCTTGATCCAACTTCCTTAGCTCACTTAGTTTTTTCCCTGATTTTCTCCTTTCAAAAAAATAATGATGTGGTAGCAGGACTAAGTATGGCACCTGGTAGATTGGGAGCTAAACCTGTGAGTCAGGAAAGCAGAGACCTTGTATGATGGATGTCAGTGATTACTCCTGCCACACTAATTGGCCAGATTCATGTGTTTCTCAGCTTTCTTAGCTCACATCCAGGACTGCCTTTTGCAAGGCAGGAGCCTTGAGCCTGGGAAGGATTCAGTTTGTGTTTGAACTGGAGCTGAAGGAAGGCTTCATTATTCATTCTGACTAAAAGTGACTACACAAGGCCTTTTCCTTGATCTAAGCAAATACAGCAGCGATCAGCATGTCATATAGAAAAGAAGGTAGCTTTGTGCAGGAGGTCAATTAGAATTGAATATTTATATATTATTCTGAACAAGCTCAGCTAAGAAAATTAACAGTTGGGAAAGTTCATAGCTTTGCAAAACATCTCACAGCAGCTCGGGTTCTAATTCACGTTAGAAACAAAAGTGTAGAACCAGTACATAATGCATTGGTCTAATGCTCAAGAAAAAAGTGAGTTAGCGGGCAGAAAAATCTGATGTAGTCCAGTGCTTTTAGTCTTAGTGTGCAATTGACTTTCACCTACAGATCATCTTTGCAAAAGCCACATTTGGATAACAGGCTCAATTTTTTAGGTAGAAAAGATCAATTTAAGAAATGCTTTGCTCAAGAAAAAGTTATTGTTTACCAGAAGTAGGTAAGAAAGTAGTTTTGCATGGGTTAAAATAAGGTTTAAACAAATTTAGGAAAATTGCTCCAAAAGAAACAAGAAATATTCAGCCTTCTAAAATATTTATTATAGCACTAATGGCAAATATAGCACTTTTTTTTGTTGTTCCCCCCACCACAAATCATCCATCAGTGTGAACCTGAATCAGTCCATAAAATATTTAGCACACCAGAGAACCCATATGAATATACAGGATTGACAGGAAAATAAACATCATCCGGCCTTAAATGTATTTCTTATTCTACTTCCTTCAGATTCATGCCGTTTGTATTGATTTTTTTTCCAGACAAAGTAATAACCACAGCATAATATTCCTCTCCAATGCACTACCTGTTTTTCATTTACAGAAGTCTGAAATAATGACTTCAAATATTTACACAATCAAAATTAGTTCATATTGTCAAACTGTTAATAATGTGGAATTCTGGATACACTGGGCTGGCTGGCAATGAGGTGTCTTTTGCCCATAAAATTCTGCAAACTAGCTTGGCCAACATACTCATGTTTAAATCTTTGGAAAAAAACAGTAGTTTAGAAGGGCTGAGAAAGAAAAACATTTTAAAAATTATAGAACAGAATACACCATACTGTTAACTACTTCCTATCTTCAAAAGGTATCCAAACTTGGCCTCCAGAATTATCATAATTGAAATTACTGGCAAAACATTTCAACCTATGACAGAACTGTTAGGGGTTTTTTTTTTGTTTGTTTTGGGGTTTTTCAAAATCTTAAATAAGTAGGGTTTTTTTTTTAAGTTTAGAAGAATGTAAAACTTTTAGCAATTTAAGTTAATTTTTAAGGACATAAATGGTCAATTTAACTCAATGGTTAAGTTAAAACTTTAAACATTTATGTCCATATAGGACCTAAAATAGTCTCACGTTAGATCCATTAATATACTTCTGTTTGCAAGCCTGCATATCACCACCTATGTTATAACAAATTTAGTTAGTTGCCTAAATATCTTTTCCTGCATATTCCTATTTTTCTATCAACTCACAATTGTATATCCAATTGTGATTGGTTTTGGGGTTTTGTTTGTTTTGTGTTTGAGGAGTTTTTTTTCCTGAAACCCTGGGTATTTTTTTTCCCTTTTTCTCTTTTTCATTACGAAAATCCCACAATAACTCTAAAAATATGTGCGCGATTTCTTTTTCCCTCTAACCTAGTTCTTTTATATATTTAGAAGTAGACCTTATGCTTACTAAGGGTGATTTTATTCTCATTTGAACTAAGCACAATAATCTTCAGTTATCCTTATAAGTACACAAAAGTTTTCCTAATCAAGGTCATCTTTCAGCACTGTTCATTTGCTCTAGCAAATCTGAAGTTTCTTTTTCTACAAAATCTACTAGAGCAGCTGACCTGCGAGGATCAAGGGGGTATAGCAAACCTGTGATCTGCAGTAGCTAAGCTCTGGGCATCAATATGTCTCAAAGTCCAGATAGAGAAAGGATATTGATTTAATGTTATTCTTGCAGGCATACCCTTATAGACAGACATGCAAAGACCAGATACCAGGTCTGAATTCCCCACTGTTTTAGGGGTTTAGACTTTAATAGCAAATAGAACTGTTAACCACTTCACTGTTCACTACTTAATTGTGGATATGAAGAAAAAAAGTTGCATATTTAATTCCTGATACTCTCAGATGCTTAAATGATTTCATTTTATTGAACTGCCCTTGCTCGTATAAAATAAGGCACAGAAGAAAGTAATACACAATTAATAAGTTGAAAATACACTGTCACTAATGGATATGTATTTCTTTTGCAAGACAGGCATTACCTTACAGGTATTTTCCTGTCCTTCCTTTTAACCGCTTTACAGTGAAACTAAGAAGCAGAAACCAAGCTTCAGGGTTGTTTTTTAAAAACATCAAATTCAGCATTATCTCCTTAATGTGTAAAATGCCCCAAAGAAATCAAATGTCAGTAGAAGTGCCCTAGAAGCAGACACACCTGTATACTTGCATTGCTGCTGCTAAGCAACCAGAACAAAAAGCTCAATACAAGTCAATTCTTATTTAAAGAACCAACACTAATTTCATTCTGGTTTTGAAAATAGGATATTAATGAGTAACACCTAAGTTTTCAGCCCTATATGTTTTTGAAAGTAATTGCCACAGACTCATTATTTAAAGTTCTAATATCTGTTCGATTGCTGTCATAAATTGATTATCTATCTGTAAAAAAAAAACACATGCAGAATCCCATAGCACTGGCTTGATACACAGAGCCTGTCGCTGAGTTGCTGTGCTGTTAGACTGCAGAAAAACATACAGAACAAAATGCTACACGCTTTGTGGGTAAATGCCTGTTTTGCCACATGGTAAGTACCCTTTTAGGGTGAACAGCAAAATAACAAACACCTGGCAATACTTCAACATCAAAAGCTGGCGGATACCCCCTGACTGCTGATAAATTCAAAGACAGCTTGGACTCTGCCTGGCAGCTTTTACTGACAAAAGAAAATTTTCAGAGGTATGCTATTCCAAAGTATTTTCATAGAGTCATAAAACCTTTCAGTGAAGAACTTTTTTCTAAAGCTATCCTGCTGCAATTTGGTACTGAATTAAATGTAGGCAAGGTTATTTTAATAGTAAGGTCAGTATGATGAAAGTATAATTTATATTTCAGGTACCTGTCTGCAAGTGAGTATGGAAACCATCAAATGAAAGTAATCTGGTCTTTGAGAAAAAATGCTGTCAAGAAATCTGCTTCCAAAAGTGGAAGCAATATCAGAGGTAAGTTATACCAGACCTCTTTGCTACAGATGGAACTGGGTCAATTTTTTTTCTTTATTTCATTGTCAGGAGGAACTGAAACATGTGCAGCCAACATATTAAATTTGGGATTAGAAGAAATATCCTTAAAGCAACTTTGAAGCAGGACTTCACAACTAATGAAGAGACTCATAAGGACTGTACTTTAGTGGCCTACTGACTTTTACATCCTGTTTGGGTGATATTCACTGAAGTAGGAAAAAAGGCCTAAACACTAGTGAAAAGTGTTGGGGAAGGGAGGAGGCAGAGATAATTTTTTTCATTAGGAGGAAACAAAATGAAGAAAACACTGAGTAAAAATGTGTGCAATACCTTGTGAGTCATTGTCAGAGACCAAGAAAGAGTAGACAGTTCTCACCAGCTTGGACAAGAACAGAAGGGCAAAGGCAAAGGTGATGTAACTCCAAATTCCCATTGCTAATCTCTAATTACAGTTTGGGGTTTTTTATATGATAAATTAGACTGGCTCATATATCTTTAAATTATAATGTGATTTGGTGGAACTATCCGTATTTATAGAAAATGCAATGGATACATGTGTTCTTGGAAACTGAAGATGAGTTTTACTACTCCAATGCCTTAAAGCACAATCAATTTATTTTGTATAAATCAGTAAGATTTCCATATGGCATTCTCAATCTACGCTTGTTTTTTCTATACCATGGTATATCTACCTTTTCCTAGTGTAAAAATTCGTACCCAAAATGCCACAGTACTACTAAATGCTTCTTCTTCAGCAGCTCTATGGTGTATTAAAGAAAAGTTTTGAACACCCATTGTGAGTGATATTTTGTGGCACTAAAGGCGAGTTTTAACTTACTGGACATGACTTTGAATTTGGTATGCTGATTATCAAATCAGCATACCAAATTCAAGTTCTGCGCTTCTGCAGTGAAGAACACCTCTGTTCCTGGAGGAATGCCAGTTCAGCCAGCCAGGTCTGCTTTCCAGCATATGGGTAAGGTCAAAGCCCTGTCTCTTTTAAAACCTCCTGGGCACCAAAGCTGAGACAGAACAGCTCCTCATTCTTATAGGGAAGTCAGGGATTAGCCACAGGTTTAAACAAAGGAGAGGAAGGGATGTATTGTAACTTCTCCTCACATGCACATCTCCCTCCTTTATAAGAGAATTGTTATTGGGGAAGGTGAACCCTCTAGCTCATTAGGGGACATACAAAGATGAGAAAGGAATTAATACTCTAACAATAGAAAGTAGTTATTTGGTCTTTGCTGGAAAGCATGGCTTTAGAGAAGTTCTTGTAGCAAGTATACTTAGATTCGAACTCTAGAAACCTGGGTTAAATAATCTCTAGGTAAGATTTACTGCATTTTCTGCAAAAACCTGTCTTGTTAAAGATACCCATGGAAGCTCTAAATTAGCTTTTCCATATATCTACAGCAGATGCTTTACACTTTCCAGACTACCCTTTTGTTACGAACAGCATTTCTTTAGCAATGTATTTCCCACAGCATAAAGGAGGATGCAGAGTGTAATGGAGCAGGAGAAAATCTATGAATTTGGATATACAATAGAAGGGTATAGTCTTGTGCTGAGACTAGTAGGGAGGGCTCATATCTGCTCTGATTTAATCTTTATTCCTGAACAAATGTTCAAACCTACCTAAACAAAGTTGATATAGCAGAAAGTTTAAGAGTCCAGGAAAATCTGGATGAGGAAAAGCCCTACTGTGAATCACACTTAAGAAACATTCAGAGTGCCAGTTCTGCAGGTGAGACAGCTTAGCTTTGTATGTTCTTTAATTTGGAAAAAAAATCAAAATGACAGTTGTGCAGGCATCCAAAACCAGGCTGGAACTGGGAATCAGCCCGCGTTGTAGGACCACTTGCCAGCACTGCAGTTGGCCTGATGTGGATTGAACTGGTTATAGTTATGTAGCCAAAAGCGTAAATCTGTTCCTAGCCTTTTCCATAGTGTGAGCTCACAAATGAAGAATTTCAGAATTTTTAGGGAAAAAAATCATTTAAATATTTAATTATACTTTACATTTGCAGACCTCTGAATGCCTGAGCTTGCTCCTTGGCATTTCTGTATGACAACATTTTTTGTACAGTTTACACATCCTCTCAAACAAGGTACCTTTAAGGTGACACGTGTTTTGTTTGCAGTTTTTACTAACAACTTTCTCTGAATTTTTCCACTTGCCAGAAAATTAATGGTGTTATTTTATTTTTGTTTAGTTTTAAGTCTTAACACACTTGATGTTTTCAGAAGTATTTTAAAACTGGTTTGGTACCCAAGCTGCCGTGCAGATAAATCAGCAGTTGCAGTGCATGGGTCATAGCATTTTTCTTGAACCGTAAAAATGGGATTTTAACCAAGAGTGCTAAACATCACAAGCCATTTATTCTGTGTTCACAGCACAGTTGGAAGAAACGTGACTATGCTACCTAATAACTAAATGCCGGAGAGCAAGATTTATTCTAGACTGCTGACAATAGAATCATGGCTTGATTATGCTGGTTTTAAAGGCCATTAAAGCATTTTTGGGGAAGAAAAAGGAGAAGGGCAATGTCATAATATGTCTTGAATTTCAACATGCTAACACTATTAATGTCAGACTATAAGAAAGAATCTTTAGATCCACGTTTGCTGATAGACTTCATATTTTCATTTAAAGGCTTTGCAAGCTTGATTTCTGCCTTGTCCTGTTCAAACAGGCATCTGTATTTCTACTGTCCAAATGCCACATGTTCATTTTATTACTGAAGAGACACAGTGACATTTAAATTAGCTGCTTACTACAGGAAGACTATGTGGTTTAAGGACAGTGGCTGCTTGCCTCTGACTGTCACAGACAGCAAGATCTTCCTGCCTTATATTGTAGGCTGCTGATAATGCGTATCTGGATGCCCTCATAGCACTGTCCCGACCAAAGTCACAGTATCACAGTATCACAGTATGCTAGAGATTGGAAGGGACCTCAAAAGATCATCTAGTCCAATCCCCCTGCCGGAGCAGGAACACCTAGATAATGTTACACAGGAATGTGTCCAGGCGGGTTTTGAATGTCTTTAGGGAAGGAGACTCCACAACCTCCCTGGGCAGCCTGTTCCAGTGTTCTGTCACCCTCACTGAGAAGAAGTTTCTTCTCAAGTTTAAGTGGAACCTCTTGTGTTCCAGTTTGTACCCATTACCCCTTGTCCTATCATTGTTTGCCACTGAGTAGAGCCTGGCTCCATCCTCATGACACTCCCCCTTCATATATTTATATACACTAATAAGGTCACCCCTCAGTCTCCTCTTCTCTAAACTATAGAGACCCAGTTCCCTCAGTCTTTCCTCATAAGGGAGATGCTCCACTCCCTTAATCATCTTAGTTGCCCTGTGCTGGACTCTCTCCAGACCACACTTCCTCAATTTAGCTGTGAGGATGCTGTGGGAGACTGTGTCAAATGCTTTGCTGAAGTCAAGGTAGACCACATCCACCGCTCTGCCATCATCCATCCACCGTGTTATTTCCTCATAAAAGGCTAAGAGATTGGTCAAGCATGATTTCCCCTTGGTGAAGCCATGTTGACTGCCACTCATAACCCTCTTATGCTTGATATGCCTTAAGATGGCACCAAGGATAAGGTGTTCCATCACTTTCCCAGGGATGGAGGTGAGGCTGACCGGTCTATAGTTACCCGGGTCCTCCTTCTTGCCCTTTTTGAAGACTGGAGTGACATTTGCTTTCCTCCAGTCCTCAGGCACCTCTCCTGTTTCCCAAGACTTGGTAAAGATGATGGAGAGTGGTCTAGCAATGACTTCCTCCAGTTCCCTCAGCACCCGCAGGTGCATCCCATCTGGACCCATGGATTTATGGATGTCCAGATTGCTCAACTGGTCTCTAACCCATTCCTCATCGTCTAAGGCAAACCACTCCGTCGACCTGACTTCATCTAAGGTCTCAGGGGTACAGGGCTCTTCAGGACTGCCTGCAGCAGAGTAGACAGAGACAAAGAAGGCATTCAGTAACTCTGCCATCTCTGTATCTTCTGTCACCAGGGCACCCATCCCGTTCATCAGTGGGCCTACATTGCCTCTGGTGTTAGTTTTGTCTGCCATGTATTTGAAAAAGCTCTTTTTGCTGTCCTTGACCTTTCTCGCCAGGTTTAATTCTAAGGAGGCCTTAGTCCTCCTAGCTGCCTTCCTACATCCTCTAGCAGCAGCCTTATATTCCTCCCAAGTGGCCAGCCCCTCCTTCCATGACCTGTAAACTCTCCTCTTCCACTTGAGCATACCCAGCAATTCCCTATTTAGCCACGCAGGTCTCCTGGTCCTCTTCCTTGACTTCCTACGTGTCGGGATGCTCCGATCTTGAGCTCGGAAAAAGCAGTCCTTGAATGCCAACCAACTATCTTGGGCCCCTTTACCTTCAAAGAGCCTTGCCCATGGGATTTCCCCTAGCAATTGCTTGAAAAGGCCAAAGTTTGCCCTGCTAAAGTCCAGGGTTGCAATTCTACTTGCTATTCTACTGGTCCTACCACACAAGATCCTGAATTCCACCATCTCGTGGCCGCTGCAACCAAGGCAGCCCTCAACCCTTACTGCTTCAACCAGAAAAGTCAGGTGTATCTCTACCTTCACATGCTATAGCAGTTTTGGAAGCAGCTTGTGGCTAGTCTCTGCATTGTATTGCGCATTGTATTGCACATTTTATTGGGTAGTGCAGATGAAGATGACTCGGGGATCAAGCCTACTTTTCCCTTTGGCTGGGTTTTACAACGTGCTGGACAGACGTTGTCCATGTAGTGTGGCGGTGAGAGTAGAATACCACTAAAACCCAGCATCTGTTAAGTGTTACACTGGGAGTGCCTGCCATTGACACCTTATTTAATCAGCACAGCTACTTTCATGCCTTCCTTGTCCATCTTTCTTTGCTCTCCAAAGCATTAATAGAGTCATCACTGACAGCGCCAATTGCAGTTGTGGGAAGACCCTGGCTGTGACAGATTCAGACACAGGATTAATATGGTGCTTCTGCTTCTCCCAGGGGCTGTGTGGATATAAGCTGTATTACAAAGTTTTCCACTGACTTCAGACTATAAGATCACAGTATCACAGTATCACAGTATGCTAGAGATTGGAAGGGACCTCAAAAGATCATCTAGTCCAATCCCCCTGCCGGAGCAGGAACACCTAGATAATGTTACACAGGAATGTGTCCAGGCGAGTTTTGAATGTCTCCAGGGAAGGAGACTCAAAGATATGCGAAGTTCAGGTTTTTAATAGTAAATTACCTTAAGTTCATACAATTGGACTTTGATTTAGCTACTGTGATCCTAAAAATTTAGTTGGACCTGAAGATCCCCTGGATAAGTATTTTTCTATAATCAGCATACCAGGTGTGCCTAAAAATTTACATTTGGAGCATTGCAGCTAGTGTAATATCAAGAAATGGTTACAGAGGTGACCTGCCTGAGGGCCTGCAGAAATGTCACACATGGGGCATGATCAGTAATGAGCTACTCCCAGTTTCTGCTGTGTTCATACTGAGACAAGTTGTCCTTAGACAGTGATACCTTTCCTTCTCCTGTGCTTACCTGCCTCCTTTCTCATAGGCTACTACAGTTTGATTCACTAATTATTTGTAAAAAATCCAGGCTGTGATTATCTGTAAGGAATCCAGATGATTGTGATTTCCTCTGCAAGCAAAGTACCTGCCAGGAAATACTCTTCACAGAATTATTTAGAAAAAAGGAAAAAAAAAGAAAAAAAAAATCAATATTTTAAAGCAAATAACCAAACAAAAACCCCCCAACAAACCAAAATCATCAATAAAGCAAACATGCATAGTGTGCAAACATCAAAACTTCAGCAAGGTGTGTTTTATCCTATAAAGAGAGCAAAAAACATACTGTAATAACAGATGGAGATTGCATAAAATTTAAAAAAATAAAATAAAAAATTGTTGAGCAGTTGAAGTCCAGAGGACTAGATTTGGATATAATGCTGATTAAACTATTCTGGAGTTGGCTTTTAGTTTTTTGGCACTTGCATGGTTTGGGGGGGGGGGGTGGGGGTATTCTATGAGATTTTTTTCTATATATGTATGCATGCATATTTATATATATTGTATATTCATATATATATACACAAATATATGTATGTCTATATATCTATGTACATGCATATGTGTATATTTGCATATACGTATTCTGTAATGGGGAGAGTCACTGTTGCCCTTGCCACACTGAATTAAGGTATAGAATCATAGAATAGTTAGGATTAGAAAGGATCATCAAGTTGCAACTCCCCTGCCATGGGCAGGGACACCTCACACTAAACCATGGCACCCAAGGCTTTGTCCAACCTGGCCTTGAACACTGCCAGGGATGGAGCATTCACAACCTCCCTGGGCAACCCATTCCAGTGACTCACCATCCTAACAGGAAAGAATTTCCTCCTTATATCTAATCTAAACTTCCCCTGTTCAAGTTTTAACCCGTTACCCCTTGTCCTATCACTACAGTCCCTAATGAACAGTCCCTCCCCAGCATCCTTGTAGGCCCCTTTCAGATACTGGATGCCTGCTAGGAGGTCTCCACACAGCCTTCTCTTCTCCAGGCTGAACAGCCCCAACTTCCTCAGCCTGTCTTCATACAGGAGGTGCTCCCACCCCCCTGATCATCCTCGTGGCCCTTCTCTGACTTGTTCCAACACTTCCATGTCCTTTTCATGTTGAGGACACCAGAACTGCACACAATACTCCGGGTGAGGCCTCACAAGATCACAGTAGAGGGGCAGGATCACCTCCTTCGACCTGCTGGTCACGCTCCTTTTGATGCAGCCCAGGATACTTCCAGCTCATGTCCATTTTCTCATCGACCAACACCCCCAAGTCCTTCTTCGCAGGGCTGCTCTGAATCTCTTCTCTGCTCAACCTGTAGCTGTGCCTGGGATTGCTCCGACCCAGTTGTAGGACCTTGCACTTGGCATGGTTAAACTTCATGAGGTTGGCATCAGCCCACCTCACAAGCGTGTCAAGGTCCCTCTGGATGGCATTCCTTCCCTCCAGCGTATCAGCCGAGCCACACAGCTTGGTGTCATTGGCAAACTTGCTGAGGGCGCACTCAATCCCACTGTCCATGTCAGCGACAAAGATGTTAAAGAAGACCAGTCCCAACACCGATCTCTGAGGGACACCACTTGTTACTGGTCTCCAGCTGGACATTGAGCCACTGACCACAACTCTTTGTGTGCGGCCATCCAGCCAGTTCTTTATCCACCAAGTGGTCCATCCATCAAATTGATGTCTCTCCAATTTAAAGACAAGGATGTGGTGTGGGACAGTGTCGAACACATTGCACAAGTCCAGGTAGGTGACATCAACTGCTCTACCTCTGTCCATCAATTCTGTAGTCCCATCATAGAAGGCCACCAAATTGGTCAGGCAGGATTTCCCCTTAGTGAAGCCATGCTGACTGTCATCAAGCACCTTGTTGTTTTCCATGTGCCTTAGCATGCTTTCCAGGAGAATCTGCTCCAAGATTTTGCCAAGCACAGAGGTGAGACTGACTGGTCTGTAGTTCCCTGGGTCATCCATTTTCCCCTTCTTATACCATTGCGCAAAGTTGGAAAGTGAAAGACAACATTACATGGATATTTATATCGCCATTGCCAGTTCTTATGAGCAAACAAAGAAATAATGACATTATTTTTAAAAGTGCAAGAAAAAATGGAAACATGCTGAATTCCCTTGTTTTACTCCCATGAGACTCTTAGTCGCATCATCAGGAAAAAAAAAAATAAAGTAAGCAATGCTTAATTTATTTGTTTAGAATCTTAGAATCATTGAATCATAGAAGGTTGGAAAGGATCTTAAGATCATCTAGTTCCAACTCCCTTACCATGGTCAGGGACAACACACACTAAACCATGAACACTGCCAGGGGTGGAGAATTCACAACGTCCTTGGGCAACCTGTTGTAGTGCCTCACCACCCTCATAGTAAAGAACTTCCTTATATATAACCTAAACTTCCCCTAAACATTCTTTGACTTTAGAAAATTATTCAGTGCATTCAAGTGCTTACTAGTTGCAGTAGCAATGGCTTTTTCAGGTGATCAGGATGGTTTGTACTGCATGTTGAAATCTTCACTGTGACTTCAACTGCCACTCTCTTAATCTTCAAAAAATGCTTGTTTTAAAACTCTTCAGGTACATGTTTTTCTGCACAATGGCATCAGTTTCAAGGATGGTTGCAGTAGCAGAGGGTTATTAACAGTATCGTGTTACTTTGCAGTTCACTGGTTTGGCCTTCCATCTCCTGGTTTGTCTACCCTAAGACCAAATTATTATCCTGTAATAAAATGAAAAGGCACTACTATTGCTTAATGTAAGTACACTTAAAATTATTATTAGTAGTGTGCTTGGTAAGGTTAAATCATGAGGTCTTTGATGATATCTTCAAAAATTACATCTCTGATTTAACTAAAATAAACGAGATGGTTGCTTCTCCCTAATTAAAAGCAAAAATGTATCTTTAGTACTTGGCAATTTTCTGTCACTTAACACTGTATGACAGCAACATCTATTACATTCATTATATTACAATTACAATTACCTTACATTTACTGAGGGTCCAATCCTCAGAAATATAAGCTGCCTGAAGAAAAGAATCATGTTTGAAACTGAGAGGAAGCCTATGTACTAAAGGGAAGGTGAAGTTCAAGAACCTATTAGATATTTTATTGACAGAGCCCATTAGTCCTTTTCTCGATGTACAGTTAGGGTGATATTGTCAGCAGCTATAAATATCCCTGCTGACCACACTCAGGGGTCCTCTTTGCAAGGACACAACTGCAGGTTCTTTTGAAAAAGTGAAGTTATTCCCTTTGGTTGATCCCTGAATTTTGGGCTGTTAGTGTAGTGGAAAAACTATATTTCCATGCCTTGTCTCCTTTTCAGGCAGACAGTGGCAAGCAGTACCTGGTGACTAGCAAAGAAAAAGGGAACTCCAGCTGGTTTTACTCTCGAAGGGAGGAAAAGCAGCATTGCATGGGCCAGGTACCAGCTGAGGTGGAAGTTTAAGGGAAAGAAGGAGAAGGGTTACCTTCGAGTGAACAGTGGAGTGAACAGTATCTGACTGAACAGGCCATTTTCTAAAATGATCTCCTATTTCTTTTGTGTGTGTGTGCATGTGACTCATCTGTATTTGTGTTCTTTCAATTTTGGTTCTAGACATTAGCACAATCATGCTTTCCTTGCACGAATACTTCCTGGAAAACATGTTTAAAACTTAAAAGCCTGAATAATTATGATAAGATTTTTCTTTTTTTTTTTTTTTTAATTGTGACATTTGATCGCACAACGCAGAGTTCATGATGTGTTATTTAGTTTCTTAACTCAGTGGAAAGAAAGAATTTAATGCAATCTAACTATCACTGTGCAAATTGTGAACATTCAAAATCTGCAAAACAAGAGTTTTGGTTTATTATTTCTTGAGGAAATCTGAAAATTTCAAAGTCCTTATTCCCCAACACATACGGAAAAAAGGTAATTGCTATAAATTATTCAGTTCTTGTTTCAGGGGGAGGGAAACACTTATAAAAGGTGAAGTGACTACTTGTGTGTGTAGATCAAATATGGACAGAAGCAGTGAATGCAAACTGCTGAATGAGTGAGCAATATAATTATACTAAGAGCAAATAGTTCAGAAAAGAATTATTCTACTGTTCGTACAAAACAGTGGGTCAATTCATCTGTATAAGGTCATTATATTTTGTGAGTAATATACTTTCAAAACATTCATAACACAGTACAGAAGACATATGTGGTCTCACAAATGTATCCTTACTTGTTATTGCTGTAATTTACCAGACAGAGCCTGCTGTTTCGTTAAGACCTCTTCCTATGCCATTGAAATCAAAGGAAGCTTTGATTTTAATGGGAACAGGATCAAGGTTTAGCCACTCAACATGTCCTTGAGCCAAAACAAAACTTCCAAGGAGGTTAATGTTGAAAGCACTGTTTTGATTACATAATGGTGCCAACAGACAAGATGATAGGAAAAAATCGTTGGGCTGTACTGAAATTTAAAGTGTACTTGTCTATTTTAAACTGCTAATACTTCGTCTAACCTACTGTGCTGAACAGTCACAAAATGAACCTATGCAGTGGCTAAATTGCTGTCTAAAGCAAAAGCAAGCAAAAAAATATTATTCCATTTCTATAATGTAGTTATTTCTGTGTTATTGAAGAAATAGTGAAAATTTTACTGTACCCCAACATTGAGATGGTGCATTTTGGGAATCATTTACAGATATCTTATTCTAAAACAGCATTTTCTATGAAAGAGTAAGATGTAATCTTTACAAAATGAAATTATTCAGCAAGGTGATAAAAAATTTACTCCCTGGGTAGATTTATCCACCAGTAAAGTGACAAATACTGACTAAAGCCACAGTCTTTCAAAAGAATAAAGTACTGGGAGTTAACCTTTAAACTGAATTCCTGTATAAGCATACTTACTGCATCTTCAGTAGCTATCTGTCACGTGAGATGACGTAGCATTCTTTAGGGTATGATTTTAGCAGGTGAATTCTCTGGAAGGGGTACAGTCATGCAAGTAGAAAAGCTACAGGAACATAAGCTGTTAAACTCCAGGAAAAAGACTAATATTCAGACAGGAATTTTTAAAAATATGGAGATCACCTAAACAGTTTGCAGGTGTTCTTAAAAATATTTTCTTTTTAAAATGTATTTTCTTAATTTAGTTCTTGGGAAACATAACTGCCATTTAAAAATAAGTTTGGATTAAATATTTACAGTAATATATACCAATTTTAAGACTGACCATGGATAATGCTTCTTTTTTCCTCTAACGCTATGTTATGACTGAGGTTGAGGAAAGACTGTCCTCACAGAGCACTGCCACATTGCTCAGGATTCAAGAAACAAAAGAATCTGAATCTAACTTCAGATTCAGAATGAATTTTGCAATTTAATTAATCACTAAACAGAGTCAAACACTCCTATTCGTTATAGTGAGTCAATCTATATATTTTTCTGGTCAGCTGGAAGATATACTGAATAAATGTATTCATTCAAAAGGACAGTTGCAAGAGTATGTGTTCCATATTTTCTTATTTCACTTGTGAAATTTGTCTTCATATGTTATATGTCAGACTCACAGGAATGATTTTCTGATATTCTGTTAAGTATTATTATTATTTATATATTTTAATTTTATTCTACAGTGTCAAAGTTGCTTCCATAATTGTGCTGAAATACTTCATCCATTAATAGTAAATTTTTCTTACTGAGAAGATAATAAGAATAGATAGCAAGATATAAAAATTTAATAGTCTTTTCAAGACTTAATGATGCAAATCAGCCAATGCATCTGTGCATATTAATTCAAAGCATTCTTACAGTTATGAAAATAAAACCCTGCTTTTCTAAAACAATGGTAAATGCAATTAACTGAATGTTTTAAGGAAATTGTGTTCTTAGTTATTTTATTAAATAATTCGTAAAACAATGCTAAGGTATTCAATGGGTGTAAGCATCTGGTGTTTATGTTTCTTCTGCAGTACCACAGATGACTAATTGTTTTCCAGGTGTCATGGAGAAAATAATTTGTTAATCATCCAGTCAATTTAGCCTAGTGTTCTGCAACTAAGAACTGCTGCTTCCAGTTCTGTGTGTGCATGCATACGCATGTGAGCCCTATTGTTCTACATCTTATCCCCTCATCTTTGCAGCTCCACACCAGAGCCCCTTTTGCTCAGTTGTGCAGCAATTTAATGGGTCTTCCCTTGAAAATACCTGACTTCAGAGCATGTTTACAATGTAATCACATGGGTGAACACCACAACTTCAGTCACACCAACTGGGTTACCTCTATCTATTGAGGATGACAGGGGAAATGACAAAGCAGAATTTCTCCCCTTCACTCACTTTAAATTAATATCTGGAATCTGTGGCTTCCTGTTTTTCATGTTGAAGTTAACTTGATTCAGGCTACCTTGGTTGAAAATGTGACGCTCCAGGGCAGCCTTGGATGCAGTGACCATGAGATGCTCGAATTCAAGATCCTCAGGAAAGTGAGAAGAGCATGCAGCAAGCTCACTGCCCTGGACTTCAAAAGAGCAGACTTTGGCCTCTTTAGGAACCTGCTTAGTAAGTTCCATGGGATATAGCCCTAGAGGCAGGGGGGCCCAAGGTTGTTGGTTGGTATTCAAGGATCACCCGCTACAAGCTCAGGGGTGTTGCATCCCAACTAGAAGGAAGTGCAGCAGGAGGGCAAGAGACCTCCTTGGATGGATAAGGAGCTGATGAGGAAAATTCAACTGAAAAAAGAGTCTTATAAAAGGTGTAAGCAAGGACAGGTGGCCTGGGAAGAGTACAGGGATGTTGTCCGGGAAGCAAGGGACCAGGTTAGGAAAGCTAAGGCTCAGTTAGAATTAAACTTGGCTAGGGATGTGAAAGATAACAGGTAAAAGATTCTATAGGTACGTAGCAAATAAAAAACAGACTAGGGACAACGTGGGCCCCCTCAGGAAGCTCTCAGGAGAACTGGCTACACAGGATTTGGAGAAGGCTGGGGTTCTGAATGACTTCTTTGCCTCAGTCTTCACAGACAAAGGCTCTGATCACAACGCCCAAGTCTTGGAAGATAGACGGAGGGAGTGTGAGAATGAAGACCTTGCACCCACTGTAGAAGAGGATCTGGTTTGAAACCATCTTAAAAACCTGAACGTGCGCAAGTCCATGGGTCCTGATAAAATCCTTCTGCGGGTCCTAAAGGAGCTGGCAAATGAAGTTGCAAAGCCGCTGGCCATCATATTTGAAAAGACATGGCAGTCAGGTGAAGTTCCTGATGACTGGAAAAAGGGAAATATAACCCCCATTTTCAAGAAGGGGAAAATGGATGACCCGGGGAATTACAGACCAGTCAGTGTCACCTCTGTGCCTGGCAAAATCTTGGAGCAGATTCTCCTGGAAAGCATGCTAAGGCACATGGAAAACAACAAGGTGCTTGGTGACAGTCAGCATGGCTTCGCTAAGGGGAAATCCTGCCTGACCAATTTGGTGGCCTTCTATGATGGGACTACAGAATTGATGGACAGAGGTAGAGCAGTTGATGTCACCTACCTGGACTTGTGCAATGTGTTCGACACTGTCCCACACCACATCCTTGTCTTTAAATTGGAGAGACATCAATTTGATGGATGGACCACTTGGTGGATAAAGAACTGGCTGGATGGCCGCACACAAAGAGTTGTGGTCAGTGGCTCAATGTCCAGCTGGAGACCAGTAACAAGTGGTGTCCCTCAGAGATCGGTGTTGGGACTGGTCTTCTTTAACATCTTTGTCGCTGACATGGACAGTGGGATTGAGTGCGCCCTCAGCAAGTTTGCCAATGACACCAAGCTGTGTGGCTCGGCTGATACGCTGGAGGGAAGGAATGCCATCCAGAGGGACCTTGACACGCTTGTGAGGCGGGCTGATGCCAACCTCATGAAGTTTAACCATGCCAAGTGCAAGGTCCTACAACTGGGTCGGAGCAATCCCAGGCACAGCTACAGGTTGAGCAGAGAAGAGATTCAGAGCAGCCCTGCAGAGAAGGACTTGGGGGTGTTGGTCGATGAGAAAATGGAAGTGAGCTGGAAGTATCCTGGGCTGCATCAAAAGGAGCGTGACCAGCAGGTCGAAGGAGGTGATCCTGCCCCTCTACTCTGCTCTTGTGAGGCCTCACCTGGAGTACTGTGTGCAGTTCTGGTGTCCTCAACATGAAAAGGACATGGAAGTGTTGGAACAAGTCCAGAGAAGGGCCACGAGGATGATCAGGGGGGTGGAGCACCTCCTGTATGAAGACAGGCTGAGGAAGTTGGGGCTGTTCAGCCTGGAGAAGGCTGTGTGGAGACCTCCTAGCAGGCATCCAGTATCTGAAAGGGGCCTACAAGGATGCTGGGGAGGGACTGTTCATTAGGGACTGTAGTGATAGGACAAGGGGTAACGGGTTAAAACTTGAACAGGGGAAGCTTAGATTAGATATAAGGAGGAAATTCTTTCCTGTTAGGGTGGTGAGTCACTGGAATGGGTTGCCCAGGGAGGTTGTGAATGCTCCATCCCTGGCAGTGTTCAAGGCCAGGTTGGACAAAGCCTTGGGTGGCAGGTGTCCCTGCCCATGGCAGGGGAGCTGGAACTTGATGATCCTTTCTAACCCTAACTATTCTATGATTCTAATGATGCTTCTCCTGGTAAATTCATTTTGAAATCACTCAAGCTATGGAGATTCTGTCAAGTAAATCATGTCACAACATATTAGACCTCGCTCCTCTCCATTGCTAATGGTAAGGTTTTGTTTGGTTTACATGGCATTGCGTTTTCGGAAATACCCTTATTCTCATCCTGCCACCTCCTTAGAAATCTTTATTCTAATGATGTCAGTCTAGCTTTTGCATCTAACTTTTAATTAAAGCTTTATCCCGGGCTACAACTGAAGTAAAATTTTACAATTAATTGTGATTTATTGCAATGTCTTGGGTGATTTCCACATTGCAAGTCATTAAGTACCTCAGAAGTACATTTAACATCTTTCTTGTTGTAAATCTTCTCAGCAAAGCACTCAGATATGTTTTCTTCTGGGGTATTCTGATCACAAACTTACTTCAGGTACCTACACCTTACTGTTTCAGAAACCAAAAAACTTTTCTGGAAGACAACAGTCACTTGGAAAACATCACGGGTAGCAACATTCATAGAAACATAGAATCATCTAGGTTGGAAAAGACCTTTAAGATCATCAAGACTAACCCTTACCCCAGGACTGCCAAGACCACCACTAAACCATACTACTGAGGTGATATGGTCTCATCTACAAAGTTTTTGAACTCTTCCAGGGACAGTGATTCCATCAGTTTCCTGTCGAGCCTGTTCCAATGTCTATCCACCCTCTCTCTGATGAAAATTTTCCTAATATCCAGTCTAAACTTCCCTTCATTATTTTGTGAATCAGCTGCAAGAAATGGTCATCCAAATTATTGGAAATGAAGGGAAAATTTTCCTGAGTCATGGTTTTATTTTGATTCTTTTTTTTCTTCACAGTAAATGTTTCCATCTGGCAAGCATCCGTCATTTAATCCTGAAAATAGATTCTTTTATGAAGTTTCATTATTTTCTTAGGAGTAAAGGTGCAGGAAGGGAAAAAAATTAACTTCACAGTAATAGAACCCTTGCAAATAATGAAGAGAAAAAGTGGTTTGGGAAAGAGAAAAATATTTCCATAGAAATCTTCAAACTTCTCTGAAATGCAGCCTTGTCTCAGAAACTAAAATGTATCTGGTTTCCACAAACACTAGAAGGAAAAAATAAAGAAGTTACAAGACAGAAGTCAGCCAAGCATGACTCTTTTCTCCCCTGAGATAAAATGGAGATGTCATATACCACTGTTATCCTAGATCACAGAACGGTTTAGGTTAGAAAGGACCTTTAAGGTCATTGAGTCCAACTATTAAAACAAATTAAAAAGATGCATCCATGTAGCTCTTAGAAGAAAGGCACTCCAATAAGGAGGAAGACCTACACAAAGACGCAGGTAACTCGCCTGAATTGTCCACACAGCTATGCAAAGCCAGCTTGCTTGCTTTGCCAGTATGCCATCGGGCCCAGCCCCCAAGCCAGAAAGCTGCAGGTCATCTCTCTACCCAGTGTTGACATATGTAACAATTCTCCAGGCTCCGCTGATTCTGTTAACTAGATTGCCATTAAATATAATGAGAGCTTAGATATTCATATGGATATGTAGACAGACATTTTGGTGTCTTATTCCCAAAATAAGTCCATACAGAAACAAACTCAGCAGAAATAAAGATGTCAATTTTCTTCACAACCAAATGATGTCCAGTGGTTTCAGGCTTCTTTTTATTGTTCCTCTTCCCTCAATTTTCTTGCCGCAACTCTACATCTTTCTAGGTTTCCCTGCCCTTCTACTTGGCTCATACACTGCCTTGAAATGTTACTCTGTTTAGTTAATTGTTTAGCTCCTAAACCCAGCGATAGATACCAGAAGAACTCACTAACCTTCATGGCAAGGGTACTACCTGATTGCATGCTCTTACTAGTATCCTGTAATACATAAAAACTGCAGCACCAGGAGCGTTTACCTGCTGCCTCATTCACAAATGCACTGTGCACTGAACTCATTTAAGGTGGGACATCCTGTTTCCATAGATTTCTGTAGAAGCTGCTCATCATGTAACATACACAAAATCAATAAATGTGCTGAACCAAATCATTCAGAGTACAATCTTGCAAGGTACTTCTCTTTAGACATTTATCAATAGTCTTGCATTCATTCATACCCTTCTTAAAAATCACTTTGCCAAGTTTTAAACTGGTAAGGAGTCTTGCCATACTATATATCTTTTCTGAAACAGTACTTAAGAAGCCACGTTTCTTGTATGCACTGATGCCATCTCTCCTAGTGTGCAAGGGTTTGAAGTCTGAGAATCAGAAGCAAGAAAAATACAGTTTTCATGCTATTTATATTCCTTTTAAAAGAAGAGACAATATATATCGAATTCCACTCCATTACTTTGAAGGCAGTGAGTCTATGAAATCTGCACTGGTGAGCTGGTAAATTAAAAAATCAGAACACAACTTTTTTGTCTCATACTCCAATGCATTAAATGAACTTGAGGATTGAAAAGCAAAAATAGTAAGAATGGCTGAAATAATGAGATCCATCCCTGCCATGCAAATTCTCAGGTGTTATTGCAGGGGGGTATTTTTTTATTCTAAACTACAAGCCTCATTAATTTTCATTTTCTTTCAAAAGTAAAATACAACTACCAAATTCAAGGAACAAAAGGACAGGTTTTTTTATCAAAATCGCTTAAGTGATTTAGGAGTTGAAATGGCATTTAAAATCAATAGCACCAAGACTTAAATATTCACATAATTCAGACACTTTTGAAACTGTAATGTATATTTTCCATTTAGAAGGGATGAGAGGACAAATTTTGAAAGTAATCTCTGCTAAAGCTATCCACATAGTATATTGTGTGAGTTCCAGTCCAATATAAGGAGTTCTGTGTGGCCTTGTTTATTTGGACTCACATTACATATATAGTGAAAATTTTAATTTAATAATAATTTTATAATATTTTATGAATTGAATAAAATAAAGTCATAATAACTGAATAATCCAAATATTAAATAAAGTGTTCTATCAAACTGTTGTTGTTCTTTCTGTGGGCAATGTGAGAGGGCATAGCTTGTTGCTAGTGTTCCCCTAGTTGCTGTGGAAGAGCAGCCACAATCTGCCAGAAATGCAATAAAGTGACAATTTCTTATGGCAAAAATAAATTAACTATCTCTTGCTCAGTTAACATTAATAGAGCAGAGGATATCTATCTAAAAACATGAGTTGATAATAATTGTCATATTCCAAAGCCTGCGTATATAATCAGGTTAAATTAAAAAATGCGATGAGCATAGCTATAGCTGTACTACGAAGGAATTGGGATTTTTTATCTTAGTCTCCCTCAGGTTCTCTTTTGCTCATACCTTTTCTCTCTTGCCTTATAACAGCATGCCTCTTAACGTTTTCTGAACATCCCTTGGCACTACATCTGAGGTTTCTTGTTTGTTTGTTTGGTTTTGAACACTAAATGTGGCCAAAAATTATTTCTCTGTGCAAGAAAACTACTTTTTTAATGCAGGTTGAATTCATTCAATACTTTTATCTCCAGAAAAATATAAATATAAAGAAGAAACATAGGAAAAGGTGGTGTTAGTAGGTTGTATTCAGTGCCTCAGCAGTGAACTGGTTACAGAGGCTTGGGTTAAATGCCACCCTCACTGTGAGAATCTTCAAGCCCACACTTCAACTCTGTAGAAACTAGAATGGTGCAAATGAAAAAGATAGCGAGTGGTGCAGTCCTAGAAATTGGATAGTTTGATGAACAGAAATTTACAGGGAAAAAAAAATGAAATAAAATAACCCAAAGAGTTCAAAGCCTCTGCTTGATACAGGACCAGAATTTTAACTCATATACTTTACTTCTTGCATGAATGTCTTAATCACTTGCTATTTAGATATTCTAAGGCAGAGCTTTCACAGTCTCTGCTTACATGTTTCCTCTTGTTATAAAAATGCTTAAACAGTCATTATGCCAGACTGCAGAAATGATTCCAGTATGGCTGTTAGACCATTCTCCTTGTTGATGGATTCCAGCCAATACACCAGCAAATATCCAGCAATTTATTCAGAGTGTGACAGAGTCTGTAGGAGGGACTGGAATTACTTCCCCAGCATGTCCCTATAGCTTAGAAAGCTATAGCACTCCCTCAGGAGAGTAATCTTCTGACTCTCCTTTTTTTTTTTTTTGTTATTCTTACTAATATTTCCAGTGTTTTATTTTGTGTCAAATAGAATTCTTCTGAAGAAAACAAAACACCTTGATTCAATTCTGTAATGCAGAAAATAATACAGCATTTTGAAACTTTGGATGTATACTTACAGCTGGTTTATTTTCAGAGTGCAGTTCAAAGAAAGCAGGAACTTGTACAGCCATGCTCAGCACTATGGTATCCTATCTCCCATCCCTGAGTGGTGAAAATAAATATAAGTTGGGAAAGAGCAGAGAGAAGTATTTGCTGGAAAAGATGTCTTCACAGCAGAGAGTTGATCTCAAACAGAAAATCTGAAAACTCACTAAGCCTGCTGTGGAAGGAAAAAAAAGCAACAAAAGACATCAATTGCCTTGGCTGAAGTAAGATTTTAGAACTGTGTAGCATCTTCCTGAATTAATAAATGTTTTAACAGTTTGAAAAGCCTTGGTTTATAAAGGCTTTGCACGTTATCTGCAGCAACAGCAACTTTATGCATGCATGAACTTAATGAACCAACCAACAAAAACAAAGAAGATTATTAATGAGACATTTGCTCAAAGCAAGCTAAATGAGTTGCGTCTGAGAACATCAGAGAGAGTTCACTAATGATAGTCAGAAAGGCACAGCTGCTTGTTTTTGTACAAAAAATGTGGTCCGTGGATTTATTGCTGGTAACAAAACAAACAGATTTGGTAGGACTTTGGGTACAGGTTCCATCTCATTTTTTACTTTCTTTTTATGCTTTTTCCCCTTCTTTTCCTTTAATTGTTCTTATGATTTTTCTTTATTTTTTTTTACCTAAAATTTCTTTTATTCATTCTCTCTGAAATGATTGAACTTACTTCTTAGAAACTACTGGACCAGTGAAATCAGGACTGAGCTTGAAATCCTTTTGAAACTTAATTATCATTTTCAGCCACTTTTTCCAATGTTGTGCTTTGGTTTTACTGTGCTTAAGGGGACATTGGTCCTCTAGCTGAAATGAAGCTCCCTTCCTCAGAGATAAGCAGCAAAAGACCAGAATTTAACCTTTGGGTCAAGTTGTTTCACAACAACCTTCATCTTCTGTGAGGCACCATTTCTTTGTAAGGCCTGGGTGTCTGTGAACTTCTTGCTTTTGAAGCCTATTGACAGTCTTGTCTTGGTCTACAGAGGTCTCGTAAATAACTAGATTTAAAGGAACTGTTTGCTTTCTTTCTCAAAAGCTTAATTTTATAGAACAGTAATCTTTCAGTGCTGTACAACCAATTTTATAGTGGAGCACAAGTAGATTATAAATGAGATACACCCCATGCCTAGAACTTGGAACAGAAATATTCTTCACTATAGCTCAAAATCATTTATGTGAAATGTAATATTTTGCTGGTCTTTCTTTTTGTTACAACCTGGAATCAGAAATACTGATATATTATCACTAATCAAAAGCATTGAAAAGACTCCTGAGAGAATGTTTTACTTAGCTTTCTAGCTCACTTACTGAATTAGACAGGACTGTTGACCTTAGAACAGAAAAGAACAGCCATACACACACCCCATTACCAAATCCCTTGTATACTTTATCTGAAGCGGACATTTGGAAGTTAGTCTCTGCAAAGGCTCTTTAAATGGTGTCTTAACATCTAAAAAGAGATAGCTTTCAAGGAAGGACTCTTCCCCAGATGCTTTAAAGAAAACAAATCTAAAGTGAAAAGTAAACTGAGGAAATTCAAAAGAAATTAAGTGGATACTTTATGCAGATGTTTATAGAAAACATTATGTTAATGTAAGCGGCAAGGAGAAGCAGACAGATCAACCCAATATGGGTGATAAGCAACTTCTACTTTATTTGTGACGCAGTTCACATATATATAGAAGTGGTATTCAGCCACTCCTTCTTGGCACAACAGTATTGGTTAGCCCCCCACAGCTTCCTCCACATTCTCCTCCAAGGTTCGGTCTCCGGCTACCTGTGGGGGCCACCCCCTGCCTTGCTTGCACAGTCCTCCAGGGCTCTATGGTCCTGCTCTTAGAGTCATTCTGCAACAATTCCTCCCTTTTTCTTTGTGCAAGCAAGGCATTATGGGTTATTCTGTTCACCTGTTTTATCACACAACTATAAACAAGTCTAATAGCTACGATGATTAACCTAATCAATGATATATAAGTGCAATACTTTCAAACAGTGTTTGACTCAACCTGTAATGCCCCGTGAAAACAACCATCTAATTATTCTTAGAATACTGCTCATTTACTATTGCTGGGTAAGCTGAGCCAGGGCTCTCAGCTGTGCGTGCATCGAATTAGCATAATCAAAGAGACTCATACAACACATTCCATCAAACTCTTCACATCCATGTCCCTGTTCCAACAGCAAAAGGTTCTGCAGTGTTGCATGTCTTACAGAGTCAACATTAAAACAAATCAGAAATTGCCTTCGATGTAGAATTGTCTGATTAGCAGCTCAGCAACCCAGTCTGCTTAGTTGAGCCAAGGCCCTGGCTGAAGCACTTACAGTGATTTGGCATATTATGATTGGATAGATGTTTTGAAGACCCTTAGTGACTAACAAATAATTGGTTAAACACAGGTGTGAGAACTCAACCTTGAAAGCTTGCCAACAGTCCACAGTTCTCATTAACTTGGTGAATTCCAGCCTCTTATCTTGCTTGCTTAAGCTTCTTCGGGCCTCCCATGGCCTTGCTGTATCTTTCAGGACTATTCAAAGTTTATGTACCACTTATGCATTCTCCTGTGAGAACACTGTCTCCACATCTTCCCCCTTTATGTTTTATATATGGTTTGGGTGGCCCTACTTGAGCAGGGGATCTGGGCTAGATTATATTTCCAACATATGCCAACTAGAGGCTGCCTGGGCCTGCCCCTTTTTTCTGCTGTATGGCTCTCTGATAACAGGCTGTATAGCTCTCTGATCCTTCACATCAAGGTCTGGCATGGCATGTGTCCCCACCGCTCCACGCCTGCTGGGTTGCAGCCAACAGCGGAGCTAAAGGTTCTTCTTGGTGGCAAACACAGAAGCCAACCCAGTCTTGCCCTTGATTGTGGTAGCAGGCATTTGGTCAGCCTCAGTCCTTGCACCTTGTTGTCAATGCAGTTTCACCTGCTTCATCCAGTAACGAGTTGCTACTACAGCAAGGCACACACAAATTTACATTAGCAGAGTAACTATTACAGGGTGCAGCAGCATGTTGAAGATGCTGATGGCAGTGAAGGACTAGCCAAAGAAATTTCTTACCAGTGGAATTCTCCCCCCCTCTTAATTTGTTCCATTACCTGCTTTATAACACTACCATTGTATTAAAATTTTTCTAGCTTTTGCCTTAGCATTTTCGAGCAGCTACTGCAAATTTCCATACTCTAACATCTCTTTTACAAGTGACAAATCTATACAATACAAGGTGCAGTTTCTTATTAGCAACTAGCTAGTAAATACAGGTGGTTTTATACACAAAATCACAACCTCTAATAATAGCTATTTTACAAGCACACATATTCAGGATGTTACTTTTCAGTTGCCCCCAAGTGATGTTTTGCAGTTATTTGTTCTTTCTCTTCCTCTATCTCATTCTGCTTGGGGTAATCACGGTCAGCTCCTGTAGCTGAGGCATCAGGTTTATCCATTCGTCTGTCCAGCTCATGGCAAGTCTTGACAAACTTTGCAGGCAGTCATCATGGACCTGTAGGCAGGAGGACACAAATATACCTCCTCCCCCAGGTTATCAGTTCTTCAGTTCTTGAGAAGTAGACAGGTCAAACAGGTTAAGTGCAGCATCATTACTCTCTTTCCCCCCCCCCCTTTTTTTTTTTTTTTTTTTTAGTCCCTGCAAAAGCCATCATTACTCCCACTACAGTCCCATGTACAGAACGTGGCACAAGGACCCTGTGGAGACTAACAGCAAACCAGCTCCGAGAAGCATCATTGCAGTGTGAGGTGGCAGGCTCAACCTTAGCGGGCGTCCCTGCAGAGGCTCTGCCTCCCCCACATCGTATGAGGCTTGGGCTTTTATACTGACCAAAATGCACACTCATTCCGACACAGCTGGCCAGCCTGTGCTGGAAGAAGTGGCCAGCAGTATCTACAGAGGACTCCAAGGGTTGATAGAAACCTGGACATACTTATATTTACCAACTTCTAATACATGAGTATCACAGAGAAACTGTATGGGCTCCCTCTGTCAATTGCAAGAAAAAATCATAACATATACAGCTTGAGTATAAGAGGATTTTAACCCATACGTGGTCACTGTTTGTCAGGCCTCCTTAACTGTTTTGAGATCAAGAGCTTCCCACTCTTTAGCCCCCCGCTGTGAAGTAAACACAGGATATGCAGAGATGCCCATTGCAGAAAATTCACCAGTAATGATCGCATCGGATTCAGGGGATTCGGGGGCTGATCCTGCGCCGAACTCGGGGTCTCCGTTGCTTGCAGCTGTGTCTTTCTTATCAGATGTATCTCGTTCGGTATGTAGCCATCTGCAGACCTGGCTCCTCCCTAACCGAGTTAAAAAAATTTTTTTTTTTTTTTTTTTTCACTCTAGGGCATAGTGGGCTGGAGAGGCTCGCGGTTCCTTTAAATCTCCCGCTAGCGCATGATCCCTATTTTCTACTGCGTGCTTCAAAGTGGCGCCGCAATCGATCCGGCGCCGAGGCACGGCCCTCTTTCTTTCGGATTCCTCGACATTTATCATACGTATACCTTCTAATATACTTTCTCTGTCCTTTTCAAAGTCCCTACTTTCGGAACTGGGGTGGTGGGGGAGCAGGGGGTTACACCTTCTCTGCGGCACCTTCTAATGGAGGGGGAGAAAAGGAAGGGGGGGGGGGAACAATGTGCTCCCGCGAGTTGGGGGGAACGAGTTGTAATCTTCCCCCGGTTTCAACCGACCGGGGACGTCTGTTCCTAGTTTCTCCGTTGCTACCACGGCAGTTTTCTTTTCTGCCTTGTATCTTTTTATACAGTTCATTACTTCCCTCCGTGGTTTACCGAGTTTCTTTGCCTTTTTATAATCATTAAGCACTGAGTCAAATAGTTCATCACCAAACTTTCGCCACTCACTCTCCTCAAATATTGTATTAGGATCTGCAAAAAAAATCCCTTAGCCTTCCCTCGCCACTAGACCTACTAGCTGCTTTAGAGTCTCAGGCTCAATTCCCCGCTTTTATAAAAAGCACTGTAAAAAGTTCAGGGCTCAGTTCCCTGCTTTTATAAAAAGCACTGTAATAAGGCCAGGGCTACCTCTCGGTCCATTTTCATGGCCAGCCTTTTCCGGATCGTCTTCTTCTGGGTCGTCCTGTAACCTTGGTCTCCGGATCGGCCTCCCAATGCAGCAGTGTCTGGTTCGCCCCAGCGGCGGATTCCTTTCAGTTAGTCCAAGCACCCGGGTCTGTCACGCCACCGCAGCAGCATTGCCCGCGCTTCCCGGCCGCTACCGCCGGCGCCGCTCACTCGCCGTTCCAGGTCCCTGTCGACCGGGGCCCTGTATCCGGGTCCCCGTAGGCCGGGGCCCTGTATCCGGGTCCCCGTTAAACTGGGGCCCTGTATCTGGGTCCCCGTTAACCGGGGCCCTGTATTCCGGGTCCCCGCTAGTCGGGGCCCTGTATCCCGGGTCCCCGCTAGTCGGGGCCCTGTATCTGGGTCCCCACTAGTCAGGGCCCTGTATCCCAGGTCCCCACTAGCCGGGGCCCTGTATCCGGGTCCCCGCTATTCGGGGCCCTGTATTCCAGGTCCCCGCTATTCAGGGCCCTGTATCCGGGTCCCCGTCGACCGGGGCCCTGTATCCAGGTCCCCGCTAGCCGGGGCCCTGTATCCGGGTCCCCGCTAGTCAAGGCCCTGTAATCCGGGTCTCCAGCGACCAGGGCCCTGTAGTCCACGTCCCTGTTCAGGCGCCATTTGTAAGCGGTGAGAAGAAGCAGACAGGCCAACCCAATATGGGTGATAAGCAACTTCTACTTTATTTGTGACGCAGTTCACATATATATAGGAGTGGTATTCAGCCACACCTTCTTGGCACAACAGTATTGGTTAGCCCCCCACAGCTTCCTCCACATTCTCCTCCCAGGTCCGGTCTCCAGCTACCTGTGGGGGCCACCCCCTGCCTTGCTTGCACAGTCCTCCAGAACTCTATGGTCCTGCTCTTAGAGTCATTCTGCAACATGTTAATAAGAAAAGTCACAATGAAATTCTCACCTATGATATCCCCGGAATCAGGAGCTGATTGGAAACTTCAAATTTACTGTGGATTGTATATTATTTCAAAATCTCATGTAAATATAAGCCATCAGGAGAAAAATCACAAGAACTTAGTTTCATATAGTGGAAATATAAACCTATTTTCTTCATGACATGCCTGATCTTCTTCTTATCACTGATTACGTTCTGCAGTGTCTCTGTAGGTGGGTTGAACACATAGTTTCATGGCTGCCGTTCAGGGGGTTTCTCGAATGCAATAAGCTTATGTTTTTTCCACAGTTCTCTCTCTCTACTGTGGTTTTCACTGTATGGAAGCCTGGCTACCCAGAACAAGATCTGGTTTTCTACTTTACTGTTTCTGCAACCCAATAACATATCTCCGTAGTATGATTCCATCTGTGATTTACATCAGCAGAGCTAAACCTTAACGGTCCATGAAATTTATCACATATTGTTTGATTCATTTGTATTGAACCAGAACGCAAGCTAAATCATAAACTTATCTCATATTGTATTCAGAGTGAATGATTGGTCGTAGTTCACATGCAAATCTGGAGCTGCAATGAGAATTTTAGCTGCTTCATAAAAGTTAATGTCAGAGGGCATCTTCTTCAATTGCCTTATTTATTTATTTTTCCAGAACAAGCTCGATGCAAGTCAGTCTTTCACATTTTCTGTAGTCTTAAAGCAGTAGTCTATTTTTAGAACTCTTCTTTTATTCTGCTAAGTAGCGTGATAAACTAATAATAAAATCAAAATAGTTCCTTCCACTTAGTAACATTAAATTCCATGCTTCAGTTTTCTGACCACTTTCCCTCTGTCTAAAACCTTATGCAATTCAGGAATGTGTTTCTTGATGAATACTTTCCCCTCTGTCTTATTTGAAATTGTCACACTATTGAGGTCGAGATAAATTTAGATCTGTCTTAGTCAAAATGCTGGGGATGTTCTCAGAAATGTGTATGTATGTGTCAAAGGGCAGGCAAGAAAAGGGAAAAGGGGGAATAAAAAAGGAGAAAGGGAAAGTGATGGAAAGAGAAGTAATTTAAGTTTTATTAGTGGGTACTACCAAGACCAAGTGAATTGCTTGCTGAAACTTTATATATTTGATACTGAGATATTAGAGGATGGAGCTCTTGCTAATAGTGTCCGCAAACACTAGTCCTTCCATCCTAACATTGACCCTAGTGGGTCAAACTGAATCAGTCATTCTCAGTCTCTTGGACTGAGAATTAAAACATTAAAAAACAGAGATATTTACCTTAAAGATATTTGCATCAATGCAAACATCATCCCTCGGGCAATTACTGCTGAATTAACACTGGAAATATGAAGAAAGAGCCTGGCATGAGGAAAAGGAATTAGCCGAGCTGGGCTGAGCTTTTACTCTTCACACATTCTTCACAGCCTTGTGAATGTCACTTAGGGCAAGATGCAGAAAGTCTAAGCGCCTAAAAGGAGAATTCTGTCTAATTTTGATCTCTAGGCATAAGGAGCAGCTAATTCAGTTGCCCATATCCCTTGTGCCCTGGCTGCTGCCAACAAACCGTAGAGGCTTCAAAACACACTAGATCTGAAAAACCCTTAGGAATCATATTCTGGAGACATTTATAACTAGTTCCTAAATAAAATCTGTAGCAATCATATGCAGAAAGGAGATAAGGCTATACTGTGCCCGAAGGCCAAGTGGTATCCGTTAGGTATGCTGTCAGCACACCGTAGGCCCATTTACAGCATAAGGAGATGGCACAAGTATATTAATCCCAAAATCACAGGATCACCGTAATCAATCTTCTGCACAATAGGTTTTGTTAAATATCATTTAAATCAGACATAGAATACTGATGCAATAAAAGCCTGAACAGCAATACTAACCATATACTGCCCAAAAATTCATCCATCGTCTGGAAGAAAATCAATGGGCTGACTCTGTAACAAGTTGTCAGGATTTTGCTAAGGGCCAGGAAAAGTGTTGTACGACCTGTAATTTAGATGATTCAGAAAATAATGATCACAAAAGGTATTTTTCTACATTGATGAGTTCAAACTTGTAACACTGCCAAATTATATGTTTGTCAGAATGGTGCAGGAAGAGAACTTCAAAATAGGCAAAATAGATTATTACAGACTATTGCAGATTTATAACATTTTCAGAAAAGTAACATCAGATTTGTTACTGAAAAGAAAACCTGTTTTCTTAAAGAAAGCATTTAAAATATGTGACTCTCCCTTTTCACACATCTGTTTGGCATGAGCATTGAACCTTCTTTCTAAATTAGGTAGTGGACGTCACCAAACTATCTACTAGCTTCCTTTCTTTGTATTGATACTAAAACAGGAAAGAAGAGATTCTGAAGTTTCATCTTTTAAAATAGTTTTTCTGAAAATAATAATATACTTCAGCAACATCAAGTGACTGTGACTAATTTACAGCTTTTCAATGCTTTCAATACATTTATTGCAGGAAGTGGGAGGACTGAGTAATACTAAAGCTATTTCTTTTCGGTGAGGTGTAGTAGAATTTTAACTAACCTCCCTACTTCTTCGCACAATCACTAAAATAAGTGTGTGATATATAACCACATTTCAGTTAACTCAGCACCTGAAATAACACATCAGCTCTCAGGAGAACAATTAACTAACCATGATGAATATGCATCAACTTGCTAATCTTTGCCTTCTGAATACAGCTTTCAGAAACTTTGATTCATTAAGCTTCATGTTCACTTTCTGCAAAGGATGGGAGAGTGTTGCATCCTAAAGTTATCAAAATTTGATAAAAATTTGATTTATTGCCTACAGGTAGAGACATTGAAAAATCATTGGACTACATAGGTATTATTTTACTAAAAAACATAGTTTAGATCAAAGACTAATAATAATATCAACAATAATATCTAAAAATAATAATGTAACACTTGAATGATTTAACTACCAAGAGCTATGCTTACCTTCCTTACATTTATATGAGCTAGGTTCTTCAAATGTAAACACTCTTGGGTCATTAAGTCGAACATGGGGTTTTAGTACAAACTTGGATTATATATTTAAGATTACCTGGAAATTTATTAAAAAATAATCATCATCAGGAAAACTTTAATTTAAAATTTAGTAATCAGAAGTTTTGAAGAGGACATGAAAATTTTGGATTGAGATTCCTTTCTACCATTCAATACCACTGTGGACACAAGTACTTTACAGGATATTGCTAAGTATTTTGGGTTTGTTCTGTGCTAATATTTTATTATCCTTTCTTTTTTATCCCTCAATCTAACTTGTAAATGAGTAGTTAACAAATATCATAAAAGGACTTCTGTAAGTATAAAGTTTCAAGATGTTCAAAAAAAAACAGGTAAATAATTAAAATTTCTAAGAAAAGAAATACCCTCTTTGAGAAAAAAAAAATAATAAGACCAAGAACTGTGGAAACCTTAGACCAACACTGCCAATGTACTCATGCTCAGAAACAGACATATCCTAAATGAATTAGACTAGCTGTGCCATTCCCAGGTTCTCTCCATACATCTGTAATAGAGAAAAATCTGGGCATTTCTGCAACTGCTCCAGTCACATTATTAACATCCATAAATCACAGACAAGTGTCTCAAGCAATTTCTACTTATTCTTTTTTTTTTTTCCACATGGATAGGATTTCCAAACAGCAAACCTGTGGATGTGTTTTACAAGGCAGAATATGTGGAAAAACTCACACATCTTGGTGAAAGCCTGGTCTCTAAACTTTGGGTTTTTTTTTAAAAGGGGTGTTCCCTCAGAAAAATAAAGGGAGAGTTGCTACCCCACACTTCAATATTAAAAAAGGAGGCTATATAGAGCATACCAAAGACTGAACATCTTCTTTGGTTATTTTAACTATTTAAAAATCTGTACAACTTGCTTCCCAGTTATTGCTTGCTTGATATTTCTTATTTAAAAAAAATATTTGATTCAAGAATTTTCTAGAAACATAAAATGTGCCTAATGAGATATTTTTTTCCCAGCCTTTTTGGTTCGTTATAGACAGAGAAACCTCACTAGGTTTGTTTAGTGCTTTCATGCCTTTTGCTCATAACTGAGATCTTTTGGCATTTAACAACACTAGAATGCACTGGAAAAATAGTATATCTCTCCAAAACAATAATATGCACTCTTAATTTAATCAATAAACTTACTCACCTACTTCAATATACTATTTCAGTTAATTTTTCATAATACGTGATTTATAATTTTAAGGAAAAAATTATATTAGACAGATTATTCCAGACAAAGAACATTATTTTATTTTACAAATGAAAATCTTTCTAAGGAACAAAAACTGCTTATCTATTGATGTTATATATGGAAATCCTAGGTAATAATAATGTCTGTGGAAGCATATGAAAGTCTTTTCAATACTTTGTCAAATGTTTTTTAATGCAAAGATTTGAATAAACCCACATTTTTATAACATGATTTTAAAACTTTGATTATTTGACACTAGATTGAACTACAGAGACTCTGTTATATTTCAACATTTCATTTGAGTGTAACAGAGATTAAGAGTCAGCAGGGTACCAATAAGGAAAACATTTAATTTAAAATTATTGATGTCTAAGGGTTTTTTTTGTGTCCATGAAACAACTGGATTGAGAAAACAAAATTCGCAAACATGTTTCTCCCAGCGCTCATTCACAACTAATTTATTAAAGAAAATCAAATTGGCAACTAATGTTTGCAGTATTATTTAGTGCAAATTACATTATTATTTTATTTCAAGTAATTAAAGCAGATTAATATATTCAAGTAAACATAAACTCATTTACTTTCACTATCATGGAAGAAAAGTTTAAGACAATGCAACTCATTAATCAAATAATTGCAATAGTCTGCTATATCTCACATAAAATCTACTTTTTGACCTCTGACAGAAGGTAAAGTTATATTACAAAAGCCTCCTCTCAAATTTTCATTTTGTGTTGTTGGAGCAAAGAGGGATGAATGCCGTATGTCTAATAAAATGGTTATAATTATTTTTAAATGTGAAAAATTTAAAATAGTTTACCATTGCTTTAGGAAAAAAAAAATAGTTAGAAATGCTGAGAAAATTCATATTCGCAAACATAGTTCTGATACATGAAACTTCCTGAAACAAAACAAAGCTACTGGGGAAGCAGTAGAACTGTAATGTGAGGCAGTTCAAGGCATGAAAAAATATCTTAACAGTAACTTTATTTAAGAATCTTTAAGGAAGAGAAGCAGCAAAATATCTACATTACTTCATTTTTCAGAGTAACAGAGCTCTAAGAACAGAAGGCATTTCTGTACACTAAATAAGTCAAAAGAAGCTTGGCTATTCCAGCTGAGGTGAAAAAGAGAGTACTCTTTGCTCTATTTTCTCTGTTTTCTAGACAGATTGGAGGACATAGCTGAGCCCATTTAGAGGAGAAAAGATTCCAGTTTTAGCTAGAGAGTTACACCAGGCAATATAAAAAGGTAACTTCACCCCTGGACCTGATAGCTACAAACCTACATACATACATGCATACATGTATACATAGACAGGCAGAGCACACAGCTAGCTGCTTTTGACAATATATTTGTACCTCTTTTCATTATAGCTGTCACAGTGATCTGTGTCACTCTTGATCTGTATTTATCATTTATCTGTATTTATCATTTGTCAATCAAATAACTGACACAAAAATAGAAATTCCAGTATTTATTTTGGGCTACATTCATGAAGCTCAAACAGTGCAGTATTTGCAACTGAAGTTGTCACTTCCCTGCTTCTACAAAATTCCCAGTATTTACAACCAAAAAGGCATAATTTTTCAGGCAGGCAGAGGATGATATGACATACAAGTGCCTCAGAAACCAATGCCTCCATCAAAAGCATATGTGTTGTTTTTCTCTTTTTGTGAACTATTTGCAATATACAGTGTCTCTAGCCATTTCTACAGAATGGTTTGATTTTTTGGCCAGACTACTTCAGTTTTTTGACCTCAAAAGCTGCATCTGCCCAAGATATGCTTCAAGACACACATATCTTTCATGCCTTGCTGGAGGTCTGCCACTGTTTCTTGTGTCTCTGCTTCTTAAAAAGTTTTTTGAAATTGATCATTCATTAAAAGTGTATCTCTAGAAACAAATACAAATTGGCTGAAGCTTGCATTATACACTAAGGTCTGTGGAACTTGTGGTTTGTTTATTTAGAAAAACAATTATCTTGATTTGCAACATCAGCTTCCAAAAAAACTTTATTAATCATTCAAATTCTTCTGCATTTTAAATATCCTTCATGTAGCCATGACCTAATATGCCCTAATGAATACTTGTATTTTCCGGACTGAATGCCCATTCTATTTCATGATGCAGTTTTGTATTTTATCCCCTTTGTTATTCAAATGAACTTCTGATAAGTGATAAATATGAGCCAGCATTTAGTGTTAATTAATTGCATGGGGTAATCAGATATGACCAAATGACTGTGGTGTCTACAAAACTTATATATTTATATCCCCTTTTTTGTATTTTTTAGGCTTAAATATGCATATAATACACAGAAAAGGACTCAATTCAAGTATACAGCAATGTTCATAAAGAACTCAGTAATGACCTGGTACAGAAAATGAGGCATTTAGTATTCTGTAGCCACCCACAGCTGGATCTTTCACTTCTGAATGCAGCATTCTGAAGCTAGCTTTAGAGTTAATATAGCAAATTGGCATAGATCTACTCTCACTTATTACATTTCAGTAAGTGAGAACAGATTTATAGAAATTCTTCACATATCTAATTAGATTTGCTTTTTGCAATGTCTGTGGCAGGTATCTAGAACATTAAATGAATCAAGTTTCATTAACAGGAGACCAGCGCTTTATCTGATGCATTTTCATGTTCACATTTCAACTTCAGATTAGATTGAGTTCCCATATAAACAGGTTCAGCTTAATTTAGCTTAGCAGAATTTTACCCAATAACATCAGCTTTGAATGTTGGCTATTGTATTATTTGAGGTTAGATACTCTATTAAAGTCTAAGTAGAATTTTCACAAACCGATCTTTGTAATGAATGCTTTTAAGATATTAATTCTAGTTTATAACAAATCCTTACATTTGATCTAAATATAAAGAGACAGGATTGTTGATAGATTGTGTGAAGTTCTATGAGAAAAGAAATGAGTCCCATGGAAATGAGCAGTACGAAATAATAATAATATCTCTCAGTAGCATTTGACTATACATTAATGAAAGTGCAAAGATCTGGAGAAAAGTGTCTTTAAAACTCTGGAGTACACGTGCAAATACAAAGGGAGCTGATGAATGAAGGGATAATAGGAATAGAAAATGAGGAAACTTGAAAAGAACTGGAAAATACATAGATGTGAAACACAGTAAAATCAATTAAAAATATGTAACCCAAGGAAGAATAAGTTTTTCAGTGATAATATTCAAAGTTTAGCTGAGATGGAAATGTCCTGAGCTGGATAGTGACTGAGTTAGAATAATTGCTTTTATCTTAGCTGATAAAAAAAAAAAAAAAAAGAAAATGAAAAAAAAAACCAAACCATGCGGAATGTTTCATTTGGCTTCAAAGTGATAAAATGTCTCAGCAGAACAGATTATAAAAGCAGCCTTGTAATTAATGTGAGCTGATACCAAACTACAGGATTATAGATTTACCTATTCCTTATTTCCTCTATTCCCTGCTCTATCCCACAGAAATAAAAAGACATAAAGTCTCAACAGGTAGCACCTAAAAGTGCCCTCTGAGAAGCCTGTGTCCATTTTATAGATAAGAAATTTCTTATTTAAGGACCTGATACCACTTGACCTGATGAACTGATGTTTAGGACAAGTGTGCTCCAATACAATGAGGATGCCCTGTTTCCACAGCTAGCTGGTACTTTTGTACCAGAAGCAGGTAAAAACCTCTCCTGTTTGTGACTAAAGTTAACTATAACTGACATTCTGTAGTTTTGGGGGTAACAGTAATCTCTTCACAGTAGAATTTTTAGCATTCACATTGTAATTAGCACTTATCATGTGTATTTGCTGGGATGGAGACTTTACAATTCAGAATCTATATAATGGGGCTCTCCTTGAAATGGTTTCTTAGCCAGGTTACTCAATCAAATTTAGCTCATCTCCTGACACGCTATTTGGAGGCTCACAAGACCTGAGCTAGTTACCACAGTTTCATCTTTAATAAGCAAATGCATACATAGTTTGCAAATACATCCTCCAGGGCCTGTTACGCTATCCTTCCTGGAAGCAGTCTAAACACAGAGAATTAAAAGCTATAAGCTGCAAAGAGGAAATATTTTTCTATTCCCCTCCTCTTTTTTTAGCAATGCATCTTTAGAGGTCCACTGTTGAAAAAGTGACACAGGAAATATGACTGAAGATTCTCTTTGATGATAGAAAAGAGAATATTTTTATTGCCTTAAACTGTAAAGGTGGTATCACATTAAATTGAAAATTCAAAAAATATATGCAATTACTAATAAATCATAGGGGTTTTTTATGTTTTGCATAAGGACAAAGCACATTTGAAACTAATATCATTTGGCTCTTTCCCTGAGGAAAAATGAGCAAGAACAAAAGCTTTTTCAGTTGAAAAAGATCTTTTGACATTAAATACTTCTGCAAAATTCCTAGACAAACTGTGTTTGAAAAATATTAGGGTATATACTGAGTAATACGTCTACAAGGGTTAATTGTTATTGATGATCATTTTATGTCCTGAGACAATGTTACTTCATAACAGTTTGAATAGTGGAGGATTGGCGTTTTTTATTATTCTGAGTGGTCACAGTGGTTTTCTCAAGTGCATTCACTGAACAATGGAATCCTTTTTAACTGAAAGTGAGAAACCACAATTATACCTAGACTGGAGACCACTGTAGGATGTTAAATGATTGATGTTGAGTAATATAGCTACAGAACAAGATGTGTTGTCAGGGTTGGCCATAGCACCTTTTTTCATTTCCCTGTAAGGCAAGGCTATTATTTAAGGAAATAAATGGACAAGGGAACAGCAAGGTTATACACCTCAATTAATAGCAGCTTGCAGGTCCCTTGGCTCTTTGTGTTGTATGCTTTTAGCTTTCAGAACTTTGTAAGAAAGAAAAAACACAATTGCAAGGCATGCTATAAGAAAAGACAATATTTTTGGAAATATTGAGTGTGTTTCTCAGCCTTTGCTCTGAATAGTTTTCTGAAACATAGCTAAAACTCCTCATTAGCTAAAAATACTGCAAAAAATAAGTACAAAAAATTATGCAATTTGGCAGGCTGTCACAATATCAGTTGAAATTACCAGAATATTTGACAGTTGATCTTTGACCCTTGGAAATTACGTTGCCTCCACTGTTCTGATATTTGAATATCATCCAGGGCTTTATGTGTTTATCTTCGCAATTGTCCCACATCTCAAGTATGTATTCTCATGTTCCTTTTAGAAAATTAGACACTGGTAATTGAAGACTCATTCAGTTACCCAAGGTCACAGAGAGAAGCAGAATTAGACCTTAGGTTTCTGCTTGTCCAGACACTCTCTGGTCATTAGACTCATTCTTCTTTCTTTTAACCGTCAAAGCAACTAAACAAAAATACTTTTATGGATATATTCATGGTATGACATGAGATTGTTATATGATGAAAGCTCATCTGCACACTCACAAAGGACCAAAAAAGTCAGTAGGGAAGGTGAGGAGAGCCCAGACAATACCCTGCCCCAGCTACTTCCAGGCCCATCGCCATAGCCTCCAACTTGTCAACCACCCATTTCAACAAGCCCAGAAGGGCACAGGGGCACAATGGCAGGTGGGAACCCACAATAAGGAATGAATACCTTGTGCTGTATCTTTTCCGGGCTGCCTCAGAAAATCCTCAGCTGCAGCGTCCAAGAGTGAAACACATCACCACATCATTGGGAGCAGCTATACAGATCACATTTTGGACTAATAGGGGTTGCTGCTTGTAGGTGGGACACGTGATGGAGTGACTGCACCAGTGGGCAGGGGAAGAGCAAGTGATGCCATCTATGTGGTCCTCTCTAAGGCCTTTGATATAGTTCCTTGCAAAATTTTTACTTCTAAACCAGAGAGATATGGGTTTGATGGATAGACCTTTAAATGGGTAAGAAACTGGATGGATGACCATATCCAAAGAGTTACAGTCACCGGCTCAATGTCCAGGTGGAAACCAGTATCAGGTGGTGTCCCTCAGGGGTCTGTGCTGGGACCAATACTGTTCAATATGTTCATCAATGACATAGTGGAAATGGTGCGCTTGAGGGAAGGGGTGTCATCTAGAGAGACCTGGACAGGCTTGAGGGTGCACACAAATCCATGAAGATCAAAAAAACCAACTGCAAGCTCCTGCACCTGGATTGAGCAATCCCCAATATTAATACAGTCTGTGGGATGAATTGACTGACACCTGCCCTGCAGAGAAGGACTTAGCAATACTGGGGGATGAAGAATTGGATATGAGCCAGCAATGTGTGCTTGCAGCCCAGAAAGCCAACTGTATCCCAGGCTGTAAGCAAAGAAGTGTGACCAGCAGGTTGAAGAAGATGATTTTCCCTCTACTATGCTCTCATGAGACTTCACTGCAGTAGTCCAGCCCTGGGGGCCCCGGCAAAAGACAGACATGGACCTGTTAGAGTGGGTTCAGGAGAGAATGATGAAAATGTTCGGAGAGCTGGAACATCCTCTGATGAGAAAGGCCAAGACAGTTGGATCTCCAGGGAGACCTTACTGGCTGTCAGGTGCCCACCAAGCCACTCTATCACTTCCTCTCCTCAACCACACATGGGGAGAAAATATGACAAAAGGCTTATAGGTCAAGATTAGGATAGAAGGATCACTTAGTAATTATCACCATGGGTAAAAAAGGCTTGACACAGGGAATTTAATTTAATTTATTGTCAATCAAATCAGAGTAGGATAATGAGAAATGTGAATAAATCTTAAAACACTTTCCCCTCACCTTTCCCATCTTCCCAGACTCAACTTCGCTCCTGACTTCTCTAGGTCCTCCCGATGAGCAGCCCAGGAGGCAGGGAATGAAGGTTGCAGTCAAATCATCCCATGTTGTGTCTGCTGCTCTTTCTTACTCATGCTCTTGCCCTGCTCCAGTATGGTGTCCCAGCCATGAGACACAGTTCTCCACTTACTTCGCTAGAGTGGGTCCTTCCCTCATATCGTGGTTTAAGCCCAGCCGGCAGCCCAGAACCATGCAGCTGCTTGCTCACTCCCCCCTCCCCCTTCCTCCCCCAGCTCCTGGAGGGATGAGGAGGAGAATCGAAAGAATGTAACTCCCACAGGCCGAGATAAGAACAGTTCAGTAACCAATGTACAACACAAATCACCACCGCTACCACCAATAATAATAATGATCAGGGAAATAACAAGGGGAAAGAATACAACCGCTCACAATGCACCGACCGATACCCAGACCAACCAAGCAGTGATCTAGCCCTTCCAGATAACTGCTCCCAGTTTATATACCAGGCATGACGTGCTGTGGTACGGAATACCTCTTTGGGTAGTTTGGGTCAGGTGTCCTGTCCCTGTTTCCTCCCAGCTTCCCCTCCTTCCTATCAGAGCATGAGACTCAGAAAGTCCTTGGTCAGGGTAAACATTACTAAGCAGCAACCAAAAACATTGGTGTTATCAGAGCTGTTCCTAGGCTGAAAGTCAAAACCACAGCACTGCACCAGCTACTCAGAAGGAGAAAAATGACTGCTACTGCTGAATCCAGGACAGCACAGGGTGCAGTCCTTCAAGCACAGACTGTTCCAGCAAGGGTTCCATGTAGGACCACAGCTCCTACTGGAAAAAATCTGCTCTATTGTGGGCTCCTTTTCACAGGCTGCAGGTCCTGCCAGGGGCCTGCTACACACAGGCTGTCCGAGGGCTTCCAGCTTCTTTCAGCACACATCCCCCTGCTTTTGTGTTGACTTTTCCCCAGGCTGCGTGGGGAAATCTGCTCCACCATGGACCTCCATGTGTGGCAGGGGCACAGCCTGCATCACCATGGGCTGCACCACAGGCTGCAGGGAAATCTCTGCTCTGGTGTCTGGAGTACCTCCTCCCCTCCTCCACTGGCCTTGGTGTCTGAGAGCTGTTTCTCTCACATGTCCCCACTCCTCTCTCCCAGCTGCTGTTGTACAGCAGTTTTTTTCCCCTTCTTAGAAAAGTTCCCAGCAGTGAAAGGCTCTTGTGTGTGAAGATACTCTCTTTTCCTATAGCCTGTGCATATTACAGGGATCATAGAATCAACATGTTATCACAGGGATCCTACCAGCTTTGCTAATTAACTCAGCCTTGACCAGTGGCAAGTCCATCTTGGAGATGAGTGGAACTGGCTCCATACAACATGGGGACAGTTTCACACAGAGCCACCCAAGCTGCCCACCCACTACCAAAACCACACCATGTAAACCCAGTACCTGGGCTTATAAGAAAGATGGAGAGAGACTTTTTACAATGGCCTGTAGCAATAGGTCAAGGGGGGAAATCTTAAACTGAAAAAGGGTAGGTTAGATTGGATAGTGAGGCATGGGAACAGGCTGCCTAGAGAAGTTCTGAACACCCTATCGTTGGAAGTGATCAAAGTCAGGATGGATAAGGCTTTGAGCAATCTTGTCTAGTGAAAGATGTCTGCTCACAGAAAAGTGGTTGGAGTAGATGGTTTTTAAAAGTCTGTTCCATCTTAAACCTTTCTATGATCCTGTGTTCTATGAATAAGCGCATCTGCAGCTGGGTGAGATGGAGTTTCACAGGTAAACAAAGACTATGGAAAATACTAGTCACAGTTGTTGATACAAGAACTCTTAGTCTCTTACTAGACTAAACTTTGCAGTCTTAAAGTATGGATTGGCTGATGTCTCAGTCAAAAGAGACTTCATTATAGCTATGCTATATCAGATATTTAAATAAGCCACAATTTTTCAGTTTAGAAGTTAAAACCGTTGTAGCACACAAATGGCAGACCTAAAAGGATATCATGAAATGGTTTCTCAAAATAAATGAAAATTAGTTTCATGCCTGAAACTGAGATATTGAAATGAGCTGCATTATTAAATCAAAAACTAATGTCAGCTAGGATCACAATGACATCCACAATCTTCATATAAATGCTAAACAATGAGGTAGAGAGTATTCAAATGTCCACTTGTCCACTCGGCACTTTCATTCACCACTGGCCGTTTATTCTTTTTTATAGAAAATATTAGTCACTTTTTTTTTCTTCAGTTATTTCAGCAGAGTTCCCCTGAAATAAATGCATTTGTACAGATATAAATCAGATGAGAATTATGGAGTGATGCAAACCAAAATTTGCATCACCCGACTGAGATCACCATTCTGAGGTAAGATATGAAATACTAGTTTCATATAGAGAAGCATTAGCTAAGATTTTCATTTAAAAAAGCCTAATAGATTGAAATAACTAATAGTATGATCAATATTACCCTATACTAGTTGGTCATATTTCCATATCAAGAAGGAAATCATCTGTGGCAAAATGCTATGCAGACTAAAGCTTGTGTTTAGATTACAGTGAATTATACAAACCACAACACCACTGTCACTTACAGTTTCATCAGCAAAGAAAACTGCAAAATGTTTTTTTCTTTAAAATTGTCAAGTTATCTAAGTAGTCCAGGCAGCAACATTTAAACAGGAAAAGCAAGGACATTAAGTTTTATCACTCATGCAGACAAAGCAGTACAGCCATCTTTGGGGAAATTCTCTAAATAGCCCTGAGACTGGATGCTACAGCAGATAAGCCAAGGTTAACAGAAGTAACTAGTGTATGCATAGAAGAAGATGCCAGGATTCATATTAATTAACCATTTCACAAACACTGGAGACAGAAAAGTAAATGTTTGACATGTATTGCAATGAGCAGCCTTGAACTACAAGCAGTACTGCATAGAGTTGCAGAGACACTGCAGTAAATCAAGGCATCTCGATGTTGTAAAAACTAGGAGGTGTATTTATAGCCTTGCCCAGAGTTTTTCTTCTTACAAGGTAAATTACATGAATTCTGTGAGATTGTTCTTCTTTAATCTAAAATAATAGATACTTAAGGTCAACGTGGGGGGAAATCCCAACATTAAATCATGCAGCCAGTGCCAGTGTCAGCACAAGATTTTTTTCTGCAATGCATCCTGCAGAGTCTGGATTCTAGTGCTGAGTCTCTTGGTCTCTTACTGTTTCCCTGTAAAGATTATTGCTTCTAATAATAGATCTTACATTTAGAAAATATTTTCTGGAATTCTTTTGACTACTTTCTATTGCTTCAGGCCTGATTTTCTGCAAAATAAAACACACACACAAAAAAAAAAAACTAAAACGAAAAATAAACATAAATTCTATATATACAGGTGTTTGTGTACAAAATTCTCTGGAAACAGTGCTATTAATTACTATCTGGTAGGATGACTTTGATATCTTTTTTGTCAGCCTTAATAACCCTTTGCATTTTTTCATGGTTATACTGGTCAAGTACTTGGTGCCTGTTATCCTGCTAAGTTATCTGGCCATGCTATCAACATTCAGCTCCTTGAACAACTCCCTGTAAGTGAATCACTCTACCCCTCTGTATTCTTTCCAGCTCCTGACCTTTATTAGGCATCTGAGAGCACAGAGTAGGGATTCAGAGGTTTGCTTTTATACATGCTTGAAAATATGTTCCATCTCTATATTCAAGCTTTATTCAACCATGAATTTCAGACTTAACAACAAATCTGTCTTTAACTGTCAAACCACGTCATAATTCATTTGGGAAGAAAGATTCAAACTGTCTGTGGTAATCAATAATTTCATGTTTTGATTGTATACTTCAAGAGATACTCAGTCTTGATGTTGATGTTACCAAACTCTTCCCAAACCTGGTCTCTCCTTTAAGCTGAGTTGCTAAGGCAGACACAGAATTCCAGGAAGCACAACACCAGAGGTTTATGTTTCCTTTCCAAGGATATTATCTGCTTCAGCTACCCAGCAGACTCAAAAATTCTTTCTTTTTCTGTTTCTTTTTGTTCAAGGGTAAAAGGGATGGTCTAAGGTACTAAATTATTTCATTGATCATATGTCAAGTTACACCAGCAAAGGATGTGTCCTCATTGCTACTGACACATACCCTTGTAGGGTATGCCAAAATGCATACATAACTGAATGAGCAGTATGTGGGCCCTGCAAGAGAACGGAAAGGTAATGAGTTAGAGAACATATGTCAAGAGAGAAAGTGCTTCTCTTCTGGTTTTGCACCATAAGGTTGTTCAAACACCTTGTCAGTTAACACTAGGAGCAATAGACTGATAAACATTAGAACCTGTTCACTTTAGAAGAGCTAATAATCCTAAAAAGAGATGGAACTATCACTACCAAGCACTTAGAACAGTACTCTGCCTTGCACATTTCTTTGTGAACAAAATTAACTCCTCTATAATTTTTGTGAATTAAATCAAGTAGCAAGCCACCTTAGCAGAGGAAGGAGACTGGAAGCCTATGGTCAGCAAATCTGAGATGGAACATTTCCCTAAATATAGTCATCTAGTGTCATTTGAGCTGCCATAAGGCAATCAACATGGCCAGCTGTTGCCAGTCCAGGAGACACAGGTCCTACTAAGTCCTGTGATGTATGCAAAAGCCCTGTTCAGATGTCTCTGATACCACAGACCCTCTTAAACACCACTAGATGACAATATGTAGTCAATTGAATCATCAAACAGAAGGAAAAGAGGGTTGCAAACAGGCTTGAAACTTGTGAACATTCATGTTGCATAGAGGAACATACATCACATTCATTTAGCCAAATCTGACCATAAGCATTCCTATTGCAGACAATGGCAATGTTCCCACTGGTTAAACCGAAGAATCTTGCCCTTAGCTTTGTTATGAATATTTAATCAAACAAACTGCACAACAGTGAACACCTTTCTGCATTTTGACCCATTCAGGAAAGCTCTTCAGCTAAAGACAGCTTCCATTTTCTGTGAACTTGCAAAAGAAGACTGGCTTTCTACTAGATCTATTTCTCTCTATTGTCTTTTTCTTTCATTTCAGTTCATGGCATTTTCTTCTCTTACCCTTTTCATGAATTTTACTGGCCCTTAAGCTAAAAGCACATACTGTAGATGTTGAGTCCCATTTTCCTTAGCTGCCTGCCAGCAAAATAGCAAAAACTTTTTAAATCTCATGATTTTTTTTTTCCTGATGGTTCTGGTTAAGAAAAACATACTATTTGGAAGCAGTGGTCTTTAGGGTTCTCTGTTATTTTCCTTCTCTCTGTTATTGTGCGTGCAAGAGTAACTTAAAAATTCAGAAATAGCAGTTATAGTAAGTAAAAGGAGTAGGAGTATTAGAAGCAGTAATGTAATGTAGTTCTGTCTGCTTCTGGAATGCTGAAGAGTAAATTTGGACACTGTATTTAAAGAAAGCAAAAGATGGTGAACGAAGGGAGGGAGAAATTATTGTCTTCCTTTTTAAGGACTTCAGTGGAACACATTAGAAACAGTTTAGAAATACAGAGATCATTTCAGTGGCTAGCACTGATAAATGGGACCCGGAGTCAAAACCAGTCAAAGACGACTAGCAGTGTTTAAATTGGGGTTGTGCTGACCTTTATTTTGATGTGTTATGCTCTGCTGACTTTGTGGAGGAAGGGCATTTCAGACAGAATTTCCAGCAGGTTCACTGGTTCATATTTGTTTGCTGGGCTGATATATTACCAGCTATATAAATTGTTTAGTGCCACAAGTATGATTATTAGCAGCAAGAAAGAGAACGTGACCACATATGGACTGGCAAATCATTCTTTATCTTGAGGCTTAGCAAAATAAAATTCTAGACAATTTATTTCAGCCCTCACAAGACCATCTTTTTTTGACCCATGTCTCCTGTTATTCTGAAGACACAAAGCACAGGGAATATTTGTTTTCATAGGAAAAAGCCATTGTTCATGTCTCAGATCAAAATGACAGCATATAGAGTTATGAGCAATGACATTGAGACAGTCTGATGGAACTGGCAGTACTCACCATGTATTGAACATGCATCAGTTGTCAGTGCCCGACAGTGGATAATCAGTGGGTTATTTTATTACCATTACTCAAATTTTGCCTTAGTCACTTTCCAATATCTTGTTATCAGAAACTTATTCTGTAATTTTTTCCTAACCTTCCAAGCCTGGAAGCGCAGAAACCTGCACAAGGAGAGACACAGAACAAAGAGTAGAAAAAGCATTTTGGTTGAGTTCATTTAACAGACAGATATACTGAACTCTAAAGGTGAAGGTGTTGAAATCTTTCTGTTGTAAAATCTTGTTTATGGAATAAAGAGTGAAACAAAACTATAACTGAAAGAATAACCAATCCTGAAATGTCCAGCATGGAAAAACTCTGTCTATTTTGGAAACTTCCAGAGTTTGGAACCAGTCCTTATTACAGCTGTGCCATTTTGAAATCCATAGAACAGTTCAGGAAATTTACAGTAAATTTAACACTGTATACTAGATTGAATCCATAAGTACAATCACATCTGCAGAAGTCTATATTTTTGCAACAGAGAATTTAATCCATATTAAATTGCATAGATGTGTTAAAGCCCAACTAATTACCTGATGCTTTTCCCTTTGTTTCTAAAAGGAACCCAAATTGCTCAACTAATTTTACTAGAAACTAGACTGGTAACTGCTTTTGCAATATTTGACTATGACAGAATTAAAATTTAAAAAATATAAGATTTATTTAGTCAAAAAGCTGAATCATACATGAGCACCAATGTTAAAGGAGATCTTAGTTCAACAGTAAAGACAAATTGTGAGGACATCTATCATAAGCCAAAGGGAAAATTCACAACGTTTACATTAAAATTTTTTGTCTAATATAAATGCATTTCAGAGCTTCTGTAGCTACAGCCTTAAAGTCATATTCAAGCACTGGAAAGAAAAAAGGACTTTCAGAAGGAGATGTGGAACACAAAGATAGATGTTTAAATGTAGGCAGTGTAAATGCTCCTCACAGAAGTTCTTTTTTTCCTTATTTTCCTTTCCAAAACCTGACAGAATACAGAATAACCTTACAGCGAGGACTCCAATAAGTAGGGTCAAAAATGATGCAATCTCACTGTATCACTGCAGCCAAGTAAGTACTAGAAGAGTCCAGCATCTGATGCAAGATTTAGCCCCTGGCATCCCTAGATAGCCAGTAGTTGGAGCTCCAGCAGACCTGGACCAACACTAGTGAGATTGTCCATGCTGAGTGAGAGGCCTTCTTGCTTGTAGGCATGGAAGTATCCTTGCATTTTGGTGTGAAATCTGGCCAAGACTACAACAGTGGTGATCAGGAAAGAAAAGCACAAAATGGAATCACCCCCATGAAAACATTTCCTTATCATTTATAAAAAGGCAGTTCAACAAATTCTAAATTATAAACAAAATTGAAAATTTTTACTGGAGTTAAGCTGTCCTTTTGTAATTCAAAATTGCAACACTGATACTAAGTATATACAGGAATATCATGACACAGAAACGCAAAATATCACAACTGCAGGATCTTTGTTTGGTTTATTTTCTCAGAATTTCCTACAAAAATATTAGAATAAGGTTCTGCACTTTAACTTGGGCTGCATGAGTTATATGTGATATGAGGAGAATGACTGTTAGACATCCTTGCCTAAAAGCAGAATAAAATCAAATATTTTTAGGGGTACAGTTTAGCTAATGGTATCACAGATGACAAAGTTAAGGGGGCTCAGAAAAGGAAAAGAGATACACACTTGGCAGACATCTTTACTCTTTTTTGTGCACTGCCATTCCTAAACAGATTTAACCCGGAGAATTAAGATCCTTTTGGCTTCTAGACATTTTGTTTGTTTGTTTGTTTCCTGGGTTATACTTAGTCAAGATATTCAAAAGCTGTGATGTGAACCAAACAGTGAAGATCCTAGTTCAAAACTAGGAGACACATATACCGGTGGCAGGATTATTTGTGATCAGCTCATAAAAGATCTATCCCCAAATGCAGTCATTCTAATTGAAGTATTTGTAGTCTGATCATGGATATTGCGTCAGTGTAAAACTAATGTTCAAGGAGTAAATTGTATTCTGTAAATTGCTTATCCATTTTCACTCTGTAACTAGTGTCACATGGATTTTAAAGAGCTGGTTCAAATGACCTATTCACCTATCATCTTACAATACTTTTATAATAAGAAAATTTTCTTCTCTAAAGTGCCTCTACCTTTCCTATCTTTTGTTTTTTCTGTTGAGTTTTTATTTTCCCCTTAGCTCAAGGATGTTTTCAAAATAAAAATTGGATAAAGATATGTATTTTGTTTCCTTATTGTCCAAGAAGACATTTTAATTTGATCAGCTGTTTATGCCAACAGCCTACAGTTTTAGATCTGAAAGCTGATATAATCAAATTAAATGAGGGCATCTATTGCAACTGTCTGAGATGCAAGCAGCACCCCATCCCAACCAATTCTCATCCTATGTCATAAATAGAGCAATACAACAGCAGCAAGCATTTTTTCTAAAGTGGAAAAAGCTAGCTGCAAAAATATTCTCAGAACATTGAGCACATATTCTTTCACATTGTCTGCATTTTCTTATCGTATTATAAATGTACTTTACTCTTTTTCTTATAGACACAATTGGAATGAAAGGTAATATTTAAAAAACAGAAGATGCTTTGTCTCCCTATATAGAAAGAAATACTAAAGCTTTCTTATAGCTTTAAGGTATAAAGAAGGAAGACAGTAAAAATTTTTAAAGACTGTCATGCGTCATTAAGATTTTGAATAATATTTTTATCTGCTTCTTAGAGAACTGCAGGTAAGGGACAATTGCATTTAAAGCAAAGACTTCACAGGTCATCAGTTCTGAATTTCATTTTTTGTTATCTGTTTCCACAAATCTATTTATTTTTGGAATAAGCACTGGGAAATTAAGCACAGAGTAGATTGTCCTATTCCTTGCTATTTTAGCCTATAGCACAGGACATTCCTTTTATGTGCAATATTAAGATGGCTTTACTTAATCTGCAGGTCAGGTCTTTAATTGGGTTTTAAAAAGCTTATTGCTGTATTTGCATAATACACATTGCTAAGTCATAACTAATGTGACATGCTGAGCTACAGACCCCAATTATTTTTTTATCCCAAACTTTTCTCATTTTTGCCTTCTCTGCAATTTAAAAGTCATTTAAAACCGCATTTTTAAGAAAAACTTAAATTTTAAACCCTGATAAAATAACTACATTTTACTGCTTTTGCTATTAAAGGATTTATGTTTTTTTCTGAATCCCTAATGCATTTTTGTAAATTTGACTATTGAAAAAAATCCCTTTTTCAACAGCAGTAGCAATACCTTTCAATAAGAAACTAAACATCTATGTCTTTTTGCTCAGCACTTGCTTCATACTATTTTATTTTGCACACTTTACTGTGACAGCCAACATTTTACTGGCCATCCTTGATACAGACATGTTCAATTCATAACACAATAAAGATTAGCCTCAGAGCATTACCACCACACAGAGAAATAAACAAAAACAAAAATCATCCCCCTCATTCTGCCTTGAAAGCCTTGCCTTGCTGTTTGCCTCAGAAGAGCTGGAAGATGTGAGGCTTTCATTCTTCTCAACGCTTTTGTTTGCATTTTGTTGGGTGGGGAGGCCCTCAGAGAAGGCAAACGACAAGCTCAGGTTGACAGGCAATGTGTTCCCCCACCCCAACCCTTACTTCCCTATTTCTGGTTTGCAGAAGGCAGGTGGTGGCACCGCCACGAGACACCGGCTGATGTTAAGCAGGTACTCGGCATTGGGCATCGTCCTCACTGCAGAGGACATCAACTTCTCCTCAATGCTCAGAGTTGGAAGTTCACCCCCCACAGTAAGGATTTCCAAGTATTTGCTATAATTGTGCAACCATTCAGAAGAACTCAGGCCACCTGATAATGAGCACAAGGCATCTATCCTCCTAGCCTAAGATTCTGTATTGTACTGTGACTGCCATGTAAACCAAGGATTGGTTCTGCAGCTCTGAAAGTATTTTCTGAGCTATATTCTTAACATCCTCATACCTCCATTTCCCACTGCAAAATAGAAATCATTACTTCCAGAATATTTGTATTATTTCCAACAGCACATATGAAAAGAAAGAAATAGGTCTTCAAGGTGAGCTGCCCCGATAGCTTTCATAAGGAAAAAAATTACTCTTATTTGTTTTGGAGGATCTAGTTGTGATTTCTGGTAAAATTTATAAAAAAACTCCAACCCTACTACCCATAAAAATAAATGTTTCTGTTGTTACCTGGGAAAAGATTAAATGAAGACAAAAATACTTCAAAAAATAATTATTGCATTACATTCTGCATTTTAGCTGCTGGTTTTGAACATGCAGAGAGCGGTCACAAGCCCAGCTCAGGGGAGCTTTGTCAGCCTGCATTTCAAGTGATGTAACTGTTCCCTTGAACACAAGCAATAAAAATTCAGGTCACCCTTCTGGCCCTGAAACAGCTAATGTAGAGTCTAGCTCACAGTCAGACTAAGGAGCTATAAGAGTTTGCTGCCTCCATCTGATCACTGATCCTTTTGTCACGTATCACAGCTCCTATTATAGAGCAGGCTGAATAAGCCTCCTGTTCAACCCTGACCTGCCACAATCCGTACCTTACAGTATCTATACAGATATGAGTGGGTTCAGTTTGTTTGCAAGCCTTTCTAAGTTTAGCCATACAGGGCAGAACCTTGATTCACAGTTCCTTGACGGAGTTTGCTGAGGTGGTTGAAGGGGGTATTTCCCCCAGAGAAGAGGACAGCAAAAACTGAAGTCTGTTGCAAGTAAACTCAGCAGAGACTATGAATCCAACCTACTTCTCCATACCAGGTGATTTTTAGCCTAAAGTAAGTACTTCTAAAGCAGCAAAATGAGCAAAAGGATGAAATAGTTCACTGGAAGTCTGACCCCTAGAATACCAGCAATTTTTCCATCTAAAGCAAAATTTCATTTTTAATCCAGTTTGGCACTGATTTACCCCAAATCTGTAAATTGGCTTAGGACCCAGCAATTGCCCAGGTGCACTATGAAACCTATACATCTTGCTGGTTGAATATTCAGAAAACTAGTCAAGTTATTTCAAAATTCCCAAGTGCAGAGGTGTTGTGACTGAGCTCATCTATTTTTGAAACAAAGACATGATAACTGCGATGTTTAGAAAATATACTTGCAGTAGCATAAAGCATATTGGCATGCAAATGGACCACACTCCTGTGGAACTTTACATGTCGTGGTGCATGAAGTCTGCGAACTTTTCCGTGACTGTGGTTTCTCTATGTTTATAGTTATGCTTTGTTAGCTGTGATAATTGCCTTTGATTAATCAAATCTAATACTCCAAGGTGCTTTATAGAAAAACAATTTCTATCAATTTGGTATCACTGCAAATTGCATTCCAGGGTCCACATTCAGCTGAAGTGGTTTGAGAGCCATCTAATTTAAGTGATTCTGTCAAAGCTCAGTATACTTCACTAGATTTATCTTTCAGGGTTTTTCTTCACCTTGATTCTTATTACTTATCCTATTCAATCTCTCTTTTTGCAACTTTTTATTAAGTTCTTTTTAAGCTATCATCAGATTCCACAGGACCTTCTGAGTGAAACCAGCCAGAAAATTATTTACTTTAGTGTCCTCTTTTCCTCATTTCCAGGAATATACAGGAATGAAAAAATATTTCCCTCTGGTTGCCATGCAGTATAAAGAATGCCATATTGCAAAATGTGCACATACTGCCTGCAATAATGGAAAGACTGGTTGTTTGCTAGATTATGCACAGACCATAAGCCATTTAATTTGAATAGTCATGATTGCAGAGTATAAATAATTATTGATAATTTATGCCATTCTAACTAACTGAATTCTATCTGAAAAACAATAGGTATGTTCCAAAATTGGACTCTTCTCTGGCTACAATCATAAACGTTATCAGTCACTGTATACTTCCAGTTACTGGCTTTTACATAATCTAATTTTCATCTGTGAGGCAAAATGAATGTATGGAAGCTGAAAACACACAGGCGGCAGTTCTGTGCTTCACTTGGTAGAGCATCTGAGCATAGACCAAAAGATTACTTTCATACAGCATGTGTATCTGATTCTTATTCTCGTGGTCTGTGTTCTTGACCTTAATATGCACATTAAATACTGCATATACAACTTCCCTATAATTGGAAAATGCATCATAATAGAAAACATGTGAGTGCTTATAGTGTTAACTATGAGTAGCTGATGCATTTTCTAATATGATGTATTTTCATCAAAAGTAAAAGATTCCTGCCATGTAGGACCATACTGCTCTAGAAAAGCTCATATCAGGGTAATAGTTTAGACCATAAAATATTTGCAACCCATTGAGTAGCACTGCCAAAATTATTCTTTTTAACCATGCACCATCATCCACCGTGTTATGGAAAATGTGCTCAGCAACAATAATGTGTGGTCATATAAAATCCAAAACCAACTAAAGATAACACTATAACAGCAGTGCAAATATACCATCTGAAGACCTTTTGAGGGTGGACATAGACTGTGGCTAAGGAGTGAGAGATAAATATTGTTTTCATGTAATTCAAAAGAACGTTTCAGGTTGAAAGCAGTTTACTCAATGGATACCCTTACAGTAATGGATTCTTTGGGAAAACATGGATTAGATACTGCAGTAGGCTTCAATCTCCATTGACAGAAGTATTTTAGTAGTCAGAGTAATTTACAGAAAAACTACAGGAATTGTGAATTTGAAATCTATGCTTGTTCTGCATGTACGTGTTTCGCTATCTGTATAGGCTCAGGATTTTCTATTTCATGTTTTTCTATAGCTTTATGATTCAAGTAGTAACTTTCATCTTTAGGCTAATAGACCATAAGACATTTCACTTTTTAAATATCTTGCAGTCACCTTGACATCAAGAAACCACTGAACTATTTGTGATTCTACATGCAGGGAAGTGGGAACTTGCTCAAGGGCAATGCACAATACAAGGCGAGAAGAGAAACGTAGCTGAAAATAAAGGAAAGCAGTTTTCTCAGTAAGTTTTGAAATAAAATGTGGAATGTTTGCTTAAAAATAAAAACCTGGGGAAACATCATAACATCAAAAATCAATTTGTTAAAAAAGCTAAAATTGAAAAAGTTATTGCAAATTTTGCTGCTTGGAAGTAGGAGCAGATCAAAAGTATTGAAAATCTGAATGGACCCAGAACACAAAGGTCATTTCTAATAAGCAGCCGTTTGTACAGGAACTTAGGAAGGAGAAATTCTAAGATGTGCTTAAGTAACTCAGAACCATACAGCCAGTTGCTCACTCCCCTCCTTCTTCCCCACCCGTGCTCCCAGAGGTATGGGGAGAATAGAAAGAATGTAACTCCTACAGGTTGAGATTAAGAACAGTCCAGTAACTAAGGTATAATACAAACCCACTCCTGCTGTCACCAGTAATAATAATGATAAGGAGAATAACAAGGGGAGAGAATATAAAACTGAAAGTGGAAAAGGAAAACAATAAACACAAGTGATAAAGACAATGCAATTGCTCACCACCCACTGACCGATACCCAGCCCAACCTGAGCAGCGATCTGCCCTTGTGGGTAACTCCCCCCAGTTCATGATGTGCTACGGTATGGAATACCCCTTTGGCTAGTTTGGGTCAGGTGTCCTGCCTTTGCTTCCTCCTGGCTTCCCCTGCTCCTCCTCATGGGCAGAGCATGAGATTGAGAAAGTCCTTGATCAGGGTAAACATTACTTAGCAACAACTAAAAACATCTCTGTGTTATCAACATTGTTCCCACACTAAAGTTGAAAACAGAGCACTGCACCAGCTACTAAAAGGAGAAAAGTAACTGCTGCAGCTGAACTCAGGACAGTGTCTCATCTGTGATTCTTGACTGGAAGGAGTGAATAAGAAGTGGCATCCCATCTTATGGGATGTGGTAAATTACGATGGGTTCCTTGTTATTCTTCCTGTCTGATGTAGTAGAAATAAGAAAGAGATATCTGGACAGGACTGATATCTGGGTACACATGAAGGGAATACGTGAAGCTCAGCTTTAGTTTCATCGGGACTACATAGAAGTAACAGTAGTTCTTGGACTGATACCTTGAAAAATGCAGTCCTGATTTCCTATTCCTCCCTTGAAAGGACAAGCCTAGTCAACAGATCAGACAGATTTCTGAACAAAATATATTAAATAACCATTTATGTAAGTTTAAAACTTATTCCAGAAAAGACCAGTTCCAAGACTTAGATACTGTCATAGAAATTGTATAAACAAATAGTAGCAAAAAAAGTTTTAGTTGATTTTTTCAACTCTCTGGAAGTCTTAAAACCCATGGGGGCATTCATTTTGGTAATCTGTAATTTTTACAGCAAAACTTCTAAATTCTCTTGCCAAAGTAAGCAGTGGTACAATTCAAATCTGAAGAACCAACTTACCAGCTTTATTACATTTTTTTTTTTTTGGTTGGGATTTTTTTAAGGAAAACAAGAGGTTATGTATATTAAAGATTTAAAAGGAGATAATGTGAAATTCTTGCAGATCTGCATAAAACTATTCTGCTGCACTGAGATAACTGAAATTTAATCATGTGGAAAGAGCTGAAGAACCATTTTTTGAAGTACTAATATGCAGGAAGTTTGGGGATAGGAAAGCAGGAGCAACCTCTATAATCTGCATTCTGTTGGTTTTCTGGGGTGTGTATGTTCTTTACAGCTGCTTTCCTTGTGCGTCAGTAACCTGTCCTTGTAAAGTCCATTTTGATGATTATTATTCAGTGCCTGCAAAAGGGCGTGCTTTCTTATTTTTATTTTTGTGTATACTCTTGTACTGCATGCCGTCTACACTATTGTCCATGCTAAGCTAATTTAGCTGCTTAGATTAACATTGCTTGAGATGCCAAATGTTTAATTACATCCCTACACATATGCTTTTCTTTATAGAGCAGCAGAAGCTATGAAGCATCTATTTTTCCAGTGTGGATTCTGACAGCAATAAACCCTTGCTTATGATATGCTGTGATAGTTATTTCAATCTGTCAGAAATAATTCCAGAGCTGGAATGGTACTTTATAAGCAAGCCTACAATGGGTTCTGTTCCAGAAAAAAGTCATAATCCAAACCACATCTTAAGAAGCAGGTCTGAGGCAGTGACTTTCATGCTCGGTGCAAGATTTCCTTTGCTTTTATTCCATTTTCTGCTTAGTAGGTAGTATTTCTTTTCATCAGATAGATTCTTTTGCTCAACTGGTTTTTGTTTAAACATTGGGAGATTTTTCGATTATGTAAACCAAGCAGTTTGTGTTGCAGAATAAAGGTGACAGGGGAGTCATTTGTTCTCACATTCCTCTGCTTATAGGTTATGAGGCTTTCAACTTCTGAGTCACCATGAAATCTGAAGAGCCCTTGTGATGCGCACGTTGTCTATTGATTTCCTAGCTCATCTGGTTCTTGCCCTCCTGCTTGTGCCTCCATTGTATGCTCAGATCAGATCTCATTTATGAGCAGCTCAGAATTTGCTTTTGAGGGAAGTACATGGTAGGTATTATCTCCTACTCTGGGGTTTTGTTCAGAAAAACTGGCCAAGTCAGTGAGAAAATAAACCTAAGTCCCTAACCATTATATAAATATTTTTTTTTAAATATGAAACAGTACCACTTTGACAATATTTTTAGAGTTATGGTAGTGGAGAATTTAATTAGTTTACCCATATCTCTCATTTTTCCTACAGGGCTCACAATGGAAACTCAAAAAAAACCAAAAAAAACAACACCCCGCCCCACATATATTTAACCTCATAAAACAGGTGGTTTTCCTTCTGCTTTATAATGCACTTAGATTCCTCTTCTGATTGACAAAACCACACATGAAGTCATCAGTATGGCGGTGGAATTAAATACCTTCCATGTGAATTTATTTACGTGACATTTTTGACAACATATTTTCTGATGTTGACAAAACCCAGCGGAAATTAATATGAAGTGCACTTAGGTAAAAGGTTTTTTCTTCTATTTCAGTTTTATTTGTCAGGAAGAAAATATAAGTTAATGCTCCTGAACTAAAAGAGAAATTCCATTTTCCTATCAGATAGACATCAGAAAGGTATAGTAATGACAAGGTCATGTTGCCTCCCAAAGTCCAAAATGATTGCAATAAATTCTGCATTTTTTTAATGCAACTTAGCAAGCTTCCTCCTAGACTGCATGTATTACTAGTAAGCATTCATGGAATCAATTTTTATTTGTATTGTAAAATCTACATTGTCTAGCATACAGCTTGGCTATAACCTCTTTGTTCACACCCAGCAATATATCTGTATCATATTTCTCCAAATAGACTTAAAATGCCTGAAAGTCTGCATAATAATATGCCCTTTACTGCTCTTTTGAATGTCTGCATCTTCAAAATAAGCAGCCTTAATACAGACTACGCATGTCTTTCTGTATTTTGTGATATGCAGCACCCATATAGGACTGCGGCATGTATCACTAATAAATTCAGTGGCAAACTGTACATTTCCTACAGTCTCATCAGCTACAAAATCATTCTGAAGCATATCGCTTTAATAGGAAAATGTATCATTCAACCAAATTGCATATGTAGGAGCTAACCTTTGCCCTGGGAAAGTACTAAACAGCATCATATTCGTAAAGTTTTCACATCCTTCTGGTTGCAAAAGGCTATCACCTGCTTCTCCTGGTGTACAAAAAAGATGTGTTATTGCTCTCTACCTTCCAGGCAGAGCAGCATGATATGCAGAAAGTCTTCTTTGTCAACTCAGTCCTAGCATCTGAAATGAAAATCGTAGGTTTTTTACAATCCATTTACCAAAGAAGGAGGAATGAATGACAGAGGGGAGAAAAAAAAAAAAAGAAACATTAACATTGATGCACACCTCACATCAGGAAAAAATATGTTATTGCCAGAGCAGAAACATAGAAAAAGACCAATCAGATCTATAAAATCATAGTAAAGCAGTAAAAATCTGGAAAAAGCCCCACACAAGGCAATCCTTCTGAGACATATAATAAAGGGAGTAAGGAAAAATATGCAGACAGCAACAAAATGAAAAACTAATGGCTGTAAGCGAATGCTTTTATAGGTCTAAACACATAAAAAAATTAATATTGTCCAATTTTCATTAACTATGTCTACAGTTGTAACCATACAGGAGAGAGCAAGGGAAAAAGAAAAAAAGAAATGTCTGGGCTACATGGGAAGAAATACCAGTGACAGATTTGTAGTTTAATCAGATTTTCTAACCTGGGTCACTTGGATCCTAAATTATTTGAAAAAAAACTTTCAGTTCCAGCTTTGTCATAACAATTATGAAGTAGATGATTTTTTCAGGAACTTGGTGTTGTGGTCTAAGCCCAGCCATGCAGCTGGCTCACTCACTCCCCACTTGTTCCTCTCCCCGGACCCAGAGGGATGGGGAGAAGAATCAAAAGAATGTAACTCCAACGGGTTGAGATAAGAACAGTCCAGTAACTAAGGTATAACACAAATCACTACTGTTACCACCAATAATAACAATGATAAGGGAAATAACAAGGGAAGAGAAACAAATGTAATTATTGCTTAGGTTTATTCTGCAGTCAACAAAAATCCGTAAGGTGTATAGATAGCAGTTCACTAGTGCTGTCACCAAACCCTCATTTGGCTCAATATTTAAAGTTTGCTACCTCTCTCCAGGGAAAATGATTCCTTTTCTTGAATTAGTCCGTATTGCAGCATTTAACTGATGCGTCACTTTTTAGGAAAACGCACTACAAAGGAAACTCTTGGGAAAATTTCTGACCCTCATACAGAATAATTAGAAGTTTTACATGCCGTTTCTAAACAATAACACTCAGTAACCATCATTCAAAAAATAATGGGAATTTGAGGTTAGATTTTGCAAGTATTTATTCTCTGAGGATGTAATTCACAGAACAACATACAGAAGAGTCAGGCAATTGAATATGTGAGGCATTTCCTAACTCTCACTGTAAATTCAGAGGATTCTTCAGAAGACACAGAAGTTACAGTCATTCAAACATATTTCAGTCCTAAACACCTTCATCAGATCAGTGTGTGTGTCAGTGGAGTCTTCTTTAACCATAGTGGAGCACTTTACCTACAGCAGGTGTAATTAGATGAGTCTTAGACCACCTGTACTCTCTTCATTGTTCTAAGTGTAAGTACAGTCTATGGATACTTTATCTTGGAAGATGATATACAGCTGCCATAAACACTCTATCTGCTATCATTTCAAGTTCAAGGAGTCTTCTCAGAATACTGACTTCCAGAGATATAGGCACTCTTTACAATTGGAGAGGAAAGCCGAATTACTTTTGCAGTCACTGCTTTGTATTAACAGGAGCAGTTTAGGAAATGATGGACTCTGTTGCCAGACCACTAAAGCTGTCCATTTAACAGGAAATCACATTTCAAAAAGGTGAGTTCTCAGACAAATGGGGTAGAACAGAAAACATTTCAGGCAAAGTCACAGTACCAGCAAGTGTTTCAGAGTTGCAGTATGATCTGAAATACCTTGCTTTTTACTGTCAAAAAAAATGGGATACCGTGGAATAAAAGTGGGTTGAAAAAAAAATAATAGTAGTGGTTAAAGGCACAAAAACATATAAGCAACTTCTCTGAAGAAGGATTAAAAAGACTCTGATATTTTTCCTTGGAAAGAGAAAGCATAAGAAGTAACAAATAAAAAGACCTAAAATAATTAAAGTATGTCATAAAAGTCTCTCTCTTCCTAATTCTTTTCTTCATCAGTAAAATAGGGTAAAAATAGTCTGGAGTTTCAGAATGAAAAATAAAGCATGACTAAAAACATGAAAGCCTTTACAAATACACCTTCTAAAAAAGATTATGGATCCATCAGAGCACTTACATTCATAATGAAGTTCTGATAACCTTTGAAATACCCCATAGATACTGTAAGTTAGTATATTTCTGAGTGACATAATAATCAGGAGCAGGGAAGATCTGTCCATTTCTATCCACAGCGTTTACTTGCATTGCTGTTAACACAGTCATTTGCCCTGATCAACTAGTTGCAGACTATCTTCAGCCAGTGAAGCGATTGCCCTTCAGAATTACACTCATATGCCACATTAATTCCAAAGGACTTCACTATTATTAATGTTGTTATCGTGAGAATGAGGAAAAAGCTGTTGTCAGTGGAGTCTGGCACACATGCAGTGGCTGTACCAGTACTATTTCTGTTGGAAATGTGTTTTTTTACAGAAATATTTATGCTACTACCTTCCTCAGTGTGTGCACAGCTGTCATACATCTGCTTATGTGTGTATAATGGAGAACAGTGTAGTGTCCTTCCCTGTAGGGAAATAGATACACTGAGATAGGACCTTTATCCTTTTGTATCTACATCCCCCCAAAAATGTTATTAAGTAATGCAATCTTTCTGTAATGAATTGTACATCAATATCTGAACTTATTAACTATTGCAGAACTGGAGAGGTATTGCTATTACCCAACACAGGTTCATAGGCACAAACATATTTCAACTAGAAAAAAATTTAATACTATGTCACTCTGATTTATAAGAGTTTGGCATCAGAATTAGTGAGAACATGGCACCTAATAGCATTGATTATACCATTTAGAAAGGGCTCTGAGGACTTAAATAGGATTTGCATATAACATTCACATTTCATGTCTAGTATAGTAAAAAAAAATAAAAGTATGTATTAATCTCTGAGATAATTTGTTTCCCCAAGCTATCAAAGTGGTTCATTTCCTAATAGGTATTTCCAGGTATTCCCTTGCTGCTGTCAGCAATAGGCAAACAAGTTGCTTAGCATTTTAGTTTGTACCTTTTTTTTTTCTCAAGGTGTGCTGGCTCTGGTGACCCATATTTCCATGCACTTATTTTGGAAAGAATATTTACCTTTATCTCAGGTACATAGATGCCCTTAACTAGTAATTAGCAGTGCAATTTGGTAGAGACATAGCTAAAAAAAAAAAAAAAGGAAAAAAACAAAAAAAAAAAAATCAACTTTTCAATTAAGCACAAAAGTTTCAGAAAGTAAAAAAATGATCTTATGATGGCCACACTGAGACTCAAGACATTAGAGATCAGTTCCTTGGGTTTGTTACATTTATTTTGCATGACCTTGAGAAAACCATCAGATCAGTTTTGTAGTTTGGTGGTCAGCCTTAGTAGTACTTCCCTAACAGTTACATGGTTCAGGCATTTACTGTGCACATAGAATTTCCTGAGTTGGAAGGAACATAGAGGATCATGAAGTCCAATCCCTTGATATCTGTAATTAATCACCTGTTAGGCTGGTCATGAGGGAGAAGCTCAACCCTCAAACAGGATTTACCTGTTCTGCCTGGAGGATTTCATAGCCACTTTCCATTGTTTTCCAACTTTTCCTAACATTTGCTTGCCGTCATTAGGCATTCTTCATTCCAATATGCACGGTTTAAGAAGATAACCGAGGTGATAACTGAGAATCTCAGTAGATTCTGAACTGTGTGAAGCAGAACTGGTGGGAAAACAAATTTTCATTTTGAAATAAGCTTTCATTTCCCAGATAATTTTCACTTCAAGGAGCATTAAGTAAATAAATAAATAAATTGACCACTACCATGGGATTGAAATTCTGCAGCCTTTCATTCCAGAGGAAAAGAAAAAATTTTTATACATATATATATATATATATATATATATAAATAAATATATATAGTAATGTTGTCTCCCACATCATCTCAAAATCTGCAGGCTCCAGTGCTGTGGCACAGAACCACAAACTGCCTGGCTCAGCAAGCCCTGCCTCTCACCTGAGCTGGGCCTCTCTGGGTTGCTAACCTCCCTGCCCCATATCAGAGAGCAGTGTTTCATCCCATACCCTTCATGTTTCATTAGTGTTTCTCTTTTTATTTCATATCAGTCAGAAATTCTTTAGATACAAACAAAAATGCAGTTATCTGAACAGTACTTTAAAAACCCATAGTGATCTAACAGAAATATAATTGTGTGGGAGAAAAAAAAATTAATTGATATAATGTTATAACGAAAGGATTAACATAGGAATAAGGATCAAGGTCTAAGATATTTCTTGGGCAATTAGCATTCTGGCTATATTAACCAACTTTTCCAGGTGATCATAAAACCAGAAATCCTAAATTAGGATTGCTGCTTTTCCACAGGAAATGTCTTTGGATAATTTTCAATATAAATACTAAAATAAAAAATTGTCCAAAAGCCTTTGTCCATCACGTTGTTTTGTGCCTTTAACTTCTCATGACCTGTAGTAACGTAAGCCTTAAACTGCCTCATTTCATATATGAATTTGAGATGACTACATAACTACAGATGAAAGTCTGTTTTGCATGTTTCCCAATAGATTGTGCAATTACATATGGTCTTCAATAAATATTTTTTCCACATTTTAATGGCTATTTAGAATCTTCAAAAATATCAGGCATCAGATTACCTGTACTGCAAGTAAAATACCTAAGTCCTGAGATGTTTTACATCTGAGTGTACAGACTGATAATGAACGTGGAATTGCTCATTCTACAGTTACAGGTAATTATGATGTAAGGTCCAGTTGTAGTAAACAGTATTTTGTGTGCAAAAGCTAAAAATATAGCCTGCTTGTTGACTGGCAGAGATCTTTCTGTCACTGCAGGCTCGTTAAAAAAGCTATTGATTACTTGAAAGTGTAGTAGAGCACTAAAAAATTCCCTGGTGTAACAGAATTGGGAGAGATTGAAAACACAACAAACATCAAAATTAAATAAAAATAAAAACCTGGCTTATGCCTCATTTGGAGTAAGATTTGGGATATTTTATTCATAATTTAAAAAAAAAGTGTTCAAAGAACAAATGAAAAGGACAAAGTAAATTAACTTGAATACAGAGAAGCATTTCATGCATTTGAACTTGGCTATCAAAAATTTCTTTTTTTTTTGTCTTGTCCCTTGTTGCATTGTGGCTTCAGGCTGGAATCTCTCCAAGCAGGTGACGTCTTCTCGCTTGCAAGGCAGCAAATGTAATTTAGGCTGCTGTGTAAATAACAACAGCTGAAGGATTACCCAGCAGAGAAAAAAGGTAAATAATTTGATGGTGGCTGTCTCAGATTCATCATGAAATTAAGTTATTTCAAACAGCAACAGCTTCAGTATTGAGCTCTCTATGGAAGAGAGATATTATTAAAATTAGTAAACATTTCTCCTTCACTTTTTTTTTTCTGTTCTACCGCATTTTTATAAAGTCTTTTGTTGTCTTTTTTTCAAAGGAAGAAAATTCCAGTCTGCTACTGAACAGCACATACAAACTTAATCACTTGCAGAGCGCATGTACACAGGAGCATCCATGGTAATCCATTTACAGAAAATACCACAGTCACTCCATTTAAATGTTATTTCAAGGAGGGACAAAGTTCACATCACAGTTACAGTTGTCTTTTTCCTTTCCTTCCTTTCAAGCCACTGACATAGCTTCTCAGGTGTCTCTTGGTTTTTTATTGCTCCTTCTGCTATCACAAGAGATTCTGACTAGCAATGAGACTAAACTATTTTTAGATTGTAAGTAGATCTGTGCAAAACTCAGTTATTTCATCTTGCAGGGTTTCATGCAGTCTTTTGGCTTTTGATTTATTTGATCTCACAGACTCTGAATTATGCTTTGAAATTCATGTTCAGTTAAATCCAAAAAATTCAAAGCTGAAAATGCCAACACCCTCCTGCCATTGCAGCCAGGCTGCATGAAAGAGATAGTTGTAACTGACTTCAGTGTTTGCACACAAAAGCATAGTTCAGACCTGGCTCACTATAAAATTTCAACACGCATTACTTTAATCAAACCTAAAATTTGAGGGTTTAGCTTCAGGAAATATTGGCCACTGGACTCAAGATACAATGTAAAACATTTTTGCTTACCCTAAAACTTACTGAGTTTTATCATGAAAATCCTACATAATTTAAATTTTAAATGAGATTAAATGAAGATCACAGTTTGCACTTTTTAAGGGTAAGCAGATACCTAGAAGCACAATTATGGAGGAGATCGACATGGATTAATCTAGAAATAATGAAAATGTCATCTTCATAGAATCATAGAATAGTTAGGGTTGGAAAGCACCTTAAGATCATCTAGTTCCAAACCCCCTGCCGTGGAAAGGGACACCTCACACTAAACTATGTCACCCAAGGCTCTGTTCAACCTGAACTTGGACACCACCAGGGACGGAGCATTCACAACCTCCCTGGGCAACCCATTCCAGTGACTCACCACCCTAACAGGAAAGAACTTCTTCCTTATATCCAACCTAAACTTCCCCTGTTTAAGTTTTAACCTGTTACCCCTTGTCTTGTCATGACAGTCCCTAATGAAGAGTCCATCCCCAACATCCCTATAGGCCCTCTTCAGTTACTGGAAGGCTGCTATGAGGTCTCCACGCAGCCTTCTCTTCTCCAGGCTGAACAGCCCCAACTTCCTCAGCCTGTCTTCATACGGGAGGTGCTCCAGTCCCCTGATCATCCTTGTGGCCCTTCTCTGCACTTGTTCCAACAGTTCCATGTCCTTTTTATGTTGAGGACACCAGAACTGCACACAATACTCCAGGTGAGGTCTCACAAGAGCAGAGTAGAGGGGCAGGATCACCTCCTTCAAACTGCTGGTCACACTCCTTTTGATGCAGCCCAGGATACGGTTGGCTTTCTGGGCTGCAAGAGCACACTGCCGGCTCCTGTTCATTTTCTCATCAGCCAACACTCGCAAGTCCTTTTCTGCAGGGCTGCTCTGAATCTCTTCTCTGCCCAGTCTGTAGCTGTGTCTGGGATTGCTCCCACCCAGTCTGAAGATTCTCTTTGCGCTCTACATGGAAACCTTCCCCTTCTTGTCCTCTCCTTATTTTGTGAGATCTACTGCTGTATTTTTTCTTAAGTCTGTAAGCTCTTTGAAGAACGGATCGTCTTTTTGTTAGTTTATCATTGCAATGTTTTGTGTAAAGGGGTCAGCATGAAGGCAGCCTTCAGCTTTTGTACCACAAAATAACAGGCATAGACTCCACTCTAGAAATACATGGCAGGGCTGGACCTGCCAGATGTATCACATTTAAAAGGAAAGTATTCAAACCTAAAATGAATTCCCCATTTTCCTATAGCATTTTTCACTTAACCACGATGTGGCAGAACATGTCTCTCTGTCATCTGTATCGGCATTTCCACTTGTTGTTCCTGACATTATGTTAAATTCAAACTATGTCCCTCGCTATTCATCCTAAGAAAAACCCTGAAGAGGCAAAATTACTCTTTTTGGTTTCTCTAAGCAGTGCTTTAAACTGAGTGCCCCATTTTCCTTCCAGACCCCACAACTATTCGTCTTTGCCCGCAAAGGAAGAGCTCATTGATTATTTTTTTTCATGCATGATTGCAAGTGGGTGAGCTCCAGCTATCCTAATGCCTTTCAATGACTCTTTCAGTGCCGCAGCTCCTACTTTGCTCTTCCCCATGCTATATGCTCCCTTTTCAGACCTGTTGAGTTTAAATGCATGCACCTTTATTTGTCTGGAGACAGCACATGCTCTCCATCTCTCTGAATAAGTTCAGTGGTACACTGATGCCAGGGGTCTCAAATGCTTCTGGAATTCACTCTTGGCTCTAGGGACATGTTTCTAATAGCATATTTGTCACAATGGGTTTCAATAAGTCTGAGTACTCTGTCGCAGCAGGCAGTCGCTCAGTATAGGGTGTGGTGAATAACAGCAGCAGTTATTAAGCACATTTTTCAGAGTAACCTCCATTTACCAGGTCAGAGCATCAACAAATGAGTAAAAATAACAGATATGCAGTAAATGTTTTTGTTTGGAAGGCTGAGGTAATGCTCAACTCAGCTTTCTTCCTTACAGTAGATACTGTTATTTAAGAGCATAATCCAGATTTACTTTGGAAGGATGTTCTTAGTGAATAATCTTCTTCAGCATATCTGCCTGGGAGGCTTGGAGAGTTCAACTGAGTTTGACTCCATTATGTTCCTGGCAGCCAGTGTTCTCTAGCAGCTGCACAGCAAATGTATACTGTTTACAGCTTGGTACCCTGTGACTCCTAATGAAAATACCCAACCTACTCAAGCCTGTACAAACTTTCTGCAAATTAAAGAGAAAATTCTTCTAGCATAAGGATTGATAATGTAACACTTTTTAATAGAAAACATTGACTTTACTGAAAATTCTATGCTCTTGAGAAGTAAAAACTTTAAGATCATGCACATAACCACTCAGTATTCAAAAAGTCACAATCATGCATGGTCCTCAGATACTGCGTTATTTATTTCAACCTGTAAAGATGCACTGGTCATCTGTTTTGTTTATTCTGCTGTAAATTATTTCTGCTCAACAAACGCTGCCATATGGAGCCCCATAAAAATGTAGAAAACTCTAGCCTAATATCAAAGCTGGGAACCTCTATTGCTTTCCAAAAATTTAGAAATAGCATGCTAGATTCTTTAAAGATAAATTAAAAAAAAAGTAGGCAACCCTTTGAAAGTATGCATGCTTACACATAATGTGTCACTTTAACCTTATAGAAATACCAGCCTTCTGGTATCTACTCTTTGCACAGGGAAAACATTACTGAAAAAGAGATCCATTTCCTTTACACATGACTTAGCAGTCCTCTTGGCTTGTAAAAAAGTTTCATGAAAGCACCTCCAACAAAGTCTAAGCCTCATGTATTATGCAGTAAATAATACTATTATATCTACCATACTCTACACACATATATATTTAGGATTCTGGGAGTTTTCTGTGTTTTGATTGCCATAGGCCAAAGCAAAAAACCACATCTGAGGAGGCCTCTATATTCTGCACCTAACTGGAGATAACCACGGTTATGATGCCAAGTGCTAAGCATGAAATTACAGGCTTTAAATGCAGCAAAAATTATGTATTGGCACTCTGGCATTCACAGACACATCTGCACCAGATCCTGCATTTGTGTACTAAGAACAGACTGTTTAAAAGGTAAAGTGACTGACATTCTTAATTACAGATGCATACCTCTAGATAAAAGAAGATTATTATTTGCATATTATTGCTTATTCAACTATTATACAGTGTTAGAGCTAATAAAACTGCTTTAAAAACTTTGAGCCCAAAAGGGAATTTTTTTCATTTTTGTCTGTTTTAAGGGTATTTGTGAAAGGCACATGGTATAGTTTCTTGCAAGAGAGACCTCTCCCAGTCTCACTATACATACATAATTTTACATTAACTGGATACACACCCACACTCCTGAAAAGTAGAAACTGCAAGACATACTCACATATAGGACTTGAAGCAGAAAGGACTCTCAGAATTTTTCCCATCATTTGAGAGAGAGATTATCCTGCTGTAATATAACACAGGTTTGTTATCACTTATAAATTACTTCTTAGAATGTGAAAATTCTAAAAGGAAAAGAAAAAAAAAAGAGTAGGAGTAGAGAGATGAGGACTGGTTTAAATTCTTTTACCTAATTCATTCCTGCAGCATTTTGCTAATGAGATACACAGTAAAATTACATCACTCATGCATTATTTAACAACATGCCCTCTGGAATTTCTACAGCTTGAGCTTAGATGACTCATGAGCTTGAAATCAGGGCAGCTGTAGGCATTTTAAGTTTCAGAACATACATAAACCATATACATGTTTTTCTACATTATTATTTTTCAGTAATGAGATATCTTTTTTAGTTGAACTAGTTGGGGGAATTAACATGTCCTTGGACTGGCAGTTGCAGAAAAGTGATCTGAACATGATGACTGATTTTCTACACTAAGATGTGATGTTCAGGTAAACTCCTGAAAGTTAGATGCAGAAATCTTCACATTGGCAAAATACATCATAATTTCATGAATAAGAAAATTTGACAGTATAAGAGAGAAAATTTGCCCAACTAGATAAGAAAATAAGTGTCAAACATGTATGTAATTGTGTTTAGAGAGTCAGAAGTTCTCTTATTAATGCCCATCTCCCAAACATAGATATGTGTCAATAGCATGTTACTAGCAGTTAGCAGACAAACAGCAGTGAGTTTGCTACCCTTAGCAGCCTCTAAGCTGTTGTTTTCCTTTAGCTATGCTCTTCAGGGCAAGCTTGGATGCTTTATCAACTAAACTATGAAGGACACATCTAAATGGCAAAATTAGATTCCTCAGCTGTCAGTCTTTAAGTTTGGAATCTAACACAACTGATGGCAAAATGCAGCAGAACATTCAGTGAGGTCTCTCCCTCATAGTCACATCTCAGATGATTCACCCTCAAGAAGGAGGGCAGCTTGATAAAGGTTAGTGATACATGAAGAAAGAAAAAAAAATCTTTAAAAAATTAAGCACCACAGATTGCCCTTACTGAGTGTAGTGTCAGAGTGCATTTTAGAGCCACACTTTCCTTTCACTAAGGGGCCTGAAAAAAAATGGTTGATCCACTACAGGGAAATTTCATTCTTGTAGTTCTAGTCATTGGGAAAGACACCTCAAGAACCCATGCAAATGCAGGCTGCTATTAACTGCAATGAGCAAACACCCTCATGCAAGCAGGGCCAGCTTCTAATGGGCACAGCTTCTTTCTGCTGTCTGAAGCCTGAGCGTGCAGTGGGTGAGGGAATTGTGTAGCCTCTATTAGCCACTGCTCATGTGCCATAAGAGCTGTAAAGAGCAGCAATAAAATTGTCACGAACCAGTTTGACAGTTTGTTCATCCTTCTGCTCAGCTGAGACTGCAAGCATGTCTTTTGGCTGTGCCCTGAATAAAAACTAAAGTTGGCCATGATATATAATATATATACACATGCATTTCTAATATTAGTGAGAACACGCACAATCACACCCGCACAACAACACCATTTGTGGTATCAAATACTGGCTACAGCCCTTTGCTTTCAGGCACAATGATGTGGCTTGGAATCCACCAGAGGAAGCCAGTTATATCAGATGCTGTCAAGACAGCTCAATCCAGAGACTGCTCCCTTGGCAGGCTATCTCAGTGGCTGCAGTGTCACACAGGGAAGAAAGTGTGTCTTCTCAGATAACTATGACCTAAACCAGATGGACATATTTTCTCTACAAACTTGAAGTGAAAGGAAAGCAGAGAAGCCACAAAACTAATATAACTTGTTTCTTGTGCTCCAAAGGCGCACTGACAGGGGCAAATGTGAGCTGCACATTTGGTTTTGGAGTAATCTTCAAAGTCACAGAACACAGCAACCATGCAACCTAGAAGGCCTGAATGTACACGTGCAGGACTTTCCTGGGGATATTTTTCTTCCTGCAAAGAAAAAAAAAAATATATATATATATATTAGTCCTCTCCAGTAATTTCACATTTACTTACTAAAAGACAACCATCTCAGCCAAAGGGGTTACAGTGCCACGGTTGTCTTCCTGGGGCAGCTAGAATACATGACCAGGGACAAGACACTGTGTCACAGCAAATCCCTTGTAGTTCTGTGCTCTTATAATAAGGCAATGTTAAAAATCTACCTTATTTTCCCTTCTAAAGTTCATTAAAATCATTATCTTCTTAACCTCTTACTGCTTCACTATGTCAGCATTAACTCTGTCTTTATTATAATAAAACCAATGGGACTTTATCCTGACATTTGTTTGTATAGGATAGTTCATCCTATTTACCTGTTCTGACAGGTTCTTTTCTGGCAGACTGTTCTCTCAGTTTATCCCTCCAGCTGGACATTCATACAGGGTCCAGCTCTCTGACTGAATTGTCATCCCCATGAGGCATTACTGCAATGTAAACAATACATAATCATTCATCCTACTCAAGGCGAATGGGTGACTGCAAATACAAAATCAATATGACAAAGAAAGAAGGAGCAGTGGAGAGTAAAGCTGCAAGGATACATGTAAATAACTGCCAGACTCTTAAACCTCAATGAAATGCTTTCTTATGAGGCACTGAAGCTGTGTTTATATAGGATGACAGAAGAATGCAAACTCCAGAGCACCAGAAACCCCAGAGTAGCGCCAGATCAACAGGAAATAATTAGAGAGAAATATGCAAGTTAAATGAAAAACATCTCCATATTACTCCAATCTGTGTTTATGGAGAGGAACGCGTATGCTTTCAGAATATTAAATAGACACATAAAAATATGTTTCCCTACTACAAAGTATAAAAAAAAATGGAAGGGTTTTCTATCTTCATATGCTTCTGGAACCTTTGACAGAGTCAGCCACAGACTAGTGACACAAAGTGGATACAAAGTGGATACAAAGAACTAGAATTGCTGCCATCTGATTTGGAGAATCCTAGCCTTGCCACATCTAACACCAATAGTAGGTATTGCCCAGGATGCACGCTGTACTACAGCCTTTCCCCAAGGCTACAACAGCACAGTGAGATTACAGAGCAGAATAGATGAGCTTTCCACGTAATTGTCACTAAGGAAGACACATTTCTGACAGAAGCAGAAGTAGTGCAGCCAGTTCTGCTGTCCTTCTCAGGGGTTACTGCCTTAGGCATGTCAGATGCAAACAGCAAACAGGATTTGTTGTGCACAGTGTGTAGGTTAGGGGCACATTCAAGAATTAAAATACTGCCATCTTTTTTCAGTCCTCTTCTAGCCATAGTTTCTGTTCTGGTGTCTCTCCACTATCTTTCTTGACTTCTCAAGACATTTTACAATGATATAGTAGGTAGTCAGACTCTCAGTAACCCTTGATTAGGTTTCTTTCATAGATTTTCTATTAGTACAAAAGAAAACACCTTTTTTATTCAGCAGTGTGCATTATCTGCAGACATAGACAAACAGAAGTTTACTTCAAATTTTTCATTTACTGAATACTTTGCTGAATACTGCTACTGCCCTCTCAGTCTCCCCCAACAATTCACATAACCCATAATCACATCACTGGCAAGGGCCTGGGAATATTAGCAGAGAAATTTTCTGGATTTAGAGCCAGCCTGGAAGGCAACACACACACTAGGATTATCTGTGGATTTCTTCTTAGGAATGCTATTCTAAAGGGGCATATGTAATACAAACATGTCAGGGATAACTCAAAACTTAGCAACTTCATGTTGCCAAAATATACTTTTCTCAGTGCAATTTAAGTGGGATAAACACACAGTCTGTTGGATCACAACCTTGTCTTCCTTTTTTCTCTTATCATGGCTATCTTCATTTACCAGCTCCACATCCTGTCTCCTCTTCTGGATAACTTCACCATGAGTAGGCCAAAAATTTAGCTCTCTTGCATCTTTCATATAGCATATTTTAAAAGCCATCTCTCCTTCTGGTAAGTTCCTTTCTCAGAAGCAATCATCTTACTCCTTATCCAGCTTGTTCGTCATGTTTCCTCTTTCCAGCGTCTTTGATTCTCAAGAAGCCAGCCAAGGTCCAAGCACTGGAGGATCTTGGTTTTCCTCCAATCTACATGTGTCATGTCCAGATCACTCTTGCTTGGGCCTGCATGGCTCTGCTCCTGTCTTTTTCTTCTTAATCTCACTGTTGCTAGAGCATTGCATGAGTTTCAGAGGTTGAGACTTAAACTCTTTCAAATGCAACTATAAATTAGAGGACCTGAGAGAAAATGAGTTCTGCTAGTACAACCTAGTAGATACAAATCATCTATGTCCAGTTTCTTGTTTGGCAGAGCAAGTCCCAGACTTTCCCATGAACAATATTACACATGGCTATCTATACTGGATGTGTGTGTTCATTCTAAATGGGAAGAGAGTAATCACAGAGGGAGGGGGTATGGAAAACATTAGAGGGAGATTGCCTGCAGTGAAAGAGTGATAAGGGGAAATTTTGGAAGAAAACTATAAAAAATGTATTTCTAACAAAATTAGATGCTTTTAAACTATGTCACAGGATCACTACTAAGTGTTCTGTCTTTTTTTTTTCTCCTCCCTCTCTTCTACTTGTTTATTTCTATTCCATCCTTCAAAGTCACTGGCAATTATAAGGTCTATTTATTTATTAATTTTGTTTACATCAAATTCTAGACATGGAACAAAAAGTTGCTGGGCAAACACATAACAAAATTATTGTAGCTGTCTTCAGAATTGCCATGGTTTAAGCCCAGCCGGCAGCCCAGAACCACGCAGCTGCTTGCTCACTCCCCCTCTTCCTCCCCCAACTCCCAGAGGGATGAGGAGGAGAATCGAAAGAATGTAACTCCCACGGGCTGAGATAAGAACAGTTCAGTAACCAATGTACAACACAAATCACCACCACTACCACCAATAATAATAATGATCAGGGAAATAACAAGGGGAGAGAATACAACCGCTCACTACCCACCGACTGATACCCAGACCAACCGAGCAGTGATCTAGCTCTTCCGGGTAACTGCCCCCAGTTTATTGAGTGGGCATGACATGCTGTGGCATGGAATACCTCTCTGGCTAGTATGGGTCAGGTGTCCTGTCTCTGCTTCCTCCCAGCTTCCCCTCCTCCCTGGCAGAGCATGAGACTCAGAAAGTCCTTGGTCAGACTAAACATTACTGACCAACAACTAAAAACATCAGTGTTATCAGCGCTGTTCCCAGACTGAAAGTCAAAACCACAGCACTGCACCAGCTACTCAGAAGGAGAAAAATGACTGCTACTGCTGAACCCAAGACAAGAATCTTATCATCTTCTGCAGGAAAATGGATGACCCGGGGAATTACAGACCAGTCAGTCTCACCTCTGTGCCTGGCAAAATCTTGGAGCAGATTCTCCTGGTTGGCATGCTAAGGCACATGAAAATCAACAAGGTGCTTGGTGACAGCCAGCATGGCTTCACTAAGGGGAAATCCTGCCTGACCAATCTGGTGGCCTTCTATGATGGGGCTACAGAACTGAGGGACAGGTGTAGAGCAGTTGATGTCATCTACCTGGACTTGTGTAAAGCGTTCGACACTGTCCCACATGACATCCTTGTCTCTAAATTGGAGAGACATCAATTTGATGGATGGACCACTCGGTGGATAAAGAACTGGCTGGATGGCTGCACACAAAGAGTTGTGGTCAATGGCTCAGTGTCCACCTGGAGACCAGTAACGAGTGGTGTCCCTCAGGGATCAGTGTTGGGACCGGTCTTGTTTAACATATTTGTCACTGACATGGACAGTGGGATTGAGTGCGCCCTCAGCAAGTTTGCCGATGACACCAAGCTGCGTGGTTCGGTTGATACCCTGGAGGGAAGGAATGCCATCCAGAGGGACCTCGACACGCTTGTGAGGTGGGCTGAAGCCAGCTTCATGAAGTTAACCATGCCAAGTGCAAGGTCCTACACCTGGGTCGGAGCAATCCCAGGTATAACTACAGGTTGGGCAGAGAAGAGATTCAGAGCAGCCCTGCGGAGAAGGACTTGGGGGTGTTGGTTGATGAGAAAATGAACAGGAGCCGGCAGCGTGCACTTGCAGCCCAGAAAGCCAACTGTATCCTGGGCTGCATTAAAAGGAGCGTGACCAGCAGGTCGAAGGAGGTGATCCTGCCCCTCTACTCTGCTCTTGTGAGACCTAACCTGGAGTATTATGTACAGTTCTGGTGTCCTCAACATAAAAAGGACATGGAACTGTTGGAACAAGTGCAGAGGAGAGCCACGAGGATGATCAGGGGACTGGAGCACCTCCCATATGAAGACAGGCTGAGGAAGTTGGGGCTGTTCAGCCTGGAGAAGAGAAGGCTGCGTGGAGACCTCAAAGCAGCCTTCCAGTATCTGAAGGGGGCCTATAGGGATGCTGGGGAGGGACTCTTCAAGACTGTAGTGATAGGACAAGGGGTAACGGGTTAAAACTTAAACAGGGGAAGTTTAGATTGGATATAAGAAGGAAATTCTTTCCTGTTATGGGGGTGAGGCACTGGAATAGGTTGCCCAGGGAGGCTGTGAATGCTCCATCCCTGGCAGTGTTCAAGACCAGGTTGGACAAGGCCTTGGGTGATATGATTTAGCGTAAGGTGTCCCTGCCCATGGCAGGGGGGTTGGAACTAGAGGATCTTAAGGTCCTTTCCAACCCTAACTATTCTATGATTCTATGATTCTGATTTTTAATGGAAAAAATGCCAGTAGATACCAAGAAAGCAAGACATCTGCTGTCAACATTGTAAGTAAAATCTCAGGTCAGAAGCAGACATATTTTTTTACAATGTTTGCCAGGGCATCACTGCCAGGTACCATTTGAAGAGCCATGTAAAGGAAAACCTCTTTACCTATGTTTATATGGAGCTCTTCCAAGTGACATGTAACAAAGGAGAGAGTAGAAAAATGCTGAAATCTGAAAATATAACTAGTCAATGACAGTACCTGATATCTTAGGCCAGTGAAAGGTAGGAGCTGACCTCCCAGTATGCCTAGGAGACGATAGATTAGATGTGGATAGGCCATGGAGGCTTTTGGTTTTGAGGATTCATGTCACATCCATCAACTAGTAATAAAGCTTCCTCCCTCTTCAGCTCTGACTGTATACTTGATCAGTTATACTGCTGTATCTGTATAAATTAGGTTGTTAGCTCCTGCAGATTCTTCCATGTTTGCGAAGCTTTATGCCATATAAATTACATATGCCGTATAAATTACAAATACTAATAAAATATCAAGCTGTTTATTTTTTTATTGCTTTAAGTGCTTCCTTTAGGTCATATTATGAGTACCTTCATTCCACAATGCTTAATCTTGATTTTATAGGAAATCAATAAATAAAAATATTACCTAGAATAATTTTCAGTTGAGAAAGTTATCAACATGCTTAAAGCAGTAAACAGATATTTTCTGACTTTCATGGTTCTGAGACTTGTTTCTTAAAAACTGACCTACTTTTCTTAAGAAATAAAAAACATGTTCTCACCTCCAAAAAATTATTTTCTTGATCCCAGTTACATGTGGGAAAGGGAAAAGAAAGGGAAAGGAAAGGAAAGGGAAAGTCAAGGAAAAGAAAGGAAGGCAAGGAAAGCCAAGGCAAGGCAAGAGGAAAGGGAAAGGAAAAAAGATCAAAGAAAAGGAAAGGGAAAGGGAAAGAAAAAGGGAAAGATATTTTGTGCAAGAGTTTTTTTCCCATCCTCTATTACAGCAAGTAATTGATTGTTCATCATAATATATTGTTCTGAATTCAGTTATGGAGTTGAGAGACTTTTGGTCTGTTATAACATTGGACTGAGCTTTTTTCTTTTTTCTTCTTAGTATGCCCCAGTGACTCTTATACCTAACATACACATACATTGATTATAAACAAATCGAAAGACTTTCAGTTTTTATGGGGAAATATTTGCTAACCAATCAATACAGGCTTTCAGATTTATGATTCTGTTTCATACACTCATAAAACCTTTAATGTTTGGGTTAGATAGATTCCTCTATTGGCGTTATATACTGTACCTTAAAGTCGACTAGCAGAACAGCATTTTCTCAAATACAGAGTTAAAAAGGCTCATGACAAAATGGAAAATAGTCAACAGAATTTTGTTTCCTTTAATCTGCTCTGGTTTGAAGAATTTTGTGTACAGTATTCAACCAATAGATTGACTAAAATATATTAACAAAATAATCAAAAAGTGTATGTTACTCAAATTGGTATGTAGTTAAATCCAAATTGTTATAACAAGGCAAAACTCATGGACTTTCAATAAATAATTTTAAAGCAACTTTATCTACTGGGAATGCTTTTTAATTTCTTTCATCAGTTACCTAAGATTATTGCACATATAAGACTACAGGAGAACTCTTCAGTTTTTCAAAATATGTTTGATGCATCATGTCTAAATATTTTAAACAGTGCCACAAATGCACTTTAATCCCCAATAACCTGATGATTAATTTTCATCTCACTTACAATGATGTAAATCAGAAGAAAATCACATGGAGTCAGAATGAAATTACACACAAGCATACAATATGTGTCAGGGTCACTTATAAGACTGCAAAAATTTTAGACACATCAAAGTGATTGTCCAAAATTCTACTGGGGGCATTTTAATAGAAATATTTCAAAGACATATATTCCTCTGGAATTTTACTCTCCGCTGTATTTAGACAAGTTTAGACTTGGAACCTTTTTTTAAAAAAAAAAAAGAAAAAAAGTAAAAGAATAAGAATGTTGTCTCTCTTGTCATTTAGGTCAATCAATACCAAAAGTGACCAAAGCAGACTGGAAGGCAGCTTAGGTTGCATCAGCTAAGCCATCTACTGCAAACATGGAACACTACATACAGCTGTCTGGGAGTTGCAGATGAAAGTTATCCAAACTGCAGACCAATAGGAACACCAGCAGTGCCCTTGCTGGTCTTCAAAATGTAAACAATAGCACTGCAATAGTAAAAAGTTTGAGGATAGAGTACAGGGACTGATTTGCCGCATAGGTTTTGTTTGGCTATTCCAGCATGAATTATTAGGTAGTTCCTTACTTCATCCAAACCATTAGCACTCACATAGCATGGAATTTTTGCAGTACAAGCATGCATCTTTCTGAGGAGCATCCCACGGTGCTCCATCCTGGTGGTGCAGCGATGAATTGTGGGATGTTCTGTTAGCACCCTGCTTCCATTCATAGTAGCATCTTCCTAAAACTGCAAGAATGAAGTGATTTATTCCCAAGAGTCACCTCTTTCTAAGCATGCTGACAAAAGTGATCCATCCTATAATACTAGCAGTTATTGATCTATGCAGGATACATAACTGATGTTTCAACACTGATCACTCTACTTTTGGTGGCATATTCTGGCAGGTATGAAGGATCCCCCAAATAAAGAGCCCATTGCAATTAATATGCATGTGGGGCTAAAGGAAAAGATGGGCAAGATGCAGGAGAGCTTGCAGTGGACAGGTTAGCAGATGTCTTTATACTTCTGCAGGAAAATGGTTCTTCAGTTGGTTCATGAGGCTGAGACAGGACTCCAGGAAACAAGGGAAAGACTTATTAAGAAAGACTAAAGATAGATCAGGAATTATCTGGAGATGAGTACTGCAATAAGTTGAAAGAACAGATAAACTGTAATGCCTGTGTAGCCATCATTCTGTTTCAGGAAGCCAAGTCCTACCAAGCACTCTGAACCTGACTTGTATTTATGCCTCCCTGTTATGAATACACCTGGCTAGAACTACAGCTGGCATAAATCAGCTTGACTTCAATGGAGCAATACCAGCAAGTGAGGATCTAGTCCCATGGAAATACTGTATGCCCCTTTTGTGGCATTCTGCTAGTTGTGAAATCAATAATTCATTTATCATCTGTCCCTGGTACAATACTACTCCTGCTGTAATTGTCTTGCTTTGAGCCTGCTGGACATAGCTGTGCTATGCAAATGAGGCATACTTTCATTTAACAGAGAGCACTCATTTTTCAAAGCAGTTCTGCAAAACCTTGTATTTGTTCCATGCTCCACTTAATATTCTTCCAGATTCCTCTCACAAGCAAGTTGGTCCCATTAAAGGTAGCAGAGGTCTGAGACCTGACCCTGATCCATTCCCTAGCTGTCACATCTTCATTTTCACATGAACAGTGTCTAATTTCAAATAGCTCTTTATCCATTCCCATGTCCTACCCTGTGTCACTGTTTCAATAGGCAAAGTCAATGCCTGTCACCTATTCTTTGCATTTATTCTGTACTAATCAGAAAGGGGATATGCACAGGATTCAGTTTGCCAATAAATAAAAAACGAAATACAATCACATACAAAAATAATTAACAATGTTTAAAGCTAGGAGCACATTTACTCTTTGGGCTACACTGAAATCACTGATGATGAAACTGAGCACAGAATCCAGTAAAGAGAACTGAGAAGATAAAAGACCTAAGTAAATATTAGTACAGTTAAGAGCATAGGAACAAATTAATACAGATGAATGAACTGACAGTGTATAATAATGGAGGAACTGATAATGTATCATGTCAGGAAAAGTGTCCCCACTACCTCCTTTGAAAGACATTTTTAACACTGAGTAAAGAATAACTTCTTATAACTTCTCTGAGAATAACTCACAAGCTCTGATTCTCCTTCCGTAATGCATCAACCTCCAACCACCATTTTTTAAAGGATACTAGAATTCTACCTCTTTCAGCCTGGAGAAGTCTCCAGGGAGACCTTAGAGCAGCCTTCCAGTACATAAAGGGGCCAAAAAAAAATCTGAGGAGCGAGTTTTTACAAGGACATGTAGGTCAAATGGGAATGGCTTTAAACCAAAAGAGGGTAGATTCAGATTAGATATTAGGAAAAAATTCTTCACTATGAGGGTGGCAAAGCACAAGAACAGATTGCCCAGAGAAGTTGTGGCTGCCCCATTCCTGGAAGTGTTCAAGGTGAGGCCAAGTTTAGGTGCCACCTGAATATCCAATTGCAGTGCTAAGACTTTTAGCCATTGAAAGTTTGTGTATTCCTATTCCTTTTCTGAATTTTTTAATTCTTCTTATCATGAGTGTAAAGTGTAGGAGATATAAATAAGCCACACAGTGAGGCTAAGGGATTGATACCAGTAGGGCCAAAAAGGACAATAATTTAGGCAAATTGGGAAAGAATAATATCTTTAGTCCTTCTGTAATTCTACCACAGTTCTAAATCGTGTATAGATATATGAAATAAAATATAACCACTAGTCTTTCTAAATGCTAGTTGTACAACTATCAATAGATAGCTGTATAACTATCTATATAATTTTATCTATCACAGGTAAAATTAAATTAGCCAGAAAGGGATCTGAATGTCCAATTAAGAGCTACAGCTACAGTGATGATCTATTTTTTGCAAATGTCTGTCACTGTGATAACACAGAATTACAGATTAATAAATTCAACGTATCTGACGCACTTTTCATGAGCTACAATAGAATCATAGAATCAAAGCGTAATAGCATAGTTAGGGTTGGAAAAGACCTTAAGTTCATCAAGTTCCAATGCCCCTACCATGGGCAGGGACACCACACACTAAACCATGTCACCCCACTCCGTTCCCCCCAATGAAAGTTAGAGGAAGTGGTTCCTGTTTCATAAAATACCTAAAGGGAGTTCCTTTCAGGGCTCTGCAAGCAGTGTTATTAACCCTAAAATATCCCAGTGCCCTGAAGCACCACTCACTGGAACTATCAATAAATGTTTGACTTGTGCCAGTCCAAAATAGCTTTTCAGAGGGTTTTGTTCACTTTATGCAAGCATCTCCAGCTCTCAGATATCTTAGACAATTTTAGACTGAATTATCTTAGCTTCAAGTACCCTAAATTTTTGCCATAATGACTTCCATCACACGTGATTTTTTCAGTTAATAATTTCAAACATGTACTTGCTACAGACAACAGATTCTATATGCTTTATGATGTGAGTAGCTATACTAGTTTGCCTTTTCTATGGCCCAGAATTTCTGTCTGAAGTATTAACCTACTAGGCCATCTTGATAGATGTGAGAGCTGGTGTTGACTTTTTATTGAAGTAAAGCTGCTATATGTTAAAATACTGCTAATGCTACAAATTTACACATTAGTGCTAGCCAATATAAACATCCTTTATTGTTACTAAAGATACTGGGTATCCCATACTGAAAAAAAAACCTCATTTTGAAGCATTTACAAAATCTTTGTCTCTGTGTGTGTGTGTGTGTGTGCTGTTTCCTTACAGTCCATATACAAACAACTATTATGAAATATTTTCTTCCCTGTAATTCCTAGTTAGACTATGCCTGCATCTTTCCAAGGCCAAGCACCATAAATTCTAACCCTAACTATTCTATGATTCTAAATATTCATTCTTGGCCTAGGCACACAATGTTCATAATCAGAGCTGCTCAAAGTGTATTCTGAAGAAAAAAACAAACTGAAAATATTGGATTGAGCAGTAAAACTATTATTGATATTATTTGATTAATAGTATTAGGCAGAAAATAGAGGGATTAGAAGTGGAAAAAAAACAAAATATCTCATTTCAGTTTTGACAAACAGAAATATGTGAGTGCATTTTAAAAAGAAAGTAAGGATTGACTATTCTCAGTAGACCCCAAGAAACTTCATGTATATACATTTCTGAAAGGCCACTGAACCAGAAGATCTATTATTTACACAAATCTACTCATGAATACTAATTGCCAAATCTTCCTTTTTATTTTACCTTTTCTTTCCTTCCAATGCTTGAAGTAAGACATCTTCTTATGTGTGTTTGTCAGCCTATATCAAAATATTTCTGCCTAACATATTCAAGTATCTGGTGTTTTTCTTGTTGCTATACTCTGAGGATTTTGTAAAAAGGACTTTCAGTGGACACTGCTACCCTAGACAAAGAGACTACCAATGATGTCAGATATCCTCATCTGTATTATGCAGCCAAGTGGTGGTTTGGGAATTTCAATAATATCACATAACCTTTTTGAAACTAAGAATGAGTAAATAGATAGATTTGATAGATTTGTTGTCTATGTGAGCTGTAAGTCAAACCTAGTATTCAAAAAGGCTACACAAAGGCTACATGAACACAGTTTTGCTCTACTGAAATGCCTAAAGGCAAATGCTTAAGGCTTGCTAGCTGGTAAAATGTTTCTTCCCCTACCTATGCATCATTGATGGTTGATTCTGTTTATACCATAGAGAGAAAATGTCTAAAATCACCCAAATTCTCTAAACGTCACATTGATATATTCGTTAGAAGCTAACTTGGATAAAGCATCATATAGAGACAGTGCCTTCTTTTGCCTTTTGACATTTAAGAGTCCTTTATAAGAGTCTACTGAGAAGTAATATTGTATGAGATACATGTGGGGTTTAATTTGGTTAGAATCAAGATGTTCAAAGAAATCTCTAATATTAAGATGTTACCTGCAATTACCCAAGCAACTTCAAATACTTTGTATTGCTAATATTCTCACAGTCTGGAAAAAATGCTGAAAGCCATCTGTATCTACTTTTTAATGTCCTATCACAGAGACAATTACGGTTTTTTCCTTCAAATTTTACCTGCCAGATACTTCTTTGTCTAGATTTTTTCTTTCATGACTGATGATACCAAACTGTGAGGTGCTGTTCCCTTTCTTGAGGGACAGGAGGCCTTGCAGTGATCTATGTAGATTGAAGCATTGGGCAAGATTAATGGGATGAAATTTAACAAGACCAAATGCTGGATTCTGCACCTAGGACTGAGTAATGTTCAGCAGAAGTATGAAATGGGAGAGGAGTGGCTGGAGAGCAGCCCTGCAGAAAGGGATCTGAGGGTCCTGATCATCAGCAAGGTCAGTGTGAGTCAGCTGTGTGTCCTGGCAGCCAAGAGGGCAGACCAAACCCTGAGATACATCAAACACAGGATAACCAGCAGCAAGTCAAAGGGTGTGATTGTCCCACTGTATTCAGTTTTGATGAGGCCTTACCTTGAGCCCTGTGTACAGTTCTGGGCACCATGATTTAAAAAGGATGTGAAGGTCCTTGAATGCATCCAGAGGAGGGCAATGAAGATGAAGAAACGGCTGGAAAGACTGTCCTATGAGGTGCAGCTAAGGGCCCCGGGCTTGTCTAGTTTAGAGGAAAGAAGGCTGAGGGTCAACCCCATTGCTCTCTACAGCTTCATGGAGAGGGGAAATGAAGGGAGGTGTGATCTCTTCTCCTTGATATCCAGTGATATGATACATGGGGATGGTTCAAAGCCACACCGGGGAGGTTTAGGCTGAACATTAGGTATCATTTCTTTACCAAGAGGCTGGTCAGATACTGGAACAGGCTTTCTAGAGAACTGGTTGATGTCCCAAGCCTGTCAGTGTTTCAGAGGCATTTGGACAATGCCTTTAACAATATGCTTTAACTTTTGGTCAGCTCTGAATTGGCCCTGCAGTTGGACTAGATGATCTTTATAGGTCCCTTCCAATTAAATTATTCTATTCCGTTCTGCTCTGCTGTATTCTATTCTGCTCTATTTTGTTCTGCTCTATTCTACATAGTAAAAAATCTATCAATTCATAAAATGTGATGTAAGAAGGCTTTTTTTCAGTTTACTTTTTTTTTTCTTGCTAGCACACTAAGAAAATGTTCTTCATGGAAAATCTATCCTAGTTAAGCAAAAAACATAGAGTCCAAACACAAAGTATCAAGTACTTCAAGCGTTCCATTCTATGCTCAACATAGAATCATAGAATCATAGAATCATAGAATTGTTAGGGTTGGAAAGGACCTTAAGATCATCTAGTTCCAACCCCCCTGCTGTGGGCAGGGACACCTTACGCTAAATCATATCATATATGTAGCAAATATCAGCCTATGTATGAACACTAATGAGGAAATTTAAACAACTTAGGTAAGCTTCCTGATAGTTGGCAGAGAGTGAAGTTGAAGGTTTGTATTTCCTCATATTTAACAGGTTTGTCTGTGAGTTTCAGTTCAATGAGTTAAAGGGAAATCTGAGACCTATTATCTAAGAAGAATAAAACTCCAAAGGTTTCTCGGCTGCCTGGTGGTTTTAGGTTGCTGCACTTTGAGTGATTTCCATCTCTCCCATGAATACAAATATTCTTAGCCCTCCTTCAGGTCAGCACTGACTACTCAAAGGAGCTTTGTTTTATGCTATAGAAAATCTTCAAAATTCTATGTCAAAACTTCAGGGGAAAACTTGTAAAAGGATGTTAAATCTCAAGTGAAGCAAAAGCTCAATCAGAAATATGAGAACATTTAAAATGAAAATGGAAAACAGATATTTTAAATTATCAGTTAATTAGTGATGTCAGAAGAATTTTCCTAGTATTGTTTAAAGAACACCTGTTGTCCCTGGTTAGTTTAGATAGACCAGAATAACAATGTGTTTTCGGTGCACTCAACTACAGTCCAGGTGGCATTCATGTACTGTTTACAGCAGAGAAAAGGTAACTGTCTTGCAAGGATTGGACGTGCAAAGGTCTGGAGACTTAAAGCAACAGAGTGGAGTGGTCTTTTGACTTTGAGATATCAAATACAAAACAGGGAAGGTAAACAGAATACTACAAGACGTTTCCATTAAATATTTTATGCTAGCAGAGGCATTCAGGAATTATATTTAGCTGAAAGAGGCTGATTTACAGTTAATTCTAGTTCTAGACAGTCTTGCAGTACTGTTTGGTTTAGAAATGAGGCAAAGCTGCACTGTATACCACAAAGAAACAAGTGTGCACGTGGCATATATGAACCAGTCCACTCTCCCCACCTTTCGGAATGAGAACTGAGCAGAGTGAATATCATTATTACCTGAACCCTCCTCAGAGACCTGGGTTTTATTGTAAGGATATGTGTGGAAGTGTGACTAAGGTACTGGATACAGGTAAATGGTCCCAGCTGAGGCAGGGGAGACTGATCATGACATTTCTACAGTCTGGCACCTGGGGACAGGCCAGTGCACTCCTTGTTACCTTGCGAGGCTGAGACCTTGTAAGAGGTTCAGGTAACACTAAGGAGACTGTCACATTTTAGAGTAAGTCCCATAACTTTCCCCAGTGCAGATAAAAAAGAGTCTAACTGAATTTGAAGGTTGCAGCAGACAGTGGTGGGGGAGATGATTGACAAATGTAAAACGTGTGGACTAAGAGGCCACTAAACTTGCTTGCAATTGCAATGAGTCAGTACCAGTAGGTGCAAATGGAAAAGAGGCTGAAGACATCCCACTTTAAATAGGTTGTAAAGAGTGAAACAGGCATGATAACCTATACTGCACAACTCACTGCCAGACAGCTCCCAGATGAATGAACTTAATAAAGTTTTAGGCTAATTAAGCCATATCCCCTGTGCTTTGTCATTCTTTCTGCATGCCCAGCACAATGAATAATTTAAAATGAGACTGCAAAACAGAGCTGTATAACTAGCCTTTTAATCCTTTCTCAAATTAGTAGCACAAATAGCTTTTTCATTTATCTTTATTTCCTTTCCAGCATTATTTAAAGCATATTTGTGGTTTCCAGGTAGGTTTGCAATTCCTGGCCAAATGGGACTGCCATTTAGCTAATACAGTCCCAGTATCTCTTCCTAGCAGTCTGTCTTTTGGTATGTGTAGTCAGCCAGATGGTCATTAAGGACCATATTTGAATGAATACTGATCCACTATATATATATATCAAGCTATATTTGATTTTGTATCCTGTATAGAATTCCCACCACTCACTTTAGATGCTTCTCTAATAAGAGAACAAGATACACTAAATGAACATAAAAGTCATTCATCTCACTGAAAAGAGGAGAAAGACTTGGGGATGTTGATTGATGAAAAGCTCAACATGACCCAGAAACGTGTGCATGAAGCCCAGAAACCCAATCATATGCTGGGCTGCATCAAAAAGAGCATGGCCAGCAGGTCGAGGGAGGTGATTCTCCCCCTCTACTCACTCTTGAGACCACATCTGCAGTACTGTGTTCAGCTCTGGGGACCCAGCACAAGAGGGTTGTGGACCTGTTGGAGCAAGTCCAGAAGAGGCCACAAAGATGCTCCAAGGGTTTGGAGAGCCTCTCCTATGGAGACAGGCTAAGAGAGTTGGGCTTGTTCAGTCTGGAGAGAAGAAGGGTCCAGGGAGACCTTATTGCAGCCTTCTAATAACCAAAGATGGCCTTTATGGGGCCACTGTGCAATGATAAGACAAGGCATAATGGCTTTCAACTAAGAGTATATTTACAGTAGATAATTAGGAAGAAGTTCCAGTGTTGAGACACGCTGTTGAAACACGCTGAACCAAGAGTAAAAATAAAGCAGCCCTGATCTGCCCTGGGAGCAGCTGGGGTGGCCTGGAACAGCTCAGTCAAGGTGTCAGCCTCCTCTCAGCCATTTGGGGTAGAGGGGTACTGTTCCAGCAGCCAGACTTGGGGTGTCCCCACTGCCCCAGCCCCCACGTCACCAGCTCCACAGCCAAACCCACGGCTGTTGAGACACTGGAACAGGTTGCTCAGAGTTGTGGATGCCCCATCCCTGGAAACATTCAAGGCCAGGTTGGATGGGGCTTTGAGCAACCTGGTCTAGTGGAAGTTGTCCCTGTCTGCAACAGAGGGGTTGGAACTGGATAATCTTTAAGGTCCTTTCCAACACAAGCCATTCTATGAATCAGTGAAAATGCAGTTTAAAGATGGAGATATTTAAGCAGATTTAATGCCCAGGAGAAATATCTGTACATAGAAATCTTTTTATCTCCAGAACCTGTACAATGCAGACAACAGCAGTGAAAAATTCATGTCTGTAGACAGCTGAGTCAGAAAGTTTAATGTATTTAAAGCTGGTTTTAACCTGTGGCCCAGAGACCTCTACCAGACTGTGAACAATTTTTAATGAGTCCATAAAGGTAAGCAAAGAGAAAGTTCCTCCTGTCAGAAGGCTTCGATTCAGTTCACAGATCTATGCTTCTGCTGGAAAATGTTTGGGAAACTGCAAAGACAGAAGATAAAAAGACCTGCTCTAGTATAATTTAGTTTGTGTCACTTGCCTGCCAGAATGATCAAGAAAGGTGATGCTGGTGACTGCTATTGAAATATGGACACATCCTCTGAGAAAAAAAAAGAGTGCCTTTTCTCAGAGGCTGTGTCCCAGAGCCCACTGATCTGTCTCATCTGCAGCACAAAATTACTATTGGGTCTGAATAATCACTGTCATAGTTACCACTCATTATCAATATGCATGAATCTGGGATAAAGGAAATAATATTAGCTTCATTCCTACAAATAAGAAAACATAAAATGGAAGAACAGAATCCAAACCATGAACTAGGTCATGATTTTTCAAAACAATTTAATATTATATAGGATGTTTAAATGTTCAAACTGTAGTTCACATTACTTTCAATTGCCCTGGAGACACTGGGCACTTGTGTGGATAAATCCTTGAGATACAGAGTCAAACATCTAGAAACAAAAGACTAGATAGTACATGAAAAGAGGGGTTTTAATATCTTGACTACTTGTAAGTGTGAATTGACAAAGCTGGGAGCAAAAATCCAGATTTTTCAGAGCACCATTCAATTGATTTAACTAACTGCTATTCCTTCTTTTCCTATGTTTTCTAATTTTGAAGGCCTAAATGGACCTAAAATGTCAATAGTGTAAAATGACCATATGACAGTATAGCATTAGATTGTTGAATAATGTTCAAGAACCACAGAATCATAGAATGGTTTGTGCTGGAAAGGACCTTAGAGATTATCCAGTTCCAGCAACCCCTGCCATGGGCAAGGACACCTTCCACTAGACCAGGTTGCTCAGCCCCATCCAACCTCGCCTTGAACTTGAATACAGAGAGAGGCCTTAGAGTACTCGCTTACCAAGGGTTTTCTTTTTAATAATATCTCTTATTTTCTTATTTTTATTATAAAGAGTTTTTACAAAGAAAATTTTCTGCTTGATCAATTTACAGAAATACTATCCTTCACTGAAAAAAAAAAAAAACCTCTGTTATTTCTGGAAGGAAGGACGACAAAAACGCAAACTGAACAAGAAAGAAAAGGGAAAAAAAATGTTTTCAGCTGGAGCTGCAGACTGTTACTTGCAAACTCACTGCTAAAGAAAAGCAAACACATCACACAGCCTTATCAGGCCCTTCAAGACCTGGCAGATGTCAGAGTCAGGTTCTTTAAGGAAGTACTATTGGCTCCCCTTCTGGTCACGGGTCACTGTACTGTTACAAAAGATAAAATCTTAGCTAGTTAAATCAGTCTCTATATTTAAACAGGAGGACAGAAGGCAAAAGAGTAAAGCAGAAAAGAGGAAAACAAACCTGAGAAGGCAAAAGAAGCAAGAGAGGAACTTTAAAAAGAAAAGAAAAAAATCCTCTTTCTGTTCTCGTTCATAATTAAGTCTAATTAGCATCTTACAATTTCTTTAGATTGATTCCTAGCCTCACCTTCATTTGAACACCAGTTCTAATTTACTTCAGGCTCTGGATGACATCAGGAGGCACAGTTTGTTTTCACTGTTACATTAACTTGTTTTGACTGGAGAACATTTGGATTGCTAGATTCTGTACAGTTTGAGTGGCATTTGTGACTGTTTCCAGCTTATGCAAAATAAATACACAAATAAAGTGGGAAGTTTAGCATCCTGCAAACAAGACTCTACCGAACAGAATTTCATGGAAAGATACCTTGTGCAGAGTGAACAACACTGTAATGCTATGGAAAAGTAGTGAGTGATCACACAATGAAACCTCATGAGACGGCACTTGTGCTGATTCCCAGCTGCTATGATCCCAGCCCTATAGTGCATCTCTCAAGACTCCTCAGGCTGCTCCTATCTATCTGAGGATCCTTGCCTAAATACCCTGCTTCTCCAAGCTGCCTGTCTCCAAATACTCACTTGGGCAATCCCAGCTCTGTTTGTTTCAGGTCTCTCTTAGATCTGTCACATTGGCCTTTCTCTTTCTTTGGTCCAGCTTCACACACACACACATTCCTTGGCCATTATCCTGACATCCCGATACACGTTCCCCAGACTCCGTTTTCCAAAATCTGGGTCTCTGTCCTCAATCTTTGGTCCAGCAGATTTTTATGGGAAGCAAAAGACACATATCTGATATGTTTGCAGTCTTTCTGCTTCTTACTCATCTCTTCATATTGTCCAAAGAATGGAGATTTGTATATTTCAAAGGAAAGCTTCTGCATCATATGGACAAAACATTTTCCCCTAGCATCATTCTCAGAAAAGCTTGAAACATTACAATGCAAAGATTCAGCTGGAGGCAGAAATTGGCATGGAAATATTCATCACAACAGCTGGAATCTGACTAAGTTATAAGTAAATGAAAAAAGGCATGTATCAAGGAAAATTCTTGGCAACCTCAGTAACAGGACCTGCTATTTAGTTTTGATAAAATATCAGTGCTCCTGTGTCGTGGTTTAAACCCAGTCAGGTAACTTGTTCACTCACTCCCAGTGAGTGGTGCCAGGCTGACAACAATCAAGGTGTCCCCCCCCCCCCCCCAGGGCTCTCCCCTTCCCCGCTCCCGGAGGAACGAGGAAAAGGATCGAAAGAGTGCAACTCCTACGGGCTGAGACAAGAACAGTCCAGCAACCAATGTACAACACAAATCACCACCGCTACTACCAACTACAACAATGATAAGAGAAAATAACAAGGGAAGAGAATACGATACCACCAGCCAAGAAACGAGTTCCACCCGGAAGCCCCTGTCCTTCCGGGTAACTCCCAGTTACCCCCCACCCTGGGCATGACGTGCTGTGGTATGGAATACCTCCTTGGCTAGCCCGGGTCAGGTGCCCCGTCTCTGCTTCCTCATGGCTTCCCCTCCTCCCTGGGAGAGCATGAGCCTCACAAAGTCCTTGGTCAGGGTAAACATCACTTAGCAACAACCGAAAACATTGGTTTCACCAACACTGTTCCCAGGCTGGAAGTCAAAACACAGCACTGCACCAGCTACCACAAAGGAGAAACATGACTGCTACTGCTGAACCCAGGACACCCTGGCAAAGAAAGAAAAAATGGTAAAGCATAACTAAGAAATGCTAAAGATCTCGTCATACAAATATGGAGGAGAAGAGAGATTGGAAACAGAAGCTGCCGTACATTAATCTGCAAAGCCACTTCTAAAATATTCAATGCACAAAAGCAAAAAACCCACCTGTGGTTACTTGCAAGCTTGCAAGCTGGAGCAACAAGTGTGTTCAAACTTAGATGGCCAGGGGCCTGCAGAGAGTGGGTGTCAGGCATGCCCCCCACTATCCAGTTCCAGATATATCTTCCTTTCAGGTCAGGACATGACCTGCATGCAGCAATCTCCTCCCCACCGATCCATGCTTCCAGTGGTCAGAAGGCTGAAAGGGGTTTGAAGTTCCATTCTCTCCAATCTAGATGACAGACATACCAGCATGGGTAAATATTGCCATAGGGTATGTCTGCACATCATACTTCTTGTTTTCTAGCTGCTGCCCCCTAAATTGGCCCAAATTTCTGTAATATTATCACAAGCAAGTTTCCAGGGCAGGTGATGAGCAGGAAGATCAGAACTGTCACCTGCCAATGAACCTGATCTCTCCCTTTCCTAGGTGTTCAGCTCTCTGAGTCCCAAAGTCCATTTTGTTGTCATCCCACTATGCCTTGGTCTCACCCCGAGGAGGCTCCTCAACTGCGAGAAAGACCTGTGGAGGTACCTGATGCATGGGGCTGGGCCTGTCTCAGCTGCCCCACACCAGCCCTGTTTTTTGGCTGGGGTGGAGGGAGCCACTGGTCCCATAGCACTATGACAAGCCCAAGAGCTCAAGAGCCGAAGAGGTAAAGAAGTGGTGTGAAAAGGCAACAAATCCTAAAGAAAAACATCAGGGAATTGTAGATGGTGACTCAACAAAGCTATTTCAGGGAGCAGTAGGCACGAACCCCTCTGATCACCCGGCTGATGACCTGGCCAGCAAAGAGATGTAACAGCCCTTATGCAGGATGCCGATGCACAGCCTAACAGCTTACTAACTCCAGCTCTCCATTATGTGTGTTATCTGTAGTATCTCCTTTATTCTTATAAACTGCAGAATGTACAGAATTTCTCTGTACATGACAAAAAGTGCCCCAAAAAAAGCAATCCAAGGAGGAACAGTGATAGCGCAAGTATGAAAGCAGTCACATAAACAAGAACTCATAAATCTAAATTCAGGAAAGTTTTCAGTTTTAGATACTTTGATGGTGCAGAGAATACTTAAAATATTAATTTAAACAATGGCTTAGAGGTGAGACTTTAAGACAGAATTTTATGGTTACTAAAATATTTAGTCTTCCCACCTTTCTTCCTAGCATGCCTTATTAACTTGGTCCTTGAAAAATGGCATCCCAAAGAAGCCCTGGTTTGAATTGTAGTATTTGAGTGGACAGAAATAAAACAATGCAATGTAGAGGTCCAGAAAAATGCGGAGCTAATCAATTCAGCCACATGATTTTTCCAGGTTAAATATAATCAACAGTCAGTTCATAGCACAGAAAACAGTAGCAAGACCCAACAGCATATAATCATTTCAAGTCTGATTGTGCATTCTCTACACAACTACTTGTACAGAAGTCATTAGACATCTTGGTGCATAAAGAAATTGGGATTAGATATTCTACAAACTCCACGGGAGCAAGAGTAATTAGAATTTATGAATTCACAATCTGGCTATTCAAATAGCTGATCCAAAAACTCACATTTCAAGCAGAAACTTTTTGTCCTATCTCTGAACCAATTAATATTACCGATTCCTCTGTATTTCTGCAACAGCAATGGTATATTTAGGGTATCAAAAACTGCCACTGGATCCAAAAGCCATTGCTGGTTCATCTCTGCATGTATTTAATTCCCTACTCAAATTAAGTTTACATATATATACCCCAAGAATCTTCTCAACTGTCTACTAATACTTGGCCATAAGCACTGTAGGTACACAATTTATTACTCAAAGGCATGAAAACCCCCTGTAAGTGTCTCCTTTTTCCCTAAAAAAAAAAAAAAGAGTAAGGAATTCAAGCTCCCTGAACCTCTCTTCATCTGGGTCTTCACTAAGCTCCATCACTCCTGTGATATTATCTAGTCCAGATTAACTGCCAGATAACCAAGAATATCTTTTTACTGGCAGCGCAGTCACTGCACCCTCTTTTCTAACCTGTGGCAAAACATCATGGAGGTGTGTTGTTCAAACATCATCTGAGATGAGAAGCCTCTGAGTGCCATACTTGCAAATATTCATCACTGCTTTCTTACTAGACATGGTAATATGCCTGAATAAAACCCTACATTTTAACCTGGTAAACAGGAAAACCAGGACTGCCCTAAAATTTACAGCATTCTCATGGTGACTGGCTATTCCAAAAGTGGCCCAGTGCCACATGTGAAATGGCAATATGAAGTCTTAAAAATGAAGCTAAAACCTCTCTGAAATGGTGTCTTTCTTCACATTATACATAGGAAACCCTTTCAGACAACATCAGTAAAGACATTTCATTGTAGCTGAAGGTTTGATTCTTTGTATTTTTCTTTTTTGCATGGATCAAAGTCTCTTCCATCATTTAAATAATTAGTGATCCTCTTTTTTTATTTATGTACTATCCATGCAACAATTTGTCTGCATTTGTAACATGTCCAGATCACCTACATTTTCTCCATATACTTTGGCATAAAACTTACCTTCAGAATTCACCACCTTTGTGAATTAACAAGTCTCTGATTCAGAGAAACTGTTCCCTGAATGGCAAATTTGTGTTTCACTTCTTTTATTAACATACTGCATTCTGACAGGTGTTATATAACCAGCATCCTAATTCACAACATAATATCAATGACAGATCACAAGTAGAAGATAGCAAAGGAAACCTAAGCCTCTGCCTCACATGAGGCAGAAAATAAAAGTAAAGCAGCTTCTTAGAGATACTTCTGTGAAAATGTTTATGATCTTTTTATAGGTTTTTAAATCAGTCCCCTTATGATAGAGAAGAAATGTCTGAAGTGCAGGTCATCTGTCAGCAGGAGATACAGGTGTATATCCGTATATCAGAGACACTTCATGATATGTCATTACACACGTAAATGAGACACAAGATAAAGCTTTTCCAAATGCAAGCATCGGCAACAACTATAATAACAGTGACATCGGTTTAGACAAATTCCTTTGCTATCACTGAAAACAAAAACTGAAAAAGATTACAAATAACCCCAAGCAACCCAAAACAGGCAGAATAACATAAACCAAGGAAGTAGCAAAACATAACACATTTGTGCTGTGGGGTTAAATACTTCATTTAATTCTAAGCAAGTTTTAAATTATGGTTTTCAATAGCCTGAACTAGAATGCATTTTAAATAGGAATGGGAATGTCTGTTTAAAATATAGCTGAAACCTAAACACTAAGTGTAAACTGTTCTTTAACAAACAGCTGTTGGAAACAGTTTTAGAGGACATTATATTCTTTTATATATTTGGTTACAGAAAAAGGTACACCAATGTCAGTAATAGATTACAATAGGATATGTCATAACATAGACGGAAATATTTAGTACTTGGTTGATAATCATTTTGAGGTTTTGTCTGAGGACTGTTCCACAACATATGAAGGTACCTGAAAATCGCTCATTGTTGCATCAGCTGTGGGGTCTGCTTATCCTCCTTATCTAGACCTGAAAATGGCTTAATTGCTAACGGAGACGGGAGTAAATCCACTCTCAGCACTGCTCAAAGAATTGTGATAGACATGGTTTTCCACCAAATCTCCAATGAATTTTCTATGGCAGGGTTGAAAGTGGTCTATTACAATTTCCACTGGGGCAAAATCAATTTTGGTGCTATCATCTGACTTGGCTGTAAGATTAATTTCTGACAAATATCATCACTCAGTCATATTTTTAGTATATCATCTCAATATTTTTCACTGTTTCTTTGAACTTCCTTTTATCCTGGTACTAAGATCTCTTCAATCTGTCAGATTTGCCTTCATCGTTTCTGTTTTCTCCCTGCTTTGTTAAGATCACATGCAGTCTGAAGATCTTTACTGTCCCAGACTCACTGGGAAAATCAGAATAGCAAAAGGATGCAAGAAAAGGAAATCAGGCAGCTCCAATAAAGAAAGACAGAATAAAAAAGATACAAGGAGAAAAGAAATAGAAAGCAAAGGAAAGCCAAAAAGATTAAAAGCATCATAGCTGGCAGAATAAGATTTGGAACCTGAACCATCAGAGAGTATTAAGCTTAATTTTCTGGACTGCAGAAGATTGAAACCTGACAGGATTTTCAGTACTGCCAATAGAGTAGTACCCAGGTTTAAGAAAGTAAAAGACACTGCAGGAGACTTTATGAGGCCAACAAGGACTGGAGTCCTCTGTTTGGGAAGCATGGATTTCCAAAGCCAAGTCTATGAAAATTTAGAGGGGAAGAAAGAGTTTTCACCAGGGACACTCCAAGGAATAACTTGTAGAAAGTGCATCATTCTGTCCTGGGTTCAGCAGTAGCAGTCATTTTTCTCTTTCTTAGTAGCTGGTGCAGTGCTGTGTTTTGACTTTAAGTCTGGGAACAGCACTGACAACACCGATGTTTTCAGTTGCTGCTGAGTAATGTTTACTCTGACCAAGGACTTTGTGAGTCTCATGCTCTGCCAGGGAGGAGGGGAAGCCAGGAGGAAACCGAGACAGAACACCTGACCCAAACGACCCAAAGAGGTATTCCATACCACAGCACATCATGCCCCGTATATAAACTGGGAGCAGTTACCCAAAAGAGCTAGATCGTTGCTCGGTCGGGCTGGGTATCCATCGGAGGGTGGTGAGCTGTTATATTCTCTTCCCTTGTTATTTCCCTTATCATTATTATTATTAGTGGCAGCAGTTTTTTTTGTGTTATACCTTAGTTACTAGACTGTTCTTATCTCAACGCTTGGGAGTTACATTCTTTCAATTCTCCTCCCTATTCCTCTGGGAGCAGGGGGAGGAACAAGCGGGGAGTGAGTGAGCAGCTGCATGGTTCTGAGTTATCAGCTGGGCTTAAACCATGACACACTCCCAAAAGACAACCACTATCACAGGGAACAGGTCTTCCTGGTGGCAACGTTTAATGGTCAAAGAAGTGGCAGAAAAGTGAACAATTAGTTCTATCAAATAGCTTCACCTAAGAATGATGGAGATTGGAACAGGAACAGAAAAAAACAGAAACAGCTGATACACTTGAGAAAACAAATGGCAAGAAATGAGAAAAAAGTAAGAATGTGGGGAAAAAAAAAATAATCAAAATTTGAGGAATTTATTTTATCTCACAACCTTTCTGTAGATTGTCTTAGTTTTAGACAGGTCTGTTGCCTATTTCTTGACACTGACCAATAATACTTCTTGAAAACATGAACTGAATATTAAGCTGATTATTGCTGAAAGGGTGAATACACATTTTCTTCCAAATACCTTATTTCTAGAATCATAGAATCACAGAATGGTTTGGGTTGGAAAGGACCCTAAGATTATCTAGTTCCATCCCCCCTGCCATGGACAGGATGCCTCACACTACACCATGTCACCCAAGGCTCTGTCCAACCTGGCCTTGAACACTGCCAGGGATAGATCATTCACCACTTCTTTGGGCAGCCTGTTCCAATGCCTCACCACCCTCAGAGTGAAGAACTTCTTCCTTATATCCAACCCAAACTTATCTTGTTTTAGTTTAAACCCATTACCCCTTATCCTATTGCTACAGTTCCTGATGAAAAGTCCCTCTCCAGCATCTCTGCCAGGCACAGAGGTGAGACTGAGTGGTTTGTAGTTTCTTAGGTCTTCCATTTTCCCCTTCTTGAAAATGTGGGTTATATTTCCCTCTTTCCAGTCATTGGGAACTTCACCTGACTGCCATAATTTTTCAAATATGATGGACAAACCTCTATATTATATATAAGATATATATAGTATATATATATTATATAGATATATTAAAGGGTGCCTGCAGGCATACTGCATATTTAAATAGTCACCATTTACAGATTAACTTTCCAATTTTCTGAGGAACCTTTATTTCCCGTTTAGAACTGAGATCTGAAATGCTACCATTAACTTTACCATTTAATGGTATTGATGACATCATAATGGTATTTGATAAATTTCCGTTTGGCTTTGGACTGGACTAAAGCAAAATTACTTTGGGAAACTACTCCAACAACCTACTTAATGTGTCTTGCCCTTGTTATTAGTACTTGCAGACACACCTGTAAGGATCAACTGCTCAGATATAAAAATTAAGCCAATCTTGTTTTTATTTTTTTTTCCAGAAATCCTTATTTATGCAAGCCTGCTTCATGTTAGAATTTATTTTTCTAAGAATATAGAATGAAAAAAAACCCAATAGTTTTTGTAATTTTTCAGTCTTAACACTTGTTTTTTGATTTTAAAATATTTATTTAAAAGAAACGTCATAAATAGCAATGTCCTATAAAGCTGCATTTCTTGACAATTTCAAATGAAAGTAAACACAATATTAATGTTTTACTAGTACAGTTCCAATTGAGTTTCCCAAAGTTTAAAATTTTTAAACCCTTTTCAAACCTTAAATGGCAGCAGATTCCACAATCTTCCCAGTCAAATTTTAGTATTTAACTAGCTTAACCATTTGATAGTTTATAACCTATGTTTTTTTTTCTTCAAATTGACTATTATATGCCCAGTGTCCTGCATATGAAAACCATTTTTTTTCCACTTTCATTTATTCTGCAGCTACATTTGGAAATTCATTACTCTGCCTTCCTGACATGTTCTCTGAAATGAACAAACCAATTTCTTCCAATATTTCTTCATACACAGTTTTTTTGAGACCGTGGATCATAATTTTGTGTCTTGCCTAAATGGCCCATGTCTTGTGAAAAAATGTGCTAAAACTGGACACAGTACTTCAGCTATACTTGTACTACAGTTGAAAAAAAGCAGAATTATTGTTCAAGCTTTGCACACACGTGCCTACTCCTATGCCCCTACAAAGAATGATTGATAACAGGCACTTGCCAATGGTGGTTGGTAGAATTGTTTTTCCTGTGAACTGTGGGAGTGATTCAGATTTCACCTTAAAACCATACACTCATGCCTTGAAGCTCTGGAACCTTGACATGTATGAATTTTTACCAAACCAAGGTGCCAGTGTGGCATGATTTCATTCCTGTTTACAATAAATGTGTACTGAGGCCTTGATTCATTAGCATAAAGCTGTGAATTCTGAAAGGTAAACATGTAGTTACATGTTTTTCTAGCGGAGGTACCTCATATTTAACATAACAAGGACTGGAGCAGAGCTCGCCTGTGTTTGCAAGAAAAAAGCCTTCACAGCCACAGTGATGATGCTGTTGATCAGCTGTCAAATGTATGTAAAGAGGGATTCCTCCATTTAACCTCAGCAGTATTTGGTGGATTGAGGAATACAAATACTTACAAAACCCTATTGCTATGTCTCCTCTCAACAGATGCTACACACGCTGCCTACTATGAAAAATCCTAATTTTGAACTACACTTTCATTTCTCCTTTATTACAATAACCGCAATCCCAGTGCTACTCTCCCTGTGCTACTCAAAAAAATGTTAAAGTCAAAGACACCAAGTACTGGAGTCCTGCTTTTGGTTGGGATAGAGTTAGTTTTCTTCCTAGTAGCTGTTACAGTTACCACAATATACCTCAAGCACAGTAAACCAGGACACCTGCATAATCTTTGTCACTGGTGACTGCAATTTAGTAGTCTCAGTAAAACTCCTGAGGTGCTGGTCTTTTCTCTTCAATTCAAATCCTCAAAATTGCTATAATATTTCCCATCCCCTCCATTTAAAACTGGGACATCATGCTGATCTTTGAGCTCCAATATAAAGCAAATTTTATTCTGCTTTGAGCTGGTTTTGGCTGGGATAAAGTTAATTTTCTTCCTAGTAGCTATTCGGAGACCTCGTTTTGGATTTGTGCTGGAAACAGTGTTGATAACAGGGATGTTCCTGTTGTTGCTGAGCAGTGCTTACAGAGAGCCGAGGCCTTTTCCGCTCCTTGCACCACGCCACCAGTGGGCAGACTGGGCATGCACAAGGAGTTGTAAAGGGACATAGCGTGGACAGCTGACCCCAACTGATATGGTATCCCACACCATATGACATTATGCTCAACATATAAAGACGGGGGAAGAAGGATGAAGAGAGCATGTTCAGAGTTACATTGCTTGTCTTCCAAATAACCATTATAGATGATGGAGCCCTACTGTCCAGGATTGGCTGCTCACCTGTCTGACATAGGAAGTTGTGAATGAATTCATTGTTTGCTTTGCTTGTGTATGCAGATTTTGCTTTACCTATTAAACTGTCTTTATCTCAACCCATGAGTTTTCTCTCTAAGCCTTTCCGGTTCTCACCCTCATCACACCCAGGGCTTAGTCACCAGCTGGGGTTAAACCACATCTCTAGAGTGTAATTTTCTTTTATTAGGGTCACATCTATAAATAATATTCTGCTCTGTGATTACTTTTCAGGATAAATTTGATCTCCATTAGATGGTGTCCTCAACATAAAAAGGACATGGAACTGTTGGAACAAGTCCAGAGGAGGGCCTCAAGGATAATCTGGTGACTGGAGCACCTCCCGTATGAAGATAGGCTGAGAAAGTTGGGGTTGTTCAGCCTGGAGAAGAGAGGGCTGTGTGGAGACATCATAGCAGCCTTCCAGTAACTGAAGGGGGACCTACAAGGATGCTGGGGAGGGACTCTTCATTAGCGACTGTAGTGATAGGTAACGGGTTAAAACTTAAACAGGGGAAGTTTAGATTGGATATAAGGAAGAAGTTCTTTGCTGTAAGGGCACTGGAATGGGTTGCCCAGGGAAGTTGTGAATGCTCCATCCTTGGCAGTGTTCAAGGCCAGGTTGGACAGAGCCTTGGGTGACATGGTTTAGTGCCAGGTGGGCAGGGGGGTTGGAACTAGATGATCTTAAGGTCCTTTCCAACCTTAACTATTCTATGATTCTATGATTCTATAATGGAGATCTCCTTTTCTGAATTTCTGCCCATACTGTAGATTTGCATCATGTTGGAGCATGGATGTGAGGAACAGGATAATTTGATGCAAGTCTGAATACTGTGGCCAGCACAAACCATTTGCATCATCCTAGCAGATAATTACGATAAAATTCTCTGTTTTACCCAAATTATCATTTTCTCTACGTTGAGCACAATGAAAACCATTCCATAATTTAATTTCTCATTCCCTTTTACTTTATTCACAGTATATGATTTGCTTTGCTTTGCTTTAAACACTGACACAGGTCTCATGGTTTCCTGACTCACAGGTCAGGAAAATATCAGGTTTTGCTTAAAAAAATTATTATCCCTGGCAGATCTCTGTCAGCTACATCACCCTTAGAGTTCACTGCTGCCAAACATTGAATCCAGCTCAGATATCTGTGATACTGAGGAAGTGTCTTTCCTCAGATATCCAAAGTAGTGGTTTAGAGGGGTGGCCCTAGTCAAACTGGATAAGACAATGCACATACTAGTCCCAGGATTTGAGAAATGTCTACATGAAATGCTGGCCTCCAGCCTTTAAGTCACGGCTTCCTTCAACATTAATTTTCTTCCTTGACACTACAAGGAACATAATGAAGATGATGAGCACAGAGCAGAGCCCTGTCCTATCTGCAGGGATGGTAACTGTGGTGCCTCTCCATAGGTACACTGAAGTTTCAGAAACTGAAGTGTTGCCATCTAGTCAGTGACCTACTCCTGTTCATTAGGGATATGGAAGTAGAGTGCCTCTTTGAAAGAAAAGAAAAAAAAAATAAGGATAAGAATCTGTCCTGGGTTCAGCAGTAGCAGTCATGTTTCTCCTTTGTGGTAGCTGGTGCAGTGCTGTGTTTTGACTTCCAGCCTGGGAACAGTGCCTGTGATACCGAAGTTTTCGGTTGTTGCTAAGTGATGTTTACCCTGACCAAGGACTTTGTGAGGCTCATGCTCTGCCAGGGAGGAGGGGAAGCTGTGAGGAAGCAGAGACGGGGCGCCTGACCCAGGCTAGCCAAGGAGGTATTCCATACCACAGCACATCATGCCTGGGGAGGGGGGTAACTGGGAGTTACCCAGAAGGACACGGGCTTCTGGGTGGGACTCATTTCTTGGCGGGTGGTATTGTATTCTCTTCCCTTGTTATTTTCTCTTATCATTGTTGGTGGTGGTGGTAGCGGTGGTGACTTGTGTTGTACATTGGTTGCTGGACTGTTCTTGTCTCAACCCGTAGGAGTTGCACCCTTTCGATCCTCCTCCTCGTTCCTCTGGGAGCGGGGAAGGGGAGAGCCCCTGGGGGGGGGGGGGGGGGGGGGCCTCAATTGTTGTCAGCTCGGCACCACTCACTGGGAGTGAGTGAACAAGCTGTCTGGCTAGGGTTTAAACCATGACAGAATCTCTAAAAAAAGCTGGGGTCACCAGCTCTTTCCTCTGTGTACTGAATTATGTATGTCTCTGTACAGTCAGAAATTGAATTATGAAAAAAAATATTTTTCTCAAATACTACAGAAAAAGATCAGAGTGATCTGCTGGAGTTTTGTGTCTCCACATGGTAAGGACGAAGACTTCCCAATCATAGCCTCAGTCTACTCACCACTCTTTAAAAAATATTCTCAGGCAGACCAGAACTGGGAGAGACAGGGAAATGAAACATGGGGAAGTGAAACATGAGTTCTATTGGTTTTATTTAAAATGTTCTTTAAAGTCCCATGCAGCAGAAAAATATTTAAAACTGCTTTAAAAAAAATAACAAGGATTTCCTAGATATCATCAAAGAAAATATAGTAAGGTATAAGAAGCCAAACAAAAGCTGATGTGTACTGTACTGTAAATGTAGTGCACATTTTAAATTTTATGTAATGAAATGCTCCCGAGGCAGAAAAAAGATGAAAGAAAAGGAAAAAATTAAAAGAAGTTGAAGTCAAAAAATATAAAAACCAGAACTACTGAGTTGATTGCTCTACAAAAATACTGAAATACCTGGGAAAAACAACTGCTCTGTTTTAATAAATATGAAACCAATTTAAAAGATTTTATGCAGTATCTGATAAAGCTTTCAGTATCACCAATCTTAATAGGATAGAAAAATTAAAGGCTGAGGTGCAATATGAGCTATGAGCCTCTAAAAGCTTAATGTCAGAGAAAATAGGTAACTACTAAAACAAAAAAAAAAAATGCAAAATACAGTCTAGTTCTGTTTAATGTCTTTAGGTGTCTAGAGGACATCAAAGTGGTTGAGTCCCTGGTGCAGTTGCATGTCTTCACAAAATACTGAGCCTTATTTGTCAACAGGATGATGTGTCCTCAGTTTCTACAGGATTTATCTCTAAAATCAACCAGAAAAAAATGATGTGGGAAAGCTTTTTGATGAGGGAATTCTTATTCAATACCTAATGGTGGAAACTTACAGCATATAGCAAAAAAAATTGTATACAATATATACCCAAAAGGAAGGGGTTGCTGGAGGACACTGGGACAAAATAAAGGTCCGGTCATGAGAAGACAAATTTAATAAAGTAACCAAAATTATCATACTGCGCAACTTATAAATTGCTAAACATTATTATCAAACAGGCTGGTGGAGTTTTAAATGAACTGATTGTGAGGGAATTCTAGCTTTCCTTTCGACTGGGTGCTGCTATGTTCCCAGGTTTTACTGTTTTCTATTACCTCAGCAATTTTTATGCGTAAGTGAGCTGCAGAGCTCTCAGACTATGCACAAGAGGAAGCATTACAGCAGGAGAGCAAACAGAACATAAAATAGGGTTGTTTCAAGAACTAAAATGGTGACATGGATGCTGTTGGAATGCATTAATAGCTTGTTGGCTGATATATGATACACTAATAAAAAGGAAAAATATTAATCATAGCCTTCGTAGAAAAATAAAATATGAAAAAAAAAGACTGTTTAGAAACAAATATTCCATGGCAAAGCAAATCTTTCAATTTGGACATTTCTGTGAACAGCAACAGAAACCTTGAACTGCTGTTTCATTTTGAACACAAAATGAAAACACAATATAGCTCTTTCAATTGATAGGTATCAGATACAAACTTTTTGTTTTCCAGGGCAAAATATCATCTTACAGAAAATTCCTGACCAAAATCTGATAATTTCATTGGGTCAAGACTGACAGCATTCTTTGTGTCTGCTTTTAAATTCAGTATTTAAAAGCCTCTTTGTTTGGTATGTTTTTTGGGAGATACATTGACTACTGCAAAGCTCTTTGAAGAAGCACAGCAGACATAGTGAATTAATCATTAAGAAAATAGTCTGATTTTTTTCTTGAAAGAGCTGCAGAGGAAATTGAGAAGGGTGAAAGGATAGAAAGTCCAACATGGAATAAAGATATCCTGACATTCATTTTAGAAAGGAGCAGACTGGAAAGAAAATCAGAAAGTAAAAGAGTGACATTGACTTTTAATGATCTATCAAAAGACAAGAAAGTGAAAGAGTAAGAAATATCATATATAAATTCAGTGTACTATAAATTCATAGCAAATACCCAGCTAAAACACTTATATTAAAAGATCTGTATGAACAGTATGTCAAGATGGAAGTGGAAAGTGGTTTCACTCATAGGAATTGTTCAATGACTTACAGGACACTCCACTTGGTGGTAGCAACACCATCTGTCTCTCTGGCAAGTGTTGTCCTGGGAATCTCAGCTTGATGATTTATATGGATCAAAACACTCTGTTGCTCCATTTCCTTAGTCCTTCCTTGGTGTATATACCTGAAAAGAATATATTGTCTATTGAGTGGCAGAGTGGGACATTGGCAAAGTGTGAGGGAAGTGAGATAAGGGGAGAAAGGCAGAAAATCTCCTGGGGAGCTGGATGGCAAGAGTAGGATAATTAGCTAACACAAAGCAGGATCTGATTATCTTTTACCAGTTATGAGGCCCTTAGGAATCCTCAGCTTTTGCACACCGGTTTATGTCAGGGTCAGATATAGAAAGAGGGAGACATAACCCATTCTCTGATAAAGCCTCACTATGTCAAGGGTAATCTACCATGGCCAGCATGCAATACTTCTCTCTCAAATGGGTGTGTCATTGCACATGGGTTAGCAGAAGCTAGTAAACATTTCTTAAGATGTAGACATTTGATTCTTTTGTAAGTTTTTGATTTGTAAGACTTTGATTCCAGCCCATCATATCCCACTTTTGCAAGGCTGCAAATGACACCTTTGTCCCATTATAACCACGGCAGGGGGGGTTGAAATTAGATGATCTTTAAGTCCCTTCCAACCGAAGCCATTCTATGATTTGCAAGAGGGGTAATAGGTCCATTAAGAGGAATACACATACCACAAATTCAGGCTAATAAATTTCTTAATACTAGATCACGTTAAAGTACATTAAACAACCATACAATAGATATTCAGAAGTGGCAGAGATTTTGAAGCAACATTGTTTGAGGTGCATACCTACTTCAACTGCTTTGTAACAACCTGGATGAGATAACTGAAGTGGTTCAGCCACAGCAGCATAGCATTCACAGCTAGCTGCAAAGCTGACAAGGGGTAAGGTAAATCCACTGCAAACTGGTCATCTTCCATGGCTCATCTGCCATGGAAGTGCTGAAGACTGCAGTCAGAGAGTGTCAAGAAGAGAGAGTGAAATCTAAGTTAGATATACATCACCTAGGAATTGTGTTATATGCTTTTGTAAACTCTAAATGTTGATGGAAATAATAAAACTCACTATGTTTTTCAAACTTATAGACTCATACAAAATGTTTCTGTGTTCCCAGCAAACTAGAACAGATATAGATAACGTAATTTAAAATAAATTTAACACATTTGTCCCCATAAGCCCATCTCAAAAACATTAGAGTACCTCTAGATCTTCAAGTACTCTGAAGTTATCGAAAAAGCTGATCTATTGTACCTTATGTTCATTCTGTCCATAGGATATTTCTATAACACCAACCAGAACAGATTACTTTTCCGCATAGCCAGCATTTCTGAACAGTTTATTTGAAACTATTGAAAATAATAAGGGCTGAAGCTCAAAGTATGCTTATTGAAATATAATTTATGGGTAACACATTACCCAGGTGTTTTGGACAAGATAGTGAAAGGGTAAATCAGGAAATATGACATACTGCTTTCCATTAACCCCCTGGCACTTGCAATTCGAAACTCCCCTTACTAAAGGCTAATCCATTCTGCTGTAGTGCTTAGAATTTTAAAATCTCCACTCCTTATGTTAAAATATTTATGTGAATTTAGGTATTAGAAAGGCAGGTAGCAGTTCTGATTCCCTTACTGTTTTGAGCATTGCCATATCCAATTAAAACAAACAGCAATGCAAAACATAACTACTGAAAAATACAGCTCTTTAGTCTGTAAGAATGTACTATTTCAACCCCAACTTACAAACAAATGCTTTTGTCCATTCTCCAGAATTCTGTAACAAATAAGTCCTCACAGCAAGGCTAAAGTTTAATACGTCTAGCTAATACTACGACTAATAATAATGTTACTTGTGAAAATGGCTTTTCATTGTTCTTTGGGAAGTAGGTTTGGTCATACCAGAAGCAGCCTACCTATTCCTTAATGCTGAAACAGGAAACGTTCTGCCTATGACATTTTGCAGCATATATTCTTTTTCTGAATGTAATTTAAGTGTTTAAGAAATGAAATACTCTGTTAGGAAAATGTCTATTAGCTCAGTTAGTTCAGCACCTCTTATATTTCATTTCCATAATAAATTATTCTGAGAGGAACAAAGAGTTTATCATTTGGATTGTTATATCCATTTACCCCTCACTGAGCAAAATAAGGGAACCCTACTGTCATTAGGAAAATAAAGACTATTATTGAAATATACCCTCCATAATTTAGACAAAATTGCCATTGCTTTCAAAATACTATCACTCTTTCCTGTACAAGCGAGAAACAGACAAGCATAGAATCATAGAATCACAGAATGGTTTGAGTTGGAAAGGACCTTAAGATTATTTAGTTCGAAACCCTCTGCTGTGGGCAGGGACACCTCACACTAGACTAGGTTGCCCAAGGCTCTGTCCAGCCTGGCCTTGAACACTGTCAGGGATGAGGCATTCACAGCTTCCCTGGCCAGCCCATTCCAGTGCCTCACTACTCTCACAGTAAAGAACTTCTTCCTTATATCTAACCTGAACCTTCCCTGTTTAAATTTAAACCCATTACTCCTTGTCCTACTGTTATAGTCCCTATACCTTGATAATATGCATGTTTCCCTTGGACTGGATGTTTTGACATCTCCCGTGTAAGCTTTAGAAAAATTTCATATCACTGAAAATTCCCCAGTTAATATGGATTACAATCACCTGCCTAGGATGGAGCCGTTCTTATGATGAGTTTATACTGGAGCCTACAGAAATTACATCAATTATTAGAAAATTGAAGTGTCATTTTAGTCACTGATATGGAGAGCAGGTGCTGCCTTCAAGAGAATGCACTCATGCTTGGAGCTTAAACAGAGCTGAAGCAGTTGTCTATATTGTCTTGAAAGAGATTATGTTTAATGTAGAATTCCTTTCAGTCAGTTAACATCTCTATGACTTCCAGGTAGAGCAGAGGGAAACAGAAGTGTCCCTGATTCTGTCTACATAAAGCATAAAACTTTCAGGCCCACTTTTGCAAAAAGGTGTACTACACTGGTGCCAACACTGCTGCGCAACATGTCTACATGGCATGTAGCAACAGCGGTCAACAGTACTATGTCCAATGAATGTGCTCATTGTCCAGTCCGTGCTTTCTCAGAAACATTTAAAAGTTTGCATACTCATTGTATGTCAGCTTTTCTAAAACAAAACAACCTACTCATTTGCATTTTGGGCTGGTTTTTACATCATGTTGTCAGAGAACAGTGGCACTATTGTAAGGAAGCAGAAATACTGGTTAGTGACTTGCTTCTTCAAGGTGCACTCAGATGATCTCAGTTTTACCTGCTCTTTCTCAACAAATTTACAAACAGCATAAAGAGAATGAAAGACAGATAAATGTCAAACTTTATGAAACCTCACTGCCAAAAGAACATGGTGAAAACAGCTGATATTTATACCTTCAGATTTCTTTTTTAGAAGAAAATCTTGAAGTTGGCAGACTCAAAAACAAGCAGCAAACACATGTGTCTGAGGACATAGCTGGGAGCCTGCATACTAGGAGTCCCATAACAAGATTTGTAACACCTGCTCTAAGACACAAAGAGCAGGTCTAATGCTCTTTGACATCAAAGTGCAAACATTGCATGGTATGAAGTTTTCATAGTGTACTTTTGCACTGAATTTCCAAGCAAAGCAAACTTAATGAGAACAGAAGAGACAGCTGTAAAAGTGGAAAGCATCAAAGAACAAAACCAGCAATGATGGCACATGGTAAAAAAGGTCTCTGAAACCTTTATGACAGACAACAATAAAAATAGAAAATCATGCAGATAGCATATATGTTGATTTTTATACCTAAATATGAAAAAAAAATCTGATCATGGGTAAATGTTGCAAAACCCCATAATAAAGTGCAATATAATGTACATACCTATTAAAAAATACAGTGCTTCTGTGGATGTATATTTTGGGGGTTTTTTACATTGTGGGGCTTCATACATTAAATTAAAGCAATTGGGAAAGAATAATGTACCTAGTAAACTCAAAAGGAAATAAAGATAGGCCAAATGCAATTACTCAAGCTAGAATTCACAACATCATAAACAAAAAAGTAAAAATTCATATTTAAAAAAATACAATGCACTTGCTCTGTTAGAAGTTCCTTGACACATTTGTATTCAAGAGTAGCATCAGGAAATAGATTAAGAAATTATTAAGAAGAGATTTCAGAGCAAGTGAAAATTTCACAACTGAACACAATTATCACAAAAGTCTAGATATGTTATACTTAAATTTGATCACTGATTTGATTTGAATGAATAATTTTGAACCTATAACAAAAGAAGGGAGGGAGGGATGGAGGAAGGAAGGAAGGAAGGAAGGAAGGAAGGAAGGAAGGAAGGAAGGAAGGAAGGAAGGAAGGAAGGAAGGAAGGAAGGAAGGAAGGAAGGAGGGAGGGAGGGAGGAAGGGAGGAAGGAAGGAGGGAAGGAAGGGAGGGAGGGAGGGAGGGAGGAAGGAAGGAAGGAAGGAAGGAAGGAAGGAAGGAAGGAAGGAAGGAAGGAAGGAAGGAAGGAAGGAAGGAAGGAAGGAAGGAAGGAAGGAAGGAAGGAAGGAAGGAAGGAAGGAAGGAAGGAAGGAAGGAAGGAAGGAAGGAAGGAAGGAAGGAAGGAAGGAAGGAAGGAAGGAAGGAAAGGAAGGAAAGAGGGAAGGAAGGAAAGGAAGGAAAGAGGGAAGGAAGGAAGGAATTTGGTCTTTTATTAAAGATATGAGATTATTACACTCCCAATGTAAAATGGTGTCTCTTTCTGTAAGTCATATGTTCAAAAAACATTTTATTGCATTTGTCTTTATTTGCATGCAAGTTGGAGTTTTTAAAATCTTTTTAAATTCTATGTTTTCCAGCTCTTTTTTTTTTTTTTTTACTTTTACATTAAAATTTCAGTATGAATGTAAAGGTGTGCACTTTTACATTCATAAGACAGAGTGCACCTGAGAAAGAAAGAGATTTGTGGATGTCAATGAACCAGCAAAATTTTCCAGAAAGAACTTTTAGGCCATGGAATACTTTTCCAACAAAAACGGTTTACATCCTATCAGTGGGACGCCTCAAAATTAGATTTGGAAAACCCTTGTAACTGCCAATTTACTTAAAATTATTATCTTGCTCTCACAAAGAAATAGAATAGGTCACTCAAAGGCATTTTTCTTCTCTGATACCTATATTCTGTAATTATGTAGAGACTGAATATTTCACTCCATGTTTGAAATATTAATCAGGAACACAGTCAGGGATTCTAGTCCTTAATCAACTTTTGGACTTTAAGTTTAAACCCCAATCTAGAATTCAAGATCTCTCTGCAGTGGGTGACATTATTAGCTAAAGATTTTGTTGTCTCTCAACTTCACTAAGAAACAGTTGGGTATATTTTGGGGGGGGAAATAAACCCACTAAACCAAATTATTTTAGATGTTTTTAAAAGCAAAAAATCTGGGTTTATGTGCTTTTTTAAAGAAATTTGGTTTATGTCATTTAACCAAACTGGCCTATCATTTTCTCTTGGCTAGATTTTCAGGTTTTAATTTGTACATTTATGCATATATATACATATGTCACTTAAATATAAATTAATCCTTTAGAAGCTACTGAAACTTAAAAGGTTCATTTGCAAACATAAAACTCTAGCTAGTGTAAATCCTTATGATCCAATCTTGTTTTCCTCAAGTAGTATGCAAAATTAGTTATTGTCAGGAAAAAAAATTGCAAGCTTGATCTAATCCTCCCTCTGTTTTATTTCAGTGCTTTTACCCACATTGAGTATGTGGTTTATTCCTTATTGCATATGACATGCCATTAATAGAAATCCTTTAGAGTAAGGTCTCTAGTACCAGCATTTATTAAGAGGTCTCATGTAAATAATTTCTCTTTCCCTTCTCTGACTCTAACCATTAATCTACCACTAATCCCAGCAGAAAATTATCTTTTTCCCCCAAACCAATGAACAAACAAAACCCCTTAGTTTATATTTTGCTTAAATAGAATGTTGGGGAAGATTTTTTTAAAGAATATTTTTTAAAGAATGTTTTGTTGACATTAATTGGAAAAGAAAAGCTTAGGTAATAAAGTCCTTTCCTAGAAGTTCCTTATTAGATGGATTTTTAATTTTCTTTTTCCAATAGGAAACCAAGAATTTCTCACAAACCATCTTTTTTTCAGATGGTGTTTAGTCAGGGAAATTTACTCTTCCCTTCATGGAAAAATCCTACAGAATGTAGAAGAAGTGGCTAGCCTTTCTGTAACAGTGTGATGCAATAAAATGTTAGAATCTTACTGAATTTAAAAATATTTGTAAGTCCTACACTTCATTCAACATTCCTTAATTACAAACTTCCTTGGAAAATGGTTGTCTTTGTTTCAGAGCTGTCATAAATCAGTTCAGCTTTATAGTTTAGTCATAAAATATTTACTTTGGAAAAACTAGAAGCTGCCTGGCCAGACCCGAGCAATCTCTTTACAGACTTTCCTGTCATTGATTTCTTGTTGATTTATGTAACTGAGAAAGGCTCTGACTTATACAGCTCTGGAAACAAATATGTATTCAAGAGAGTCATCAAAATATGTGCTTGAAACACCAAAGTACATTGACAATGACACAAGCCAGACTAGGGCAGCACGACAGCTTCCCAGGATATATGCTTCCCAGGAGACCCAAAGCATGGTACTGACATTGCTGAATCTAAGATCCTTGCAGCTCTTGAAGCAGGGGAGAGCAGATGGGAGGAACAGGCAAGACCAAGAAGAGTTGGGAAGGCACAAACAGGTTTGCAGAGGGGCAAATGAGGCTGGGATTTTAAAATCTGGATTGACAGGGACAGAATTAAAACCAAGGGTCTCACTTAGATTGCTGGAAAATAAGAGATAGCCACTATTCCAATGAGTTTTCTACCTATATAACTAAGACATAAAACCAGGCAGGAAGAGCAGCCAGGGAGTGACGCACTAAAGATCACAAAGACAATGAATAGCAAGATTCATCACAAACCTTAGGTTTTGCAAGTATTTACTCAATGCCCCATTTACTGAAAAGACAGTCTTTCTGATAAGAACATCTTATAGGTATCATCAGTTGCTGCACAGCTGTCTTGGACTAAGCTTCTTATTATTTTTAACATTATGATGAGTTATGCTTCTGCCAAATTGATGACAGAATTCAAAATAGATTCCCTTTGTCCTAAATAAAGTAATACTCAGTTTTGGCAACAGTCCCTTTAGCTCAAGCTTCATATGTACTATATCAAATCTGTTTCAGTACATTTTAATTTTAGACTTTGTTGCACTTTTTTTTTCTTTGAGGTTATCAATTTTTCTCCCGTTCAGTTTCAGTAATTTTTAGTTACAACATCCTTTTGGAATCAATGGAAAAGAGATTCTTCCTCCACTGATGCATGTTCTAGCAGCTTCTGAGCTTTGAACTAGCACACTTAATCAACCTGGCCATGGTGAACGGTAATGTGACTATATCACCTCAAGAACTGTTACATGGTGCAAGAAGATATTAGAGCACATTAAACTTTCTCTCAGATACCTTTGCATGGTATCTTTGCATCCTTTGTTTTATGCACACATACTCTACAAAATCCCAGCTCAGGTAATAGAACCTCAAAATATAAATTTGCGTATCATATCACGTTCTGAAAGTGTGCATGTACACAAGGAAGGTTACTTTTTCCTCTCTTCACAGTTTGATACCATTTACGGGCATATGTCGGCTGTCTAAATAACCACACCCTTTATTACCTATTTAGTGATTAAGACATAACTCATTTCATGCATTCTTCATGGGCTGGATATAAGTCTTTCAAAGTCCTTGCATCTAGCATGATGGGAGTCACAGTTCTGATTAGTAGCTCAGCTCATGCAAAAAAAAAATAATACTAATAATAGACTGTAATAAACCACATTTATACTGAATTGGAATGTCATATTTTCTTTGAAAAAAGAAAATGCAGTGAGACGTTCTGAAGTGAGGATTTTGAAGTGAAAGGACTTTCTTCTTGTCAAACACTTAACATGTTTTTTATGTTAACTTTGTATTCAGAAACAAAACACATTTAAAACCAAAGAGAAATCATATTTTCATAGGCAAAGGACCAGAGTTTAGCATAAAAGCAAAGTGTCACAGCAGAGAGAGTACCTTAAATGGAAAAGAAATTCAAAAATTTCAATTCAAAACACATTAAAAATAGAGGAAGGGCATAAAATTTGATATGTGATGCTGATTTAACCTGACAGTGTCCTTTAAGGAAATCACACAGTATTTTAAGATAGTGTTGTAAATTCCACAGCCTGCAATCCTTATGACAGCTCCTGTAAGAGATAACCAGGTGACATCTCAGAGTAACAACTACTCCCATGCTTAAACACTGAATAAGGATATATGCCTGTGCTGCACACTGTCATGCTGTGTGTACATCCTCAGGCCAGCCATAAAGGCACAAGCATGAATGCAAAAAGCTGCCAAGCAGCCTGAAAGCTAGATAAATTAATTCATAGTGTTCAATTCTACTGCAGCCAGACTCCTGAGGGAGTGCAAACAAGTTCACTTACAGCTAGCCTCGTCTGCCTTATCATTTGCAGAATATGTACATATTCTTTCCAGATATACCTGGTTTTAATACCTACTTGCACAAGCAAAATGTTGTTCCTTTACAGTTGTTTGTGGATGTTAAACATCTATAGTGCTTTTCAAAACACTCAAGGGGGATAGTGGATATTTTAGTACTTGAAGTTAAACAGAAGATGGGCATAAGAAGTCTAGACTAATCCTTGTCATTTCAGGTCAATACTTTGATACAAAATACTGTTTCTATTTTGCTTTATTGTCACCTAAAATGAAGCAAAGCTCTATATGAAACTAAATTAATATTGTCATTCCATTTCCAATATCACTTCAAAGCCGAACTATTTGTTCTTACATTTCTTGTAAGCTGCATTTTTATTGGATTTGACATATTCTTGCAAGACTTCTAGTTTCAGCAAAACATTATTCTTTAGCAGAAAAATCTTCCACACACAAAGTCCACCAAACATCTATGTTAATAACAATAAAGCCACTTCTATTCTGAGGAACCACTCATGTGATGCATTATTAAGTGGAACCAGAGGTGAATTAGGCCATATCGACAGTTAAGGTCATTAAAAAGCCTTTATACTTCTGTTAATTAGTCAATGTGATATATGGAAAAATTAACAAAACATGTTCTGTTAATAGCTTCGTACGATTTTCTGCATGGTTTTCTGATTTTCGTATGGTTTTCTGCATGGTTCTTCTCCACATGCTTCTGCCTAGACAATTGATAGTGAACACTCTGAAATTTAGGATGGTTTCTTTTGTAGTATTTATTATTTGATGAAGATTTGTCTGTACAAAGTCTGTCAGTAGTCTACAAACAAATGCTCACCTTATGTCTCAATGTGGTTTAACTCTTAACCTTTCTTTTTTTCTGTTACCACCACATATACACTCCTCAATCAGACGCTTTGAACATGGACTCCTTATCAAGGTCAGCTGTCAAGCTTAAGGGAGAACCTGTTTCCCTCAGGTTGGAAATAATAGCCTACTTTCCAAGGAGCTCTATGAATGCAGAAAGCAGCAGGAGGCTTGGGCATTTGTACATAACAGAGCTTGAGAAGTTCTTTTGCTGTTGACTGAAAAAAAAAAGAGTGAATTTTACTTCACATGGTACCAATTTCTGTGAAGTTCCAAGCCTTCACACCAATGGACCTGAGCTACTTTTGTGCCAGGAATGCTGTGCATGGTGTGGCGGTTTATTTTCAGGACCCTTTCAATTAAGTAAAGGAGAGCTAAAAGCTTCAAAGACAGCTCACATGGAAAATATCAACTCTGTATCTACTTATTCAAGTAAGAAATTGTGGGTTTAGTGATCTGAAAGGAAATAAAACTGTTACTGTTTATAATAATTTTTTAAAAGCTTCATGGTTCTTTCATGTAGTAGCCAAGTGATTAGAGAGGTCTTACATGAATGGACACATTGATCTTGTTCCTTCCTCTGCCACAAAAGGTTAAAATATTTGTTGAAGACAGGTTGCTAGACAACAGCCCAGGTAAACGCGGCAATTAGCATGTAGTGGTAGCAAGTAATTAGTTTGTCTTGCTCAATGAGGACAGATGCAGATTGCTTCTGTAGAAGGCTTTCTGGTCGGCAGGTAATGCTATCTGAATGTAAAACACAGATACGATCCTGAAAATAGACACCAAAAATCAGAATCCTCTTTTCCTAGAAGGCAGCACAACAGCACATGAACCTCCATGCTCCATTCATGTCCTCCTCCTTGTGCTTATTCCTCAGAGTCCCATTTGACCCCTTATAACTCCTACAGCCCAATGACATGGCCACAAGCATCAGGGAAGGGACACGGCCCTCACCCTGACACTGGTTAATCTCATGAAGTCTGCAGAAGACTCCAGAAACAATTCCAGGTTTTAGGTGTATTAACAGTTCAGAAAGCACAGATATAAGCATTACCATCTGACTTTCAAGTCTCTTAGCCACAAATGCTTCTTTCCTTTTCAATGGACTCTAGGCATATGTAAAATATAGGAAGTCTATATATTTTCATCATCATGATAAGCTTCACAAGATCCAGTGGTTTGAGTAAATTCTAAACTGTGAATAACTGTAAATCCTGACATCTTTCATAAAGTCCTTTAAGACATTTCTATTCAGGCAAGACTTACTGTAGAAGAGCCTGGCTTATTTTTTTAAGTACTGATTTTTTTCCCTGGAAAGGTGACACACCTTTCATTGCATGCTGTTTAACTCTTCATGCGCTCTCTCTCGGGCAACTATACAGCACTCCACAGGTTGGAGAAAAGTAGTAAAACCAGTGCTCTCAAGTTATTCATACCCTTAAAAAAAGAGTAGGGATGGTTTATGCTTAAGGGATCCACATAATAGATTAGAAGTATATTATATTTAGTCTGTTTATCTACCACAGGCATACTGGGCAATTAAAAGTCTGCTTATTGGGATCACTGCCAAAAGAACAAATTCAATTAGATGAATTGCAGTGACTCCAAATAATAGTTAACTGGCCTACTTAATCCATTTAAATATCACATCTGGTCTTGTCTGCTCACTATTCATGGTTCATGCATACAGCATTTGTTAACATAAGTAGCCTGCAGTGAAATCCTTTTGTTGATTCTTTATTGATGAATTCTGGCCACTGAATATAGTAGACCTAACTTGGGTTGGGCTGGTGACATCTTTTAACATTTGCCTGCTTCTACCTTTGTCATCTACTGTTAGACAGTTTTGGGGGAAAAGTGAAGGAACAGAAAATACACAAGCTGAATGAATAGCAATGAATAGCTGAATGAATAGAGAATGAATAGCAAATCATTATTTCAAGAAATACAAGCAGTGCCAGAACAGAATGAATAGTCTCTGAGGGGAAGGAAAAATCAACCAATTAAGAAAATATGCTGAGTGTAGCAGGTTTATTAAACTTCACATATCTGAGATCAAGACATGTAAGAAAAACATCAAAAATCAAATATCTAAACACTGTAATATTTTTTAAAACAGAATTTGAGAATTCCTTGCCACTGAAATTGTATGATGAAACAGGCCATGAATGCAGTCCATAACTTCTCAAAGTTAAGAAACTAAAAAAAATAAACAAAATGCATTTACTGAGAAATAAAATTAAATCCATAAGCCTGAAATTTATTTTGGAGTGTTGGTTTCAGAGAGTTTTTCAAAATCTACTTTTTTTTCTAGTTCTACTGGTCATGAAAATGAGGAAAAACAGCTCCTAAATCTGCAAAATCAAGCTCATTCTAAAATTAGCACTGATGACAATAAACTAGCTGTTGTCTCCTATATGTGAGTGCTTGGGTGAAATTATATTTCATACAGCAGAATTTATGGAATGAGCTTAGAATTCATCATTCTGTGCAGCTAAACTATGCTTACATATGATCTTAAAAAATCCTAATTTTTCTAATTCCTAATTCTCATATGGGGCTGTATTGAGGGCCTCAAGATGCTCTAGCAACACAAATCATTCAGAATGCTTGCTAGCAAAATCACCTAGATGGAAGAGCTTATAGCAAGGATCTTCTGGGAGTAGTTAACAGGAGCACAGTGGTAGCTGATGTCCACCCCACACCAAAGTCCCTGCCACTAGATGGGACCCAGGAAAATGCCTGCACAGCCATGCACCTGGCCCTGGCTCTGCTTTTAAGCTGTGTTCCTGCCTTGAAAAAAATGTCGATGGAACCAGGTTACCTTATAAAAAATTGTGCCATTAGATAGAGTGTTCATGAGAACTTGCAGAGAGGAATGAGCAGAAAGAATGAAAACCCCCAAAGCTACTGAGTCATAATACAGTTACCAGTCTTTCTCCAGCAGTTTTCTTTGGCAGAAGACATTTAAGTGAAAAGTTATAAATCATTAAAGTACTCACTTTTACAATTCACAATGTGCTATCTTTGTAGAAATGTCCTCCCATTTTATTTATATAATTTTCAGTCTAGTATATATTGGTCTATGTGAATTGCTTGTTAGCAAGTACATTCTGAGAAAAAGAAGTACTAAAATTTTCAGCAAGGGTACAATCAGACAATTGCCATTCAAAATTACTGCATAAAAACCTCATAGATACAATCACAAACAATTACCATACAATTACAATATGAAAATGTACCAAGTAAAGATACAATCGCAAAGACAAGTACAGCTGATGGCAAATCTAGAAGCAATTACACAAAGCCTTTGAAGAATTATGCACATTTATTTTAACTTGATAAATGTGTGTGTCTTAGCAGTACCATAATTGAGCAGGATTATTATAGCCAGTGAGATGGGACAATTTCATTTGTATAAGTAGTTTTGCAAATTTCTAATATTTAAAAATTGATTAAAAAATGAAGTTGTAGTTATTAACATTCAGGCTGTTCACATTTCTATCTTGCAATCATTAATTATTTTAGAACCAGGAATTTGGAAAATACTTCACATACATGAGGAACTTTCAGAAAAACTCTTGATATGTAATCTTGGCCATAGTTTACAATCAAGAGGTAACAAGGCAGGTAGCGAAAAGACTGGGAGTTGTAGGAATTGTTAGCTTCTTGAGTCTGCACACTTACACCACTGATCCAAAATTCTGCAAGTCAAAAGAGGCATTGCAGTAACTCGCAGGAATGTTGGATGAAGTCCTTTCCTATGTGGCCTGGGTTCAGCACTAGCAGTCATTTTTCTCCTTCTTAGTAGCTGGTGCACTGCTGTGGTTTTGACTTTAGTCTGGGAACAGTGCTGATAACACCAAAGTTTTTAGTTGTTGCTCAGTCATGTTTACTCCAATCAAGGACTTTCTGAGTCTCATGCTCTGCCAGGGAGGAGGGGAAGCCAGGAGGAAGCTGAGACAGGACACCTGACCCAAACTACCCAAAGAGGTATTCCATACCACAGCACATCATGCCCACTATATAAACTGGGGGCAGTTACCCGGAAGGGCTAGATCACTGCTCAGGTCGGGCTGGGTATCGGTCGGTGGGTAGTGAGTGGTTGTATTCTCTTCCCTTGCTATTTCTCTTATCATTATTATTATTGGTGGTAGCAGTAGTGGTTTGTGTTATACCTTAGTTACTGGACTGTTCTTACCTCAACCCTTGGGAGTTACATTCTTTCAATTCTCCTCCCCATCCCTCTGGGAGCAGGGGGAGGAACAAGGGGGTAAGTGAGCAAGCAGCTGTGTGGTTCTGGATTGCTGGCTGGGCTTAAACCATGACACTAGGGAATGACTTTTATTTTGCTGATCACAGTCACCATTTAAAAAAAAATTAGTCTTATTTTTTCTTGTATTTTGCAGTCCTTGGAGTGGAAATAAATCTGAGACTGATTTGAATGACAAGAGGATAATCATGAAGTATGTTTCTCAGCCAGCTGTTCAAACCAATAAGCCCAAGTTGTTCAACTTCAAATTTGTTCAAATTCAATCAGAAGAGCTAGCAGCTCATCTTTAAATATATCATGAACAATAATGCATCTCTGAAATCATAATGATAAGTATTTTACATTGCTAGAAACAGAATCATGCACACAGAAGAAAGGTAAACCAAGATAATGATACACCAGTATTGTCAAAAGCGTAACACTGAAACACGATTTTACTTGATAAAAGACTTGATACTCTTTGTCTCTGGCATCAAAATCAAATCAAAGAATCATGGATAATTTTAGCCTGCAGACTCCAATCTACACGACATATTTTTTCATGGATCTTGCTCCTGCATCAAGGACATTCCTCCAAAGAAGCCCTGCAACATTTTTCCAAAAAAAAAAGTCAGCCTCTTGAGTTGCTGAACATTCGATTGCTTAAAATCAAAATCAGACTTGTGAAAGTTTAGGTATTGCCCAGCAATGGTTCTGCTGCCAGATTTTCCTTTTGATGAAATGAATGACCAGTATTTTGCTACTGTATAGCAAAAGGTATGAAAACTAATTTAACAACGTTATTGATGAACTATAAGCTTATAAAGTCTTTACTGCAATTTATGCTGTAAGAGGTGTTCTGTGCCAGCTATTGTGTAAAAATTGTGTGCATCTTGATTTTTTAAATATCAAAAGATTGTAATTCCATTCTAAATGTCCACCTTAAAAGTGTCATTTCTGTGCATTACTTTGTACTTTCAGCTTTTAAATAAAAGAGGCCTGAAGGGTCACATTCCTTTGTATTTCACTGAAATGGAGGTTTTAACAATAGTTTACTGTGTTTGCATAGCCCCGTTCTGTCTGATTCCTCTGTGCAACTTCGTACAGAATTTAATGCCAGATTGGTGGTATTAAGCTACATACTTGCTTAGAACGGTTGTCCAGCTGGAAAGTAAGGCAGGAAGATACGCATTTTGGGAGTTGTCTTTTGCTACTAGGCCCTAAGAACAAAATTTTGAGGCCCTTAACTGAGCCAAATTCTAATTGACAAATGCAAATATTCCAATTAGATCCACAGGTATACAACAGTATATTCATACCATAAGCTATTAGTGCTTTAATCATGCAACTATGAACCTTGTTGAGTCATCTGTTCTCATGTCAGTCTTTTCATCATCTGTTCTCAGGTCAGTCTTTTCATTACAGATTACTTGCATCTGCAAGAATGAATTCTGAACAATTAATTTATTCTCCTATTGCTAGGAAAGATGACCCTAACTTTATGGAATTAGTAAATATCAGGTTTCCTCAGGATGTACTTGTAGTTTTTTCGCTCTCAGTATATATTACAAAATAAACAAGATAATGAAACAAAGCAGGGAACTCAACAGTTGGTAAATCTACATAATACATTCTACTCAGTATGCATGCCACAGCAGTTGAATGAGCAGAAAAGGAACTGAAACAAAATTGCTTGACCTATTTTAATATTTGATGAAGAAATGCTAAGCCTAGAAATATCATGTCTTCAGGGACCTTGTAGTTGATATTATTAAAAAACATTTTTAAAAGTGGCTCCTAAAGTCTATCATAATAAGCTTTGGGTAATACTTTAAGAGTCCATTAATTTATGCTGAACTAATCTTGAATTACAAGAGAAATCCTTTGAAAGCACGTATGATAGTCATACAAATACCACATAAATTAATTTCCATCCTTTTGTGGATGTTTTCCCCTAGATACGCTACATACTAAAAGGATTAAATTTTTTTATCCTTTTGTGTAATAGTCCAGAATCTGATATTTTAACATTAATGGAAGTAAGTTTGATCAGTTCTGTCTCTAAAAGAAAGCTGACGCTATGGACCTTTGAAGAATTCAAATACATCAAAACTGCTTGTGAAACAAATACAATGTTTTTTTTATTTATAGAATCATAGAATAATTAAGGTTGGGAAGGACCTTAAGATCATCTAGTTCCAACTCCCCTGTCGTGGGCAGGGATGCCTCACACTAAACCATGTCACCCAAGGCTTCGTCCAACCTGGTCTTGAACACTGCCAGGGGTGGAGCATTCACAACCTCCCTGGGCAACCTATTCCAGTGCCTCACCACCCTAACAGGAAAGAATTTCCTCCTTATATCCAATCTAAACTTCCCCTGTTTATCCATAACTTTGAAACCACAGTAGAGTAAAAGAGTTTTTCTTATAAGAGTAGTATGCTTGTAAGATTTATTATTTCCAATTAATTTTATTTTGTGTTTTAAATTATCTGTGTTACCAATACAAGTTAACATTTTTTAGAGAATCACTATCTGCCTGGAAAGCAGCAAAGTGTTTCAAACTTGTGTGAATGAAGCAAAAACTCATGAAAAATATCAACCATGCAAGGCTGAACTATTGAACTGAGAGGGGAAGAAAAATGTTTAGATGGAAAACATCTTTGTGATAAAATAAGACTTTGGACTGAAACTTAGGAGACTTTATTCCATTTTTCCCAGTTTTTCCAAGAGCCTTCCAAATCACTGCACTTCAAGTTTCTGTCTTCAAGAGGCTTTTTTCATCACAATGGCACATGTTCTTAAAGTCTAAATGTTTGTGGTGGCATCTTGCTATTGGCAAGTTCCAGTCATTTCAAAAGACAGAGAGATGTGAAAAGCTGGATGGTTTCAATATAAGAAAATAAACACTTCTAAATAATTCCCACTGTAAGAGTCTTTGAATACATTGGAAGGCAAACTAATGCTGAAGTCATGGTCATGACAAGACAGAACTATAGTTCTTCAGTGGCTCTACTCGAACACATCTTTTTTTGTTACTGCTGAGATTTTAAGTTTTTTGAAGGGAGAGGTTCCCATTAGAGGTTAGTTCACTACCAAGAGATGATCTTCATCCATATTCTACCAAGGCCTCATATTCTACAGTGATATAAATACCTGCATCTTGGTCCTTTGGAACAAGAGTTTTCAATGGTTTGTACAGTTAGTCAGTGCAGATATTAGGCTTGGTGGAACCAGAGATCAGAACTGGAGACCCATTTTTAGGTTAGATATAAGGAAGAAATTCTTTACTGTGAGGATGGTGAAGCACTTGAACAGGTTGTTCTGAGAAGCTGTGGCTGTCCACCCCTGGAAGTGTTCAAGGCCAGGCTGGACAGGACTTCAAGCAATCTGGTCTAGTGGAAGGTGTCTCTGCCATGACAGGGGGTGTGGAACTAGATGATCTTTAAGGTCCTTTCAAACCCTCCCCATTCTGTGATTCTATGATCCACACCAGCCTTGTGATGTGACCTCCCAAAACACATCCTGCAGAGGATCTTGGGCAGAGTAATTGGAGCCCTTCAATGTCCTGGAAAGCACGCTGCTCCTCTTGCTGGGAAGCAGCTTGCTGCTGCATATGCTGTCTGTGTTTTGCCAATGGCAACACCACCCTGAGAATGCCCGATCTTGTCTGATCATGGAAGCTAAGCAGGCTCCGAATCGGGTCTTGTCTAGGGTTAGATGACAGTATAGGAGGAAGACCAACAGATTTTCCCTGAGGCTGGACAGTCATGAGTGGCAGGGTGTGTGGGATAGTATGGGCAAGTATCTAGTCCAGTGGGCTCCTCCAGTGCTTTGGAAGCATCGGAGATGGAAGGCAGCTGTATGGAGTCCTGGACGACAAGTTGCAGAAACTGCTGAAGGAGAGGGTGAATTGAGTCAGATTGCCGAGGTGAAAGCCATCCAGCTGGCCCTGGACATTGCTGAAAGAGAAAAGTGGCCAGTACTTTATCTCTGTACTGACTCATGGATGGTGGCAAATGCCCTGTGGGTGTGGTTGCAGCAATGGAAGCAGAGCAACTGGCAACGCAGAGGTAAACCCATCTGGGCTGCTGCACTGTGGAAAGATATTGCTGCCCAGGTGCAGAACCTGGTGGTGAAGGTACGTCATGTAGATGCCCATGTACCCAAGAGTCGGGCCACTGAGGAACACCAGAACAGCCAACAAGTGGATAAAGCGGCTAAGATTGAAGTGGCTCAGATGGACTTAGATTGGCAACATAAAGGTGAATTATTTTTGGCCCGGTGGGACCATGACACCTCAGGCCATCAGGGCAGAGATGCAACATATAGATGGGCTCGTGACCGAGGGGTGGACTTAACAATGGACACTATTGCCCAGGTTATTCATGAGTGTGAAACATGTGCTGCAATTAAGCTGCAACTAAACGGTTAAAGCCTCTTTGGTATGGAGGACGATGGCTGAAGTACAAATATGGGGAGGCCTGGCAGATTGACTATATCACACTGCCACCAACCCGCCAAGGCAAGCGCCATGTGCTTACCATGGTGGAAGCAACCACCGGGTGGCTGGAAACATACACTGTGCCCCACGCCAATGCCCAGAACACTATCCTGGGCCTTGAGAAACAAATCTTGTGGCAACATGGCAACCCAGAGAGAACTGAGTCAGACAATGGGACTCGTTTCTGGAACAACCTTATAGACACCTGGGCCAAAGAGCATGGCATTGAGTGGGTATACCACATCCCCCACCATGCACCAGCCTCTGGGAAAATCGAACAGTACAATGGGCTGTTAAAAACTACACTGAGAGCAATGGTTGGGGGAACTTTCAAGCACTGGGATACACACTTACCAAAGGCCACCTGGTTGGTCAACACCAGAGGATCTGCCAATAGGGCAGGCCCAGCCCAGTCAGAACTTTTACATATTGCAGAGGGGGATAAAGTTCCCGTGGTGCATATGAAGAATTTGCTGGGGAAGACAGTCTGGGTTATTCCAGCTTCAGGTAAAGGCAAACCCACTTGTGGGATTGCTTTTGCTCAGGGACCTGGATATACTTGGTGGGTAATGCAGGAAGATGGGGAAGTCCGATGTGTACCTCAAGGGGATTTGATTTTAGGGGAAAACAGCCAATGAACCCAATTCTATGCTGTTGCCTGCTATGTAGCACTTTCAGAGCCCACCAACTAGATATCTTCAGGTCACCAGTGACTGGCCCTGACTTCCCTCCAACCATCATCCCAACAAAGAATGACAAAACCAGATGAGCTCAGCAGTGACCAGACGAGTTCCGTGGTGTCATCAGCAGGCAACAATCCAACACTGCACACGGTCTGCCCTGCTCTGAGACTGTTACAAGAGATGGAGCTCAACATCATGGACTGGATGAACTCAGCAGCTTTATAGGGATTTGTCCACTCAATAAGGACTGATAGCTCTTTGTGTGTGTGTGGATGTATATATATTTATATATGAGGCAAGAGTGATGGCATATTGAAAAATGTGGGATCTGAGCATGACATGAATGGTATGGAATAAGGGGTGGATACTGTCCTGGGTTCAGCAGTGGCAGTCATTTTTCTCCTTCTTAGTAGCTGGTGCAGTGCTGTGGTTTTGACTTTAGTCTGGGAACAGCGCTGATAACACCGATGTTTTTAGTTGCTGCTCAGTAATGTTTACTCTGACCAAGGACTTTATGAGTCTCATGCTCTGCCAGGGAAGAGGGGAAGCCAGGAGGAAGCTGAGACAGGACACCTGACCCAAACTAGCCAAAGAGGTATTCCATACCACAGCATGTCATGCCCACTATATAAACTGGGGGCAGTTACCCGGAAGGGCTAGATCACTGCTCAGGTCGGGCTGGGTATCAGTCGGTGGGTAGTGAGCGGTTGTATTCTCTTCCCTTGTTATTTCCCTTATCATTACTATTATTGGTGGCAGCAGTGGTGGTTTGTGTTATACCTTAGTTACTGGACTGTTCTTACCTCAGCCCTTGGGAGTTACATTCTTTCAATTCTCCTCCCCATCCCTCTGGGAGCAGGGGGAGGAACAAGCAGGGAGTGAGTGAGCGGCTGCATGGTTCTGAGTTACCAGCTGGACTTAAACCACGACAACTGGAGATGTCCCTTGGTGGCCATGAGGTCCAACCACAGGCACCGTTAGGGACTGGCTCAGGCACATGGACACTGGCTTCCCAGTAAGCACATTCATTAATGGTCCTACTGTCATTTTTAATTCTAAATTGACTGTTTCATTTTCCTTTCCAGTGTTTGAGAATACCTTACTTTACATCACTTATATAGCACTTACTTTAGGAGAATGAATGGCTTCATACACATTGAGGAACAGAGATCATCACATCCTCTCATCAGCCTGTAATTTGCAGCCAGCCCTGAGCAGTTTGAGCTACCCTCTATGTACCTGGCAGGCCAGAACCTTGACTTATCCATGTGGCAAAAGGTCGTGTTGACATTGCTAATTTGAAAATAGCTTCCTGTAATGTGAGAGAATTACTGTAGCAATCAGGCACATAAAGATAAAAGCTCATATAGATAAAGGCATATTAATTAGTTCATAAAGCCTTATTAAACAAGCTTGTAATGGTAGCAGTTTGAAACCATAAAAGAAAGGTGTAAGTTATTTGTCTGCAGGCTTAAAAGAGAGAAAAGAATGAAAACCCACCCAGACAGCACAATGTGACATTAGCATCCTGCTACTGGGAAAAGGACTATAGTCTACGAACAGCATCTTCTCTACAGCATGTGAATGATTTAACACATTTGCTCTGCTCGAGCTCAGTAATAATAGCAAGGAGTACTTCAGACATACTCATATATATTGATCTACTAAAGTAGCTTGACTACCTTAATTCATTGTTCATGGAAGTCAGTGGGACTCTGAGAGTGATGATATTCATTTGCAAAGAACTCCTACCCAAACTGAAGTCAATGGTTACTGACTTCAAAACACAGGATGCCAGAGTGTTTCCTGAAGGTCCTAAACAGGCAAATTTCCTACTTAGATTTGAGATTCAAGGATTCTAAAAAAGAAATATTTTTCAGGTTTGTTGTTGCTGTTGTTGGTTGGTTGGTTTTTTGTTGTTTTGGGGGGTTTCTTGGGGTTTAGGTTTTGGTTTTTTTTTTCTTATAAAATGCTCTTTTTCCTTTTTTATTCAGCATTTGATGCTTCCAACAAAGGCAGCCACTCTAATCCACTGAATTGTCAAAAAAAAACCCTAAAGATTAGACACATTTAGAAAAGTGTACACTGTCTTATTCTCCTGTCACACCCTACTATTTCTACAAGTTTGTGACAAATCTGTGTTCTAAGGAAGACTTCTGGCACACAGTACAGGCAGATGTCCCATTTTATTATAAATAACTGGGGCAATTGCAGCAATTTACGATTATGAAAATGCCCTCCCTAATCACTAAATCTCCATTAATTTTATATAACTCCAGAAGGCAGACTGTTTGCTGTGCAAGAGACTGCAAAGGAACAAAGGTATGATTTTTCCCTTCCTTCTTTTGCTCCCAATTTTGTAACAAATGCATCACAGATTTTCTTGGGAAAAGTAAACTCCATTCCTCTCCTGAGCATCTGTGGTGAGCAGCAATGGTAGTGCATGGTCCTTGACACTTGCCCACTTCCACCTCACACATTGCACCACTGCATTTGACTCACACAGTCTGATAGGGCCACATCAGGGCGAAGAAGGCTCATATACCTTTTGAAGTCCTTCTAAAGGAATCCATTTCAGGACACCAGAAAAGCTAATTTTCACCTAGGAAGAAATGTATAGGGTTTTTTCCTTTTCACCTAATATTAAACTGAAGTAAAGTTTATTTTATATATTCAGCTGTTCATCTCTTACACTAAAATAATGGTATTTCTTAGATTGCCAGTGTATTCAGCCTTGTACATTGTAAGAAACATAAGATGGTGGTGATTATACCATTTTCATTTGTTGCTTTGTCATATAACATTGTTTATATTATTGCAAAACAACAGTGACATCCAGAGGCACAAAAATCTTATGAGAAGTATTCATTATCCATGACAATGTGTTCAAAATCTGGGTTACCCAGGATTTCAACAACTTCAAGTCTCTGAAACTCTATGAATTTTAGAAGCATGTATAGCATATAAGGAACGCATGTATAGTTTTTATTGCAAATCTGTGCCCACACAGCCTTACACTGGGCAATATTTGTTGGAATATGGTTGATTGAGACACTATTGGGATACTGGCATACAAGATCATTATGTGATGTCATTGATAGTTGTTACTGATAAGACTGTCAAACCTACACGATACAGTTTTGCAGTCTTTTTGTTGAAAAGAGGTAAGGTCAAAATAAATTTAGATACTTCTAAATGAGTACTTAAAAGTTATTAGTTTATTATTAAAAATACAGGACTACTTAAAAATTCTACACAGTTAGACACCTTTTTGGAGAATCAATGCTGTTAACATACATTAGCTTGCTAAAATCACACCGATCAAGCAGGTCAGCATGAAATAAGGTATTAAGCAGACTTCAGTGCACTTTTTCACTTCTGGTTTGTGAAAGTGAAATTCTGAGTCCAGCCCAGCCCAGTAGGAGTGACCAGCTTCACTGCACATTTACACACACAGAAAACAGCTCATTTCCACACAGCGTGTGTGTAACAAGACTGAAGGCTCACTGAAGTCTGAGTGCTGAGAGCTTTGCCTGAAAAAAGGAATCAAGGTCTAACAGATTAGAAAGCTTTAAGATTTTTCATTTTATATGATAAGATGCCAAGTGGGTTGCAGAAGATATAAATACATATGTAATCCTGAAGAAAAAAATAAAATATCCACAGCACTTAAAGTTACTGTAATATTAGAAAAGCTCCAGTCTCAAAGCAATGCATTTACTGACCACCTTATGAATCATAATAACTCCATTTATTTCAATGGAGCAATGTCAGGTTACATCAACAGACGACTGGGTCCTATCAGTCTCCTTAACATTCTTGTCATTCCCAAATGGATGTAAGCTCTATATCATTTTTCAGCTCTTTAGGTCCTCAAATGCTGAGCCCATGTTTGCAATATGAAGATAATTGCATATATTTACCATTTCTGTCTACAACACTGGAGGAAAATGCAGGTCTATTCCTTTGTCAAGGAAGAGTACTTTAAAAGATGCCTTTTAAACTACCTTTTCATACAGTTACTGAAGGAAATGGCTATTGTACTAAACATGGTACCATTTTAGCTTTCAATAGTAATTTTCTCCTAACAGAGCTTCTGATTGCAAATAATGCCTGTGAGTAGTCCATTTTAGAGTGTTATCTTCCTTCTCTACCAATACAGCTCCCATATAATATTTTGCCCAGTCTTTCATTCAAGGGAATAATGGTTTTTTGAGGAAAATACAGTTCAATTCTCTCCATGTCAGACTAGCAGTTGACATACCAGTGAATTCTTCACAAAAACAAATGATGCACCCTATATCCAGCAGATAGACTCCTGTAGCTGGTAATTTATTAGTTATTCTTGCTATGAAAGAACATGTATGTGATGTCTTTGTTGCACTTATTTTTGTATGAGAGACAATAATTCAGAAGATTATAGAATTCTTTTGTGATCACATGACTAACATAATTTTAGTCATATAATATAAAAACAATTTACCAATAATCATGTGAAATGCTCCTGTAAAAAAAGAACCCTTCTCTTTAACCAGTGAATGATCAGTTGTCTTCAATTAATCTTTTTTATTATTTATGACAATATGTGTGCTTCGGAATTCAGAAATTTTGAATTTCTGGAACTAGAAGAAAATTATCTTTAAAAACTAAGTAAATGGACTTACAGTATTAGTTACATATCATGGTTGAAGAGGAAGACAAAATGGAGTAGAAAAATTCTTAAATACATTTACCAGTGATAAAGTGTTTTATGGGTAAATATTTTCTACCTCAGGAAACAGATGTTCAGCTAGCATAAATCAGCAGTGGCACATCCATTATTTTCTTGAACTAAGGATTTAACCCATATGCTCTACTACTACATAAAAATGGGGTTTATCCTGATACAAGAAAGAAACAGTATTTGCACTCATTTTATAAACTGAAATAATGGGGAGGGAGTGTTAAATAGTATGGCAAACATTGCACAAAAAGTATGTATCGAGGTCAAGGCTTTCTGCACAGTTTGCTTGTCTCTATAACAATATTGTCCTCAACAAATTTACTGTATTCAAATTTTCAAAATAGGATGAACTCGGATTAGGTGCTAAGGACTAACCTCTCAATATCACAGTATCACAGTATGTCAGAGATTGGAAGGGACCTCGAAAGATCATCTAGTCCAATCCCCCTGCCGGAGCAGGAACACCTAGATAATGTCACACAGGAATGTGTCCAGGCGAGTTTTGAATGTCTCCAGGGAAGGAGACTCCACAACCTCCCTGGGCAGCCTGTTCCAGTGTTCCGTCACCCTCACTGAGAAGAAGTTTCTTCTCAAGTTTAAGTGGAACCTTTGTGTTCCAGTTTGTACCCATTACCCCTTGTCCTATCATTGTTTGCCACTGAGTAGAGCCTGGCTCCATCCTCGTGACACTCCCCCTTTATATATTTATAGACACTTATAAGGTCACCCCTCAGTCTCCTCTTCTCCAAACTATAGAGACCCAGCTCCCTCAGTCTTTCCTCATAAGGGAGATGCTCTACTCCCTTAATCATCTTAGTTGCCCTGCGCTGGACTCTCTCCAGCAGCTCCCTGTCCTTCTTGAACTGAGGGGCCCAGAACTGGGCACAATATTCCAGATGCGGTCTCACCAGGGCAGAGGGGAAGGAGGACCTCTCTCGACCTACTAACCACCCCCCTTCTAATACACCCCAGGATGCCATTGGCCTTCTTGGCCACAAGGGCACAGTGTTGGCTCATGGTCATCCTGTCGTCCACTAGGACCCCCAGGTCCCTCTCCCCTACACTGCTCTCTAACAGGTCGTTCCCCAACCTATACTGGAACCTGGGGTTTTTCCTGCCCAGATGCAGGACTCTACACTTTCCCTTGTTATATTTCATCAAGTTATTCCCTGCCCAACTCTCCAGCCTGTCCAGGTCTCACTGGATGGCAGCACAGCCTTCTGGCATGTCAGCCACTCCTCCCAGCTTAGTGTCATCAGCAAACTTGCTGATAGTACACTCAATTCCCTCATCTAAATCATTGATGAATATATTAAATAATACTGGTCCCAGTACTGACCCTTGAGGCACTCCACTGGTTACAGGCCTCCAACTAGACTCCGCCCCATAAACTACAACTCTCTGGCTTCTCTCCTTCAGCCAGTTCACAGTCCACCTCACTACCCGATCATCCAGACCACACTTCCTCAATTTAGCTGTGAGGATGCTATGGGAGACTGTGTCAAATGCTTTGCTGAAGTCAAGGTAGACCACATCCACCGCTCTGCCATCATCCATCCACCGTGTTATTTCCTCATAAGAGGCTAAGAGATTGGTCAAGCATGATTTCCCCTTGGTGAAGCCATGTTGACTGCCACTCATAACCCTCTTATCCTTGATATGCCTTAAGATGGCACCAAGGATAAGGTGTTCCATCACTTTCCCAGGGATGGAGGTGAGGCTGACCGGTCTATAGTTACCCGGGTCCTCCTTCTTGCCCTTTTTGAAGACTGGAGTGACATTTGCTTTCCTCCAGTCCTCAGGCACCTCTTCCGTTTCCCAAGACTTGGTAAAGATGATGGAGAGTGGTCTAGCAATGACTTCTGCCAGTTCCCTCAGCACCTGCGGGTGCATCCCATCTGGACCCATGGATTTATGGATGTCCAGATTGCTCAACTGGTCTCTAACCCATTCCTCATCGACTAAGGCAAACCGCTCCGTCGACCTGACTTCATCTAAGGTCTCAGGGGTACAGGGCTCTTCAGGACTGCCCGCAGCAGAGTAGACAGAGACAAAGAAGGCATTCAGTAACTCTGCCATCTCTGTATCTTCTGTCACCAGGGCACCCATCCCGTTCATCAGTGGGCCTACATTGCCTCTGGTGTTAGTTTTGTCTGCTATGTATTTGAAAAAGCTCTTTTTGCTGTCCTTGACCCTTCTCGCCAGGTTTAATTCTAAGGAGGCCTTAGTCATCCTAGCTGCCTTCCTACATCCTCTAGCAGCAGCCTTATATTCCTTCCGAGTGGCCAGCCCCTCCTTCCATGACCTGTAAACTCTCCTCTTCCACTTGAGCATACCCAGCAATTCCCTATTTAGCCACGCAGGTCTCCTGGTCCTCTTCCTTGACTTCCTACGTGTCGGGATGCTCTGATCTTGAGCTCGGAAAAAGCAATCCTTGAATGCCAACCAACTATCTTGGGCCCCTTTACCTTCCCATGGGATTTCCCCTAGCAATTGCTTGAAAAGGCCAAAGTTTGCCCTGCTAAAGTCCAGGGTTTACTATCACGAGTAAGTACGTACATCTCACTAATTATTTAGCATGCACCACAACTAAAAACAAAAGGAATCCATCTCCTCGTACCTGGGGACACAAAACATGTTTCCTTGAAAAAATATCAAGGGGAACTTATCCTCTGATTACCATCACGTCACAGATTGGCAGAGAGGGCACAAAAAAAGTGAGGGTTTTTTTCAAAATTGTAAAACAGATCATCATGGCCCTTTCTGGTTTAAGGTCTGTATTCCTGTGAATCTATGGCAGAGATACTATTATAAAGAAGGGTTCATGTGATGCTGTGCACACCTGCAGGCCATATTTTACCAAGCAATCATCAACTGACTTCCGTGTATGTTAATCATAAAGGAAGCTGATGCCTTGCAAATACAGCAACGTGCTACTTTGACTTCAGTCCCTAAATAGGCGTGTGGATAGGGATGCATAAGTCATAACTAGAGAAGATGTGGGGCTTGACAAAGGCACAACCATCCAATCTCAGACAGGGCACATGCCCCAGAGTTTCACATCATCAATGGCTTGGGCAGATAGATGCACTGTACATCCCACTTTAGCCATGGCCCTCAGAGATCCTGCAGTCTTTTATAGGCCCTACTGGGAAAGTCATCTTTGGGAATACTTTTTAACCTCCTCTACGTAGAAGATGAGTATGTAACAAAACCCCCCACTTTGTAAACGGTTCTATTGATTTAATTAGCAGAGAAGTCAAGGCTTCTTTGGTCTATCTTCCCAACTCTGAGGTCTTCGTTTTAAGAAGGATTCACACCAAAAGACTAATGGGGAATTAAAGTTGAAGATACATGAAAGCTTTACATCATATTCCTCATAGGCACTGAAGTTAGTTGTAATCTATTAATCTCCAATTTTCTTGCGATTAAGCTTCAAGAGTATTCCCTGTCTGCCTATGCTGTATCTCTTTCTTCACTACTTATTGCCAGGCATTTTTCAGAACCGATAGTGACTTATCACCATCACAAAGCAGCTCAAAGTCCTTAGGACCATCTTCAGCTTAGCAACCATCCTTTTAAAATTGTAAATAGTACCTGTTCTCCTTCATCTTTACTGCTATTAATAGGTATACTTATCATGACAACAGGATTTGTTTGTGGGGTTATGAGATATCATCTGTTCCTTCTCTTTCCTCCTCTCTTAAACTGTAATTTTCTGTCATATCATAACAGGTCATCCTGGAAATAGCTTGTCACAAAATGAAAGATTTGTTGTTACTGAAAGAACAGAAACAGCTGTAAAAGAGCAGAAGTTAGATTTCAGCCAAATGTTCTTTAAACCAATGAGTAGGAAAAAAGAAAACCCTAAACAAGGCTTACTTAAGCTGTTTTGTTTCTCCAGAGTCTTTGCAGAGTCTGGGCATATAATAAGAGTCCTACAAATGGTGGTAGCTTCAAATAGATTATGTGGGAGGATAAATATAGGGGAGCACAGTGAGTGATGGAAATAGGATGGGCTTGTATCTGTACTCAGAAGAAAGATTCATTTTCTAGCAGACAGCAATAAATAAATAGGATGGATCATCATTACCTACTTTAAGCATGATTAGGCTAAATATGCTTCCAGCAGTCAAAACAAACCAAACAAACAAACAAACAAAAAAAAAAGATATCTAAGTTAAATTTTCCTTTTCTCTGAAAAGACTTTGCGGCACTCAGTTTGTTTCAGGAATGAGGATGGGAGGGCGCCAGGGTCTAGCTACCACTCTTTAATGTTCATTCTCTCTTTAGACCACAGTGAAGGGAAGAGAAATGTGGCAGCTATTTCCATGGATGCTGTAATCCCCAGAGTTATTCTGCCATCAGGACAGAGCAGAAGGCTCTGTGCTATAGCTGTGGTTAGTGATCAAATATCCCAGTGTGTGCCTTTTATTGGTCCCCGCAGGAGGACCGGCAGGCCCACAGCCCACCAGCTCTGTGTTCGTGAGTGTATATGTGTACACAAGACTCTCGTGGGCTAGGGACAACCCCAAAACATCAGTGACTAACAGCCCCTCTTTCTTTTGTACTACATGAGCAGAGCAATGGGCCAAGAACAGAGTTTGGTGTATACAGCACACAGAGGGTTAAGTCTATTCAGATTTTTGCAGTTGAGCACCTCAGGGGACAAACCAACCCATTTTTCTGTTACCCAGAAATAAAGTGATTGTAGCCAGTGAAATTAGAAGCATAGTCAAATCCTGCTAGCAGAAAGACAACTGAAGTCTGCAAATATTCCCAAGAATGTGCATTTTTAATCAATATACTGTATATGACTGTATTTGGTTTTCCAGTAATATTTACTCAACTTTACACAGGAAAGTAAACTCACTCAATAAAAAACAACAAATAGCTGCTGTTTCAACACTTATACTGTTGATGTTAAAACCTGGTCTTACTCATTACCTACTGTAAAAGGCTATATTTTTTAATCCTCTGAATAATTATTACTATTGTATCTATGCTGGCAGTGGCTTTTTGACCCACCCATGAAAGCCATTGTTACGCACTGCAAATATATGGTAAAATATTTTACCAGGTGATGAGAAAGAAAAAAAAATATAATTTTGATTATTCTAAAGTAAACATCTGTAAACTAATTACAAGATAAACCTTTTTTACAGATTCTGCACATGGAAAAGACTCACTGATTACCAGTTTTGTTTTCGGTTCTATTTGATGAATCACATTTAATTATAACATAATTAGGTAGTACCTCTGGAAAAATATGCCATGTAATGGTTATAAAGAATAAAAAGAAGCGATCATTCTGTAATTTCGAAACACTTCACAGTAAACCTTTTCATTAACTTTCTGTGCAAAGGATGTCACTTATCATAATTGTCAGTGTCAGTAACATAGTCCTAATATTACAGTTTCAAAAAAACTAATTTCAATCTGAAAGTATAGTCTGTGTTTACTTAAGAAATCATCCCAGACCCATTTAACTTCAAACACTCAAGGAATCTTATTAGACTGCTAAATATAAGAAAATTATAATTCTCTGCTTTCTAGAAGCTTTAGACAACATCAGAGTCCTCTAGCATAATTCTGACTTAAAACAACATATTACACAGGTTTGAAGATATGTTTTAGTCTCTAGTGAGCAGAAATACTGTTAAAAATCCCTACAGTTACATTGTTGTAGCTTCCAGTGACTTGAGGCAGGATCATTTAAAGAAAAGAAAAAAACAAAAACCAGCTAGGGCCACCCCTAGCTATAAAATCTCTTGCATATTGGCAGTGCGCATGTTCTGCTGACAGGCGAGCTGCCTTTTCGTTTGGGATGCATTAAGCAGGCAGGCCACCATCAGCCTGGTGCCACACATGCTGAGATCTGCTGCAGAGACTCATTACACAGTGTGTAAGTGGAGTGTTTGGGGTGCTGTGGCCATTCCTAAGAATCTAGATATGGGGATCAGCCATCCCTTTGTTACTCAGATTTTACCCAGTTTTACTTTATATAAGCTAATTAGAAGCAAAGGCTGTCTATAGACTTTTCAGGTCCCATTGCATCCTTCAGCAACATCCAGAATGCTGGGTCAGGCTGAAGGAATCATCAAGAAAATATCCCCAGAGAAGGCTGCGTGGAGACCTCATAGCAGCCTTCCAGTATCTGAAGGGAGCCTATAGGGATGCTGGGGAGGGACTCATCATTAGAGACTGTAGTGACAGGACAAGGGATAACGGGTTAAAACTTAAACAGGGGAAGTTTAGGTTGGATATAAGGAGGAAATTCTTTCCCGTTAGGGTGGTGAGACACTGGAATGGGTTGCCCAGGGAGGTTGTGAATGCTCCATCCCTGGCAGTGTTCAAGGCCAGGTTGGACGAAGCCTTGGGTGATATGGTTTAGTGGGAGGTGTGCCTGCCCATGTCAGGGAGGTTGGAACTTGATGATCTTAAGGTTCTTTCCAACCCTAACTATTCTATGATTCCATGATCCCCAGACTTTAGTAAGCCCATATTTTGCATACTGTTGTAATGGACTACCTGCCAACCCTGAATTTCTATGTACTGGCTTAAAACCCACTGAATCTAAAATTGTATATTGAGCCTCAGTTTGTTTGCCTGCTGGATTTCTAAGCTATGGAATTTGCATCTTTACATGTTTCTCTAGCACAGAAGGCTAAACATACGGGAACTCAAGGCCAGATATAGCACTTAAATGTGAAGTTGCTCCTCAAGCTGTAACCTAAGAAGAAAACTTAAGAAATGCAAGGATTCTTTTTTTAATTTTCTTTTCTCTCCATGAAATTTGCAGTACAAACCGGTGCTGGGAGGTCACCCAGTGCTGAGGACCACAACCAGCCCTCTGCAAACTGAGCTAGGCATCTCTCACAAGGGGTCATGCACAATATTATTCTCCCTGAACTTCCAGGTCCTGAAAAAATGCCTAAGGATTGTCTACGTGTCACAAGGAGCATAAAATAACGTTATGAGCTTTCAGATAGCTCTAAATACTAAAATTGTAAAGATACTCATAAAAACAGCAAGAGGAAAACCAGACATGTATAATACTGAAATTTTTATTGCATTTGTCATGGTTTAAACCCTAGGCAGACAGCTTGTTCACTCACTCCCAGTGAGTGGTGCCAGGCTGAGAGCAATCGAGGGGACACACACACACACACACACCCCCCCGGGACTCTCCCCTTTCCCGCTCCCAAAGGAACGGGGAGGAGGATCGAAAGAGTGCAACTCCTACGGGTTGAGACAAGAACAGTCCAGCAACCAATGTACAACACAAATCACCACCACTACCACCAACTACAACAATGATAAGAGAAAATAACAAGGGAAGAGAATACGATACCACCCGCCAAGAAACGAGTCCCACCCGGAAGCCCGTGTCCTTCTGGGTAACTCCCAGTTACCCCCCTCCCCGGCCATGACGTGCTGTGGTATGGAACACCTCCTTGGCTAGCCTGGGTCAGGTGCCCCGTCTCTGCTTCCTCACAGCTTCCCCTCCTCCCTGGCAGAGCATGAGCCTCACAAAGTCCTTGGTCAGGGTAAACATCACTTAGCAACAACCGAAAACATCGGCTTCACCAACACTGTTCCCAGGCTGGAAGCCAAAACACAGCACTGCACCAGCTACCACGAAGGAGAAAAATGACTGCTACTGCTGAACCCAGGACAGCATTACAAGAAATTCAGTAGTACCTTGGGCTCAAGTGAACATAAATGTGTGGTTTATCTTTTGCAATTGCCTGTGGTTTTAGTACTGTTTTGTTTAAAACATTTTATTGTTAAAGTCCTGTCAGAGAAATCCTCTCCAAAAATCAAAAACTGTTAAGATGAGGTGTTATGTTCAACTGAGACCATAACAGAGTCAGTTATGAGATTGTATTTTTCAAGTTTTTAACACAGATAAATAATGCTAACAAGAGAAAATACAGAATTGTTGAATTTTTTCATTAAAATTATTTTTTTCTTTCTTTCTCATGTTCCAAATCAATGGAAATTTTCTGACATGATCACAGAAATCCTTATGGAAAGAAATAATGAAGAAACTATTCTTGAGGGTAACTCCCAGATAAAATGCTGAGATCTATATAGCATGGAATATAATTATGGCAGAGGAAGCAAATGATCACAGCCATGAAAAAGAAATATAAACTACTTTGGAGAATTAAGTAACTTCATCCCTAGTAAGTTCAGTGCATTTCTCATCAGCATTAACAGGAGTTATAACTGCTCGGAGTATGAGTAAGTTTAAACGAATTAATTTTATTCTTCTCAATCCAGGAAAATGATTTTAGGAAATAGAGGATGAAGATTGCTAAAATATGTCCCAGGATGCAGATGGCTACCTTTTAGAAGGTAATACAGCATCATTTTGGAAAGACCAGCCCCACTGATCTTAGGAAACTGGCCTTAAGCAGTATCTTGCATTTCACATTTTGAACCACCTCCAGGTTTATATTCAATAGGCCTCTGTCCTTCATTAACAGTTTTTCAGTATCTTGGTCTGAGTACTGCAGCTGGGAAAACAAGTATTAGATTTCATAATCATGCTGGTGACACCCAAGTCTTTCATTCCATTTAAGTGATAGTTGTCTTTCCCATGATTAGTACTGCAAATAACTTAAAAAAAAAAAAAAAATCCATTTGTTGGCAAAATCTTCAGAAATCATAAAAGTTTCAAACTACGTTACCAGAGACTCTCATTCTCTCTTTCACACACGCGCACACACACACACACACACACACACACACACACAGAGTATGCTAGAGATTGGAAGGGACCTCAAAAGATCATCTAGTCCAATCCCCCTGCCGGAGCAGGAACACCTAGATAATGTTACACAGGAATGTGTCCAGGCGAGTTTTGCTTTCATTTTATCAAGTTCAGCATGTTAAACACCATACACACCATACTTGAGAACTCAGAGGTAAATACAAGAGTTCTGGGTCAGATTTCTCCCAGGTGAAAGAAAAGCAGTGCCAGTGTTTTAGTTTTGTGGCTGTGTACTTCAAAAGCTTCTTTTCTGAAACATCAGCTCTTTATGAGTCATATTAATACCTGCTGCAACTTCTGTATAAATACAAAGAAAAATCCTTCTTAATGTCATGCAAAAAAATCGCATTCCATCAGATTATATTCTGCAGGTGTTAAATATACAATACGATGTAAACATCATATTGTATATTTAGCAATCTATACATCATATTGTATATTTAGCAACCTATGTAAAGAAATACGTGGTCCCAGGGTGAGAATTTAAAATAAAGATATTCTGGTTTAAATTCAGATAAGTAGCAAGTGTAACAAGAAATAAAATGGCCAGAGAGTGTTTAACAGCATGTACACTGAAGAATTGCTTACAATTTAGAATGAAATTTTAATGAGGTAAAGGTTAATTGGAAAATATACTTTTTCTATCTAACCTTCCAAATTTAATTAAATATCACAAAAGCAGCAAAACCTCAGTATGCTTTGTTAAGGCAACACTAGTCTGATTAAAATGAATAGTTGCTGAGCTCAGTTCTGGTTTTATTTCTCTGAAGTAACTCTTTTGTTGCCAGTTATCTCTCACTACCAATAAAATCTCTTCCTTTCTCTGAGAGCTCCCAGGTATATCACCCAACTTGTTTTTACAAGAGTTGAGCCTGCCTCAAACTGGGAGTTCAAACCTGCCTATTTGCAATCAGAAGTCATCTGGAATGGGAATTGTCTTTGCAATATGCCTTAGGCCCCAAGATGAAAGAACAGTATTTTTCACCACCAAACCTTCACTGTTCCCAGTCTCTGTAAGATGAGGGACATTAAAGAACTTGTAGAATCTAGGAGACAAATCTTTCTTTCAGTCTTTATTTGTCTGTAAGTTAATAATGCCATGCTGAAGATTGAAGTTCTGTGATTGGGGCATTTAGAGGTTTCAAACTGTATTTTTTAAATACATTATTTAAGTACGTAATGATATAACACAGAAAGTTTCAATAACAGTCATGTCAAAATTAAAAAAAAAAAATAAATAAATCGAAACATTCATTCCAAAATAGTGAATAGTGAATGTTTCAACACTGCATGAATATTTTAGTTTGTTAAACTCTTCAAAACAAAAATCTGGTGGGTATTGCAGTGTGTTCCACAGAGCTTTTTAATTTGCCAGAGCTTTGGTTTTCCACAAAGAAGGTTCCATCAAAGTCTTTACCACCCAGCTTCAGCATTTTCTTGAAGATAAATTGTAATTTTTCTACAACCAAATAAAGCACATTGAGATTTTTACCTGCCTCTAGCATTATCCTTGCAAATGTTTCTGTGCAGCTTTTACAGTCACATTCCGATTTCCAGTTTTCTCCTTTTCAAAGCTCTGGAGAAGAAGTAACTTAAATGAACTGTTTACACCAGGGCAGAGCAATGTCTGTTTTCTGTGATGACTGCGAAGTCAGAAGAAGGTCTGAGGCAAAGGTCTACTCCAACCCTCAGTCCATTCTAACCACTCCTATTCTACCAGACTTGGAAAGTAACTATGCAGCAGAAACTACCCTCAATTGCGCCCTACCATTTTAAAAGACAGTTTTTACTGTCTTTTACCAAATTACCAAATAGGGCCTATCCCTTGTATTTCTTTTCTCTGTTCCGCTAACTGTGAACAAGAGCCACACTTTGATCCCCAAAACTGTGGAGGATAAATGGAGGATAAAAAAGCCAGAGCAGCAGTTTATCAGCAGGTATAGAAAAGTAAACTAAATGTACAATACCGCTCTCTAACACCAAAAACAAATGCTACGGACTATACTACTAAATTCCTTTCCTCTCCCAAACAGGATGGCCTCATCCAGATTGCCTGTTAGGACTGGTCCGTCCCTTTTGCTAACACCTGAGCAAGGCCCCAGAACGGGCTGAGGTAGCTGTCAAGGGCAAAACCACCCCAGGGGCTACTGTGACAAGTCACGAGTGCAGCTGGTCAAGTTCCAGGCCCCAGGAACATTTCCTGCTACCACTTAACTACTGATATGGATACAGAAATAGCAGCAACCAAAGGCAGGGACAGTTTCAAACAGCCAAACACGCATGCAGACATCTGTTTTGATAAAAACGTCAAGCAAAATGCAATAACAAGCAAGTTCTCGAACCATTATGCTGTTGCAGGTTCACAGCCAAATTGCAGCATGGGACAAATTTATTGTAAGATGTCCATAAAAGGTAGTTTAGATGAATCCTCACTGTTTTGGTTTTCCCCATGTTCTTTGTAAATTACATAAATTGCACCCTTTAAATAATTCAGGAACTACCTTTTTCACTTTAAAAGGGAATTGTTATGCTTAGCTGCTCACTCATTTCACTAAGATTCTCACCAGTGAAAAACCGCAGAGGAAAAAAAAAAAAGCAAACCGTATTTTGAGCACAAGGAGTCCTAGCAGTATGTCAGAGCCTTTTCCTCCGCCATCCCATCTCTATTCACAATTTTACCCATATACTTAATGAGACTGAGATCCACCTCAAAAATTCTCCTCACAGCTGCCAAGCATTCCTTGCTCCTTTTCCATAAGCTCATCTGAATTCTCCAAGTAGCACCCTTTCTGCCGTGAAGTTCCCCCATGACATGCTGACTCTCTGACTGACAGGCAACACACACGCACCAAGCAGAATGTCAAAGAACATGACATGATAAAACCAAACATACTTAATACAGTTATGATAATGCCAAACTACTTAAAATTCTCTGTACCTTTGACAGACTAGCCCTATATAGTATGTCTTTTAAAGCTGTGCCTCTGCCTAGAAAAAGATAGTTTCTCTGGCCCTTGAAGGAGATAAATACCATTTGCATTTTAGACCATGTTTAAACTAAACTAAGTAAACTGCTTTTTGCTGACCAAAGTGAGATGCTTGTTGTGATCCTTCAGACTTAGAAGCTTGTATTTTATTGCATATCTAATGTGTGATGTGAAGGCTAACTGACTGAAATAGCATTTTCATTAAAGCTTGGTAAATGGTAAAGACCTGAGTTCTTACAAGTATTTTCACAGTTGAAAATTGCCACACAAGGTTACCTGTACTTATATTTCCAGACAATAACATGAAAAAAACACAAAAATCATTATAGATGCTGCATTTTGAGCAAAAGGCAGTAGAACAGCACCTCTGAATAAAAAATAATCTCACAGCCTATTACTTGAGGATTATATTTTCACCCAAAATCATGTTTTTTTCCTTTAAAGAACTGAATACAGTAGTTTTCAGTCAAGCCAAACTGAATTTTTTTATATCATTTGTCCAAATGTAAACTTTTAGTTTTGAGATAGTTCAGGGTTCCACTTTTTTTCAATGATGTCTCAAGGTTGGTCTCCAAAATCCTCTGTCATCCAAGCCACCTGCCAGGACAAGATCTTATGTGGGTGCACAGCACTTCACTGTCTTCTCACAGCACCTCATGCAACAAGAAGTCTGGGCTAGTCTCTCCCCAAGAATCAACTGAGAAAAAAGGCTCTGTAAGGGTTCCAGTAAAATATTAGAGGGCCTTTTGAATACTGAGACAAGCCAAAAAGAAACAATCTTCTTGGGTATTAAAAAGATTTTCTTGACACATCAAAACACTTGTTTACATAGACTTGTCTACATCTGCTAAAAGCAAAACACACGTGCGTTTTTTTATGGGATTTCTTTACTTGTTTTACTAAATGTGACTTTAACTGAACATGATTTTTACTCTGCAAAATTATGCTGAATTAAAAAAGAGCAAGTCTTTTTTGCTAACACTCTGTGAAAAATTAGGCACCCCAGTACACAGCAGTCTGCAGTATTGTTTAATTATCATCCATTTCCCTCCCTGAGTCTATAGTTATTTTCTCGTTCCTCCCATCGTACTTACTGATTACTGCTGCTTTTACCTTAGAAACATATAGAAGATTCATCTTTTTTGTTCACAAGGCTGCACCAGTTACTCAACACAGCCGTTTCCAGAGCTATTCCATAATTACGCTCACTGGAAAAATAATGGCTTAATTTGACAAATACCTTTAATTTGAAACTTTAATGTGTCTATATCTGCACCAAGAGTAAAATGCTGAATTCCCACTGACAACCAAGGAAGAAACAAGTCTAACAATAATCTCTGCAACAAGGAGATTTTTTTTCTGTCTTTGTTCATTACTATGCCTTAATTTCTACTTTGGGATCTGCTGTTTCTCTCGTGAAAGAAAAGCAAAATAATGCAGAGAGAGGTGAAATACATAGGCATGGTGTGAAGGCACAGACTCTGCTATATAATAGGAACATTTCGAGATGAAGAAGTAAAATGATGGGGACAACGAGAGTATCCCTTACAGATTCATTGCAGAAACAGCAACCAGCATTTTATTCAAATGAAGATCAAGTTCAGCACAAGAAAACTGCTGCCTAAGAGACCTAGCGAAGATTAAAGCAGATCAGCTAATGCTAGCTGAAACTGCAGTATTTTGAATTCAGTTGGGTTATTCTTGACTTGTGTCTTTAACAGGTTATGTTCATACTTGTTCTTTCTTGCAATCTGAGTTACATAAATTGCTCTGCAAGCACAAGATAATGTTTTCAGATTGACTCATTGGCACATTAATCTATAGCGTTATAATCGGCCTAAAGATCAGATTTTTTTTTTTTTCATTAAGCAGTGAATGTCAGCTCCTTTGGGCATACAAAGTGTCATCAACTTTATGCCAGCTTTGCTGACTCATAAAACATCTATACTTGTAAGCATTCACTTTCTTAGAGCTACAGCACATTATGTACTAAAAGGGATCAGAAGTAAGCAAAATCATCTGGAAAATATAGTCTAAATTTATACTGCTTCTGCTGAGAGGATTAATTTGGCTCGAGATGGAATATATATTAAGCCATTAATGTTTATAACTCTAGAGACACAAAATAACTCATTTTACACCAGCCATCATTACCATGCTCGTTTTGTTTGTGTGTGCTCAAAATGTTCTGTTACCTGAGTGTTGAGAATACCCTGAAATTATTTGTATTCAAGGGCAAATGCACCTTATGAGTTTGAAATTTATTTGAAGATTTGAGAAAATCTGATGTTATTTTGTTAGCTGAACAGCACACTGACTGAAAACAAACTCCAGCCCCCTCTTCTAAAGAGGTGTGCTCTTACCTTTCTTCGGTGTCAAAGTAGACAGATAGGAGGGTCTGAACTTAAGCTACCACTTACTGAATGCCTCCCAAGGGTATCAAAGGACAGCTGCCCTTTCACTGTAGTGTAGCACCAGGGGCAGAGAGTTTGTATCACACTGGAAGCCCCCGCTCTTTCCAAGACATGCAGGCATCAAAGAAACATGAGAAGGGACAGCAAAACTGCACCATGGTGAACAGATCAGAAAAGAACCCTATTCAGTCTTGGGGAGAGCTTTAAAATACTGAACTAGATCATTTTTAAAGACACTTATCCTTTGATAAATAATTATTCTATTTCTTTGACTTAAAAAATTGACATAGACAAAACTCGATACACAGATTTTCCTCTGTGTGGGAGAGGGGAAAGACTGAGCTCCATGTAAATTAATAGGTAGCTGGGTTTAGCACGTATGTGTAAAATTATTGATGTGGTTTTATGATGCTTTCACCACTCCTGAAATAAAATTCCAGTAAGTCTTGAAAGTAAAGCTTTTGAATTACATACCACCTAGCGCTGCACAAAAACCAGACTACAGGCCTAGTTAGTTAAGTACTGAAGACAAGGAGTTATTCCTCTCACCCTGTCACATGCAGAACAGGCCCTGATTTTATTTGTTATTGCACAGACTTCATTCATATCTATCACCTAAAATCATGTTAAAAAAATTTAACTGCATTTAGGTGGTTTTGGGAAATGCATTTAGTAATGGGATACTAAGCCATCTCTTTTTAAGGTCATCAGAACAAAATTGGAATGGGTTAGCCTTTATTCCTCACAGCTATACAAATTAAACTGACAACCTTCATCTTTTATAAGTGGACTTCCTTCTGTGAGAACAAGCAGGGAATAGAAACATCTGGTAAGTATGAACACTGTCTCACCTGAATTACAGCTTTTCTGGTGTTATTTCAATAGTTCTTGATTTGATAGCTCACTATAAGTTTCTATATTTTCACAGTTTTATGATTATAATAGATAAAAAATATCTCACTGCCAAGAACATTTAAACTGGCATTACTTATTCTTTGCATGCTCCTAATGATAAGCTGACTGGAAGAGCAACCAGCATATGTATGCTTGTTTAAAACCCAGCAGCTATTTTAGCAGCACACAAGTATCTACTACATATCCATTAAATTGGTTAAATGCAATTTTGAATATTTTCTAAAGAAGGATTCTTAAGAGTACACAAGTTCTGTAAATTGCCATAACTTACAAGAAATACATTTTAAACTTTAAGCAATATGTTAAAGAATTCAGTGGACTGACAGTAAATTTCACTGCATCTGTACACCAAACAAACAAAAATGAAACTATAAACACTGCAGAAACATCTTTGCCATTTTCTTCTCTGAATGAAGCAGCTTTAATATTTTTGAGCCTATTTGGTGTTTGTATCAACTATATTGGTGTTTGTAAATCCATACAGCGAGAAAGATACTAGAACAACATTAGAATTCCAGTGTTTACTCCAAGAAAAATCAACCTAGTCTTGGAAACTTTCCATTAGGAATTTGGCAATATAGTATGCTGGGATTCAGAGAGGTGGTATGTCCATTCTGTCACCAATTACAGATTTGCTCTTCTCAGTGAAGCAGGGACCAAATGGTCACACAGAAAACAGAGCTTAAGCTGAATTGTTTTACAGTCTCAGTTTTACAACTAAGCAAGGCTGAATGCTGTTTTGAGACCCAGTACTACTTACCCCACTGATGTCTTATGACCCAAGTAGTCCTTTTAGAAGCCAGGGGAGAAACACTGAGAGTGATTTCCTGTGACCACATTAAATGTTTCCTTCCTAAGATGAGACACACACAGAAACATGAGTGCTACATGCTCAGCTTTGTAATATTGAAAGGTATATATGCTTAGGTGCCCATATAGGGCACTTAAGTAGCCTATTCAAAACAGAAGCTTATAAGATGGGGGAAAAAAGGCTGATGCCCACAATTTACAAGTATTTTCATCCAGAGATGTGACATATCAGATAACATCAAAGGACCCCAGCTGTGGGAATATCCAAGTAATGTATCTTGTGCAGTTTCTCAAAGTGGTGTGCTATCGGGTGGGCAAAGGAAGACACCACTTCCTCCTTCATTAGTCTTAAAAGCCATGCTGCAAACTGTCAGCTTGCCAGGTCACATCAACAAGGCAGGAGAGTGGGTGCACAGTTAATGAAGCCCAATACAGACTCACCAAGGTACAAACATGAAATTCTCAACACTTAAGATTTAGGCTGCTGGGGAACAGTGCTGGCAGAAATGCAGCCAGAGCCCCCAGATGCTCTGAGGATTAGGCAGTGACTGACCACGACTTTTGAAAGTCTAGCTGCGAGACTACAATGACAAGAGTAGCACTTAAGACACTAAATCCCTGTTTACCCCTGCTTAGACGTGCTGCTGGTGATGGGCCAGGTAGGAAGTTTACAGACTGTAATTCCTAAAAAAACTGTAATGTTGACTACCTGGATGAGCATGTTTGAAAATAATCTTCCACAGCCACAAGCAAATGCAGCATAGATGCACCTTTTTCAGTTCATACACTCATTTTATTGAGGAATATTATCCAATTTACAACAAAGTCTGCAAATCAGGAACTATATCAGAGACCAGTACAAAGGGCTAAATCGATCTGAGCTAACCTTAGGGATAAACTGAGTTACCTCTGATTTACATCAGTACCATCAAGAGGGTTAGATTTCCAGAATATCTGTGTTAACCTTGAATACACATTAATCATAAGAAGTAGAACACTGTAGTAAGTCATTTTGAAGGACGGAGAACATTTCTCCAGGCACTTTGCTGACTGACTGTGGATTTTTTTTTCTGCAGGGATTACAGTGTTTTATATTGGACTTTGAAAAGAAATGATCATTTTCAAAATAAAAAAAAATATTTCTGATGGAACAAATGTGGGTAATGGGCAGGAGCTGATGACATAGGATTAAAAATGGAATTTTGCCCTTATGGAAACCTTCATACTGTTGGCAAGACATGTTATGTATGTCCTCTCCTTTCTGCTGAAGCATTAGACAAAGCAACTGCTGGAAGCAGAGTAATGGACCTGAAGAACCAAAAACCCAATCTGGTGGAGCAGATTGTGTTTTTGTATTCAGAGCTATTTAACAAACTACACTGCAAATTGAGTCTGCAAAATCAGTACCTTGATAACCTTTAAACATGATTTTGTATTGGCCAGATGGATCATGGCAGAGCCTAGTCAAGCCTGGGGTCTCGTTCTGCTAGGTAATCAACAAGCATGGGAAATTAAGGCTGGAAGGAAAACAAACATGGCACTTACAGTCTGCTGTTAAACTCTGTGCACAAGCACCTGAACAAGCAGAGAGAAATTATCACTATAACTTGAACCAGAGCAGCCACCTCTGCAACCTAACGAGAATTTATGCCTGCAGATCTCTAATCTGTAAGGCCCAGCTTCCCTTTCTGCTATTAATACATAAAAACGCTAATGGACACAAGAGATTGCCAAAGCTTATATTCCTCAGCACCTACCACAAATAGATTTCTTACTACTTCCATATCCTTGCTTCCTTCTTCACTGGGCATTCATGCTACTCTCCCAAGGTCTTTCTAGAGCAGGTCCCTGGAATAGCCTGCTAGGTGCTTTGTCAGCCCTGGCCAACAACTTGAAGGTCCATTTGTAACATGCCTAGTCCTTTTATTTGTTGTTTTGGACGTAGATATTGAGATATTGCTGTGTTCCCTTCCTTGTTACTTCCTATGGGCCAACACATCTCACAAAAATTGAGGAGAATGTCAGACAGGTTTGTCAATGCAATCATAAAAAATCAACATAAAAAATATGAAAAGCATCTTGAATCGCAGTAGGAGAAAGAAACTTTAGCAATAAAAATTAACAATGTATCAGTTTACTGCCTTATGGTCCATTGCTTATTGAGATGATAGTTCAGTTTCCTCTTCGATGGAATCATAAAGGCTTCCAGTAGAAAAACAATTTGAAAGACATACTTGTTTATGATCTTTCACTACTGAGAAAGAAATGAAATCCGTGGTTTAGAAACTATCTTTCAGAAAGAAGTGCAGTGCAGAAAACAAGCTGCCTTCCCTCAGCAGGGTGTGCTAAGTGTACAGGAGCATTGCAAAGAAACTCCTCAGAACATGCAGTTTTTCAAGGTGAAAGAAAATTCTTGTCAAATCCTAGCAGTGAAAGAAAATGAGAAAGCATGATTAATAGCTCCATTGAAAGTAACAAAATAAATCATGAAAGCTAAACAATCTAGTATCATGCAGGGAGCCTATGAATATGAGGAATCCATTTAAATTACGTATAGTTTAGTGGTTTGCTACATTTCTAAATTCTAAAGGGTATGTGAATTCATTTCCATCTTGACTGAGCAAGGTTTCCAACACTGGACCACACAAATATCCACCATCTCCCTTTACCTTCCTACTGGTACAAATGTCGCATTCCATAGCTAATTAGGAATTGTCAGTCCCTGTTGCTCAGATATCTGGGGGTTTTGGCTCCAGTTTGCATGACAGAACAATGCTGATTTCAGGCTCCTGTTCCTGAAGGAAATACAGATAGTTTAAAGAAGAAACAACCTACATATAATGTTTTTTACTTTGGTTAGATCAAACTAGCCGTTTCTTCTAGTGTTTTCTTTTAGGAACAGCAACACAGGTTTATAAAGAAAATCAAAATAAATCCCTTGAGAAATAGGTTTATTCCATTATCCAAATAATTGATAAAACCTCTAAGAATGTGCACCTTTTGCCTGAATTTGAACAAATACATTTAATATTTTTCATATTAAATATTCATTTCATATTGATGATCCTGCTTGAGTTGCAACCTATGAAATAGAGACAAACAGGACTCACCAGTAGCTCTACATAACCTTGATACACTAGGCTGGAAAAAGCCACATTAAGAATGCTCATTTTATTGCTTTTCTCACATAAAGGTGATAAATCTAGGTAAATATCTTAACTTCAAGACCATTCCAAAGATCTACATTAGATTAACACTATTTTGTTCTGCACCCACAACCAGTACTTACAAATTTCAGGCCAAAACACTATATATCTATAACTAGACTCCTGCAAGCATACATTCCTTTACCTCTGACTCAGCTCCATTTCCCACCATAAAATTCATATTTGAAATCTATTTTAATTTACAAAATAAGAAGGGACACAAAACATTGTTTTATAAATGTTCTTTGTCGAGGGAAGACATAATTTCACAGAAAGGAGGAAGAGGTAGGTCCAGGCAACCAAATCAGTCAAATTAATATTCTGTTCTTCTCTTAAAATTCATTTCCTGACACACAGATTCTTGACAGTCATCACTCCCCACTTCCCAACCACTTCCATGGAGGGAATGTTTGACAAAACATTGGCTGTACTACATGATGTATCTTCTAACACGGGGAAGACCAGACATCCCACAGCTTCTCATTTAAATTTCACACCTTTTTCATTTCTTGATTCTGGTAATATCACAGATATCTCTTACTACTAACTCATAAGTCACTTTTTATTTGCCATCATGCTGTCATGACAAACCTTATTTTCTTCTACCTAATAACTGCATGCAGTACTTTCCCTCTCCACAGCCCATTCTTTTTCACCTCTATTTTCTGCTGGTTTCTTCACTAATTCCCTGGAATTTATTGCTTCCTTTCAGTACTCTTCCTTCTTACCTCTGAAATGACATTATTATAATTCATAAATGTCTATTTTATAGTTCATTATAAAAAAAGAAACAAAAAACAAAAAACAAAAAACACCAAACCACAGATTTTAATAAAGCAGTCTTACAACCTCACTGTTATAGAATGGAAAAGTCTAACTTCTACGAATTGTTGGCTTTATCACTGAGGCTGATTGCACTTGTGACACCTACATGGTGGCTGTTTAAGATGATCAGGTAGTGTACTGCACTAGGTCAGCAGATCAGGTAATTGGAAGCTTCAGAGTGAACAATGAAGTCAGTATTTTAGCAACAAAACTGGAGATTTTTTTAATACTTTATTGTTACCATGAAAATTCTTTTATCAACTAGGCTTTAAATTTATGTCAATTAGCAAAGATTAGCTGATATGACTTAGAGCACTTTGAGTTTAAATAAACATATCTTGTCCCAAGTAGAGGCTTATCTGAGTGCCAGAATTAAAGACATAATAATAACAAGCCTAATTTCTTTGGGGTTTTGTTGTTGTTTTTATCTTTTTGCCATTAGCACTTGGAAGAAAAATAGATCTGCTAACCATATAACTTCTGCTTATGTTGCATCTCAAAAGTATCATACTTGAAAGGCTGGCACATTTTTCAGTCTATCAACTATTCTCGCATCCCTTACATTAACCAGCTACTGTGATTCTCACAGGTACCACATTGTGTGTTTATCCTTAAATATTTGAATTTTTTCTCTTAGTACAAGCTTCATCAGTTATTTTAACACCCTGAAGTTGAAAATTAATAGTTCATGGTTCTCCTTATCAAATCTGTCCTGAGACTACACCAGATAATTAAGATGTACAAGAGGATTTTAGAAAAATTAAAGGAATTATGTCAAGGCTGGCTAAAAAATTATGCATACCTGCTTGGCTGTTGTGAGCAACCACGTTTCCTTACCCACTACTCTGTCTACGAGCAACACTCTTTGTGAGCCGGGTGAGCACAGAAACATTGTAAATACTTCGTCAGTCTCTCTCTTTAAAATTTATAAAAGGTAGTTGAAATTACAGATCCTTACAATACTAGTGAGTAAATTAGGATATTATTTAACTAATTGACTCCTGATATATAACTTGAAAATCAGGCTTTTAAGTCTTGCGTCAGACCTTTGTGACAGGTTGGGAGCACAAACTGGTGGGGTTTTCCACAGGCTGGCTACAGAACACCTCAGCTTGACTTCTGCTGAATTTAATGGGAATATGATCATGAAATTCCCATGACAGCAAGTTTAGCTAGCTGTCCATGAACACTATAAATAATACTACTTTAGCTTCTGAAACTAAAAAGGCTATTAACAGTGCTCCTGAAGCTGTGGTTAATGTTTTGTAACAAATACTTAGATAGCTTCAGCCTGTTCCCTGGCAGACTAGCACATACCACTGATGCCACATCCTGGTGGTGGAAAGTACTCTCTTGGCTGAATAAAAGCAAGTGATCCTTTGTCAAATCATCCCTAAGCAAATGAATTCACCGTTCCTCTGCCAGAACCTGCAGAAAGGGGGTCATGTAGTGTCTGGCAGATAAAGACCCATGTCTGCTGATGTTACTTCAAAACTACTGTCACAAGGTGGCTTGATCCCATTCCCAGTTCAAGCTGAGTAGCTGGACTTCCTTTGGGACATAAGTGGGTCTCTGGCCCCATAAGAGGGTTTCTGGCCCCCTCTCCCTAGGGTCAGCACATGGTGTCTGGGGCTGAAGACTGCAGGATGTGCAGAAGCAGCTCCATCACGCCTCTCACAGTGCTGCACCTAAAAAATGGATGTAGGGCAATATATGGATTTGTATATGCATCTGACTGAAGCAAAATACAGGTTGCAAAAAATAAAAACCCTGTACATAATACTACTGAAGGAGGCAAAGTCCACTGTGAATGTTAGATCTGTTTTCTCTTAGAAAGAAACCTTTTGTTTTACACAAAGCTGTAACGATTTTGCATTTTTGTTTTAAACTACTGCAAACAAACTTTGTTCTGATTTCACTGAGATAACACCACATCTGTATTCAATCAGGTGTTCCCACATCTTTAACTTACCCCTCACCCTTTAGTGCCAAAGAACAGAGCTTTATTCTTCATACTTTGACCATTGTAATGACCCATTTGTGGAAGGTGCACATAGTGTATCAGCATGATACAGTCCATTAAACAAATACTGGGAGTGGGGTGTAGTATTTCATTTGGTCTAAAATGCATGAATCTATTAAACACACATTTTAAATAATTTTCTAAGATCCAGAGAAGAGTAACAGAAACAAATCAGTATACAGCCATTAATTTTGTTTTAAAAATTAATTACAAGTTAATTAACTTAAACCACATTTTTTAGGAGTCATAATAAACACTCTTAACTACTATTTTTAAGAGTAAAACTGCATTCAAGAAGTATTGTACCTATTTGACACACACTGCCGAATGTCATTTTCAAGTGTGTGAAACGCCTGTATCAATTGATTATACTTATATATCAGGTGTTGGCAAAGTCAACGTTTAAAGATATTAAACTCAGAAAAAAATATATTTTAAATCCATAAATCCCTAAATTCATCATCAGACAACAGGTCGATAATAGAAGAACATGTTCCCTTGCATTCAGAGTCGTTGATGACATCCAAATGGATGATAGAAGTCTGTGTCACTTTTAAGGCCTGGGGCATTATTGTGCTAACAGCCCATTAAATCACATCATCATCATTTGTACTACTACAACAATAAACATAAATTTACCTTAAATATAAAAGCCGTTTTGTAGAATTTGTATTTGACAGGCTATAAGCTTCCCCTTTCCCTTCCATTTCCTTTTAAGCTCTTTCTTCATTGGTAGGTGAACTCTCAAGTTTTGGTTGAAGAGAAGTTGTATTAACAATGTGATCTTATCTCTTGCAATATAGTGTTCAAAAGAATACCTTCCATCATGGCCAAATATGTTGCTTTTGCTTTAGGTGAAGGTTTAATGTAATGGTGCATATGTAGCTAATAGAGACAGTAGGGTCACACACTGTTGCTGAAAAACATCAACTTTAAATCACAAATACCAAGGTATTTAAGTACTTCTGAAAAAAACTGCTCCATAATTTCTTTATCAGGAGGAATAAACCGATAATAGCCACCTCCCTGATTCAGAAAGATATCACAAGGCCTAACTTCACAGACTGCATCAAAGCAGATTTCATAGGATTAGTCTGTGCTGTTACTCAGATGCAATGCTGATGTCCCTCTGGACAGATTATTTATCACAATATATTACAGCTGATTCATGGAAACCGAATACAAATAGCTACACTGATGTTAACGATGTCACAAAACTAATAATGACAGCTATGAATCCTGGTTTACCATCACTGCTCTGCAAGCATGTAATTCATTTCAGGAAGGTGAGAAAGCTATTAAAAAGTAGCATAATGTGACTCGTTCTGTCAGCCAGTATAAATAACATAGGAAAATCAGAGTTTGTCAGCATCTCTCCACCTGTTTTGTATGTCTCTGAAGGGTAGTTTTTTCCCCTCCAGGCTGGGTGGATGTCTTACTGCCTGCTCCTTAGTTACCTAATAAAAGCAAACTTAGTTAGCTTAAGGGAAACTACCTGTTATTATGTCAGTGATGGAAAGTTTTGGTTCTTTCAGCTTTTACTGTCTTATAGCAGAGGGACCAAACTTGAAAGCTGTTTTACTACTAAAATACAAAAAAAAAAAAAAAAAATTTAAAAAACCCAACAACCAAACCAAACAAAAAAAAAAAGGAACAAAAACCAAAACCCAAAATAACAATAAACCCGCACCTGACTCATCTGCTCAAGATTTAGTCACAGGAACAGTAAACAGGACTAAATCCCTCAGACAGTATTCAGAATAAATGATTTACCCAACCTAAGCAGTACATGTTTTTACATACTGTCTGCTGCTAAACTGCACTCTATCCAGGTTACAATTAAAAGGCAGAAAAACTGTCTTTTTTAAGTGGGTAGAAGTGAATTAAGGCAAAGGCACTAGAGACTTGCTGGTGGTCACCATATCCACAGAACATGCTCAACTATCTCAAACTGTCTGAGCTTCCTTTTGTACCCCTTGTCATATGCTGTGGACCATATTGTACTTCTCACTGGAAGGCATCCCTCAAAACACATTCTCCTGGATTAGGCTGCAATTCTGGCCAAAGCAGAAACCCATGACTTGCCCAGCCCTGAACACAGTAATAGTAAATCACAGTCTCAGTTTCCATTAAGAGAAAATATTTATAGCCTGCATAAAAGCAAAAAAATATTAAATATGTGAGTCCAGGGCAATAAATACCTATGTGAGCCTGCCTGAAACAATTGATTTCATCTGAACCCTGAAGACCACTATTGTCCAAAGGAGTAAAAAATCTGTAAAGATGGGTGAATCCCTGTGGGAGCCTTTTTTGCCTTTCCCCTGATCAAAGCCCAACGCTGCCCCAGTCCTGTGTACTCTGCTAAATTCTGAATTTGTAACTCCTACTAAGTTACTCAAAATCTTGTAAATGGACCATAGAAATAGTAAAAATATAGCGTCCTCCATAGCGTCTCATACTTCTTAGCTGGAAATCAGCCCTAGGCTCATGTCCTCCCCCATCTGAAGATCACAGAAATATAGATTTCCTTCCTGTTTTAAATGGGCTTTGTCAGTTCTTAAGAAAATGCAAATAACAGTCAGGAGGAGAAGAAATGATGGTAGATGATAACATTCTGTAATAAAATGTGTAAAATTAAATGTAAATTAATTCTAGTATATTCATTTTAGGTAAGAAATAATTATTTCCAGTGGTTAAAAAAATTCTTCCACATTTCTGACACAATAGTTATTAAATCTTTTCAGAAATTGTCAGTGGATTTTTAAAGCTATAATATAAGAGGCCTTTACCTTAGGAAGTATATTCAGTCTGAAATAGAATCTGTAAATGGATTTTTCTTATCACCTGTGAAGAAGTGTAAACTTAATCTAGTTGCTGGTTCTTTATCTCAATTCCTTTCTAATTGACATTCTGCTTAAACTAATGAAAAAAACAGCTCTCTAAAGTCAGTGCCATTACTACCTTATTCTGGCCTTGTCAAGAATGACTGGCAGAGAGGTGAAGCTTAAACACTGATAGTGGGAAATCTTTCTGTTAATCCAAAGTCAGTAAAATCTTCAGACTCTTCAGACTGAACATATGGCTATTATTCTTTGTAACTAACCTCAAGAGGATTTGAAATGGTAGATAACGTGATTCAATAAGACCTCGATATACTCTTAAAACTCCACTTAAAAAGCCTCACTGGGTTATTAGATATTGTGATTTATTCCAGAAAATGATTCCAAAGAAAGCTCAGGAAAAAAAATGAAGCAAGCTCTATATTTGAAACATAATCTTTTCTACCTTCCTGCAATTCAAGCTGCCAATTCTCCTTGAATACAGCTTTTAGTCAGACCCAGATCCAGCAGATAAAACCATGACTGAGAGGTAGAAAGGACCAACAAGCAGGCCCAACCTATAATAAGTCTCTCTCTATTCCCTTGACCTATGGCAAATGTATGTTTGCTGAACAGAAGTGCAACTTTGTGACACAGGACATTATATCTGTCAGAAGCACATTATTCACTTTACCACATTATTGTGGTACTACTAGGCCACTGGGTTGGGGTTCCAGTGAAACACTCTGGAGTAGAGTGATCCCTTCTAATGACAGCCAAGGGTTTTGAGTACCTGGACAAAATAATTCTTGTTTACAAAATATTGGGGCAAGAAATTAAAAAAAAAAAAAAAAAAGAAAAGGAAAGGTTTAATTCCTTTATACTAAGGTTTTAATTTGAGGGAAAAAATACATTTTGTGCTGTAATATACCCATTCTCTATCCAACTCTATTCATCATTTAACTAAATAAGCTCAACGTTGTTAATAAATTAAATACTAGCTGAGCAGAAGATCAGCATTTTTCTTTTCTTGAAAGTCCTGGGTGTTTACATGCATTCATTTTCAATATGAATATTTTGCTCTTCAAGCCATCCTGGGTTGTTTGGTTTTTTTTTTTGTAATCATTTCAACTACAACTATCAGAACACTTCTTGGAAACCAGGGCTGTAATTCATTCTTGTCAGAAACAGATGGCTGAGAAAATGAAAGCAACAACAGCAGTGAAAGACAAGGCCACCTGGGTCCATCAATCTGATGAGAAAAGCTTGTGAAGTTAATCCAGTGGTATCTGGAGTCAGCACAAGTAGGCTTTCAAAACAAGATCTAGGAAGCAGTCAATTACAAATGAAAAAATAAAATAAAATAAGATAAAATAAAAATAAATAAAATAAAATAAGAAAACCCCTATGAAGCTGTAGAAGAAGCAGCCCTGGGGATTTTGGGCATAGTCAGCATCATGAAACATCATGAAACTTTAAAATTAACTAAAAGGTGGACAAATGGACAGTCAAGCCCTAAGCTATGGGGTTCATCTGAGACCACATTTCTGAGTAAGGTCAACTCAGTCTGATATTTTTCACATAAATTAAAACTCCTGTTAAACTCCTTAGCCTACCTCCCCTGACAACGCAAGGTAATTTCTCCACTCCAGAGATCCTTTAATTATTTCATAAACCATCATGGGCATCCCCTGGACATAGTCAGATAGCCACATAAAGTTAAATTTCTTCCTCCTTTTGCTACTTCAAGCTCTTGAACTGAGCAACACTATTTCTACCAGACCAGGTCTCTGTTTGTAGGTTAAGCTGGAGGAAACTGAATAACCTAGAATTTAGATTATAGCCAACCTAATTCTCCCCTCTGTTTAAAGCCATTCTCCCTTGTCCTATTACTACACGCCCTCATAAAAAAAGTCCCTCTCCAGCCTTGTCCTTCTCTGCAGGGCTGCTCTGAATCACTTCTCCACCCAACCTATAGGCGTGCTTGGGATGACCCCAACCCAGGTGTAGGACCATGTACTTCGCTTTGTTGAACTTCATGAAATTTGCACTGGCCCATCTCTCGAGCCTATCCAGGTCCTTTCCCTCCAGCATGTCGACCGCACCACACAGCTTGGTGTCATCAGCCAACCTGTGGACAGTGCACTCAATCCCACTGTACATGTCACTGACAAAGGAGTTAAACAGTGCTGGTCCCAATACTGACCCCTGAGGAACACCACTTGTCACCAGTAATAGCAACACGTCTTGTCTTCCTGCCATAGTTCTATTGCCACGTCTCAGCACATGCCCTTTTGGCTGGGAATGAAGCACAGCTGGGCCTTTAGAGACGTTCAGTGATGGTCCAGGCTTTATTATTCTCAGAGCTTCTGTGCAGGACCAGTAAGAACCAGCTAGCAATCTCTAATTTTTTTCCCTTGCTAAAAACTTCAACCTTGCCAGCTGCTTCTTTATTTTCTTTCTGGTTTTTTGTGATTTTAATCACTTCTCTAGACCTATAGTTACCTCCTGCCACACAAAAGTGAATTCTAGATTGAACTAGGCAAAAGCAATCCATTAGTAATGCAGCAAATTTTAAAATTACTCTGATTTGCTCATGGTCATGTCCCATGCGTGCACCTGCCATACCACTGGAAACAAGCGCTACTTTCTATGAAGTTCTGTACCAAAAGCAGAACAGTAAAAGTTTCAGTGATTCCTCTGAGGAACATTAATAGTATCAGGTACTTTCATGTCTTTTACACTTCTCTTTCGTTACATCTATGGATAACCCCTGAAGTCAGATATCATGATGTACAAGATCTAACTCATGAATTTTCTCATTGACCTTTCTGAGGAAAAAAAAAAAAGCAATATATATAGAGCATAAATTGTTACATAAAATTAAGCCACCAAGCAGGCCTCAATAATTACACACAATGGATGAAGTAAAGGTGTTTAGCTGGAAAAAAAAAACCTTTGAAGTTTGTTGCTTTCTCTTTTCACTTACCTATAAAATCACATGAAGTCACTGGGAAATCGACTGTCTGTAACAAACAGAACTTGTTACTGCTGTTATTTCTGCTTACACATATAACGTGTGGCATGATGCTGAGGGGCATATATGCATAGCAACCTTAGGAGACTTGAGTCCCTGTGCTGCACTTAGCTAAATCTGCAAGGATGACCATCTTTCATATGCAAATGATAGCTCCGTAAGACTTAAAGGTACAGTACCTCTGAGAGATGTGGAGGTACAAACATAAACCACAATTATTTACTAGAGTGAAACAAAAGCTTTGTTCAAATAGACTTGATAGTCATGGGTTGCAGTAGCAGTTATCTGCAACTGCAGCCACTTTGAGCTTTTGAGTTTTATTTAAAAAGCTTAATTGGAATTTTTATTACTCCCAATTAAGATTTTTAATTAAAAAGAAAGTTGAAAGAGGCTTAAGGCAAGTATTGCTGAAACTCATATCTGCATAGACTCTGAGGGGGAAAAAAAGAGTTTTGTAAAATTCCAACTGTCAGCCAGCTGCAGCTTTCAGTAACGCTTACTGCTGATCCCATTTACCTTGCCAGTGGCACACTGCAAATGCAGATACACACATCTAATTGGAAAAACAGCTTTTGGCTTTAAATAGAACTGTAAGAATATGAATCCCACTTCAGTCCTGTGAAGGACACATTACATGAGTAAAAAATCCTACCTACTCCTCCATCTCTGCTTTATTCTATTAGCAATTTGAGCCTGGTAGATATTTTCCTGTTGCAAAACCAGGGTAGATTCACTACGTAATGACTGTAATGACGTTCTAGCAGCCATGGGACTAACTACACATTTCTCTCCAGACATCTGCATGTACACACAGGACCAATAGGCAACAAGTTCATAAAACACGGATGATTCTGACCTTTCCTTATAGAACCCAATCAACATTTTTGGTCTAAAATTAATTTCAACTTTTCCTCCAAACTCGGTTGTAACTTTTAACACTTTATTTGGATTAAGGAAAAAGCACTGGTTTAAAGAAGGAGTGAGAACTATTATGGAGAGATCTGCAACATTCAGCTGGCAAAGCAGAGAGTGTGAAACCTTCACATATCCAGACAACTTTAACTTTTTTTAGATAATTAATGTCTCAGACCAAGTCTCAAAAAAAAAAAAACCCACATCATTCATTCTTTCATTACATGTTAACTTCTCCACTCTTTGGAAGCAAAGATATGTCATATTTAGCCCTACTTGAGTTTTGGTCATAGAGTACAATAATATTCTAACAGGGGTGTTTGATTAGCCCTTGGAACTCGTTTTTTCCTAGAGAATATTTGTTGAAATTATTTTCAAAATATACTCCATGTCAAATCATTTATTTTTATTTAAATATATGTACAAAGTGCAGCACAGCTAAACAATGGGTTCTTAGTGACCTGATTTTGAAAGCATAATTCTAGATACATTTCCCAGATATAAATCTCAACAGAGATCCTTTTAACCCCACCTTTGCCTTAAGTAAAAATCTTACTGTGAATTGCTCTGAGAGAATAGATGTGCTTTGCGTAGTGCTTAAAGGACAAAGTCATAGAAGGGAATGTAGATTAGTACTGTATGCTTTTTTTTTTTTTTTTTACATAGTTAGAAAAAAAGTGAAGGGATTATTCAACCTGCAAGCTGAAACATTTTTCTTTAGAGGCATTTAATTCCATGGGAAATTAAGGATTCAAGAAAGGTTGATTTCCAGCTTGTTATTGTTGATTTCCAGTTACAAAAAGCTGTGTTTTGAGCGAAGACTAGAAGGTGAAGCACCTTCTGGTCTTAAACATGCATCCATTCTGTTCATTCACCATTCTGTTCATTGGTAGATAAACATATACCAAGTTTTTCTTAGAATGACATAAAACAAAGATTTAGGATGTTCACTTGCTTAGATACAATCCAGGCAGCATTTTGGCATTTTTAATAGGAATTATAAATCATGCTGGATAACTCCTGAAACAGGTAATAGAATCATCTGAGTACATATATCTAACTTCTATGCCTTCTGTGTTCTTTATCTTTCCATCTCTTCACTACTTAATTCTGAGCATTTGCCTCTTTGTACATCAAGGTCATTACCAAAAAGCTTACTAATTTAAAGGGAATATGCTTCACAGATATTAGTAGTCTGAGGATAAGAGGTTAAATTATAATCCTTAATGCTTCAGTTTTAAAAATCTTAGGACTGATCTTATTTACATCAGAGCACAATGATTAACCCCATACAATATGGTTGGATATCAAAAAGTCTACTGAAAATATTCTGTATTTTCTTCTCTTTGTGGACTGATGACACAAAGGGCTTCTTCAGCCATTCTAGAAAGTGCACTACTGGTACATCCAATGCTGCAAGTTGTGAATGATGGTGAATTCAGCAGACTGCTTGCCCCAAGGTCCCCACAGAAGCCATGAGAGAAAGACGCAACCTCAAAGTATCATTCTCCTTTGCTCTCTTTGCCCAAAGGCGAGAAAAGGGGGGAGTGTTGGCTCTTCCTCCTAAGCATAAATTAGTATAGCTGATGTATAGGGTGAGCCCCAGAGAGGAAAAGAGCTCTGATACTGATCTATAACGGGGATAGATATCTACACTAATTTGATCCTGGGGACATACAGCTGTAATACTGATTATAACTCAGGAAAGACTGTGATTTTGCAATTTACATTAAATGCTCTAATAGTAGCCACTCCAGACTGCATAAAGATACCAGTAATTTTACAAATTCTGATCTTTTAGACAAGATACCAATGAACAGCATTATTTCTCCATTGTTCAGTGCTTCATTAACAAGATTTTCTTTGAAAAAAACACTGCTGGCAATATTGTAAATGCAGTTACTCTGATTCATCGGTAAGCCCTGGGACATTTTTTCATGTTTATGGATATGTATTTGCTCATGAATATATCTCTTAAATACAGGCTGTTAACATTTTTATATGAACCATTAAATATATTTTAGCAGGGATCACAATGAGTTTATTTATTTGTTTCCATACAGAAATAAGGTTATGTTGTTTGTTTTGCAAAATGTTACTATTACTGAGAATCTGCTGTGGCCATACTGACAAGATGGGGATAAAGGTTTCAAAGCCAATTTAATTTGTTTTAAATGGGTCGTGTCATCTGGCATACATTGGCAAATGTCTTCAGCAAGTGAGAAACCAAGGCAAATTAGTCAGGTATAAATGTAAATCACAGCTTTATTGTAAGGAGAATTGTATTATGTTCTCTGAGAAACCTGGTAGAATTTCTTCTTTAAGAAGATAGCCCTCCTGCAGGGTGTGATACCAGCTGCAGGAGTGATACCAGCAGGGCTCCAGCACCATTCAGGAGTGGCTGGAGGGATGCTCACCTCTGCTCCAACTGAAAGAGCTCTGCTGCAACCTAAATACATAACTTTGGATAACTTTCAAGATGCATCCTCAATACAGGGTGGGGAAAGAAAAAGAAAAAAAAAACACAACAAAACAACACTTATTTAAATTGCTGTACATTTTTACCTTTCTTCTTACCAGGTTGGCTATAAATCTCTGCCTTGCCTAATCTTTCAATCAGTCAATCTCAGTCTGGGAAGTCAGGGCACTTCAGAGCTGCTGCAGTTCCAAGTAATTACCTGAACAAAAAAAAGTCTGGGACTGGACTAACTATTTGCTTATCTTTATTCAGCAGTGTTTCCAGATCATGAAAAGAGAAAACTGGAAAGTATAAGGGAGGAGACTCAAAGAACAATACAAAAAAAAGAGAAAAAAATATGCTGTAAATGTACACCATAAGAACAAAAGAGAGAGAAATGTTGTTTTATCAAAGCAAAGACTTTTTGAGAATACAAAAGTTTCAGGTGAATTAAAAACCAAAACCCAATTAAAAAGGCTTCTTTGCTTCAGCACTAAATTTCTGCTATAAATAAGGAATAAAGACAATGGACATTTGAACTACAAATAATCAAATGCTCATTTGGGCTATCTGAAACCCTGCTGCTTTTTCAAATCATGATGCAAACTTAATCTTTGGTCTCTCACAGAACTCTTATGATCAAGAAGCCATTTAATAAACTGCATCATTTCTTCTTTCTTTCCACTAAACCACTTTGAAAAGCCACTGACTCACTCTGATGTGAGCTGGAAAATATTATAAGATAAATTCAGAAAGTTTTGTGTGATCAGAAAATTGCTTGCTATCCAGCTCTAGCTGAAGATGAACCCTGAGACAAATTCTGTGCTCACACTGAGTTTAGTGCTTCACTGAGGAAAACTCCAGTGGGCAGTGACCTTGTATTATAAGTTTTGGTAGGGACTGTAAAGACAATGATTTTGTGAATATTCTCAGGTGGAAACATTTTCATTTTATTATATAAGTACATAATATATATTTCATTCCATAAAACAACTAACTTCTTTAAGGAGAAGTTTTTTTGAGAGATTCTTAAAATGTACCATTAGATCATCTAACCTAAATATTTCAAAAGCCATAGAAGCTTTTCCAATGCTGCTTTTTAGCTTCATCTCTTTTCTGCATTTTTTGTTTGGTTTGAATCACTTTTTATTACTTTGAGAACTACACTCACAGGTCCTAAATTTGTTAGTGGTCTCATGACAGGCAGCAATGGGAAGCCTTAATCACAGCCTCAGACTATAGGCCAAGTATTGATTGAAGATGGAGTCAAGAGAGCTCATACACCTCCACTAGCTAGCAGGTGGTCTTCTCAGAAGAAGATTTGCCATGAGTGTCCCAGAAGATACAAGAACACAAATGTGAATAACCAGCATTTTGAACTTATCCATGTAACACCTTTGCTAATGCTAACCTTGTACTATAAAGCCAGAGAGCTTGCTTTTTAGCCTAGCTTTTGTTGTGGGGATTAAGATCTTCATATGATGCCAGTCTCCACCTCTCCTGGAGTTTTAACTCTGATGATGCTGCCTAAACAGATTTTAACTGCACAGAAGTCCAAACGTCCAAAGAGCAGTTGAGTTACTCCAAAGAGAGGCAATGTGCAGAACAGGAGGTTATTAGCCCAGTGAATAATATAAATCTTGCCTGCAATTGGAATGACTATCAAAGCAGCAGTGGTATCACTTGTGCATGCCCCTGGCAGTTATGAAAGATGTTTTAGATGTATATATATAGCAGTGCATAATATGCAAATTCTTTAAGACAGACAAAGCCAGGTTCCTAGTATTAAAAAAAACATTGCTTTAGAATTATAAAGAAATAATAGCCATAAGAAAAGGAAGAACAATGACGGTGACCCACAGCCCCTTTCATAATACATGGCATAAGTAAAGCAGAAAAGATATTGTCAGCTTCATGAAAACTCTGGAGACAAAGCAGCTAGATGAAGATGAAGGACAGTATGGGCAGAACCTATTTATAGCTGCAAAGCAGGAACTTTCCTAGAAATTGCTTACGGTACTCAGGAAAACACCACGCTAAAGACATTTCCTTTGCTGACTGTGCTTTATATTTTTATAACTAAAGCAATGAGTAACTTACTTGGAAAGTCTCAAAAACCTTCATATACCTCTAAACAAAGATTCAGAACCATATATTTTAAAATCTTTCATCATTTTCTCCGTATGTAGACCCTGCAGGTTATATTAGATTGTATTATTTTAGTCCTAAACCAAGAGATTATCAGTCTTAAATGCCAGGAGAAATTGCTGCCAATAACCACCATCAATGGTTCTCAGACAGCTTTGAAAATGCGGTGTGGGGTAGAGGCTCATAGTTAAAGTATGAGTGTCTGTAAAATGAATAAATACTTGCCAAAAGCTAAAAAGATTTCTGCTAGCTGTGGAGTCACTTTGATGCTATTCTGAAAACCCCCTTAATTGAGAAGGCCACAACTGGACCAGTACTCAATTGACATGCATGCCCACCAGCATAGAGGGTGCTTAGTTATCGCTTTATAATAGTCAGACATTTCCTAGTGCAGTTTAAGATTCTTCAGGCACATTACTTTTCCTGCCTTCGTTTTAATTCCTTCCAAAAATTAAGGCCATGAAGTGTTTATGCAGATCCACTGATACCTTGAGTTTGGGTTTGCATTTCAAGAACAAGCACAATTTATAAGGAAGAAGTGATACAGGACACAAAGCTGGAACATCATTCCTCTTACTATAGCCGACGAATATCACAAAATGCAGGACAAACATAGTACAGACTACTGCAGCATCTTAATGATAGCAAAACAGAGAGAAACCTGTATTCTGAATGAACCTGTATTCTGAATGACAGAATAGCCAGTGCAGGCACATGATGTGCTGCATTCAGTGCTGCAAACAAGGGTATTCAGGATTTGGAGGATTCTAGCACAGGCTGAGATTGCAAAGAAAGGAGAACCTTCAAAACTATCAGACTGGGACTCAAAAAAAAACCAAAAAAAAACCATATTTCTTTTGATTTGTCCCATAAAAACTAAGAGATAATAGTTTCCACAGTCAGACACTGAAATAATTGGAAATGTAAGCATAACCCTCCATTCCCACCCACCCCCTGATAATTACAGGTCTGTACCAGTTGTGGCATATGCAAGGGTAAAAATATGTCAGTCAGGAAATCTGTAGCTTTAAAGGACCGAGCTAGATGCACCCCTGCTGGCACAGAGGCCTACAAATAATTTGAATAATTGCTGCAGAGAGCAGATGGTGGCAATACTCCATTAGAAGAGTTCCAAATATAGCTTATTTCCCAAGGGTGAGAAAAGTAGAGAAAGAGTTCAAAAGAAATCTGGCAAGATTATAATCAAATTAATATTCAGAATTAATAGCAATAATAATAATTATTCTTACACAACTGAATGGGAACAGAATGGGGGAAAAGGATGCCAAAATTGCTATTTGGGCTATTGGGCTTTAATAGATGCCACCAGACAAGAGCAGCCTGATTTGCACCACGACTCTTTTCTGAGACTACCACTACAGCTAGATACCATCAGTCCGGTGCCACATTATATTATTTCTAGCTTTGGCCAGAGGACTGAATCAAGAGATCTCCTGAGTTTCCCAACTCTTTACTGTCTTTGCACATCATTAATGGATGCTTGGGTGCCTCTTAAGGACGAGAAATTCGCAGCTCCTCCCAGTGCTGCAACCTCCTCATTCAATGCCTTGCCGCAGGGCAAAGACCCATGAAACTCAGTGTTGAACTGAGTTGCTCATCTTTACGCTCCTCTTTTTCCAATGGTAAAACTGCAAGACAGCATGCCCTGCAATGCTTGGGAATCCTAGACAGATCACAACAGCAGAAGGGGGTCACAGAATCAGTGCTATAAACTAATAAATCATCAAGGCTGCTGTTCTCAGGTGGAGTTTTCCTGTCGTAAATCAGGGATCTGAATTGGAGTGAAGCTTGCTGAATGCCCTTCCTCAGTGCTACTGTGAACGTTCATCATACTTTTCAGATTAATAAATTATGGTAAGAATGCAGAAGAACCCACATCTCAGCGGGACACCATTTTGATACAGGTGATAAAAACATTATGCATGATGAAGAGTAATTTAGTTAAATTATTTATAGACTAGTGATGATTAATTTGAACATCTTTCCGCTGCTCTAAAAATAAATATGAAAAGGAGAGATACATAGAGTCAATTCATTAATCACTTCATATGATCTTGAAGAAAAAGTAGAAATGGGATCCAAATGTGGCAAAGGACGCTGACAGTGGCTAAAATATGTGGTATCTTGCAAACGTAAAAGTCAGAAAAACAAGGCTTTGTACAAAAGTATAAAGGGAAAGACATAAAATGATACAAAACCCATGAATTTTGAAGATTGCCTCAAATTCTGGGATTCACTATCCCAAGTATATTATCACATAAAACTCTAAAATAACTCACTACAATTTACATTGCAGCCTGCTTTAGATACTATAAAGGCAATAATGGGAATAATGTGTACAGTGTACATAGATTTGGCAGAAAATAAAAATCAATAAATCAGAAATGTTGCTATCTACATTAGAAAACATTCGAACCTTCCACTTATATCTGCAAAATTTTAATCATACTCTCAGCTTTCCACTCAGACATGCTAATTACAGCATTTATAGTAGCAAACCTGCCTTGTTTGCATTTGTTTCTCTTTGGAAATAATAACTTTGCACATGTAGCCTTTTCATTTGTATACACAGATGGTATTGCACAAGGCATCATTTTAGAGAGTTTGCACTACAAGAGCCATGCATATGCATCAGCATAGCACTTACTCACTACAATCTCATGCTTTACTAATGCTTCAAAGATCCATAGACAAAAAAAAACAGCAGAAAACAATACAGGCTAAAAATTCCAACGGTTTTCTGTATTTCCTTAAGCACTGAAGAAGGCTTAAAGAAAATCAAGCACTTGAAATACTGCAACGTGCTTCACTGGAACTATTTCTCATCAAATCAAACATGAACAGAATAAAATTATATGAAGAGTAATGAAGTCTATGATAAAGATTGCTCGATTTCAGTGAGTGATCTGCTGCAGTTTCTCGAATTTCTCTTTTGTAAATGTCACTATTAGCTGCAAAAGAAGCTCAATTAGAAAAAACGATGAGAGAAATGACAGTGTTTAAAGCTGAAGATAGTAATATTTTACAAAGAAAGTACATTGCAGAATATTCTTACTGTACTGAAAATGTAAGTGTAAGCCCCAACACTATGGTGAAGTGAACATTGAATATGAAATACTGTGGTAACAGACTGGAAAATGTGGTTGGTGTTTGAGTGAGAGCTGGAATGATCTGGCAGTGAAATGTCCACAAGAACCAGCAGGAAGCGTACCACAAGGAAACAAACCCCCTGAGGCACCTACAGAAACTATAAATTGGCTTGCAGGTATTTTACAGCCTCCCCCTTGTACATAGCACAAAGAAAGACAGAAAATATAACAAACGGAAAAAGGGAGGGAATAGGATACTAAATGTCCATTCCTGATGGAGCTGGGAGCAAAGTGCAAACATACAGAAATCCCAACGATGATTTAAGTACTTGTTTCCACATGGACTCAGATTTATTCGTGGTGCTCGCAAAAGCAGCCGGGTGCACCAGTCAGAAGCACAAGGAGGCATTTTTACACACATTTATGAAACAAGCTAATTTTAACTTTGCATTTCCTCTGCCGAGCTGTCTCCTTGCTGTGCATCGCCACCTGCAGGACAGCCAGTCACTGCGAACAGTGCTGCTACTGCTTCCCAAAAACAGGCCCCAAATGCAGCTCCCCTCACAGCTTTTAACAATCACTTGTCTTCATGAAGCAGTTAAAATCATAAAGCCAAGCGCACATACGTTTCTGTGACCATAAACGTGTATATATAATGCTGAGAGGAGTCAGCACTGTTATCTCCCAGCCTAAAAAGCCACAGAGGCAAATTATGGTCAATACAACTTTTCTGCCTGTGACACTGAGAAGTTCCAGGCAAAGCTTAGTACATGAAGCATTCGAGAAATCAAAAATCTCACTTTCATTTAATGACTGTGAAAGGCAAGAGAGAAAGATGTGATATTTGTATTTAAAAACAGAGACAGGAAATACAGGATTTAAAGGAAATACTGTATTAGATAGCTTTCGAAAGGTCTAATTCCCTAGGATGACTTCACTAACTGCCAACCAGCTTTATGTCACCTGGAGACACCAGACACCTTTTCAGTGCTGGCTTAGGACAAGGGGAAGGAGAATCAGTGAATACAAAAAAGTATTTCACGGTACACCATGTGGAATCCCAGCTGTATTGATCACCAAGGCAAAGCATTCACTGATCCATATGACTATCCTGTTATATCCACAGTCTGGATATAATGACTATGTGAGATTTTTTCCCTAAGTGAGGAGGAACTGTTTGCACACATTCTCCAGAGAATTGCTCCTTTCAGCTAACAATAGTTAACTACTGGAAACAGAAGGAGGTTTAATACAATCTATTCAAAATATAAGGAAGTCGAGCTTCAAATAGTAGATGAGACAGAGTCTCAGCTGAGTTGAGTAAGCTATAAGCACCGTACGACAAGGAACTGTCTCACCTTCCTCAGCAGCACAGCACTGCTGGGGAGAAAGCAAGAGGGTCTGCGTGGAGGTAGAACTGCCTGGTGTGCTCTGCTCATACAGCACCTCTGCCAGCCAGGTCCTTTTCTTGACAAAAGACCAGAGGTACCTCACATGCACCACCATCATCAACACCAACTGGAAAAAAACCAACCCTAATGAAGGAGGACCGGGAAGCTATAAACTGCACTGGAGCCACTTGTGCAATGCTGATGCAGAAAAGGCAAATGCAAATCCAGGATGTATAGGTGCGGGTGCAGTTCATCAGACACAGACGTGGCAATTTAGGAAATTAAGTTCAGCAGAAATCAACAAGACTGGTAAACACTATATATCAGGGGAGACTATAGAGCAGTGGGACTGGCTTTGTTTCAAACAGGGAAGAGGTATAACAAAAGTATGTGAAATACTGTTGTAAACATGGCAGTGATTAATTGTTTTCTGTGTACCCTCTGTATACAAGAAATTTGCAACACTGGTAAAAAAGAAGATTTATGCAAGTTGTAGGGAAAATCTGTCTGTTTATAGGGTGAGTTAGGTCCCGAAGCAGCTGGGGAAGTTAAGAAATCCTTACATTCAGTGCTTTTTAAGAACAGATGAAGCATTATTTGGCCTCTTGTCATTTGGACTTTTTCTTATAGTCTCTGCTCAAGACATAAAATGGTAACATAGATTTCTCTTATTTCTTATCAGTATGTCTTTACTCATGGGCAGATAAAAATCCCATGACCATAATGCAATTATAAATGGAATACAGAAGGAGAACACACGCATTATTTCTTTTTCACAAGAAATGAAGCCAAAACTACTGCCACAACTTCCAATTTGACTCATGATTTTTAACAGAGAGGCTAAACACACTGGAATCAAGAAGAATAATAAAGAGCAAGGCCTAGAAACGCTCAACACTTTTTCCTATTTTTTTTAATAGGCAAACATGCATGAAACCAAGACATCTGTACTGTTAACATCTTTACACCTGATATTTCATAGAACTATAGACTCATAGAATCATAGGACAGTTAGGGTTTGACAGTACCTTAAGATCATCTTGTTCAACCCTCCTGCCATGGGCAGAGAAATCTGCCGTAGCCAGATTTCAAATCTGAGTAATGCAGTAATGTACTTCCATAAATTCTCAAGGACATCCAGACTACTAGATACAATTTAATACAATCTTATAGCTCAAAATTTGCAATTTCATAGAAAATATCTGATTTACAAGATGCAACAAGAGAGGCCAGCAAAGGTATCAAAAACAGGAAACACAGCACATCCAGATTCATTCTGAATTGTGTACAGCTGCCCACAGATGTCTTCTGCATTGGAGACCTTAAATTTCACGTGACTACAGAAAACAGATGTGCCACATGTTTAGATCATGAAATCCAGTATTTGTGCTATTTGGAAAACTCAGACAGTGGGCTTCAGGCTATTGGAAAGGTACTAGGGAATACCTGACTATCAACCAGTATACTGTATAAGAGTTGTCACCGTTTATGTCCAGAAATGAGGAAGAAACTCTAAAGGTAGTGATTCAAGAAATAGGTAACTGTAGCAAGATTGGCAAGTCATTCATGTATGAAGTCTGTATCAAAAACAATGTACTTTGGACATTTTACCTTCTATGCAAATTCTGCCTGGGTCAGGGCTCCTACCCAAATTAGCCATTTTTCTTTGAAAATAGGAATTCATTTTTCCTGACCTGAGTGATCTGCAAATAAGATGTATAGTTTAAGCAAGTCATCTAAATGGCCTGTTGAGACAATGAAAACAGTCATTTGCATTCACCAGTTCATCTTACCTTAAACTATTACATTATGGTTAATTTTAATATTATACCAAAATTATCCTTGTCCTGGAGAAGCTTACTGGTCTGCTTAGGTTATAGAAGCATCACAACAATAGAGATTCCATTCCAGCTCATCTCTGCTCCTACACAGGCAGTTTGTTGAAATGACAAAAATTTTCTGTGTTTGTTTCCTGGACCTGAGCAACAGCATGGGGCATTTAGACATCCTGAGAGGTAATTGCTCTCCCTTCGGGAACATCACTGCCTCTTCATTGCTTTCCTATAGAACTGGCTATACAGAAAATGGAGGATGTATTTCTAATTTGAAAACTGATTTTTAGGACCTGATGTGGTGATGCATATTGATATAGCCTAGTGCCATTTGAGACATACTAGAGTATCTGACAAATGCCTGCAGTGCTGATATATACTTCAGAAGACCTCTGCAAGACCCATTATCTTCTGAAGGCTGATGGAAAGATCCCCTTGGAATAGCTCAGACACCACTAGATGTTCACACATGAGCAAACACATCAAACTCAAGGACACTAAATTTGGACTTCAACCCTCTCAATTTATCCACTAGTCTGAAACGTTCAAACCATAATAGGTGATGCTGCCATAAAGAGCTCTGTACCTCCTTGCTAATCCTCTGGCAGAGCAGGAAGAGGCATGAAGTAGGGTCAGAGGTGGTGGAGGCAAGTCCACATTGCTTGACACCAAGGACAGGCAGCACAGAATCTGCTACTTTGGGTAAAAAATACACAACATCCTGTCTTCATATTTTGCCTGAACGACCACAACACATAACATATAACAAAACATAACATAAGATAATATAACATAACAAACATAACATAACATAACAAAACATGGGCCTCTTTCTGTCAGGCCTCTTTAGGATAATAATGTGATCACCTTTAGCTTATCATTATAACAGGTTATTACAGCCCTGACTTCTCTAACCTCTATAGCAGTATTACTCCACTAGGAAAATAATAACCCAGTGGTAAATTATATTAATTCTACAAATAGTGTGAGAAATTATGGATAACCAGAAAGGTTAATCCCTGTTTAAGCTTCAGTTGCTTTGCTATTGTGGTATAAATCTGATGGAAAATGGGGGGAGGAGGGCAGAATACGGCCTTTGTCTCCTACATACATAGAATCATAGAATAGTTAGAGTTGGAAAAGACCTTAAGATCATCTAGTTCCACCCCCCCTGACATGGGCAGGGACACCTCACACTAACCTATGTCACCCAAGGCTCTGTCCAACCTGGCCTTGAACACCACCAGGGATGGAGTATTGACAGCTTCCCTGGGCAACCCATTCCAGTGCCTCACCATCCTTACAATAAAGAACTTCTTCCTTATATCCAATCTAAACTTCCCCTGTTGAAGTCCCACTGTCAGCGACAAAGATGTTGAACAAGACCGGTCCCGACACCGATCCCTAAGGGACACCACTCATTACTGGTCTCAAGCTGGACATTGAGCCATTGACCACAACTCTTTGTGTGCGGCCGTCCAGCCAGTTCTTTATCCACCAAGTGGTCCATCTATCAAATTGATGTCTCTCCAATTTAGAGACAAGGATGTCGTGTGGGACAGTGTCGAACGCTTTGTACAAGTCCGGGTAGATGACGTAAACTGCTCTACCCCTGTCCATCAGTTCGGTAGCCCCTTCATAGAAGGCCACCAAATTGGTCAGGCAGGATTTCCCCTTAGTGAAGCCATGCTGGCTGTCACCAGCCACCTTGTTGTTTTTCATGTGAGTTAGCATGCCTTCCACCATACAGTACATAGAAAGTTTGCCTCTTTGCTTTAGCACTATAATCATAGAATCATAGAATCATAGAATTGTTAGGGTTGGAAAGGACCTTAAGATCATCTAGTTCCAACCCCCCTGCCGTAGGCAGGGACACCTTACGCTAAATCATATCACCCAAGGCCTCGTCCAACCTGGCCTTGAACACTGCCAGGGATGGAGCATTCACAACCTCCCTGGGCAACCTCTTCCAGTGCCTCTCCACCCTAACAGGAAAGAATTTCCTCTTTATATCCAACCTAAACTTCCCCTGTTTAAGTTTTAACCTCTTACCCCTTGTCCTGTCACTACAGTCTCTAATGATGAGTCCCTCTCCAGCATCCCTACAGGTCCCCTTCAGATACTGGAAGGCTGCTATGAGGTCTCCACACAGCCTTCTCTTCTCCAGGCTGAACAGCCCCAACTTCCTCAGCCTGTCTTCATACGGGAGGTGCTCCAGTCCCCTGATCATCCTCGTGGGCCTTCTCTGGACTTGTTCCAACAGTTCCATGTCCTTTTTATGTTGAGGACACCAGAACGGCACATAATACTCCAAGTGAAGTCTCACAAGAGCAGAGTAGAGGGGCAGGATCACCTCCTTCGACCTGCTGGTCACGCCCCTTTTGATGCAGCCCAGGATACAGTTGGCTTTCTGGGCTGCGAGCGCACACTGCCGGCTCATATTAAGCTTCTCATCGACCAGCACCCCCAAGTCCTTCTCCGCAGGGCTGCTCTGAATCTCTTCTCTGCCCAACCTGTAGCTCTGCCTGGGATTGCTCTGACCCAGGTGTAGGACCTTGCACTTGGCATGGTTAAACCTCATGAGGTTGGCATCAGCCCACCTCACAAGTGTGTCAAGGTCCCTCTGGATGGCATTCCTTCCCTCCAGCGTACCAACCGAACCACACAGCTTGGTGTCATCGGCAAACTTGCTGAGGGTGCACTCAATCCCACTGTCCATGTCAGTGACAAAGATGTTAAACAAGACCGGTCCCAACACCGATCCCTGAGGGACACCACTTGTTACTGGTCTCCAGCCGGACATTGAGCCATTGACGACAACTCTTTGTGTGCGGCCATCCAGCCAGTTCTTTATCCACCGAGTGGTCCATCCATCAAATTGATGTTGCTCCAATAATAATGTCTCATTAAAGGCTTGTGAACTAACAGTAACTGGAAAAGAACTACTAAAAAGAATTGCATTTATCTGCCCTTTCTGGCATGCTCACTTTGGATGCAAGAGCCTAGGGAAAGAAAGAAATACTGCAGCTGACATGCACAAACCATTTGTTTTCAGTACATCAAAAAATATTCCTCAAGGGGTGGCTAAAATACTCAAAGGATGTATCTTCTGTACATCCTAACTACCCTAGATAAATCTGTCTGTACAACTGCAACACCAGGTAAGGAAGCTACTGAAAAGAAGTATTTATTCTCTGCATGGTATTTTTTGTCCCTACCTGCTGCTAGCATTATTCTTATGACACCAGTCACTGCATAACTTGACATTTCAAATGTATGGCACCATCACAATGATTTATGAGGAAACATTTGCAAAGCCTGGCACAAGAAGAGAAATTAATACTGAAAAGCAAATGACTTGCTTAGATTGACTGCTATTTCTTAGTTTGCAGGGCAAATATTCAGTGTAACAGTTAAACTTAGGAACACAAATAATGGATAGCTTTCAAGCAATAATTGCAGATATTTACAGCCTACCTGCTTAACTACCTGTTTTCTGCCAGCATCAATGTTATTTTGCTGCAGGCATGTCTGGATATATAACCAAATATGGCTAAAAATGATCATACAGTACTAATTCATTATGTTCTTTATATAATGAAATTATCTTTTAGATTTCAAAACAAAAGGTTGCGAAGACACAACTGAAGAAAACAGCCCATGGAGGTCATTCAACCAAAATTCAAAAAAATTGAAATGAATAAAGTAGTGCTCCATGTCTAAAGTATTTGGTCTTCTGGACAATTTTGAAAACAAGTTGTGAAACGAAAATTAAGGAAAATATTGAATTTTTCTTCTAGGCTCCCTTCCCCCTCTGACCTCCCCCCTCTCTTGGGTAGCACCTCCTGCTTATTCAGGACACATCCTCATGCTCAGTTTGCTTCGAGCTCAATCATCTTAAGAGTTTTTCTGAAGGTCAAGAAGAAACAAACAGCATATATCAACATGAAGGAAGAGGAATAATCCAAGTGTGGGCGCCAAGAAGGAATCAGAAACCAATCATGTCCTGGGTAGCAGAAGAAGGACCAAGAAGAGAAAAGCATTGCTCTCTAAATTCCAGCCCCTCAAGCCATCATTTTGCTATAATATAAATTGGAAGAATAGACTATGCAACAATTATGAAACCACCAAGAATGTCTAATGATTTCATCACAGCTAATGTTAGACAAGAAATGTTTTGGTCGACATTTTCAAGTGGGTAGCTAAAAGGGATAGCTATGTTGCTAACCACCAAAAGGTCTTTCCTAGATGTTTTCTACTGTAAAAAGACAAAAGCAGGATTCCTATGGCCTTGAGCACTGCCAGATTAACTATTTGCAGATGATAAAATGCCTGTAATCTCCACAGAATACAGCTGACTCAGCACCACTAGAACATATTGCTGCCTCATACAATCACAGTGAGGACTTTGAAATGGCTAGAAGGTTATCAAGCAAGATCCCAATCAAGTCTTGATACACTTCCAGCCTTTCTGAACTAAAATCCCACTTGTTCACAGGTGTTAGTATACATATCTGGTTGTAAAAAGCTTTGAGAAGCTTTTGCTGATGTACAACTCTGAATGAAGACTTCTCCAGGTGAAAGTGGTCAGAAAGCAAGGTTTTCCTTAGTTTAAAAAACAAACAAAAAAAAAAGAAAAAGAAAAAAAACACAAAGACCTCTCAAAACAATACTGGAATAAACATTTTTTTGTCATTCTCTACACACACTGAAATCCGTCATCAAATATCAGAGTGGCTTCTGAAATTTCGATAACAAAGAAAACAATCTTTTCTTTAAATCAGGTCCTTTATGTCCTTTACTAAGTTCTATAAGTCTTAATTTATATTTTTAGTAACTCCTGAAGAGCTTATTAACTGATCAGTTCATTACATAATGACAGTAACATAATTTATTTCTATTCCTATTAAGCCCTAGCCCTGAAAATCAAATCACATAGAGAAAAACTGGATTTAGGTAAAGAAGAAGAAATAGAAAGTCAGTTTATACTCCAGAGAGGAACACAGCTACTTCTCCTGGTCCTGAAGAGCCTTTTGTGAAGTGTCTACATAAATTCTTTTTCCTCTTGTTAAGGGAATGATCAATAAATATCAATTTGCTTTAGAAAAATTCTGTCTATAAACAATTTCTCATGAAGTTGACAGCCTTTATTTTAAAAGTCCCAGATCACAGCTATTAGGCTGTATGTTGGTGAGAGTGTCCTCCTCGTTGGTGAGAGGTCCTTGACTTTCAAAGTCAAGTGGTTTCTCACCTCTAAGGACTGGCACTGAAGGGATTTAAGTTGGTTGCAAAGGCTAGCATCCCCAGTTAGTTCCTGCTGCATGGATGGCTCCAATGAGCTCTTGCCTGAACCCTTTACTGAGACCATGTGTCAAGCAGTATCTCTTCTCTTCTTAACTCCAACAACTTCCACATCAGCTTATCAGCAGATCAGATTCCAGCTCAGAATCTTGAGACTGACATCTCTTTTGAGATAACCAAGAGAAGCAGATGAATAAAGGTACAACCAATGTTTATTTTTGGCAGATTGACAGTGTTTGGCACTAAAAAATATCAATGTTGCGGGAGGGGAAAACAAGACTTGCTTTCCTTTGCTTTTAAAACCCTATGTTGTCTTGTGGGACCCCATCAGGAGTTATGATTCATTAGACTAAAAAGACTATCCTGGATAAACAAGATTAATAACGCCAAATACACACTTATCTGGACCAAACAGTGAGACTGAAAAAAAATTACACTAAGTTTTACATTATTATACTTCAAATATGCTGTTATACATAATTACACTTCAAAAATGCTGTTACTTAATGTGTGACACATTGCAGTCCTGTCCAGAACCAAGTAGCGTGGTGGTCTATCTGACAGTCATGTTGCCCAACACCAGTCAATTCCAGCCATATACCACGATGAACTACATTGGAGAGTGCTGGAAGTACAGAGAAAGAGATTGAAAAAGGGATCTCCTCAGGACAGGGAGATGGTAAGTTTGGAAGAGAGTGAGAACATGAATCAAGATCGTGTTTTCTGCATGGCATATCCTAAAACATTTATCATAATTCAAACTTATGTTTTTGGTACAAAATTGCCTGATCTAAGTGAACAGCCTGTACTTTGCTGAGGGATAGGTCATCTCATCATAATGGTCTCTTCCTAACACGGAAAGCAAAGCAGCAGTCAGCAACAGAACTAAGAAATCAGTACTGTTAACCTTGAAAGAATTCAGAAGTTGCCAGGAGAGAAGTGATGTGCTCCCATTCCTAGCTCTGAAATGAGAAGGTGAAACTCTAGTTTCCAAGGTAAATATTGAGGTCCTAATATTTTGCATGTCTTTTGTGACCAATCACTTCCTTAAAAAAATGCACAATAACTATGTAAGTGAATACAGGCAAAAGTGTGCAGCTGGAATCATAACAATTAATAGCTTCCATCATAATCTGAAATAATAATAAACTTTTTAACCACAGACATGAAGAAAGAGTGGTTTGTTAAGCTTAACTTGCTTGATGCTGTTAAAGCCAAGCTGCATCAAAAAAAAAGAGATTTATGTACTCTTCAGTACGAAAAATGTCAGAAAGCATTGGGAAAAAAAGCTATGTTCAGTCTCAGGAAAATGATTCACCATCTACCACTTGTAGTCAGTGAAGTCAGACACATTCATCATCCATTATGCTGAGGAATTTTCTTTTTCCCCTTTTGGTGAATAAGCACTGAATTAACCATATCACTGGCCCATCTCGCTAAATGCGGTGGCTGCTGCTCACAAAATAACCATAAAAAGTTTATCTGTGTGGGATTCCAGACATTCAAATATCTGGAAGATGACTCTGCTAATAACAGAGTATATGCTAATATTGCATTCTGAGAGGGGTGTACACAAATTCTAAAACTCACCACTTGATACTACATGCAAATATACATGCTTAGCGTATGCTTGTGGTTTAAGACTCTTCCTTTCATAGAAGAGAAGCATTTAGCAATCTTCAGGGGCAGGGTCAATGAAAATGTGAAAAGAAATCACTAGGTGAGTACTTACAATGTTCTAAAAATTTAAGGCCCCACTTTCCATATGGATTGGATTTTGAATTGATAGCAAGATGCTGTTCTAAACATCAAATTTACTGGTTTTCTGCAAAATTCAATTTCAATTTTTCTCTAATTTCACCTTATTCTTATCAACTTTTTTCTTTTAATTAATTTACTCAACAGTAGTAGAATACAACTGATTGATAGGCTCAATTTTCACCAGTCTGTCTTTGGATGTAGCTAGCTTGATTCTTCCTATGTATTATTGTGTTCCTGTTATGAAATCTACTTAGAATAAATAATAACTTCATTAAAACATGGTGCTGCTGTCACTGAACTATATACTCCACAGAGATCACTTTATTACTATATCTGTCGTGCTTGAGAATAAACCAATTTACATTGCATGGGTGTTATAGCACTGCACAGAAGAATCCTCCAAAGTACTATATAAAAGGTTTTTCATGTCTTTTATTTGCTGCTTATATGTGGAGTTAACTGCTTAAGTGTTTGCAGAAGCAGGGACAATGAAGCAGGTTTAGTCATGCTATTAAAAATAAAGGAGTAAGAACCAGCTTGTCACCAAATTTAACCCATTCAGGATTTTCAGTTACTGGATGTGCAATTGACTATCTTCCCGTCTATTTTTGAACAAAAAAAAATTATTAATCATGTGTGTTTAAGGTTTGATAAACATAGACAAGAAAGACAACAACCAATTCAAAGTTTTTTCAATTGTCCTTCACATTTTTGACCAACTATTTTAAATCGTCGTAAGAATAATACTAGATTTTGTGTGTTCATAATCTGTTTTTCCTGCCCTCTCGAGATCTGCATAAAACTGTCTTTTTTTCTCAGCATTTCCCAAAAAAATCAGCTCTCAATGTACACAAAAAATGTTCAAAAAGGGTCTGTTTGTCAGCTGAAGCCAAACAGAACCTACTCCTGTCAGAGCATGCTGTGGCTCCTACCTGTTCCATACAATCACTTCAGGAGATACCTGACAGATGCAGGACTATATATCCACTTGTATTCAGTAGCCCAAAACTATCACTTTGTCACAGCCAAAGTGTGCACCAAACCTGGGAATTCTGAAGAATTCAGTTCAACAGTCCAGACATGGTCTGTGGGGGCATTTCAAGTCACTGATGCTTCTAGCTCCTAAAACAAGTTTTTATTTCACTTTAATCTAGCTTCTGAGGAAAACGCACTTTATAGTGCTCTCTTTGAACTGATGGACATAACTTTAATCTAAAAAAAATGACCAAGAAAAACCCTGTTCTCGTCTTCTTTTCCTTTTATTCCTTGGTGTTGTGAATAAGCGTTTCTAATCGCCTTGGTCTCAAGATAAAATCAACCCTTCAACAATACTCCTCACAAATTAGTTATGATGACAAAATCAGCACTATTGCATGCATTAGAATTATATTGACCTTTCTGAGTGAAAAGAAGACATTTTAAGGTCCTCTTTTGATTCACATGTAACAATCTCTGAAAAAAAAAAAAAAGAAAAAAAAATACTATGTGAACTGCTGCTATCTATTGGAAATGTAACAGAAAGCCATTCATTATATATATAGCTTGATTAGGAGCCAAACCAAGGAAAATAAAGCAGCATACTCCCTAGAACACTGGCCATAAAACATGCCTCTCCTTCTGAGGCAACCTACAAGACCAGAACTGATAGCTAAATTTACTGACATTTTCAGTTAAATGAGATGAATCCCCACCCTTACTGCCTAAGGCTGTACCTAATTACCAAGAAAAAAAACAGAGCATGCTCCAGGATATTGATTGCCCAGCTGTGATCCTGCTGGAGTTAGCTTGGCTTTCCTTTCTGTTGAAATCAGAGCAATGGGATGCAACAAGGAAGCAGACTTGTGCTCTCCAGGCTGATAGCCTGAAAAGGAGCCAGGATACAGTCTCAGACAGCACCTCAGTAAGATTAGTAATGGCAGCTTACAGCTGTACAGCCTTCCATTGCTGGAGATGTGCCTGCTCAACATGGTGCAGCACTGCAGAGAGATCCCAGAGGCTCCTTGGAACAAGCTAGTCCACAAGCCTTGACCCAGCCCTATGTATCAGCTTTTCATCACAACTAATTAGCTACCCTAAGTTAGTACACTGCCTTGTTACATGCAAGCTGCATGGTTCAAAGCAAGCTTGGTTATATCTTCATTTTAGATATAGCCAGAATGCCTGGAAACTGACACAGACTTTACTAGCTTGTACTTTAGAAGTTGCCTTTGCAACTAAATGACTGGCAATATATTTTCCTCACATGAAAACTTATTTTCTGGAGTAAAGTTCAGGCTCAGGTGAGACAGGGAAAGAGAACTGTGCAAGGACAAGCCCTGAACTACAGGAGACAGCCTATCAAACCACAACAAACAAAAGGTATTTCCAGATTAAGGAACATATGTGACTCCAAGGTCAACCTCTTCCCAGTGCCTATATGCTCAGGCAAGCTTACAAAGTGGAAAACAAGTATCCCTTTCTAGCCCTTCAGAAATTTTGAATGCTAAAATTTATACCCGGTTATAAAATTTATAAGCTGGTATTATGCAAACACTTATACTTTTTGATCTATGTTTCAATTAAGGGTTTTTGACAGGGCAGTCCTTTTGTGACCTCCAGCCAGGCAGAGCTGCCCCTGGGGACAGCCCCACACTCGGGTCTGGGATAGCTGAGGCATAGGCACAGCGTCTCCAGACTGTGACTGTCCCATTCCACACTGCTTGATTTCTTCCAAAAAAATGGTATAAACAGTAAAATTAACTATGACCTCATCTGAGGGTCAGTGAATACAGTTCTCAGTGGTGAGCAGGCTGAAGCCTGCAGCGCCTGACCCATCATGAGTGAGAGACTGCTTGCTCCTACCTGGAGGATTACTTTACTTTTGTAAAAATACCATTAGTCTGTGACTACCTCAACACCTTTATTTATACCTGAGATTAAAGAAGCAGGCAAGCAAGGAGCTGAAAATAATGTATCTTCTTCATCTTCTTTGCTGCATTTTAGCTACTTTGCTTGGGTCCACATGTACTGGAGAGCAATGGCCTTGGTCTCCCTGCAGGATCACGGCCAGAGTGAGGAACTGCCACTGCAAAGTCCTTTCCTTCAAGCCACATACCTACACCACAGCCTTCAGTCTTGCCACAAAACACTGAGCTCACACCTCTGACACAGCAACAGTTTGGATTAACAGCAGCTGCAAGAACAAGCTGCAGGTAGCTGAAAGCCTCAGTGGGAGAGGCTTAATACAACTACAGCACAGAAGACAAAATGCTCTACTTCCTTAGTGCTGTTCATGGTAAGACCATTAATGAGTTCTATATTCCCCTTCTGGTAATTCCACAGCCACAGGGAGCTCTCAAGAGAAACAGACCCTCAGTGTCACCTTTCCAAAAAGCTCTAGAAACAGTGATGGGAATGGACAGGGGCACAATGCTTTCTGGCAGTCTCCAGATGGCATGGAAGCTCTTGCAAACTGGTAAAATTCTCATCTTAGTTTTAGCCTTCATATTGCACCACCACGACTAATGGCAGATGAGCAATCCTCTTTATTTCCCTTTCTCCATACCAGAAAGATTTGATCCTTCATCCACCAGGAACAATAACAAAATTTGCTAGAAGTAGATGCTTCTGATCAGAAGCTTCTGATGGTTCACTGAAGTTACAGCTGTGCAATAAAACTAACTTTGACTTTTGTATTCTAAAGATGATTTGGTATGATATAAAAAAGAGCCAGTATTGTTTTATGGGCTTCTGAGCAAAGCAACTCCATGACGTGTGCTAAAATGTTCCATTTTCACCGTCACAATAAATATGTTAGTCCAGTCACTGGCATCCATTACTGAATATGCATAAGACCTTAAAATTTACCTTGCTGAAGCCTGATACACTACATCAATGAAATCCCAGTGAATTTTATTCAGGATCTGTAAGAAAGGATTCTGTGGTGCATTAGTATGTTGCTGCCTCTCAGAATGAATAGAAAACTCAGCTGCTGAATAGAATTGCCCTGTCTCATAACAATCTTGGAAATGAATGTCAGGCATCCTTTCATCTGTACTCAAATCTGAATCAATTCATCTAAAGAGGCAACATACCCTTTCACTTACACATTCACCTAGAATAAAACACTTTCTATATGGTACATGAGACTGGGGAAAAAAACATGAAGGAATTAATGCCATTAGTTTATGAATATGCACACATTAATCTTGCTGCCTTGTTTTAAACATCTAATAGAAACAGGCTTCACAGTTGGTGCCACATATTGGTCTCATGTGACATAAGGCGAGAACAGCTTGATGTACAAATGGAAGTGCAATTAAAGTTAGTTTTATTATACTTTAGTTTTCAGTAACATGGGAGGATGAATCACACACAATTTACACTGGAAAAGAAACACTGAATACAGGTGAAAAATAATGCAACTAAGAAGAAATAAAATGAAGCCTCAGTATCTTTCTAACCAGTTAGGGGTGGGGGGGATGATTCTCAATCAGATATATACAGTAGGCTTTTGCATTGTCTTCCAGAAGGATTACTAGCTGCACATTGTGTTGATTCGAATCAAATTCATCACGCATGGTCCCTGAAGCAAACACTCAGCTACCTCAGCTACGACTCAAATTTTTTAAAAGACAAATAATAATAAGATTATTTTTTTTCTGATGAGATAGTTTGATAGAATCTTCCTTGTGTAACTAATGCATGAGCAGATTTTTCTTTTTAATTCTTTTGCTACTTGCTACTGATTCTAATCCTCACTAACCTCATACAGCTCCTACCAATCATGTTTTAAGGGAAAATATATCCTTACCAATCCATTCAATTTATTAATGTATTTCTTATAAAATTATATGAATGCTAGCTCCTCAAGATTCAGGAGAAATGTACCTAAGAGCAAGCACTTTGTTTATACACAACGTGATTAAAACTAAACATAATGTAACTGCTCATAGGTGATCCGATAGCTAAAACAATCTCCTCCTCCCTTATGAGAACTGAGAGGTGAATGAGGATTCAAAATGTAAAGTGAGTTTCAGACTTACAAACGAAATTATGTGAACTGTTGAGACCTAGTGTAAATGCCACTGAATGTTAAGCCAAACAGATAATCTTCCCGCAAGGAAACAAACAAAACAAAACAAAAAAAAAACAAGCAAGCAAACAAACAAACAAAAAGAATAAAGTTTTAAATTAATCTCCAAGCATGGGATTAATTCAGTAAAATTACAGCCTAGCCTCCCTTCCACCAACTTCAATCATAAACTGCCCAATTCTGCAAAAGACCAACTATTCTCCTTTCACAATGATTACCAATAATGCCAATAATACTTGCCAGGAGTGCATCTAGAGTTGTTATTTATACCATGTTTTGCAATAAGGAAGTAATCATACTCATAATCAAATACAGAATCAAAATATATTTATTTTGCATTTCAGGGCTAAACACAACAAAACTATCTTTTCAGCACAGCTTTTTCTACCATTGTGAGAATTTTAGCTAAATAATAGCTCTTCTCACAGCATTCACAGTCAGTACTGACAGCCAAAGAGACCAGACCTGACTCTTAACTAGACTGTTCAGCTTACCATTAGCTTATCAAGTTGGAAATAGCCAAGAACTTATTGTTCCAGTTTCTCACACAGACTGACAGTAGCTGCTGACTCCTCTGCAGGACAGTGAGACAAAGGCATTCCCATTTTAAGAGGATTACAGAGCAGTTTCACAGGTAGCCCTAGTGCAACTGTGCTGAAATCAAAGAAATAGACCATAAGTGAATCCTTTCGTGTGAAATAGAAGCCTCAGCCTATCCTCCAGACACACTGCGCTAGCAGAACTAATGCAAGTCCAGCGTGCAAAGGAACAGAGCAAAGAGTGACACCAATGTGTGAAAGCATTTGTGTAGGCATCAAGAAAAGTCCTTTCTCTGAAGAGACCCCAAGCCAAAACAAAATGTTCTCACCGTATGGTGATTATCCAAGTGGCCTTATGCAAAACACCCTTTACAACCATTTGTACCACTCAAGCCGGCTGAACTGTCCTCCGACAGATGCCCCTACGTAATGTAAAAACACAGGCACACTCTAGAGGGTGCTGCTTACCTTGATTGAACAAGCTTTAGTCCATGATCCCAATTCAGGAAAGGATTTAATGGCACATATCTATGCTTTTTTTAATCAAAGCTGGAAACATGTCCTTGAACTACTGATACAGTGGCATCTAAGTTATGTTTAAACACTCTCCAGAATAAGTTTCTTCCAGAAGAAAAAAAGGAGAAAGGACAAATCATCAACCCTCCTCCATTCAACCTTTAACAGACAGGGAAGGAGGCTCAGAGAGATCAAGCAAGTTGCCAAAGACCAGTCAAGAAGTCTCTGGCAGAGCTGGGCACTAACACTAGATTTGCTGTTAATCAGTTTAGTACTTAAACTCCAAAACATTTTTTTTATTAGAATAGTAATCAAAAATTACACAGATTATTTAGTACGTAACTAAATCTAAATGTTTTACTACATTTCCTATAGCTTTCCCATTTTATAATGTTTGGCCCACTGATCACATGGAAAAAGCTACTACAAAATCATTCAAATTAGAGCAAGACTAAGAATTCAAAATCATCACTACAATCTGCAAAATATTACTAAAAATATTGCTATTTAAAAATTTCTAAAGTATAATAGTAAACATCTGTACTACCACTGTGTCAAGAATCTGAAACATTCTTATCTGTATAGTATCTCAAGTAAACAGAGAACCACATCAAAGGAAACAACTGACAAAACCTTCCAAGTATAAAATTTAGTGTACAGATGTGCTTTTACTATTTTTTTTTTATTCCTTGCAACTTGTTAGTAAGTTTTTTATTTTAAAAGTAATTGCTTCAGAACTTGACTCCATCCTTTCTCTTCAAGAAAAATGGAAAAGAATGGTTTCAGTGAAAAATTCTTTGCATCTGTAAAATATACCTTTTCCTTCAGCTGGAACCTGTAAAAAGACATTCCCTTTTGCCAGATTTTGCCACAAAAATGTAACTCTGGCTCAGTTATTTTCATTTTTCTTCTTCCCTACTCAACAAGTTCAAATTATACAACTGACAAAACTGAGAGTCCTGTTATCTGAGCTGCATCTCAACTAGTTCAAAGGCAGCTGGGAACAATAGGCATCCTCTAGAAAATGTCCAGAGAATCAGAGAAATTTTCACGTTTTGCTGTGGAAAGTCAGTCTGCCAAAGTTTCAGAGAGAATTAAAATGGGCAGGAATAATGTTCCATTTCATCAGATGCATTCAACATTTTTAAACTAAATGGCAGAGATGCTAGCTCAGGATTTCTTCCTTGCTCCCTGCCAAGCAAGTCAGACCTTCAGCCCTTTCTTTTACTTCAGTCTACTTAATGAATGGCAACACGATACAAAATCTCTGATTCAGCTCTGAGCCTATTTACAGCCATCAGCCCAAGAAACACATTAGATCCTGAGGTTTTTGCTAATAAGCAAAATAAGCCCATCCTTGTCTTTGACACACAGATGTTAGCAGAGAGGCACCATTTTCCCAGGGTAAATACAATGGAAGTTTTTTTATATAATTGGTGAAGCTGCAATGAGCTCCTACCTACCACAGCAGCAAGTTGACATCCATACTAAAACTTCCAACTTTTAAAATCACAAGTTATAACTCTTTTTCACCTCCAAAGAATTATTAGATGTCTAGCACAAAATTCAATCAATTTGAAGACACAGATCAGAGAGCTGGCTGAAAATCAGGCCAGGCCATATTCTCAAGTAAAGAGATGTACTAATGAGCTAAGTGAAAAATTGTTAAGCTTAACACAATTTCTGACAAAAGTTTGTTGCATGCAAACACTTCCAGAATGAGGCATTCTTAACTTCTGTTCTGGAAACATGTCTCATATCTGTTTGCCATTTCAGAGGACAGGTGAAGAACGATCTAACATGAGAGCCAAATGGCAAATTACATAGTTTTGGCCTCTGAATAGAGGGACGACTAAGTCCTTGTTCCAAGCCAGAAAAAGCAGAGATTCATACCTTTATTTACCATTATGTACTTTTAGTGTCCTAAATACCTGAATAGTTTCTGTTCTAAGACAGCAGGCTTCCATTTTTGCTCTCATTATTTTTAAGAAATTTCAAAACATCTTAAGTTTTCCCTATGTTAGATCAAGACCAAGATAAGCTTAGTTGAAATACTATTTTGTGCACCCAGAAACCTTTTCAAACTAGCTTGTAGCTCATTATGCTACACTTAGACCTGGCATAAGTGATTCCATCGACTTGCGCAGATTTGTGCCGAGTTTTACAATGTCTGATTTAACCTTGATCTCTAAACTACTGTTGGATAGACCTCAGAGCTGCTTCCATTTATTATTTTGTAGCACAAGCAACTATTCCACTATTCAGCATCAATTTAAAATCAATTGCACAGCACCAGTCAGCCAGTTATCTAAATATACCTCAGATAGGCAAGGTTCAATTACACTGGAGGAGTGAAGAATACACAGAAAAGATTCATCACCAACTCGGATATCAATAAAAAATGAAATCAGCAAGGGACTGCAGGAAATGTAAGAATGTGATACATTATGTGAGTTAATTCTGTTGCATTTCATTAAAACCAACATTTAATCTCCTCTTCACCTTTTTTTATTGATGAAATGCATGGAGTCGACAAGACAAAATTTTTTAAGTAGTATAAGCCTATGCACAGAGCCCGCTATCTAGCCCATAATAATCAGAGAGTGTTTTAGCCTTGCTCTTGGCCAAATTGTTATAATGAGAGACTCTAGCCAACATTCAGACCACTGGAAAATTTTGTCTTGGCCAGCACTTAGGTGTGGATTTCAGGGTGAACTTCTCCGCATGGATTTCTCTTCACCGCTCCATGGCCCACCAGAGCAGCCTCAGCAGCACTGCAGGTCTCAGGTCAGCAGATTGCGTGGCTGGCATGGCAGACCCAGATCTGGCATACAGCCTCCCACAGAGCAGACACTGGTCAAACCACCCGGCAGGTCACCAAGAATGAATTGAGGAGCATCAGAATAAGGAGATTTTTGTGTGAGCAAACAAATGGGGTTGCAACTCTGATTATTTTTTTCTCAAGCCAAGCACTCTGAGAGCACACTTAGAGATGTTGTGTAATACAGCAGGAATCTTGACTGGATCTTGGCAACTCACTGGGTATATGATATACCTATCAGATACTAAGAGCAGCTCAAGAGCAACGGAAGAAACATGCTGAAGGAAGACTCCTCATGGTGAAGAATAAGCCAACGGAAACAAAAAGGAGATTAACAGAAAAGCCGAAAACAGGAATACCCCTTTTGTCTTATTTCAACTTCCTTCCAGGAGAATTTTCTTGGATTTTAGAAGTGTTCAGTATATCTATTAGCCCTATTTGATAGATGCAAAGACAACTGGAGTTGCAAATCCTTCTTATACTCAAATTTCAACTCTGTGCCACACAGACAAATGTAGAAAAGAAAGTAAAAATAAACAACTACTGGGTTATCTATTGTCAGTCGAAGCCTCAAATCCACTGTATTTCTACAGTGGCTTGATTTGGGTTTGGTTTTGTTTATTTATTTGTTTTGAATTTAAGAGCAATACAAAGCTTTTCTTCTAGTATCAAATATATGGAAAGCTTTGGAGCTCTGCATCCAAGCAAGTCTTTAGCAGTGCAAGCATACATTCATCTTTTATTATTACTATTATTACTACCACTGTTACTATTACAGCTTTTTTCCAACACTTTGTTACCTGTGTGAGTTCTAGCCTTATCTGCCAGAGAATAATTTATCAGTCCCCTACCTGTGGGAAAAGGAGAGGTTTCCTTTTCTTCTTCCTTGAATGTTATCTGCTCCAAGACAAAGTATAACACCTGCTGTTTTCTATCAATTACTTATGAATAGAAAAAAGTAACACTATCTTTTATATTGTATCTCTCTGTGAATAAGTCACTCGTTATATTTTTCTATGGAATATAAATTTAGTATGTACACAATAGAATCTAAACAAAATAAGGACCAAGCTAAATCTGATTTTGTAAGCAAAAAGAGTAGCAAATATAAAAATAAGTCACTCTACAGAGTCTCCTGGCCCTAGAGATATGCAGACAGGCTTCTGAGAGGTGCTGGAAGCTCTGCCGGGGGCAACAGGCAGAGACAGCAACTGCTGGTGTGATTTTCCCTGTACTGAGGGACTCAGCCCTGCGGCACCTGCGCAAGAGCCAAGCTTTGAGCTAATACACCCTCTGGACTGTTCACTGCATGGGATGCTCGCCTCCCTGCATGGGGGATTACACAGTGCCCAGCACCCTCTTCCAGAAAGGAGGAAAACCAACACACATTTAATAAGCACACTGCAGAGTCATTCATGGGCTGCAAAAGAAGTCTGACACATTCTGCACCCCATTTTGTCAAAGGAAATGTGCTAGGCCCAGCTGTGTATGCAAACCTGTATCTCTGCACACATCCCGCTTTCTTCGGCATGCACAAACACACTCTGGTGTCCTACTGACATTTGTTGGCACTAAGAGTCTTTGTGACTGACAAATCAGTGCCAGTGAGGTCCTTCCACTCATGCATTTATTACAGAAAAACTGCACTTTTGCAGAGAGCTCAGGGCATCCCATAATTTTCCTGTTATAAATTGTAGCCTTGATAGCAGAGACCAGCACAACCATACAGCATATCTATACCAATACTCTATCAGGCCTAAGGTCCTTCTGCTCAACCCCTCTCTCCTCTTCAGCTTTTACTTATCTGGATCACAACCTTTCACTTGCTCCTATAGCTTCCTACTTCAACCTTGGTCATCAATTCCCCTGCTGCTCAAGCACGGTAACATGCACAAAGATTTGTTGTGCATGTTCCAGGATCCACTGATGATGTCACACATGGACTCAAAGAAAGTAATTTGCATGGAAAAGCAAAAATAGAACCAGAGGAGAAGGACAGATAAAAGAGGACAGAAGAGGGGAAAATGCAGAGAGGAGAAGGAAAAACTGCCCAGAGGTCAGCCACTAAGGGCAGCCATGGGCTCCCAGGTGAGTGCCATCCTCTGGACACTATCACTAGTGGTGACACTGATGAAGAGGAGAAGAGGGCTCTTCTCCTCATCCTAAATGTTTTACTGAGATCAAATTCCCTATGTATTGTTCCTGCTTATGATGCTTTTTGCACTGACCAGAGTATGCTATTCAGATACAAACGCTGTACATTAACTGGTTGTTAGGCTTTTGTCCACATATATTATTAGATAATATAGTTTGTTCAGCATTTGGATGACTATTACCTACTTTGTTGTGCAGAGTGCTTGGTTTCTCTAACTTAACCTAAAATCTACAAAACAAGAGAGAAAGAAAGAGAGGAAAGAGGGTGATTCTCCAACCAGTGGTGGCTACTTCCACAAAGCCTGCTGTGACAACACTATCAGGATCTGAAGGTACAAGGCCACAAGAATAATACAAGAATAACAGCATGAAAACAGTAATGGAAAAATGCTGGCACAGAGGCTCCAGCTAACAGCTCAATGGCTTCAAGGGAGCTTACAGAGCTGCAAGGAGCAGGCTCTTGCTAAGGCTAAGGTACATCGGTACCTACAGCACTGTGCAACACCCCAGCAGCACAGCACAGCTACTAATATTTTGGTGATTATAACTATCTCATTGTCTTTCCTAACATAACTTTCAACTCCTACAGAGGTAGCAACACAAGAACTAGGCATGGGTCTGCAGAATAAAACAGAATTGAACTTTCTGAATTCTGAAGACTGCAAACAGAATTTGTACCATTCTATGCTTGAATTAAACTAGTAGGCTATGTTTCTGGTTATTACATGTAGGGCAGGTTTATACCAGAAAACAGAATCCAAAACAGTAGGGAAATATCAGCAAGGGGACAAAGGATTGAATGCACATGGTGACTAAATTATCCTTTCATTCTCTGAACTGTTCCCTCTGGATTGCATTAATGACATGCATTAGTCGTGTGCACCAGCACAGAAAAAACTGAGCCATGTAAATGATCTCTTTATCAAGACGAGATAGTTGTATTATATAGACAGCAGCAGCTAGACAAATAAACTAAAATGTCAAATAAACAATTTGTGAACTTCATTTTACTTGCAAGGATAAACTCTAATCTCTCCATTTGGATTCTGTCCTCAGCTTCTGTTACAGGCAAGGTAAAATTAAAAGCGCTTGTGGTATGTGTAGCCTTGCTGGACCACTGCTCATGTTTCTCTGAATAGAGAGGGGATTTCAATTATTAGCATTACAGGGTTAACAGGAGAAGAAAGAGGATAGGAAAATATTCAGAAAGCTCTAGAAAACCCACTGAATGTTCAAGACAACAATCCAAGCAGTTACTTTCTAGCAGAATCTATGATTAAGTGGCTAAGTACATCTATCAACATTGTAACCTGTTAAATACACTGGGAACCCACCACAGAACCTGGAAGTGAAGATACAGAGCAAGACAAGACAAAGAAGACAAGCCTGAGGACTCTACTTCAGTTATTGAAAAAGTTACAAGTGATTTACTACCACTGGCATGGGAAGGAAGACAGGCCTACTGCCCTGCATCAGGGAGGTGGGCCAGCCTGTAGGGAATGAAAAGAAGAAAAAAAAATAGGGCAGAAGAGTAATTTCAGAAAATTGGTAACAAAAAGCAATTTTTTATCTCCCACAAAACCCCGTATATACAAAAGCATTAGATCACACACTATGGAAATGCACTAATTTGCCCTTTTCATTTTTACCAGAGGTCAGTAACTATTTCAGGTACTTTTAAAAACTTTTTCTTTAAAAAAAAAAAAAAAAAAGAAAATACAATATGCTGTTAACTCAGAAGATGATTTGTGTGGCAACCCTGGGAAAAACAAACAAACAAACAAATAAACAAACAAAAAACCCAAACAAAAGTCATTCATTAGAACAAAAATATAGAGAAGGTGACAACAGATTTATATTCAATGAGGCTGTAGCTGCAGTTATGGACAGGACAACCACCCTGCGCTCTAAATTTCACCATTACAAAAGTTTGGTATAAACTAGAAGGTATCACCCAATTAGAAACTTTTATAAAGGAAGTCTTGAAAAAGAAAAAACATAAAACCATTTGCAGCAAGCCTCTAGGTCTTACTTAGATGTGCACTCAACTTTGAAGAATCAATCTACACATAGTTCTTGGCCAAACTGTGCTAGTGCTTAAAACGAACAGACTTTTGCTAAAACTTTGTGTTTTAAATTGTCCTGGGTTATCTTCAGCTTTTCAGACAACCTCTCACTGCACAGCACCACAGGAGTGAATTAGTTTAAAGCACATGACATCCTTCAAGAAGTACAAAGTTACTACTAGAGCCTTGTTTCTGACCTAGAAACTGAGCCTGCCTTTATGTTACACAACAGATGGAAGCAGGAAATCAACATTAAAGCATGCATCTTACAATTGGCATTTAGTACCGTTCCCAGTTTTTAAATGTTTTTCCCCTAAAAAAAATAGAATCAAAGCATTGTAAGAATTGTATTTTTGTATTCTCTTATGGATTTTCAGGTTAAATATCTCAATATACCTGTAAAAGGGTTTTTTCTTCTAAACATCAAGCCTACAAATTCACCCTGGGGAACTGGAAGTCAAGCTGGGCTGTTTCCATCTTAAACGTTAGTACCAGAAATAAATGCTTCACAAGACAAATCTAACTCTCAGTTGTGCTTCTGCGAATTCCCTACTTTTAAATCAAGCCTTCAGTTTTGAACATCACATCAGGTTAATTGCCTTAAACAGTTCTCAGAGCTAATATTTAAAGTTGTTGGAGCTCAGATTGGAGAGCTACAAGGTTTAACTGAGCACTGCTGATGCAGGGACTTTGGGCCCTGATGAGTATTATCCTACCAAGGGTCTCTGCCATTGGTCAGCTCTATTCTGCACACTCTTGCTTGAGTCTTGAGCAGGAACTGCCGCCATGTCTGCTTAATAGTCTCCAAACTCCTTTGGCCTTCAGACTGCTGACTCAGACATCTCTTCCTCCTCTTCTTCACATTTTCCCCTGCAGAATAACATGGATGATATCTTTAATAAATAAGATTTCCCCTGAAGACAGGTTGCAATTGAGTAAGTAGGGAACTGAATTACCTTTCCAGCCCAGAGACAAGTATCAGTGTTTCTGTCCCTCATATACCAATACACAGTTGTGGCAAGACAGCATAGCAAATCCCTCCAGCCATGCCTGCCCTGTTAAGTGTTCACTGAACCAAAGAGCGAGCTAAAGCACAGCATATTCCCCAAGCCATGCTCCGCATGCTTATATGTAGGTCACTTGTGCCACAGTAATCTATTTCCCTAAGGGCATGCTGACAATAACACCAGCCCTTCTGATCCACATATGGCCATATCACATGACTGCAAGTCATTGTGGCATTTATGGCAGGGGATGAAAGTTAAGCAAGAGCAGGCACGCCTACACTTAGCTCTCCTTCCTGATACTAAGCACACACTTTGCTCATGCTAAAAATTTGCAGAGGCTCAGTTATTATTCCCCTGCACTCCTCAGTGCTTGCAGAAGGCTGCTTCTGCCTTGGCTTTGGTTCAGAGAATTTGGACAAGTCTGGGAACAAGTGCAAGCTCAGGCCCTCACTGGCAACCCAGTCTAACTACTGCATACAGCTTTGTAAAAAATGGATTCATTTCACAGGTAAGCAAAGGAAAGTATTGACAGACCTGCCCGTCAGGGACATTTCATCAAAACTAATTTCACCTTTAAGTCTTGTCACTGAGTCTTTTGTAAGGCCATTGTTTTCAGAGCAGCTCTAAAACACTGCAGCAGAAATTCCAGAAAGCCCAGAATTCTCTACAATATAGAAGAAAAATGCTTGTGAAACATTCGTGTTTGTGAAATACCGACTAGTAAAGCAGACAATGTCTTGACTGAAGGAAGCCTCAGAGAAACCTATTAGGTCTCCCTGCATATTTGGATGCACAAAGATCCACAGCAATACTGGTATGTTTCTGAAACAGCTGATGGCACCATGCTTATTTATTTGTTCAGGTCTACAGGTTCAAATTGCCTCAGCTAACTTACTTGGAACTAATGCCATTATAAATGTTTGCAAATGTCAGAGATTATCCTCTTGGTTGATTTTATATTACTTACTCTTCAGCGCTTTAAAATGATACAGTGCTGTCGTATTTAAAAGTAGACTTTTTCCAAGTACATGCAAATACACCAAATTCAAGATTTTCCTATTGTTTTGAGTTTCTTGAATGGCAGAAATAACCCACACTATCCTGCTTCTAGAAAGGAAGTTTCATTGTACTTCCACTGCATGTACTTAGAGAAAAAAATCTGCAACAAATAATAACTTTAGATTGCAGATCTTGGAATATTAAAGTTCTTACCTATCTATCAGGAACAGGCATAATTAAACACAAAAGCTGTAGTATGCACAGAAATTTACTGCAATTTAACCTCTCTTCCCCAGGGTTATCAAGAAAGGAAGACAAAGAGACCAGTAGCACTTTCTAGGAGTGAAGACTGAGTGTTTGCTATGAAAAGAAAACATTCCCCCCGCTGTTTCATCTCTAAACTCCCTTTCAGCAGAATACTTACAAATGCAAAGCTTATGAAAATGAATGCAGAAATTATAGAAAAAGAAGTCCAGGTCAGGTAATAATACAATCACTCTTGTCATAAGCAACACCTACCATCACATAATGGATTCAGACTCAGAGCATATTATGCTCTATTTTTATTTCTGAATTTTAGGTACATTTATGCTTTGCTTGAAATGTAAAGCAATATGTAAGAAAAAATAGGGTCCAGTACTGTCAAAAGGCACAAACCCAAATCTTACTTTAAGCACTAAAAAATACACAGCTCTTCTGTACTTGGAATCAGCATGAGCCTTACTACTTAAAGAATAAGGCTGTATCCAAGATATAACAATAGGCATTCATGTAATCAAAGTTTGTGCATTTTTCTGCTTCTCCTTCCTTTTATGCTTTAAAAAAAACAAACAAACAAACAAAAAACCTTACTTTTCACCCAAATAATTAAGGATGTGTACCACTGTAAATCCTCAGCAAGGAGGACACTGCAGGACAACAATCCAATTTTTAATCCTAAAATAATGTGAGCAATAATCTAAACAGCTGCACATGTATTTTTCTGTCAGACAACTTAAAGAAAATCAGGTTGTACAAAAGCAAAAAGTAGCACTGAAACAAAAGAGCAAAGAAATTACTTTGAAACAGCACATATAGAAAAGCACTTCTGTAATTTTCAATGTCCAAGACCTTTCATTAATATTTGGATTTATCAGCTAAGGACTAATCATAGAATCATAGAATAATTAGGGTTGGAAAGGACCTTAAGATCATCTAGTTCCAACCCCCCTGCCGTAGGCAGGGACACCTTACGCTAAATCATATCACCCAAGGCCTTGTCCAACCTGGTCTTGAACACTGCCAGGGATGGAGCATTCACAACCTCCCTGGGCAACCTATTCCAGCACCTCACTACCCTAACAGGAAAGAATTTCCTCCTTATATCCAACCTAAACTTCCCCTGTTTAAGCTTTAACCCATTACCCCTTGTCCTATCACTACAGTCTCTAATGAAGAGTCCCTCTCCAGCATCCCTATAGGCCCCCTTCAGGTACTGGAAGGCTGCTTTGAGGTCTCCACGCAGCCTTCTCTTCTCCAGCCTGAACAGCCCCAACTTCCTCAGCCTGTCTTCATACAGGAGGTGCTCCAGTCCCCTGATCATCCTCGTGGCCCTCCTCTGGACTTGTTCCAACAGTTCCATGTCCTTTTTATGTTGAGGACACCAGAACTGCACACAATACTCCAAGTGAGGTCTCACAAGAGCAGAGTAAAGGAGCAGGATCACCTCCTTCGACCTGCTGGTCACACTCCTTTTCATGCAGCCCAGGATACGGTTGGCTTTCTGGGCTGCAAGTGCACACTGCCACTTCATGTTCATCTTCTCATCAACCAACACCCCCAAGTCCTTCTCCACGGGGCTGCTCTGAATCTCTTCTCTGCCCAACCTGTAGCTGTGCCTGGGATTGCTCCGACCCAGGTGTAGGACCTTGCACTAATGTTTGTGATGACACTAGATATAATCTAGGAATAGCAACCTCACTGTTTGGAGTGGGGAAATGAGGTAACAGACAATCAAGGGCACAAAATCTGAAATTATGCATTTGCTGAGAGCATCGTGTGTTCCTGTATGTGAGCAAAATATCCTACCAAGCCAATCTCACTGCAACACATACTTTGTCCAAAGTAGGCACAGCTTATGAAAATCTTAAGACAGATATGCTTAATTACATTGAGTAAGCCACTACATTGTCCAGAGTAATTCCATATTTATAAAATTTTCCCATATGGAAATTCTGTTTACAATGGCAACACTCCTAATCTAGATAGCCAGGTATTAAAAACAGTCCTTTGTGAATACAGTTTATTCCATTATAAAATACTGCTTCTATTATGATAGCAAAACAACCCTTTTTCCAGTATAATACACATCTTCCTTGGAAGGGGTCCACCAGAAAATCTTTTTAGGTGATGACAGAAAGCAATACTTCCGACATCCAAAAATGATAAATATGCAAGACACAAAATAAATTCTCTATTGTCGCCTCATGAATGAATGAGAACATGAGGTTTTTTACATGATGAGTTCATAATATCTCCCTTATGGTTTATTTGAACTTTTCCAGACAAGAATTATTTGCCTGGACACATTTTATTACTTATAGGAAAGATTAGAGGGAATCTTCCTTCCTTCCTGAGACATAATGCAGGTCTCTGACAATGTCTCCTGAATACCCTTCTTTTGCAGGAGCCTTTCTTCAAAAATGGCAAAGGTGACCCCATGTAGATGAGGGATGAGACACAACAAAAAACCTTAAGCATCATTAGCTATGGAGATCACACTGTTTTAGGCAAACTACCAAAGACGAGCGAGCAGTCTGCTAGAACGTTCAATGTACTCTCACCAAATATAAGAGCGAGTCAGGGATATGCCTTTGAGAAATGCACACTGCAGGATCAGAACAAATGCATACCCAGCATACCAATTTAAAATGCCTTCCTAAATTCATGGAAAAGCAATTTCCTCATTTGTTTCTCTGAAAAAGAATTGTTCTATGCAGACAATAATGGATATTAAGAGCTTTCCTAGGGCTGCTAGATTCAACATATTATGCAAATGACAGAATTCATAAATTTTCTCCATCTAAAATGTAATTGTAGCTCTTCTCTGTGATATAGTAATAGACAACCCTTCTCCGCAAGGTGCAAGGGGAAGATCCTAATCAGGTTAACCTGAATTTTGACATTGATTTGCATAGGAAAAATATTGGGACCCTGCCTACTTATGCATGAAACAGCAGTTATCTGCCTCCAAGACATTTCCTACATTGGCACTGATCTGTCACCTTGCATGACTCTCTCAGCTTCCAAATTCAGCTTCTAAGTGGTCTGATTTTCACATCACTGTTCCAAAGTCATCAGCTATTACCCATAACAAATATAACATGACAACACTGCTCAATGTCTCACTCTTCAAATGCCCTTAGTAATTGCCATCATTCAATATTTAGAATTATGCATGCTGGGAAAATGTAGTTCAAAAGTATAGAGTCTGTTAGGCACCGGGGTTCCTCTTAAAACTTTATTCTTGAGTTCTCAGAGGTAATATGAGCTCTGTGGATGTAAGTGCTTCAAAACAAATACATTTCAAAGCAACGTCTTCTTTTACAGAGAACGTCCTTGAAAATATAATAGGAGAAATTTTGACCTAATTGCCTTCTGTTTGCCTGCTACCAGTAAAAGCAGATCATACTCAGTCCCCATTACTTAAGCCATTCAGGTATGACAACATCCCATTAGAGTTACTCCCCAGCTCTTTTGCTAACTTTGCCAACACTGCTCTAGATTACAGATGAAAAATACTTACAAATAATGACATGCAATCACCATTTGTGTTCTTCAAGGTGTGTTATCCTGCCAACCTGTTTTTTCCTTTCCATCTTCAAATATTTCTTTTAAGACAGTTTTCTTCTACAATAGAATTAGTTAAGCCCTATTTCCTATCAGGCTTAAGTGCAAGCAGCCTGATTTTGCTGCCCTTCCTCACATAAATAACACTTTTTCACATAAACAGAGCCACTGAACCTAGTAACAGTTGTACAGTAAGGTATTACATGAAATTGAGCCAAGGTGAGAGAATTGAGCCCTTTCTGTTCAAATAGGGCTTAATTCTTAGGTACACACAACTACTGCCTGTTTACACTGCTCCAGCAGCATAAAGGGACCTTGAAATGGGTGCAAATATGACTGTCAGATCAAAACACAGCCCATTGAACACATATTTCTGTGTACCCATACTGCGAAGCCCTTAGCACAATGTGAGTATGGAGACACAGGCCGTGTTCCTGTGCACAGAAGATAGACAATGAGTGACCAAATGGGTATACATGACCTGATGTCATCAGGAGTAAAAACAATACAACAGTCAGTGCTCCACTCCTTTATCAGAGGTTCAAATGGGCAGCCACAGATCCTTGCATAGAAAAGGGCAGAAAGTAAAATGCCCTATAACAGCAGCAACTGCAAGCCTCAGACCACCAGTGGGAGTCTCCAAGCTCATATGAGCTTTCCAAATGCTTTTGATTACAAACTTTATTAAAAGTCATATTGGTCTATCACAAATGTTGAGACATGACTGACCAAAGAACCATGGATCAAAAGTTAGGAAGAGAAAAGCATCACCAAAAAAAAAGAAGCATCACCTGAGAAGGTAGCTCTGAAGGAAATTAATTCATTTTCTATCAATGACACACAATGTTTATTTAGATCGAGGCAAAAAGAGCCAAATACGAACCAAGTATAAGGTAGAAATGTGAAAGTGCCTTTTTGGCAAGCTTCTCTCCTAAAAAGACTGATTTCACATCACCTTACTGTTCAGCACCTTTAGGTGAAAGAAAGCATTAACAAAAGCAGTATTTTAGCCTGTGCCCTGAAATCTTGAGGCTGTGGCTTGGATAGTCATCTGAATGATCAACTCACCATCCCTCCACTATCAAATATTTGACAGAGTGTTATTTTACCAGTGCTGAGAAGCTGATGTCTCAATTCATTACAGAGAGGTTCCTAGGCAGAAATCTTTTCAGACTGCAGACAACATGAACAAAAGTATCTAAAGAAATCTTAATGGATTATTAAAAGGAAGCTAGACGTTTCCATGCATTTGACTGGAGCTAAGTTTTGACTGTCACCATCCTTGAACGTGTCCTCTCTTTGCATGGAGGAAAAAAGTAGAGGGTATTTAGTTGTATTAAATGCAAATTTATATATATCAGTGCCTTTACTCTGCATTAAACCATGGGGTTTTTATAATCTCCAATGGAAATTATTTAATGGTGTCGTGGTTTAAACCCAGCCAGACAGCTCATTCACTCACTCCCCCCCTTTCCCTCCCTCTTTCTTTACTTCCCCCTGCCCCCTTCCCTGCTCCCAGAGGGATGGGGAGGAGAATCGAAAGAATGTAACTCCCACAGGTTGAGATAAGAACAGCCCAGTAACCAATGTACAACACAAATCACCACCGCTACCACCAACGACAACAATAAGAGAAAATAACAAGGGAGGAGAATACGATACCACCTGCCGAAAAACGAGTCCAACCCAGAAGACCCCGTGTCCTTCCGGGTAACTCCCAGTTACCCCCCCAGGCATGACGTGCTGTGGTATGGAATACCTCTTTGGCTAGCCTGGGTCAGGTGTCCTGTCTCTGTTTCCTCACAGCTTCCCCTCCTCCCTGGCAGAGCATGAGCCTCACAAAGTCCTTGGTCAGGGTAAACATTACTTAGCAACAACTAAAAACATCGGTGTTATCAGCACTGTTCCCAGGCTGAAAGTCAAAACTCAACGCTGCACCAGCTACCATGAATGAGAAAAATTGACTGCTACTGCTAAACCCAGGACAAATGGGCAGAAACATATCACAGAATCATAGAATAGTTATTGAACTATTATTCAATTATTACTACTGAAGCAAGTTAAATTGGAATGGAAGAGATTTTTGTCAGAAATAATATGTAGCCATTTATTATGTCTCCTTCCTTTTTGGATATTAACATATCTGAAGATCAGGTTAATTTTAGTTTGCTTTAGTTTTTAAGGGTTAGAAGAAAACAGAAAATAAAGTAGGCAAATAGAGAATTGGATAATTTTTCAGATGATACTTTATTGGAAACATAGCCAATGATGATTGATAGAGAATGCAGTCAAGTACAGAAGAGTTTTAAACGAGATCCCCAAAAAAGCAGACAGCACATGCAGTTAGATGAGGATAAATTTATAATGAGACTAACAAAAAAAAAAAAAAAAGAAAACAAAAAAGAAAACCCTGCAAAGACTCAAAACTTTCTTTGTTGAACAGAAAAAAGTAACACTAAGTTAATATGGAGAAAGAGATGAAAGAGAGCAACCTACATTGCTAACAGGTAACATGACCACATATTTTCTGTTGCAGAAAGAAGCTTGCTCTGAAAGTGGGACTAGTTATTTAAGATTCAAATTCTTGCCTACATAAATTTAGAGTTCATAATGGAAGGTGTAGTTGCTGGCTTTAGGGAAAAAGTAATTTTGAAGAAGAGTGGACATACTGCAGATGAGATAGAAATTTAAAAAGTGTTGAGGTAGAATAGCTATGAACAGGATCTAAATGTCTTGAAAAACAGCCAAATTTTCCCAGCGTGATTAGGTCCAATTAGTGCTAAGCTTTCATTAGAAACCCGTTTTTAAAATAAATGATAGGTAATTTATTACACACTGTCCCTTTATTATGGTGCCTTTATAGAACAGCTGGGTGCTTTAAATTTATTGCCTTTTATTAAAAAAATCCTATTGAAAATATATGAGCTAGCTTGTTGCACCTTTCAGCACTAACTCATCTACAGGAAGACAGCAATTTTGTCACCAGGAGAACTGCCTGAATTATTGCTCTGCTCTCAGTGCAGCTGACCCTGCATCTAAGTAAATCTCCCTGGATTCATCAGCAAATCACCCAGCATGCTTTATTCAGTACCTATCACTAAATTATCTTCTAGGGACCCACACTGAGATTTTATTAGTCTTATTTTCGACTTCTTATAGTTACATTTGAGATTTCTTGAATCTTTCTTTCCTTTATGGGGATTCTCAAATTCAGATGAGACTTAAAGGAAAGCTCAAGTGCATTTGTGGAAAACCTGAAGGGAGATGACAGATTTTTTTAGACCACCCAGAAAGCTAGGATGCTTCATCCTTTTATTTAATGATACCAACTATAGTTGTACATAACAAGAGGGAGCTAGCACAAAAAAAGCTAGTCTTCTAATGTAGCACAGCTTTGTGAGAACATTATTCTTCCACTGCTGGAAAGCAGAGGGAAATGGTAGCCACACTGTATTTTTCCTTAAGAGGTTGCTGAGATACCTGTAGAGATTCACACAATGAGACTCATGTCGTTAATTACAAAACAGTACCTAATTGAAAAACATAAAGAGGTATTTCTGGAAGCCAAAGTGAACAGACAGTCTTTCAGTGCATTCATCTAAGCGATCGCAATTCACAGTTCCAGTCAACACAACCAGTAAAATAAGTATAAGCAAAGAAAGTCACTTGCTGCTTGTTTAGATACATCTAATAAGTAACAGGGGGTAGGAGAGATGTCCTGAAGCAAGAGTGCTTATATGTTGTTTTTCACCAACATATTTTCTTTCATAAATCCTGGCAGTGGACAGGCTACATAATATTCTCTGCAATACTGAAAATATACACACCCACTGGGGTTAGAGGCAAAGATGGGCCTTCACCCAGAAATCAATCGTGTTATGGTTAGCTACCCCTTTTTTCATTAGCAGAACTGGCTGTAGAGCAAACACCTGGTCCAGGCACATGTCTTTAATAAGACATGCCAATAATTTGTTTTCCAGTTTTACATAACATCCAAATATACCACAAAGAGCACAGCTCAGAGTAACCATTCAGCTCTGTATTTTCCTTCTGGGGAAAAAAAAAAAAAAAATGTAAAGCCACAACCAGAAATAAAGCACAAGGGAGGGCTTGAAAGATACAGCTGAAAAATTTATGTACAGCTTACAACTGTTTGCTGACAGAAATGAGATAGATAGCTAAGTTGACTTTGTACCATCTACTTCAAGAGATCTTGGTGGTAGTCTGGGCACATGCAGAACGTACCTACTACTGTTTACCTATAATTCAACACTGAATTCTTAAGTGACATGATTTTGATGAGAGAAAGTACTGGTATTCCTAATTTGTTGACTTAGAAACTGAAATAGAGAGCTAAGTAACTAATTTGAGGCCCCAGAAAAGAAGTTACCTGCAAGTTTATACTGCATGAATTTGTGGAAAGTCTGTTCTCTGAGTAACAGGTAACACTGCCTTTTGACTTCAGAGTTAACCTCGATCACTAACCTTTTAGGCACGAATAACACCAACTAAAATGTTATATTTTCCTCCTTTGTTTTTTTCACAGCACAAGTAACCCAGAATACATAACACTTTGTTTTATGTTTATCTCTGCTCTTAATCTTACTTAGTGTTTTTACATTAATTTCCTCTCTGGCCATATGAATAAAACCCAGACCCAGCCATTTCTGCACAAGGGCATCACCTGGAGCTCAGTATTTTTGTACATGGATAATCTGTACAAAGTGATCCAAAAAAAACTCTGAAAAGGTTATCTCAGAGAAAATTAGGTCCTCTGAAAATGCTTTTGTCTTCGTACGGCCTATGAGGGATCCTAGACAACCATCTCAAACATAAGACGGCTAAACATCAAAAAGCCTTGTCTCCAAGTGGGTATGGAAAGACACTCCACTGAAGTGAGACTAGACTAGGGCACACAAGAATCTAGTCAGAAAAAAAGGGTACGTTTCCCTGCCACTCCGCATCACTCACTTAACCCTTTCTTAAAAGGATCATCTATCACGTTAACAACAGTTTTTCTCTCGGCAATGAATCCACAGCCACTGCTTGGTCTCTAGTATCAGTTGGGTGTTATCAACCTTGGAAGTCTTTGTGATGTAGATATCTAACAGGAATGAGAATGAAATAATTCATTTCACATAGACCACTGAATAAACTTCCAGCAATAATGACTTCAGCCCACTATTGGCTGGAAAAGGACTAATGACTTAGGCAAGAAAGATTATAACACTGGAAATCCTTTTGCCCTCTACTTGCCCCCAGTACAATCTTTCTAAAACTTTAATCAGGGAAGGAGGTTAAGGAAAGATGGCTTGTAATACACTATAAGATACAGTGCTTCAAAAACTTCAGCTTTTAACCACATTTCATTTTTAATAGTCATATTCTGAATTATTTATTTTTCAGACAGCAACTTAAGTCATTTGAACAACTTTGTGAGCAATTTCCTTTACCCCATTTCTTCAGACATTTGCAGTAATTTCATAGGTACCAGCTCTTTACATTATTTTCTAGCTCATCACTTCTACTATCATTTTAACTCAGAGCTCATTTTGTGATGTATAATAATTTGTTGTGAGAACATAGGATATCAAAGAAGAGGAATATCTTCATCATCTAATGTGCAGCATGATCTATATGTCAGAAAGAAATGGTACGTTTATTATTTATGCTTCCTCTCCACCATCTCTCTCGTACAAAAGTCAGATTGCTGCCATTCAAATTAACACACACAATTCATTTCACACCAAAGAAACTCCATTTAATACCAGGCAAGGAGAATGTATACACTGAGCTTTGCCATGTAAAATCCTGTATTCTACATTGTACAGAGCAAAAGAAGTCCAGCTCCCTTGGCAATACAGAATCATAGAATAGTTAGGGTTGGAAAGGACCTTAAAATCATCCAGTTCCAACCCCCCTATGATTGTTCACTGCTCTTTAATCTGTAACATCATCCGGAACATAAATTTGGGGTCCTACATGTAACATTTCTCCTGTTTCTCTTTTTCTTGCTCTGGTTTATATTTGCTCTTTCCCAAGTCTCTTTTACCCTTTGGTGTGATTCTTTCACATTTGATATGGCCAACCAAGACAGCACCTCTTTTCATTTCATTGTCAACCCACAACCTGAAAGATGGCTGTTGAAGGTTTGCTGAATCTTGGGCTGGATGGCAAGTTGGCATAGTGTGCCTGTCATTCCAACTTGTGAAGCTCCAAGCTGAAAATCAGCATCAACAATAAAAAGTACAATGTCATAATTTGTTGTTGTCTCCCCTTTTGCCTGTTTACCTTATTTTATTCCCAGCAAAGCCACATATACCTAGGAAAAGCAATAGCTTGAATCCACCTCAAATGCATTTTTCTTTTTCAGAAAAAAAAAAAAAAAGATATTTTATAAAGTCTTTAATACTAGCTATTGTACAGTTTAACAGGAGGGAAAGCTTCCTTCCAAAATCTTTTTATATACAAATGAAAACAAGGGATGCTGTTGAAACGAAAACTTCTTACCTCTTATTGTATTACATATTTTTATAGTTACAGGTTTTATTTTAAAATGTATATTTAAAAACCTCACTTAATAAATTACATTTAAAATTCTCTACTTTTATTCTTTTTTTCTGTATCTTTATCAAAATATTAAAACAATTTTCAGGGGCAATTGAGAATTCAGTAAGCCAAAGTCTTCATGCTGAAACTTCATGTCCTTAGTATCATACAGTGAGAGTGTCAGCCTAACACATGAGACCATTCAGGAACACTTATCCCATTGAAAACAATACAATCAAAATCAAGTTTGTTTTTAAATTATGCAGGTATTATGCATTTGTGGGGATGTAAGCGTTCATGCCTGTAGTGATGAAAGTAGTACTGATTTCTTACTAAAACCTGACCATTTTAATATTGACTTTGTTCCATCACATACTATATATCTCCTTAGAAATGTCTGTGACAGTTCTGATAGCAAATCTCCATTTAATATTGCTAACCTTTCTTATAATCACCCTTACGCTTTTTGTCATCTCACCCTACACTTGAAATGTCTGCCATTTCCATTACATCCAGCCATAGCAATGTTTTCACTCAAAAGGCATCCTAAACATTGCCTTCGCCTCAGCACATAAATGACATTATTCACTCATACAACTGTCTAATTTTCCCCTTCATTTAAAATTATTGACTTGGGTGAATGCTGTAATATGCTAGTGATTAGTTTTGTCCAAGTTTCTAGATGAAAAGACATTTTGGCTACCTGTTACTACCTCTAAGCTGTGGTATTGGGAGCTCTTTCCCCATCTTGGGTGAGGGTGTGAGCCATGGCTGTGTCCTGCTGGCATGCTGGGACCATCCCACCCTCTGTCTCCTTCCCATACTCTTACCTTCACTGGGAATTAAGAAATGCAGGCAGTTCAGAAGGCAGGGATGGGCATCCCAGCTGCTGGGACCAGAGGACAGTGAGACAAGTAGTGCAGAGTACACCATGCAGTCAACTTGCCTCTCAGTTCTTGCGATCTGGGGACTTCCTACCATGCTCATTCTGAAACTTGCTGCTGCTGAATTGTCTGAGACATTCCACCAGAGCTCATCTCACTTCAAGGAGTCTATGTAATCATCCATCATGATAAATGCAGTTTGATAATAATAATAATAATAATAACATCTCTATGTCAAGACCTCAAATGATTGATCTTCATGTAATAAACCCTGTTCAACTTCTGCCCAAAATATTTGTTATCATTGCTTGTTTCATCCTGCTCAATATAAAGCTACAAATCCATCTGAAAATTATGTTTTCCCTAAGCATCTGCAAATGTTTAGCACACTTCTGGGCTCTGCAAGATAGCAATAATAATAATAACTAAACAGTAGCCTCCAGCCCTAGAATAGCCTGCAAATGTTTATGCTAAATTAAAATGTCAGTGTGCAACTCTTGAACTGCAATTCACAAGGTAGAGTTGAAACAGAAAAAGACTAAGGGCTAAATAAACAGAAGGCAAAACACGGAGTACTTCTGAAGGACAGAGATATTTTTCTTCTTCAAAGCCAAAACTCCACATTATCTGCTGGCTTCTACCTTAAACAAAATACATTATTGTGTATTATTCATCTAAAAATAACTAACTACATGTTGCTACTTCGCAAGAAAAGGGTAAAGGTATGATCCTATCCAACTTTACATGCAAGGATGTCAAGTATAGCAGTATTTCACAGTCTGCTTCTAACGGAGAAGGAAACAGTGCTAGAATTTCAGCTAACCGAACACAAGCTGAGCACAATGCAGAAGCTCACTTAAGTGTGGCAGTACTGAACATTGCCACCCTGGCACTTACTAAAGCACAGGGTGTGCTCATTTCCATATCAATGCAACACATGTTTCACGGAGACAAAGCTGTTTCACACCACTGCTGCTATTTGAACTTTGGAAATAAATGGAAAGGTTTCTGTATTGTTACAAAACAAAGAAACTCACATCCTTTGTGCGCAGGATACAGTTGAGAATATTGCCCTTCTTCATAGGGCTGTATTAGCTACTGGGTGCAGAAAGAGCTTATTGTAAAAGGGCTGCGTTGTGCAGGAAAGACAAGCATCACTTTAAATTCAGAACACAGGGCTGTGCATCACAGTAATAGTGATGGTTTCCAGATCAACTATATTCACTGCAACCTTGCTAGCTTGATTAATGAGCCTAAGGTAAAACCTGGGAATCAACAGTGAAGTGAAATTGAAGTGACTTGTCCAAGGTCCCACATAATCTTGTGAAATAGTCAAGAGAATTAGTCCCTCTTGTGCGTCTGCATGTTTTAACAAGACCAAGTTTCATCTTTACTCCACAGAGGAAGAAACATTTTGAGACCTCTCACAAATCAATACTAAAACACATTATGCTATACAAAACAGTAAGCTGTAGAGCATTAGGAGGGAAAACCAAAACCTCCTACAAAGGCTGTATCAAAAGACCAGAAGCTCTGCCATGTGCAATTACAACCCAGGGCACCATCATGTCGAAACAGCTATTAGCGGGAAAGAACCACCTCTTCCCCACAAGGAAAGTGAGTGAATGTTTCAATGATGTAAAACAAATAACATTTAAAACCACTTCTAACTCAGAGCAAACTAACCATTTTTAAACTTGAAGCTTAAAATGCATGTAATGAAGTCATTATCGCACAAGAATACGACTCCTCAATCAAAATGCCTGAAATCTCTGCCATAATAACTGTATTTAGATTGAAAAGAAACCACGTAGTCTACTATTCAATTAACAATAATTCTTTATTCTCTGCTGTCTGGGTTTTTCTTACAATATTCTATTCTTTTCACATTGATCACAGGGAAGAAAAAGGAGGAGAAAAAAAAAAACACACTTATTCAGAAAAAGTATCAGAAAGTACATTCAAAGATTACCTGTCAACTTGCCACAAGTTCAATTTTATTTCATCACATGACAGCAAATGAGGAGAACAATTTTTTCTCCCATACTCTTTCAAGAGTAGATGCTTTCAGATGCTTTTAAGAAAACAGAAATAGAAACAGAGTCTGGTATCTTTTTGTTCTTCAGCAACAGCAGGACAGCAGGCCTCTAAGCTTACAGAATAACAGAAGGGTTGAGGTTGCAAGGGACCTCTCAAGATCACCTAGCCATCCTCCTGCTTAAACCAGGGTCAGCTACAGCAGCTTACACAGGGTTGTGTCCAGTCAGGTTTTAAATATCATTAAGCAACTACCTTTCTGGGCAGCCTATTCCAGTGTTTGATCACTGTCACAGTAAAACGTACTTTCTTACATTCAGATGGAATTTTCTGTATTTCCATTTGTGCCCCTTGCCCATGACTGGGAACCACCGAGAAAAGCCTGGCTCCTTCCAGGCTTTCTATGCAACTTCCTATCTTGTATCTCTGCACAAGGATGAGACACCCCTGAACCTTCTCTTCTCCAGGCTGAACAATCCCAGCTCTCCCAGCTTCTCCTCATTGTCAAATGCTTCAAGCCCACAGTCATCATTATACTCCCTTGCTGTACTTGCTTCATTATGTCCGTATGTATCTCTTTCGTACTGGAGTGCCCAGAACTGGACACAGTGCTCCAGATGTCATTTACCAGTGTTAAGCAGAGGGCAAGGATCACTTCCCTCAGCCTGCCGGCAGTATTTGTTGTAATGCAGCCCAGGACACTGTTAGCCTTCTTTGCCGCAAGGGAACAATGCTGGTTCATGTTCAGGTTGGTGTCCACCAGGACCCCCAGGGCCTCTTCTGCAAAGCTGCTCTGCAGCTGGCCAGTTCCCAGCCTCTACTGGTTATCCCATGGGGGCAGGATTTTGCATTTCCCTTTGTCGAACTTTATGAGACTCCTAACAGTCTATTTCTCTAGCCTATTGAGGCCTCTCTGAATGGCAATTAACTGGTATATCAGCCACTCCTCACAGCTTTTAATTGTCCACAAACCTGACAGTGTACTCTGTATCAGAAGATAATATACCAGGCTGAAGAGTAATTAGTCAGGAGACAAACTGACAATCAGTCTTTCACACCTGAGTGTTTTGGACAAAGGCCAAGTTTGAAGTCCAAAACCTGAGCTAGAACAAAGTCCCAGGAGCCATAAAAATCTAGACCTAACAAAGAACTGGACTTTGAGGGAGTCTAGTCCTCAGCATGATACTACAAACAAGAAGTGCAGGCTTCCAGAAGCCTACACTGCATAAGTGAGATGCCTCATGGTGGTTTCAAAGTAAACTTGAACACTGCCAGTCACAGAGCACCAAATCAGTGAAAATCAGACCAAACCTGAAAAAAAGCCAGAGAGCGATGGAGTTTAAAACTCACCTCTTACCCTTCCCTCAGTACTTTTTGACTATTGGGTAGTCAAAAAAGTACTCCTCCTACAAGGACAGGAGCTCCCAAAAGGTATGTATAAAAGGTCAATTTTTTTCAGCCCTTTAAAAGCCAAGATCCTTCTGAACATGTGCTGAAGTAGCACTGCACAGACATAGGAAGTATTTAAATATGACATGTTCACATGCTAATACCATATATGAAGTTGAGACATGTCAGAATGACATGGCAACTCCTTAAAGTATTACAGGATTACAGCTCAGGATCTAGATGCCCTCATTTATGAAATTCCAAGTTCAAATGTTTATGTCTACTTTCAAAATATTCAGCTGTACTTCTTTAAAGTTGTGTAGGTTTTGCACCTGGGAGGAATTACAGAAAGAAACTCCATCATTTCTAATGCTCAAGGCTGTGCAGCTGAGAAAGAAAATTTGTGGTTCTGTCATAAAACAAATATCCTCTAAGTCAGATTTCCCTGTACCCTGAGAGAGAAAGGCCCAAATCCCATTGAAATATAACAGGATTGAATACCTAAATTCTTCAAAAATACATTGGAATTTGAGTGCCCACATCCAATTGAAAAGTAATGAGATTTGAGTACCTAAACCACTTAATGCGATTGAAAAAAATCTACCCTTGCTGTTTCACATGATCATGAGGGCAGGTGTTACTTCAAAAACATGGCATTATGCCTCAGCTAGCACAGCAGAAACTGCATTTAATTCAATAACAGATTATTGCAGAATTCTCACCTACAGGATTATTTATATATTTTTTACAACAGAAGGTTGAATTGATGAACCACTAGTTACATGATTAGCAGTTTCTGTAGTCATCTTCCCAGCAGAGGAAGTGATGGGAAGTTCACAGAGGCTGCATAAAGTCCTTTGATATTAATTGGTTTTTCTGATTCTGCAAGTCCTACTCCCTAAACAACGTTAAATTAAGCAAGCTAACCAGTTAGCACTAGCAAAAATCATGTCTTTGGCACGAAGGATGATGATGGCCTGACAGATTTTGATCAGGCCTAGAATATACATACCAATCCTCTGGAGAGCCAAATAACTATTGGATGGAGGCAGGACATGGATGGCACCTGGTAAGAGTATGTGCAGAAAAAAAGCAGGTAATAGTTTCCACTCCCAAAACACATTCAGTAACTAGTTTTGTTGTCCTTTCGACTCAATAAAGGTGAAATGCACGGTATTGCCACAGGGTGGCTCATCTAGCCTGCAGTGGAAGCCACAGATTTTCTACTTAACACAGGCAGCTGAAGAGAGACAGTCTCAAAGAACTTTATGGATTGCTACAGCCAGAGTACACAGGGAAGAACTACTGTAAAGAGAAAACAAGGAGGGGCACAGACACAATTTTAATTCACCTTAATCCTGCACTGTTTCTCTCACACCAGTAAAGCAACAGTCATTCCTGACAACCTTGTGGGTGGATAGTGCCTTGTGACGTGAAGGCACTGAGCCCACATTCCTCAGCAACCAAAAATCCCATTAACTTCCTTGGAATTTCCAAATGATCAAAGTAATGCAGCCTCATGCCTTGTTCCCATACCTGCTCACTGTGCCGAAAAACATCCTGGTCTCTTCAAAGGGTTTGGGATAGGACTCTTGATTAACAGTGTCACAGTGAGAACTGACCTCACTATTGCTGGGGGGCGGGGGGGGGGGGGGTCGTCACACATTTTAACCTCTACATCATGTTACAAGCTGTTAGGATAGCTGACTAGCAAACTAAAAAACATGTGTTTATAACTATCAAATATTTCTAGAGGTGAAAAATATCTGTTTTTTCAAAGTAGTTTGGTGAAAGTAGCAAAGTTCAAAAAAATATTTACAGTAAAAACACCCACAGAATACACTACTGCTCAGCCATGGTCACCTATAGAACAACAAAAAAGGAATTTTCTAAGACTCTATGAACAGAATTACCAATGCAGAAGAATTACCCTCCAAGGGTAACAGCAGCCCCCAGAGCAGAACATATTGGCCTATACTACTGTTTGCAATCACAGATCAGATCACCTTACCAGCACAGTTTTGCTATGCTACCTCTGTGACTGTGCCCTGCAGAAAGTATCAAGTTTATCATAAACAGGCAGATCAGTTGCACAGCATTTGAACAAGAGTTGCAATATTTTCCTGGAAGCATCTAATGATGTCCAGACCCATGAACAGGAGACAGATACCAAGCAGTGGGCACAGCTGCTGTTCCCTAAAATTCCAAATTACTTTCCAGATAAAATATCAAAAATGGGAGGGGGCAGGGGGGAGGGGGGAAAGGGATACAGTCCCAGAGAAGCAGATGTGTGGTAACCTCTGGATGAAAACTCAACAGAAGAACTTTATAAGAAATGGTAGGTATTACACTTTTATGTGACATAGAATATAAAAAAGTACTTTTTAAGACAAATTGTGCTGTGTTTCTCCAGAACATCATATTTCTGTTCACATACCTAGGTCACTACGAGACAGCAAGACACTGTTTAATTCCCACCACCATTTAAGAACAGTGATATCCTGCCCCCCTCACTAATCACTCTTATCCTGACATTTCACATGGAGCTCCACTACTACACCTGTTACGCTGCCATATGATGGCGCTAAGCCACGTTAGCACCCTGAGTTACCCCTCCGGAGCCGGCAGGCCCCACCCTTCCCACCTGCGTCCTGCCTTTCACTGCGGGAGCCCGCCCGGGCGAGGGTCGGCTGAGCCTGCCGTGGGTTCCGGAACCCCTCCCCGCTCTCCCTGCGCGGAGACGGCCAGTGCCTCACTCCCCTCAGCCACTCCCCGGGACTACAAATCCCAGAAGGCACCGCGACGCCGAGAAACTACAGCACCCGAAATACACCGCTACCAACCCCTGCCACGAACGACGCCACGCTGCCTGCCGGGAAGTGCAGGCTTTACCGGTGTGCCCCGCCCACCCCTGCTCCTGACCCCGCCCCCTGCCGCCACGCGCCCCAGGTATTAGCCCGATTCCCCGCCTTCCTGCCCCCCCTCCGCCCCCCGGCGCCGTGCACCTCCCTTTCGGCGCGCGGAGGGGCGGGACCGGGCCAGGCCGGCCGAACGGGAGGGGCTGCCCCTGCGTTACGCGGCAGAAGGAGACGAGTGCTGCGGTGAGCAGGTGAGCGGAGACCAAGCGGGAGTGGGCGAGTGGGGCAGGAGGCGCCCCCACTGCTGTTGGAGGGAGGCGGGCGGTGCGATGCGAGAGGAGCTCGGTCTGGGAGCGGAGTCCCTCCGCTGCCTGCCCTGCGCCGGGCACCGCCGGCCTCGCCGCTTCCTCGCCGCTCCGGCCGGTGGCGCAGCTCCCGCACCTGTGTGGAGGCGGCTGGCCGGCCCCTGCCAGTGGGGGGCGCCGCGGGTGGTAGGGGCGCCGCGCGGGCTGCGGGGCGGGACGGCGAGGATGAAGCTCTCCTACTAGGGGGTGGGGGGGAGCCTCAGCCGGCGCCGTAGTGAAACCCGCCGGTTCCTGGAGCCTTGCGGCCGTGCAGGGCGTACCGTGCAACTGCGGTACGGCACGGCACGGCGGGCCCGGTGACCGCTCCCGAAGTTACGTAAAGTGGCGCGAGCGGCATCCGGCGAGCATGACACCGGCGAGCATGCCCGCGGTGTCGGGCGGCAGCGGACAGCGGCGTAACCGCCGCGCTCCGCCCGCCTCGGGCTGTGCCCGCGCCGGCGGCGGGCTGTGAGGTAACTGCCGGGGCTGTTGGGTTTTCTTCTGTCAAATAGCGCTAAATCACAGAGGTAGGCACCGTGAGCACGTCCTGCCCTGGAGCTGGGGGAGGGGACGGCACAGTTCACCTTCTGTTGGTTCTAATTTGGTAGCAGGCTCTTCAGGGCAGGAACTGCCCCCTTTGTGTGAGAGGTGAGGTCAGTAGGCCCCAAACTTCAGTTCATGAACAGGTGAAATACCTTGTGAAGTAACTTGATTGAATTCGGCACAAAATGATTGTTTTTAAAATAGATGCATTTAAAACCTAACTTGGCAAGTTGCCTCTTTAAATATGCCACTAGTTCTTCAGCTGACATTCCATGGTAACACTTAAATCCTAAGCAGCAGAGGCCAACCTGACTGCTTTGCCTTAATATATGTAACCGGATCACAAATAGTATTGCATAGTTAAAAGTCTTCTAAATCCAATTAGACCTGTTAAGTAAGGATTGTTTTGTTTCTAATCTGCTATCCGTGAATCGCATGACTTACATGTTTCTCACTGAAGATACAAACCATTAGCTTAAAAGGGTTTGGAATTGCAAGAGCTGCAAGCTGGAGGCAAACCCTTTTTAAGTGGTTTTATTATAGCCTATTTGCTTCACCCACAAGAAGGGAGGTGGCTGTTTTAAACACCTGGTGGGGTGAGTTGGTGTCAGGCTGGTACCTGGGACTCCATCCTGCCCTATTGCAGCTCTAGCAGTTCAGTACTTCCAGCAGCTGTTCTTTAATTTCATTCTTAACTTACAGTTGGGTATCAGGCTAAACCAAATAGAGGTTCTGGGCAGGAAACTATATTCTTACAAAAAGTGGAGTAAGTAAATATCTAGATAAGAGAGTGCAGTTGCTGAATTATCTCTTAGGTGTTACAAGTGATGTTTGTTCTGAAAGTTGGTGTGATGCAATGATTCCACTGCTTCAGTGCAGTGGATATGTGAGGCCAGTCCATGGCGAAGCTTGGGCAGCAGCAGGCTGTGCACCTGCATCTTCACTCCTCACTGCACCAGCATAAGCAAAGAGTGATACAGTTTGTCTAAAAATGGGGGGGTTATCAAATTATTTTCTGTTCCTTTTTATGGCATGAATTGGCAAAAAGCTTCCGTATTCATAGCAGAGGCTTGAGTCCTAAGGTTGTGACCCTCATTTGAGCATTGTATCATTTTTCTAATGTTTAGCTTGCATAAAGTGCAAATTAATGTGACTTTTAAACTCTGTTGTGTTTCAAAGCATCTAAATATTTTAGATACTTGAAAATTGGGATACTTTTCCAGTTTAAGAGGGGTTTACACACATACATATACGTGTATTTATGAGTCTGGTAAGCTCTAATGTAATGTTTCTTTTTCTGTTTCCTTGATCCCTTAAGAAACAAAAAAGTCAAGTGACATGGTATGCCCTTTGCTCACTTGACCTGACATTTCTGTTACTCAAAGAATACTCTTCTGTTACTCTCCTGAGTTACAGGAATCTGAGTGTGACACTGGTGGTATCAGCGCCTTCTATTTATTTATATGTTACTGTGTCAGATTGAGTCAAGATTGTCATTTAGAAGCAAATATTGTGACTGTCACCATTTAATGCACTTTGGCTCGCAATTTGGGATGGTCTTGCAAAGCACAGGAGAAACTAAACCAGAAAATGTACCCTGGGAGCAGACCTAATGCAGCTGTTAATAAGCTTTCAGTCAGTGGTACCAAATTACAGCTGGTTTGTTATAAAAGCTGCTGAAGCATGTACAGTATAAATGTTGGATTCTTAACACCAAGTGCCTTATTCTGCAAGGTTGAGCTGTCTTGCTTGCCAGTATAGGTATAGCCTATACTATGCATGTGCATTTAAGAGCAGTAGTAAGTTCAAGATAGTAAGTTATTGACTGGCATTTCACTTTAAAGAAAGAAGTCATTCTAGAAACTACACTGTTCATAGAATGACAGAGTGGTTTCGGTTGGAAGGAACCTTAAATATCATCTAGTTCCTAACCCCTGCCATGAGCAGGGACACCTTCCACTGGACCAGGTTGCTCAAAGCCCCATCCAGCCTGGCCTTGATCACTTCCAGGGAAGGGACAGCCTCAACTTCTCTGGGCAGCCTGTTCCAGCATCTCAGCATCCTCATAGTTCACAAGTATTGAAACTGCTGAAAATGTCATCATGGCTTGTGATTGGTTTTTGGGTTGGTTTGTTTTCCCAAAAAGTGCTGAAAAGCACAGGTTTTTTTTTTTCTTTTTGAAATTCCATGAACTCCTGGATGAACAGCATCAGATGCCCTGAGGTGTGGCCTTATTTTCCTTTCCTGGTTTAGATTCAGAAAGTCATACAGCAGAAACTCATAACCACTTTTTTTTCATTTCATATCCTTTGATTTGTTGCAAATCTGGACTCAGTTGGATTCTTCTATTGATAGGGATTTAATCCCACACCTCCCAGAACCATGATTGGGTGGGGCCTTCCTTATGTTGGTAACATGGGAGTCACTGAAGTGGCAAGTGGAAAAAGGAGTTACCTTGTTCAGTGTTCTATACAGATGAGAGTATTGTTAGAGAAAAATCTACCAGAGAATACTTCATGCCTTAATACTTTTATCTCTATTAAAAAAAAAATACATTGCAAAGTTTATTGTTTGAGCCAGAAAACAGATTTACTTACTGAGATACAGGTGGAAAAAGGGATCTTGGTGTAGTTCCAAGAGGATGTCTTGTCCCAGTCACAGTAGTGACTTGCTTCTTTCAAACTTTGAGGCTGAAGCAGATCACCTGTCTGACACCTGGGGTTAAGTCACACAACCAAGCACAGGACTATTCTGCAACAGAAGCTGCTGGATAGTCCAAATCCTGTATCACACCAGCAAAGTCAGCAGAGGTTTATGATACCAACATTTCTATTCTGGTGCTGCTGAGTCTCCAGCCTCATCCCACAGCAAAGAAGAATTGCTCTAAAGGAGTCGCTACCAGTTTTATATTGTTTTTGTTGGTTAACTTCCCTGAGATTTCTGATGTTTGCAGATTTCCCTGTGTAGCTGAAAGAACAGAAAGTTTGTTATTTCCTTCATTCACAGAATTCCTTCATGAGCATTTTTTAGCCTTTCTTGTTGATGTTGGTCTATTTCATGTTTACTTCCTTATTTATGTTCTGTAAGATTTATTTAGCGCAAGAGAATGAAAGAATCACTTCACCTCGGCAATTAGGAAGCTCATTTGTTATTTCAGTAGGTGATTGATTCTGTATATGATGTGAATCAGGTTGATGGTTTCCCATTTCAGAGCCTCCAGCAGCCTCGTGGTTGATCAGTGTACTCTTAGGTGAAATGGATGATGACTCAAATCCTATTAATACAAAGAGGTGGCATCTAATTTGTGTCTTGTAAGACCTCTTCTTTGGGTACTTTGTTAAAATGAGGAGATAGTGCTTTTTTGGCAGTTTGATATGGCTGTCTTAATTTTATTTTGCCTTTTTTTTTTTTTTAGAAATGTGCACACATGCAAAAGATTAATTTTGGCTTGTAATTGTTTCATTGAAAAAAAAATTTTTTTTTTTCCCTCAACTTGTTTGTTTGGGGTTTCTTATAATTTAATCTGCTGGAAGAGGAAACTAGCTGCTATTACAACACTGCATTTGATGTGCATGCTTGTAAAAATTGCTCCAATTCAAGCTACAGAAAATGTGTCCAGTTAACATTGTTACAAATGTCTGCAGCATATGCAACAGAGTTGTTTTGAAAAAGTATTTGGCTTTGAAAACAGGTCCATTATACTTCAGTGAATATGTATATTCAGATATGTTTCTCATCTAAATTGTTTACTGTGTTGTCTTTTGATTCATGTCCTGTGTATTGTTGCATGCATGTTTGGCTTGTGTAGTTTGCTCCCAATATCTTACAGAAGCAATTCTGAGAGAAGTTTTGTGGTGTTTGTACTAAACAGTCACTAAAACTGCACGAGCTTCTTAAGTGCCTCGAAATTGCTGACTTTTTCAATACAACAAATAGCATGTGAATTATGAAGGACAAAACCATTTTTCTCATTTGTAATCTTACTTTAACATTGTCATTTTTATTCTAGTTGCTCTGAAAGTCAGAACTGTAAAGCTGTCTGCCAAGCTGCAGAAGTACAGTTAAAAGCAGCATTTTTATATAAAACCATATTCCTTATGAAAATGTTTAAGCTTCAGTACTCCTACAGAATCTTCCAAAGCAGTATTTTAGTGTTGCTTTCATTTAAAAATTACAGTAATATTTTCTGTCCTTCCCTGCAGATACTGCTCTTGAAAAGAGGAGAAAACATGACTTATACAGTGAATGAACCTTAAACTCCTTTGCCAAAAACTGAATCTTTTTTTCATGAAGGATGGCAACCCCATATGTTCCTGTTCCTATTCCTATTGGAAGCTCCTCATCCAGCTTTACAAACAGAAACCAAAGAAGTTCTTCTTTTGGGAGCATCTCTACGAGTTCCAGCTCCTCAAAAGGACAGTTGGAGGACTCTACAATTGGTAGTTTTAAAAAAATGAGTGTGCCTGACCAGATTGGTTCTACATCATCTGTGTGTAGTAGTCCACTTGTAAGGACTAAATTTACAGGTATGGACACATCCATAGAATACTGTACGCAGCCTTCTGAAGAAATAGAGCAGAGTGCAGATTCCAGGAGCTGGGAAGATCGACCGTCCACGCCTACTATACTGGGTTATGAGGTGATGGAGGAAAGGGCAAAATTCACTGTAAGTTTTGGGGATAGTTCATCATGTAATGACAAGATAACAATTGAATGTACTTTGTATTCTCTTTCAGTAATTAATCCCACAGTTCAGGTACTTTACAAATACCAATTTACCTTCTAAGTATTGCTGTCTAATAGGAAAATGTAATTCTTCTTATACAGGTGGGAAAACAGGGACTTGTAAGCAGTCTTTCCTGTAATTGTGTATGTGGAATAGGAGGAATTTATTCTACTTCAAATTTCTGCTGTAATAGTCAGGAATTCTTTGCAAAGTTTACAATTCCTTGTGAGACTGAACTTGTAGAAATTCTGGATAGTTAAACATCTTAAAATGTAGTCATTTATTTGAAATGGATGATAAAACACCCTTTTACAGTTATAACAGAATATTTTGCATTAAAGTGTAAACACATAGGTTTCAGCTTCTTGCATTGCTAGGTTTAGTTTTTGATAAGAGGAAATCTGTGCTGGAAACATCAGTGGGATGTCACATATGCAGTATCTCGTGACAGAACACTAGCTTAACTGATTTGTTTTTATTGTTTTGTTTTTTTTTAGCAAAATGTATTATAGCTGGCAATTCAATATGCTTTACATGCCATAAATATATTAACGCATTTGTTTTTGTGGATGTGGTTGGAACATTCAGCAAGGCATGTGGGACTGATGGAAGTAGTTACTTATTATTTATCAATTATGTTACTTTAGGAGAGCAGCATTAATGACAGGTGAGGAGGAGGAAATAGCAGACAAACTTTTTTCTCCCATTTTCCCTTAAGATTAGGAAAGCATGGAATCTAATGCCCTTATGACTGTTGAAATACTAATAATCAAGGGTTTTTTTGCAAAGAATTAAAGCTACTTTTTAATTATTTTGGAATAATGGTTTGTCTTTTAAGTTTTTCAGTTTCTAGCATCTTCATTCGTGGTAGCATGATTAGTATTGTTGTATTGACAAGGGCTAGTCTGAAAATAGGAGCAGGAAGATTTCAGTGTACATGTAAGATGTTCTTCAGCTGTAGTTAAAATGATAATTTGAACTCATTTTTTAGAAGACCAGGTTGCAATACAAATGAAACATTCTTCATTGTTAAAATGTGTAAATGCATTTTTGTTCCTTCTGAAATCACTTCTGTGCTTGTTCCTGAAAGCGCATAATTAGCTGTTTTCAGCTGCATGTTGAAAATAAGCTTGCTATTGTGCATTAAAATCAGCAATTTTGATTGCTGGAAATTTTGGTTGCTTCTGTACTGGAAAATCAGTGATATAGAAGACAATGAAAATTACCTTGACATCACCTGTAAAAGAGAGGACTTCTGAAGTTTTTTTTGTTTGGTTTTTGGTTTTGTTTTTTTTTTTTTTTTTCAGTTAAACATCTCATAGTTCTGAAAATATGAATCTGAACAAGGTAAGCTGGTTCATGTATTAGCTTCAGGAGTCAAATGGTAGTGGATGTTGGAGGTCATGGCTGCTGAAGCTTAGGAAAGAGAAAACCCAGGTTTGAAAAAAGTCTCTGTTCATAAGCAGTTGGTCTTTGAGTGAGCAGTGCTGGAATGTTCTATTAGACCTTTTGGTCTGGAGCATTGTTAGCCGACTAGAAATTATAATGACATGCCGAATCAGCCAGAGATTGATACTAAATATTGGCATATCTTCATTGAATGTTTTATATTTGTGGAATAAGGCAATTCAGGGTTGACTGGAATTGTGTGAATAAGTTTCAATTTTTGTTTGGGGGATTTCTGCAAGATCTTGTGTGAAGGAGCTGACAGTTGTTCTTGTAACAGTCTAGTTTTTCTTTTTTATTAATAAAAAATCTAAAAAAAATGAACAAAACCACCACAGTCCCAAACAAAAAACTGCAAAACTTTATTTAATTTTGGCAAGAAAACCGTGTTCAGGTTGGGGCAGTAATCACAAGTGGATTGTGCTCTTTAAGTTGGCCATAATTTGTGAAGACTTTATCTAGTATTTGCTTGGAAACCATTCAGAGTGAGGGTCAGACTAACTGGATATTACTGGGGTTTGTGTGCATTTTTAAGCAATGCCTTTAGTAGAATAAAACAGTAGAATAGAAAACAGATTAATATGTAAATTCTCAAGCATGTTCTACAGCTTCTTGTTTTGTGTTTTACTATGTACTAGCAAAGTTTTCAGAGTTTTATATAGCAGTTCTGCTTTATGAAGTTTACATACTTCCAGTATGACAGGAAAGCTAAAACACTTGGGCAAATATTTATACACAAAATGGAAGACAGAAGAATTGTATTTTAACACTGGCTTCACAGGCATGTCTTGCAGCTTGAATTTTGAAAGCTAATAGCTTTTAGTTAATGTCTGAAATACTGCGTCTGTTGCAGTCTGTAACTTCCACAGATGATGTTGCTCAAAAGTGGAATACTGTGTTTAAAAAGTAGGTAAGAGAAGTACTGGCTGAAAAACTGCTTTTAATTTGCATGGTAGTTATCTGTAGCTTGTGTAACTGTTTGCCACTTAATATATTATGGAATGCAAAACTGTTAAAAACAGTTTCACACATGTGGAGAAGTTGGCTAGCATGGGGGTTATCACATGCTGGGATTCCAACAAGAAAATACATCTGTCAGCTAAGACAACCTGCTTTGAAAGCATGATTATACTGGGAAAGATTTTACTATGTAACAGATGAGGAAATGTTTTCGATAGAATTTGGTTAAATGCCCATAAGGAATTGTTTATTATTATGATTTCAAAAATATCTTTTTCTTCCTCATATTTTGAAGACATTTTTACTTGTGTTTGCAGAGGGGTGGGAAATTTAACTAGAGAACACTTAGACTGGGAGGACTAACCCAGTACCAGTGCAGAGACTCTTTTTCCTTACATCGGAAAAAGTAAGGTTGTGACATGAGAACCCTGCTTTTCTAGACACTGTTTAATATTTTGTAGTTGAAGTTGTGTGTTGTTAGATTCATTGTGTTCAGGCACTTGAGTATTTGTCCTCCTAAAAGGTAATTCTATAATTGTTTTTATCGTTGTTTTATTTATATATCCATTTGCTTTTAAATAGGAGAATGGTACTGCTGTTGTCTGGCTAAATCTGATTCAAATTATATTACTTCAGTCCTACAGTCTTAACATAATCATTCTGATGCAGTTATCTAGGGAAATGGTCATATTTTGCCTGGAAAGACAAAACCTCATGTTCAAGATAGACGGAACAAAAGGAGGATGTTATTTTTATCCTGCATTGCTTTTCCTTGTGAAGAAGGTCAGATAAGACATTGTAAAACAATACAACAAGCAGTACCCACTTGTTACAGTCATCTGAAAAACATATTGGCCTCAGGGATTAATGACAGAACTGTAATTTGGCAGATGTTAAAACAGATCATTAAAACATACCTCACCACTTTCATAGCTGAGAGTTGGTTTGTTTTTTTTTTTTGTTTTTGGTTGTGGTTTTTTTTCTGGGGCAGAAATCTGGATGAAATTTAACAAGCCCTTTTTACAGACAGAAAGTAGCTAAATGTATTTATGAATTATAAAAATTCCTTCCTTAAATTCTGAAATGAATTTATACTGTTTGTCTGATAATTAAGTTGCTTGTTTGTTTGGGGGGATTTTTTTAATCCAATTCTCGATTAAAAAAAAAAAATCCTTTTGTTTCATTAAGAAAAAGAGAATAATTTCAGCCTTCCAGCTAATGCAGTGTGAAATCCTGCACATTTTTCTGATATTCCTGGTTTTCCACATAGGTGTACAAAATATTGGTAAAAAGAAGTCCAGATGAAAATTGGGTGGTCTTCAGACGGTACACTGACTTCTCCAGGCTTAATGACAAGGTGAGAATTTTACACTGATAAATTCTCAGCTAACTTACCTCACTCTTCTTTCATGTTTCCTTTTTTTTTTGTGTCTGACATTTTTGTCACTTCTTTTCTTGCTTTCTTTTTTCACTACCTATACAACACATACTATATTAATGAATGGAAAACATGATTCCTCATATTTTCAAAGACAAATACAGCTAGCATTAAAGAAGTTAGTTATCATGCTGTTAGCAAGCATCATACATTATATTTATTCCTAGTCTGTGTGGTAAAGGAAATTAATTCTTTAATACCTGTATCCCCTGCATAGAAAAAGAATTATGGGCTTGCATTCTGATAGAGTAATTATTCAGTCATTTCAGTGCAACAAGCTGCTTTTTTCATGATATAACTTAAGTTTCATGAACATAAGTTCCTTGTGTGTTGGTCAATCTTCTGTTGTTTTCAGTGTCTTTTGAAGTTAATTGTGAAATATCAGAGTTTTAAAGCTGAGGACAAAGACCCCAGGTAAACAGGAGTTCTGTGTCAGCAATTTAATATTTTTAGGACACTTGAAAGCAAAAAAAATGTTTGGCCTAAAAAGCACAAGTTTTAGTAATTGGTAATTAGCATTTGGCTATCCCATTTAGCATTATTCATATAGAAGTATAAACATACAAAACATAGTAAGGTTTGGGAGTTTTTATACCTTTTCTCCTTGGATCTGTATGCCTAACCAACAAAGAACTTAATTCTGCTGAAATTTTGAATATGGACTTCAACTTACACATTTCTCTGAGTTCTTGGTTTGACCTGTTTGGATATCTTTTAGGCTAGGAATGCCTTGCTATTGGCAAAAGCCAAACTTCTTTTGAGTTGATGATGTTCTGGGGATTTCAACTCAGACTTCAGGAGTCAAGCCAGACAACAATTTGTATTTTGGTGAAGTATGTCAGATATAGATCAAGAACTGGCTTATATGCACTGACTTATAATGTGGTTATCTGGTTATCACTAGTTCAAAAAATTAAAATGCCACAGGTTATCATTTTACAATAGGTATTTAGGTTTTACAAGTGAAGTCCTTAGTCTTAGTCAAATCTTTGACAAAAAATGTTTGTATTCTGGCATGATTTATAGGTATTAGGATTTCTGTTTGAAAGGAAGAACTTTATTTTTCCCATGTGTCACTGACAAGCTTTTTCATCTTTCAGATGAAAATACAAATTTTTATTATGTTCCTATTCAGTAATTCTGTAGAAGCTTCAGAATTATGTTTATGTTTCAGTTCCTGGAGCTGGCATTTTTGTATTATAAGAAGCATAATATATTAAGAACTGGGGAGTAAATGATTATATGCGCACCTCAGTGGTTCAAAAGACATGGTGCAACACTTGCAAATCCTTTTTCTCTAATGACAAATATAGACATGAAGTTGCATATGTGTATACTTTCAGCTTTTTCTCTACCCTATCGCTTAGAAATCCAATAGAAACAGGAGAAATATACAATCTTATAAAACCTTTCCTCACCATCCCTCTTGAGGTTAGTGGCAAATTATTCATTCCCTGAAATGGTAATAGAAACTTAGCAACTGAATTGAATAATCAATACCTGTGATCATTATGTGAATTGGTTTCAAGTATTACCAGAGAGGGAATGGCTTTTTCAGGAAGACAAGGTAAAGACAAAAGAGCAGTATGTTTTGTAAGTGTCAGGCATATACTCACCAATTCTAACCGAAGTGAGTGTTGGACTTTGACAGTGGCTAAAAATAGGGATGTGAAAATAGGAACAGTGTCACAATAGGCATACATGAGGATAAAATCAGGACTAGATGAATGAATGCAGCTCAGCTAACAGAAGCAACTAGAATACTTAATAGTAGCATTCTTTAGTTTCCCTGAAGTCTCAAAGAAAATAAAGGCAAAATTGAATCCTAGATAGTGGAAGTACAACATTTGTTTCTGAAATATTTTTAGTAAGGGACACTAATAAAATAGAAATGAATGGGAGTAAAAGAGCTCAACTCTCCTCATAGGAGTTAAATCAGTGCAGCAGCACATTAAGACTTGAACAGACTTCAAGTATAAGGAACAAGTTATTTGGGTGTCAAAGTTATCTACTTCTTAGGGAATTAAAAGGTTATGAAGACTCCATACCTGCTGAAAGAAGACAAATAGAAGATGATGGCGAAGTAATCCAATGTAAAGGAAAGATGAGATATTGTTAGTATGGGTACACAAGAAGCTACATAGTAATCTCGAGTCAAAAGTAATTAAAAAAAATAATACAAAATAGAGATCAGCACAAGGGGAGTAGCACAGACTTCTGAACACTAAGGCAGAAGTGCTGAGATGCAAGATGGACTGTCACAGGATGCTAAGAGCAATAGATAAAGTTCTATAAATCACGAGGGGCAGAGTAAGGGAAAGAGGCAGTAAAATAACAAATCATTACTTGAGAGCAAATTATGGGAAGCAAATAGCAAATGTTACAATAAAAACTAAAACACTGTCTTTTGCTGTACTAGTAACAAAAAAAAATCTTAATGGATGTTGGAACATGACAGGATTGAAGGAGGTGGGACAAAGGCTAAAATACAGTCGTTTGGCTATATGCATAGATTTTGTTTAAGAACATCTACTTGACTGGAGAAGTATATGAAGAATACTCTTTGGTCCCCAAAAATAGTAGAAAAGGAACTTTGTAAAGTTTATTGCTATACTGGTAGAGATGTTTAACAAATAATGAAATGGCCAGTCTTAAGAACCAAGAAGTTAACCATTTCTAGCTGAGGCTGAGCCTCATGTGACATGTATAATCTGTCACATCTAGAGAAGATGGACATCTAGAGAAGATGGATCCAAGCGAGCAATCAGAGCCAGCTTAACTTGTCTGACCCACAGTTTTTCCTGCTATGTCTGAGGAACGTTCAACAAAGAATGCCCCAGGACTGTGATGTTGAAAATTAGTCTGCTCACACCAGCTAGCTTTCTCATACGCTCTTCATCCACAAAAGGAGTAATCTGTGGGTAGGCATACTCTTTCCTGAGAAGTAAATTACATGATCTACATAACCAGACAAGTGAAATTACCATTAAGCAGGAACCTGTGGTTGAAAACCTTACCCAGCAATGGTTAGCTGTGGTCCTCTCTTCAACTAACACAGGAATTAATTTTGTTTTCTTTTCTGGATTCAGTTCTATTCAGTATTTCATTAAGAGGGTGTGTGGAGCATAAAGAATGCTTACATATGCGGGGTACTAATGGTAACTTAGTAAGAGATAATGGAACTGCAGATGACCAAAGCTAAACTTAAAAATATCAGGAAGAGTCTACTATCAGGATGAATTTGTAAGAGGAAAACAGAAATAATTAAATGCAGAAATAAAGAGCAGCATTTTGTCAAACCATTCTATAAATTAGAAACTAGTAGTTATCATGGGCTATATACAGTACTAATGGCATAATATACAATACTTGTGATGTTAAAAAAAAACAACACCCTTCTTAAAATGTGAAATGGTACTCTAGGAGCAAGGGTGATCCCCTATCGTAGCTATTCCTTTAAACTCTGTAGAGAGATTCTAGTTAACTTTCTTAAAACTAGATCTGCTGAAAGAGCTGCTCATTAGCATTTTCTGTGAGTCCATGAAGAGTAGTTAAATAAAACTTATTGTCAGAAGGCTAAAATTTTGCCATACCAAGAACTAGCCACCCACTGAAGAATTAGCTTGCAGCTATATAAACTGTTTTCAAAGCAGATTCTGGAATCTCTGTCACTGGAACATTCACACAAGTATATTGGTTGTATGCAGGACATCCCTGTCAGACGTTGGCTTGATCCTGTCTTCAGAAAAAGCTTAAAACAATTCCTGTGGCAGTTGGAGGACCATTAGATTTTGTAAAGCTTGTTTGCTTTTTCCTGTTTGTAAATCCTCTGTGATTTTGCTGTCAAGCATACCTTCTAAGAAAAAGAATCTAAAATTGTTTTTTATGAAAGCATTAATTATTTTTTTTTGCTTTTTCATGTATATTAGAAAAGTAATTAATTGGAATCCTTGGACAGGCCCATCATAATCTTATGCTTCATTTGTATATTCAGTTTCTGCACTGAGAAAAATTCTAGGTATTTCTGACATTATGTATACCCCATTACTATTTAAGTAACTCAAAAATACTATTTTACATGTTAGTACCAGGGTTTGAGCCACTTCAGTGCATGTTAAAATTTTAATATTCTGGGTGCTCAAGGAGCTACTCTTTACTAGAAGTACCTCATGCAAGTGTTGTAATTTATTCTGCCAGCTTCCCAAAAAAAGATGAGTTGTAGGTCTGTAATGGGCTTTTAATTATTTAGTACCTACTGTCCCTGAATACTCGAGCAGAAACCCCACTGAAATGCTTACTCATCTGAGACTTTTTACTTACATACAGTTTTCTTATATTTACTGACTCAGAGGCATTAGATAGCAGACTCAAGAGATGTTAAGTAACAAAGCAAAGTTTTTCATTCCTATTTTTATGTGATGAATTTGAGAGGTGTGCAAGGCAATATAGCAAGTAGCAGAACTGTGTCCATAATTTATGATATAATTATGATTGTATTTATGGTTGAGACTTACCTTGTGCTTGAACTTAATAGAAGACAGAAAAATCTTGTGATGAGTAAAGTCAGTGCTGTGTCAAACTCAGTATTTCATCAAAACTTTCTTTCTTGGTTTTCTTTGGCTATGATTTCTCTTTCAAGCTAAAAGATATGTTTCCTGGCTTTCGGTTGGCCCTTCCACCAAAGCGCTGGTTCAAGGATAATTATAATCCTGACTTCTTGGAAGATCGACAGTTGGGACTACAAGCATTCCTTCAGAATCTAGTAGCTCACAAAGATATTGCTAACTGGTATGTGATTCAACTTTGCTTGTGGATTTGTTGGGGTTTTTTTGTGTCCGAACTCGTAATGTAAGCTCCTAGACTCTAGCAGTGTATCTTTGAGCAACTTATGAGGAATTTCATTAACATTCATGTTGTGAGTTTGGTCATGTGAATTATTTAGTGTTCTATTAAATTAATCCCATCTTAACCTAAGCAAAAAAAACAAATTGCACATGGTTAACGACTAGCTAAAAGCTGTAATATTTAAAATATTAGACTAATATCATGTTTACTTCTAAAACATGTTTACTTCTAGAACATGGAAGTTCTCTGTACTAAACATAGAGTTGACATATTGTTAATTTATATTAAGATAAAATGTTAGGCTCTCATAATGTAAAGTACCTACACTATTGTGTAATTAGTTCTTAAAATGCATATTAAACTAAAGGTTTTTAATTTACATGACATCATGTAAATACAGATAATAGAAATACCTTTACAGATTGCTTCACATAAGTAAATGTAATCCACAAATCAAAAAAGGCTTTAGAGTGTAAGAAATATAATATATTTAAGCAGCAAAGTACAGAAGTCTCTTTGGACAATATCATTTTTTCTTCCAAAGCTGGAATTCTGGCAAATTAAATGTAAAATAATTTTAGTGTAGACCAAAAGAGAATTTTAGTAAGCAGGTTGCTAGAGGCAAAGCAGTTGATTCCAAAAACCTTTTCCAGCATGAGAAATGAAAAAATTGAGGTTACTGTATCAGAAATTCTTTGAGGAATGAGTCTGATTAGCTGTCTTCATCTGAAGCTTCATTACAAAGAGTAAGAAATTAATTAGAGCAAACAGCATTCTCTCAAGAAGTTTAAAGGAACTAAAATGTAAAATTGCTGAGCCGTGGAGTGAGACCGTATAATGCTTGCATCTACTTTACTTTTTAGTAGAATGTGTATTACTGCATTTGGCACCTTTTTATAAAGTGCTTGACTGTTGAGTCTGGAAACTAGAGATTAAGTAAGTCTGACATTTGGTACTGCTTGTAATAAACCCAAAGTGGTAAGCAGGTAAATAAAAATAATACTGGGAAAAGCAATAATGTCTTTTGCAGAGGGAAATTTAACGAGTAGTTATGAGGGAGCTTGTATAAAATGGTTGAAAGGCAAGGGAGAAGGATTGTGGAAATTTCCATATTGCATATGGATGCTGGATTACAGCTATGGACACTGATGTTCACAATATCTGTAAGTTATCTGGACAAAGGAACAAACAATGAGATTATGAAGTACTGGAGAAGGATCCTGAGCCACTGAGTGACTAATGTTAGTTTTCATGTCGTGAAGTGCAAAATGACAGTAAGTACGTACATAAAGAATCATAAATTCAGTTGTCTCTTACAACCTGGAAGATTATTGGTGGTATTACAGTTTTCTGAATCAGTTCAGTGTTCAGCAGTAATCAAAAAGTTGTATAAAAATTGTCAAAGAGGAACTTAAGGGGGAAAAAAAAGATTTTACTGATGTGGGAATCTGAATTGCACTTTCATATAGTCCAGTGATAAAGCACAGGATTCTGTTTCAAAAGAGTGTCTGCTAGAAGTACAGAGAAAGCAAGCAGGAACAGGTGAAGCCACAGACAAGCTTTCCTGCAACAAGAGTTCTGTTTTCTATAGTCTGTTGTCTTGGGAAAGGGCTGGCTGAACAGGGCATATGAAATCATCAAGGGGATAGCGAAGGTGAGTAAAGAATGTTAATATTATGCATGATTCATAGTCATCTCTAGGTATGTCACACTTACGAAGCTTTGTTGTGAGATGTCAGAGGCAGAAAGCTTAAATGGTTTCCAAAAAGAAATTAGGATCAGCTTGTGAAGTTTTCCTTCAGTGGCTATTAAATATGATTGTACAGATGAAATATGTGGCTGAGAACTTTAAGAGCTTCCTGATTATTAAATTACACAATAATAGGTGTGCCAAGAAGAAAGGAATTAAATGTCTCTTGTGTTACGTTGCTGGAGGTAAACTAGTGAGCAGGGTGGACTTTAGTCGGCTTGAATAGATCTGAAATATTTATGCTTCATATTGTTGCAGCTAGTTTGGCATTTCAGCTAGCTTGTTGGTATCTTAATAGTGGTCAGTATTGGACAAAATAGTTTGTCATTTAAAGCAAAAAGCCTCTACAAAACTTTCGGTCTGCGTTGCTTGTCAGATACAAAAGGGAATTTAATTGTTTGTGGAATCAGTTTGTATTTTGGTTAATGAACAGGCAGTTAATTGGAACATGTTTTTGAGGAAAATTCTGATCTTGGCTGTGTAAGGCTCAGCATGAAGTTTACTAAAAACTCTGACCTGTTGGTACAGCTTTTATTCAATTGTTTGGATCTCTAGAAGGGTTGAATTCCTTGGGAAGTGATTAAGACTAGGGAGATTGGAGCCATCTGGTATTTTTTAACCAATTATGAAAGAGTAAAAGTTACTATTAATGGAAATTAGTATTTGCACTTTACATGAGTAGTGGTAAGCATATGACCCTGCTTCCTCCTTAAAAGCTCACCATTTACTACTGCAGTTTTCCAAATAAATCAAACTGCTTGGGTTGCACCAAAGTCTCTCTCATTTTTTTTATGTACTGTATTATCACTGAGACATATTGGCAGTGGGAAATTACCTTTCAGGGATAGGAGACCTCATTTGGTATACCTATTTTTTTAATAAACCTAGCTGCATAAAGTAGTTTAAAGATAAAATGTAGGATGATGGTAGGTAGGTCACTAAATTACAGGTCTGTGTTTTATGGATTTGTTCTCCTATTTTGCCTTGTATTGAAGATTCAGTGAAAGATCAAATTAAAATCCTCCCAGAGTTTAATGCATTTGAGAAAATTGCATATAATCCACAAAGGAGGAGAAGAGTTTAACCTGCTAAACAGAATTGTCATCTGGCTTTATATAGATGATACAGCTCTCCTCTGCCTCCACCCTCTGTAAGAACCAGCTTGAAAGGGAGGAACTCATCAGCTGTTGAGTCTTGTCTGTGTGCTGCACTGCCCCTTGCTGCCCTTCTTAATGCTGGTATATCTCTTAAGAAGGATGTCAGCTTGCATGGGATGAAGCAAAGAAAGAAACCATGTACAGCCATTTCTGCTACATGATGTAGAAGTTTTCTGTTATATTTTTGAGGCAGAACTCTCTTCTGTTTGTTAAATGAAAGGAAGAGATGTAGCATATGGAGGTGAGAGCAGGGTCAGAGCAGACTGAGTAAAGATAGTCTGCAAATGGATGTTCATACAATCAGGTGAATGTTTTAGGTAAAGAAACAATGTTTTCAGTGACCCGTAGCTTTAAGTTTCTTGGTCTCTTTATGTAAAATAATGAATCTACAGTTTTCAATTCTAAGAAGTTATGAAAACTAGAAAGAGAGACACTTTTCTGCCAGTAACTGCAGGGAAAACAAAAGGGGGGGGGGGGGGGGGATTGACGTGATGTAAGTAGTTGATATATATAGATTGGATATTTCTGCACATTTATTTTTCTGGTTATTCTGGTTTTCTCCCACAAGCATTACTGCATGTTATGTCATTTTAATGTTACCCATTAACACGACAAATTTTCTAGCAAAATATAGAAATGAAATTCTTTTAGAGTTTTTCAACTGAGCTAGGTGAATAAGTATGAAGTTATTGAAGAAGAATGGTGAGCAGAAGTGTTTCTGCATAATGAGCTCTTCTGCATTAGGCTTAAGTGAGTTCCTTCAGCATCTTTATGAAAAGAACAATTTGACCATTAAAAAATGGATTTAAGTATCATGTTGGAAAAGGGTCACTTCACATTAAACTGTTTGGAGAGGAAAAAAACAACCTGCTCTTCTCTTTGAAAATATACTGAATGCCTGAATAACTTTTTATTTGGCTTGAGGTTATGTTCTAATCATTTAACCAATGACCTGTTACCTTATATCATTTTTTACGCTAATTGGAGTGATAATCTTAGTTTAAGTAGCAGATTTTTTTTATTACTTGTTTGAGTACATGAGAGAAGCTGTTTTTCTAGTACAGGTTTAGGCTATGGCTTGCACAGATCATGGATTTGATTAATAAAAAACAGCAGACGGGACTTGAAAAAAGGAAGGTTTTTCCACATTTGTCATACAGATTAAGTGGGGACAGGAATCATCATGATTATAGAAGAATTTTTTCCAGGATGGGGTAAAGGCTGACAAGATAAAAATGGATATTAGAACAAGAATTCTCACTAGCCACTGATCAAAAACCTCACCTCTATCTTCTTGTGCAATAAGCACGTGAAAGCAGGTTCATGAAAATCCAACAACAAAGTATAGGTATTTTAGGTAAATATTCTTTATAGCTTTTCTAAACATAAAAGTGATAGTATCATCAATGATTAGTGTTTGCTGAAGAGTTGTCCTCATTTTGCTTGCCAAACCTGAAATTGTTTGATTAGAGCGGTAGCAGGGTTAAAGTTTACCTTCTTGTGCTTGTACTTTGTGTCTGCCTCAAATGTAGAGAATGAGCGGAAGGCAGGAAATTACTTCCTGCTGTCCTCGCCTTCCCATGGGACATAGGTGGAAGGAAGAGACAGGGAATTAGTTTGGATTCATGTCTTCCATTTCTGTATATTCATTCCATTAGGAGATTATTTAAAGATTTATAGTAGTGAGTGCAAGCACAGAATTGTGAGTAAGTTTCTTCTTGTTAATTGTGAATTCAGTGTTCTGATTGAAGGTTATTTATGGAAGAATGAATACAACAGAGCAGGAAAGTCTTAGAAAGCTGGATGAAGAGACATGTTTGAAGATGCTGAAGAGTTCTCTGAAAAGTAGTCTAAACCTGGAAGATGGAATTAGCAAGATGCTCAGTATACTTTGTAGTAAACCACAGGATTACACATACTTACTTCTGGCCTTTGTAAAAGTGCACAGAGGCGAATGACATCAGTTACGCAATTTTACACAATTTTAAGTTGAATGCATTAATTTGATAAGTATGTTTAGAGATCATATAATTGTAGAATACTTAGGGTGAGAAAGGACCTTAAGATCATCTAGTTCCAGCCCCCCTGCCATGGGCAGGGACTCCTCACACTAAACCATGTCACCCAGGGCTTCATCCAACCTGGCCTTGAACACCACCAGGGATGGACCATTCACAGCTTCCCTGGGCAACCCACTGCAGTGCCTCACCACTCTTACAGTAAAGAACTTCCTCTTTATATTCAATCTAAAATTCCCCTATTTAAGTTTTAACCCATTACCCCTTGTTCTATCACTACAGTCCCTAATGAATAGTCCCTCCCCAGCATCCTTGTAGGCCCCCTGCAGGTACTGGAAGGCTGCTATGAGGTCTCCACACAGCCTCCTCCAGGCTGAACAGCCCCAACTTCCTCAGCCTGTTTTCATACGGGAGGTGCTCCAGTCCCCTGATCATCCTCGTGGCCCTCCTCTGGACTTGTTCCAATAATTCCATGTCCTTTTTATGTTGAGGACACCAGAACTGTACACAGTACTGCAAGTGAGGTCTCACAAGAGCAAATGGCTATATAGTATATTCATGGCACATTAACCTTGTCACTTCTTATTCTTTTATATATGCATATATTAAAATATACTGTGTATATATAAAGAAAAATATGCTGTTTATAAGTCAATGATCTTAGCAAAATGGAGACACATTTAGTACCAATGCTTAGTTCCTCTGATACTTCCTTTAGACATCTGTATGTGGATTTTAGCAGCACGCTTTTTTCATCCATCTGCTAACATTTATTTTTCAAACATCTTTAGTACCGAATTGATAAACTTGCTTTTCAGTTGTCGTGTAGCAGTGAATTTTGTGAAGATCTGAAAAATCATGTTCTAAATTGACAAATTTAGATGAACTCTTAACTGTACCTGTGTAACTTAAGTCACAGTCTTAAAAGATTTAATAGTTTGTTAACATTATTTCGAATACGTAGGAATGTGAGGAGAGGTGCTTGTTTCTTGTAAAAAAATACTGCCCTTGTATGATCATATTTAAGTGTTGGTTTTTTTTATATTTCAAGTAATTCACTCTCTTTTGTTTGCTGAAGCCTTGCAGTGAGAGAATTTCTTTGTCTGGATGATCCTCCAGGTCCTTTTGACAGTCTAGAAGAGAGCAGGGTAAGTGCTATGTAGTATGATAAAAACAGAATGCAAAAGGCAGTTGTTGCCAGAATATTGTAAAATCTGCTGAGTAGTAGGGAGTGGAAGCTTTAATTTCTATCACAAAAATTTGCACATAGATGTATTTGTAAAACTGACAGTCTAATTATTGGTGCACACTGTAATCTTTGACTGCTGTACTTCATCTCTGTCCCAAGATGTGATCTCTTCCTTGTTCCCTTTTATGACCAGTGGGTGAAACTTGTTTTTAAGGCAACTACCGAATATAAAGATAGGTTTTGTAGGTTTATGTTCAACACATTGTCTCAATGCCTATACCTTAGACTTCGGGTCTTGCAATAAAATGTTTCTTGCTATGAAATGTAATGAAAGGATTAATTCTGACTACAAAAAAATTGTTCTATTTAGTAGTGTCAAGTAGTGTAGTAAAGCAGCAGCCTTTCAACATGCATATGAGCACACTGAACAAATAATACTGTAGGCTGCAGCTTGGTATGTGAGAAGTAAGTTTCACTAGCATGCAAAGCTGTGTCAAGTCTGTCTAGAGCAAATGGTCTTAGTTTTCTTACTTTAGAGAATATGAATGTTTTAGAATTGCACATACCTTGTTAATACTATAGAAACTATGAATGTTGAGCGGTACTCCTCCAACTAAATTTATATTTACCAGTTTGTTTTGCATGCAAGTGGGAGTGCCTTGGCTCTTGTTACATTACTGTGTATAATTGAAGGATTTGTTGGGTTTTTGGTTTTGTTTTTTTTTTGTGTTACAAGCTCATATTTGATTTCTGTACAAATATTTTTCATTATAGCTATTTAAGTTGATGAAAATTAATAAAAATTAAAGGAATTATTTGTTCAGATAAGTGAGAAACTTAAGTGATGCTTTCATTGATACTTTGATTATGTGTTCAGTGGTGAAATCTCAGGGTTATTCTTCCACCATGGGAATTTAGATAAACTATTAAAATAGCTGTGCTGGTGTAATTTTGGCTGTTAACCATTTCTGTAAAGTTGCTAGAGAGAGCTGTCATAAAATTCTGGTCTCCAAGGGCTAGCCCACTTTATTACTGAGTGGTTGAAGTTGGAAGAGACCTCTTGAGATCATCTAGTCCAGCCCTTCTGCTTGAGCAAGGTCAGCTGCTGCAGCTTGCCCAGGACCATGTCCAGTCAGGTTTGAATATTCTGCAGAGAATTCACAACCTCTCTGTGCAGCCAGCTTCAGTTTTTGATCACTGCCACAGTAAAAATGGTTTCTGTGTTCAGATTGAATTTCCTGGGTCTTAATTTGTGCCCATTGTCTCCTGTCCTGTCAGTGAGCACCACTGAGAAGTCTGTGCCTCTCTTCTTCATTCCCTCCCATTGATAAGGTCACCCTGAACCTTCTCTTCTCCAGACTGAAGAGTTTCAGCTCACTCCTGTTTATCACATGAAAGATGCTTAAGCCCCTTAATTATCTTTGTTTATGGTATTTGAATCCTGAGACCTGAGGTCCTGGTGGACAACAAGCTGGAGCTTAGTCAGGTCGCTCCCTGACTGCACCTCAACACCCACAGGTGAAACCTGTCATGTCCCATGGACTTAAGTATGTCCAGTTTGTCTTGTCCCCCAACACTGTGAGTAAGTTTGTCTTCCCCTTCCTTGTCTTTCCCTCTGGTTGCAGAGGTCTGGGATTCCTGAAGGCTAGTCTTAACACTGAAGACAGGCAAAGATGGCATCGAGTACCTTAACCTTTTTGGTGTGATTTGTCACAAGCTCACTCACTCAGTTTGGAAGCAGGTCCATGGTTTCACTGGTCTTCCTTTTGTTAATTATGTACTTGTAGAATCCTTTCTTGTTTCTTCTCACATGCCTTGCCAAGTTCAGCTCCAGGTTGGCCTTCACTTTCTTAACCCTGTCCTTGTAAGATCAGACAGCAGCCCTGTACTGCTGGGTCACCTCTGCATGCTTCCACCACTAGTACACTGGCTTTTTACATCTGAGTTGAGTTAGGAGTTCCTTGCTCATCCTTACAGGCTTCCTGCAACCTTTGCTTGACTTCCTGCTCGTTGATCTAGACTTTTATTGAGCTTGAAGGTGGTGATGCTTGAACAGCAGCTAGCTCTCCTAGACAGCTGTTCTCTCCAAGGTGTTTTCCCATGGTTTCTTCCTTCCAAGCAGATTTGTGAAGAGATTAAAGTCTGCTCACCTGAAATCCATGGTTGTCCTGCTTTTTGCCCCACTCCTGCCTGTTAAGGATCCCAAACTACTACATATCAGAAATACATGTACATATCCCTTGCCTTTTTCTTTCCCCAAACAACGTGCAAGTACAGGACAAGAACATTGTGGTTCACGTACATATTCCTGGGGTTCATATTTAAAGGTATCACAAAAATTGCTCCTGTTTTGCCTTACTGTTATCATTAAAAGAATTGCAAAATATGGGTATCTTCATTTTAGTTTGTGTCTATTCTATTAATCCATTTTTTTTGGCATCATACCTTTGGTAACTCTTTCCACAGGTCCTTTGACAGCCATCTGTGTTTCACGGTCCACTGAAGAAGGAAACAAAGCTCTTTTCCAGCTGTCCTAGTTCTGTTACTCTTTCAGGACTTTAAGGGAAAATTGGTCGCACCTGGGTATTCGAATTGTACAGACTCCAGGTGTTCAGCTCTTCAAGGAGCAAGATTACAGACAATTTCCTGATAGCTCATCTTCAGCTTTGGTTCACCTTTCTGCTATTATGGCATCCTTCGGAATATACTGATGTTTTCTTACTCTGTTTTGAAGAGACTTCCTTTCCTTGGGCAGCTGATACACAGATTGCAGTTAGAGATGAGTTTTTGTGAAAGGCTTTGTTCAGTTCTGGTATAGAAAAATGAAACAGTTTCCAAGACCTGTGGATTTTTTTTTTTTTTGTTATTCTGTGAATAGGGAAATTTGCATGTGGATAAAGTCTAAAAGTAGAAGCAGTATAATTTAATTGTATTTTTAAGGAAATAATGGTTACCTTTCATTTAGGCCACCAGCAACCTTAACAGTTTTGCAAAATACACTAGAAGTCACTTAATTGGCTTGGATGAAACCGGATGACTGCTTAACCAGACTGATTGCTAAAGCGATCACTAAAAATGCTTGGTGAAGAATGGATTGCATTGTTTGGCTCTACTGGATATGAATAAAGCTGTGGTTTAACTGATGGTTGGTCTTCAGTGCCTGGCAACAAAGATAAATTTGCTCTCTGAGTCAATAAAATAAATTAGAACTCAATGCAAAAAAATCAAAATTTTTTTGAATTCTGTAATTACAGGAAAACTTAACATTTTCAAGGAGTTGGTAAGTCTGCTTCAGTTAAAACAAAGAATAGTATCTTCTTGATAGCTCATTTTAAAACTTTATTAAAATGTTCTTAATTGAGCTCATATAAAATGTTTGTATTCAGAGGACTCTGTGAATTACTGGTTAGTTGCATGTAGTGTTAAGCCAAGAAAGCCTCCTGCATGGGTCTTATTTAGTGAGAATGTGTAAATTATTAAATCAGAATTGCCATTACTGGTGGTAGATATGCTGTTTCCAGTAATAGATCAGCAGGCTCTATGCCAATGCTTCTGTCACTTCCTGCATTCGGTGAGTGCTGCATGACACGTTGGCTCTTCACATTAAGTTCTAGGATTGCTCACTAGTCAAATTTGTCAGGGTGTACTACATAGATGTGTCATGCTTAACAGGGTAACACAACATACTTGTCATGGTTGAGTAGTTACTGTTGTTAGCATTTGATTTCAAAATGATTTTGTATTGGTCTTCTGACTAATGGTTTCATATTAGTAACAGGTGTTTGGTACAGAGCTGGAAAACTTTGTCTTTATCCTAGGAGGAACATGCACTTTATCCTAATACTCCTAGCATCTTGGGAATAATTAAATGCTTTAAAATTGACTTCTGAGTCATGTGAAAGCAAAGCTTATATGAGGGGAAAAGGGAGTAGGGAGTTCAGCTGACGTTCCATGTAGGTGGAACATTACAACAGTTCAGAATTAGGGAAGGCACATAAAAGGCAAGAAGCCTCTTTCTGAAGTTTCTCTTGTGTAAATTATTTGTGTTGCAGTTTAGCATAATAAATTCACTGTTCAAAACAAAGCAGCATTGTTTTATTGATGACAGAACTTTGTTTTTCAAGTTTATATAGCTCTTTATAATAATATGAAGAAAAGCGGGTACAATTCTGTTACAGGTTGATATATCTAAAGGAAAAATAATAAAGACAGGGCACTGAAGTTAAAGGGAAGATGTTCTTAAATTTGTCTTTTAGGCTTTCTGTGAAACTCTGGAGGAAACAAATTACCGTCTACAAAAAGAACTGCTTGAGAAACAAAGGGAGGTTGAGTCGCTGAAGAAATTGTTACATGAAAAGCAACTTCATATAGATGCTGTTGAAAGGAGAATTAGGTATGTAGAAATGTCATGGGTTTTAGGAATTTCTTTCCATGGAGACATTTTCTCTATATAGTCACAAGCGCGAGCTTTAACTGTATTCCTGGAAACAGTTTTCCCTACATAACCAGACGCAAAACACTGTTTTCAGTAGGCTCTTTCTCATATGATGGCTAAATAGCTGTTCTTTAGTACAAATGAGAAGCTGTTGTCTCATCTTTTCCCTCTAAAAGTAGTTACTTCCCCTGTGTGATGATGAAGTTATGACTTAATGCTGGCTTAAATAGTGGAATAGTCAATAAAAATGAAATAACTTGCATTTGGCTAAAATGCCACAATAGGAAATTCTGTGTGACTAAAATAAGAAGGCATGAGTAGCAAAAGAAGATTTCTTCAGTGCTTTCCCTGAAGACAAACACCTTGAAAGCTTCCCAGACACTTAAAATTATTGAAAGTCAGCCAAGTAGTGTCTGCAGTCTTGATGGAAAATAACTGTGAATTTTAGTTGTAAAAGTTACAAGTAAATCCATGATCCTTGTTTAAGAACTTCTGTTTGTCTGATGACAATTTCACACAAAATAAAAAGATCTCTTTTTTGGCCTCACTGAAGTGGAATTTTGATCTGATGGCCCAAAAAAAATTAAGGATCTTCTGCCTGTATGTTCTTAAGGAAAGGTGTCTAAAATGTGTATGAGGTAGGAGAGGACAGTCAAACAAGGCATCAGACTTGCAGTCCTTTACATATGCTGGATTTGGCCCAAACATAGGCCAGTAATCATGTTAGAGAATACTGTTGAGGTATTATTTAAAATGTATGCATTAAAGCGAAACTATAGAAACAGTAGTAGTTAATTTTAAAAGGGGGTGAAATATAGTAGTATCACTTTCAAAACAAAATTGTTCACAAGCTTTTCTTTCCAGTTCAGATGGCAGCTTTTAGCACTAAATAAATGCATGTTTTCCACAAAGGGCAATACATTGGAAACAAATTTATTTTTATTTTTTAAGTTTTGCACACCCCTGTTTCTGTTGTAGCCAGGCGAGTCAGGCTGCCCATGTGTGTTGCAGTTAAAAAGAAGTTTTCTTGAGCACAGAATCACAGAATGGTTTGGATTGGAGGAGACCTTACATTTCATCTAGATCCAATCCCCCTGCCACAGACAAGAACATCTTCCTCTAGACCAGGTTCTTCAAAGCCCCATCCAACCTGGACTTGAACACTTCCAGGGATGGAGCATCCACAACTTCCCATTGATTATTAATGGGAAAATGTACTGCTCTGAAATTTAGTATGTGAAATTGTTGACGAAATCTTTTTGCCAAACTGGCTTTCTTCCTTCTGACTGTGTTTTGGCTATAATCCTTCTACCATTTAGGCAACCTGTGTGGCTTAGATCATCTGCTTGTAATTTCTTACCTAAAGTCACAATCACTCCTCCAAGACTCGAATTTTTTAAAGCTACTAAATTGTGTTCCCACCAGAGGATTTCATTTAGTTTAGGAATGAGCAACTGGAGCAAATAAACTGTTTAAATAGCTATTCAGTAAAAGCCCTGTACCCCTGTAGTAATAAAGGAAATGAAATATGTAGGAGTGACATTGGTATGTTCCCAGAAACTGTGAAGTTTAAAATTCATCAAACAGCTTTTCAGTAATGAATGTTTCCTGTAATGGATTGGTGGTACTCTCTTCTTATTTGTTGTAGGGATTTATCTTTAGGAAAAATGACTCGTCAAATGTCAGGAGAAGGAAGTGAGTGCAGTGGTGAAGTAGAGTCTTCTGCAGTAGAAGCAGACCAGGGGACCCTGGGTGAGGACAGCTGGTAAATACTATTATTTTATTTATATTTCTTTTTTCTTAAAGTATATTTTTAAATGCTTGCTCTTGCATGAATCCTGCACAGCTGAGGAATTCAGCATTTTAATGCACCTCTGTGATGCATAAAGGCCTTCAGGATAGATAATTTTAGATCTGGAATAAGTGATAAGTTGAACAAGCTGTATTAATGTTATGTGGATTGACAGCATAAAATTACTATGGAGAATCATGTTAGTTTCCATTTGGCAAAACTTATTATTGATCTGTTGTTGCAGCTCAGATAAAGAGAACCATGATGCATGCTGGAGTGGCTCTTTGCCTGAAAATTCTGTACCAGAAATTGAAGTTGCTGAAGTAGCATATACTGCTGATGAAGAATAGATCAGTAGCAGCTGCTGGTACCTGGGAAAGCTTCACGTTTGGGACATACTCTTTGGGTAGGGTATAGAGTAGCTGTGAAGAATTTACAGCAAAGAGCAAGAATGCACATATTGAATGTTTACATAAATTTTACAAATTATTAACATAAGAAATATACCCATTGCTGCTTTGATTTCAGTTTTTATCTAGCCTTTATATATTTAATATATTAAAGTCTAATAAGGGCTAAAATCCGCTGAAGTTTAGATCGTGTACATACACAATTTGGCTGACTTCCCTAGCAGGGTGACAAAAGTTTCACATTGAATCACCAACCATCTAACTAGCATGTCATCTGTTGCCACTGATGTGATACTCTTGATGTGTTCATCTGTTTGATATTTGTGTTTTCATATTCTTATAGCCATAAATTAATGTTGTTGAAGTAAAAAGAGACTCATCTTTTGTTTAATAAGAATGTAGAATATGTTGGTTTTAAATTCTAAAGTTGAAGGATATTTCTCTGGAAATTTTAATCCAATGCAATAGGAACCCTGACAGTACCAAGAGAAGAGTACTTACGAAATGGGATTGTAGTTGGACATATTAAGAAGCCTGGTCATTTTTGCTGAAGAAACTAATATGAGACCCCCAAAACACTGTGTAGTTTCATCCCAAGAGAGCATGCTGTAATACTTTGTTTGGTCATGCTGCTTTGAAAATCTGGGATACCTTTGCTATATACCCATGTAACAATAAAATTGGTGAGTTTGCCTTTTACTTGAAACACTACCTCTTACCATCTTGTTAATGCATTCATGTTTGTTTAAAAATATTCCAGATTATGTGGAGGTTATTGAAAGACTTGTAAAGAAGCCATATTTTTTTCCTGCACAGTTCATAACTAGATTGAATCTAGTTGCAATGTATTTTTGTTTCAATATACTGAACACATGGGGATAATTCTACATGTGTTCTATAGCCTATTTTTCAAAATGTATTAAGACAGGAGATGCACTTTATAATTAAAACTCCATTGTGCCAAGTTCAGTTGGCTAATCGGTTGAGAAAGGGGAGTTGCAGGGAGAGGATTATGCAGTGCCTTTTTGTATTTTACTTGTTCATTACTGCAGAATTTTGTTACAGTGCTCTGGGTCAGTTCTGTGGAACCTTTGATACAGCTTGTTTCTGTTCTTCACTTATTTACTGAAAGTGCCTTGTTTTATTCTGCTTTTTCAATAGGAAGAATGCTGGTTTGTTTTAATCTGTTTTTTTTCACCCTATACCACCACATTGCTGTTTAATGTTGTCAATATGCAGTGTCTTTGTGCTGGAGTTTTCAAAGGGAGCTTTGTACTTCAGGCTGTGCATACAATGACCTTTATGCAGAACTGTATAAACCTTCCTGGTAAAATAAAGCTATGGATAAAACACCTGTCTTCTTTTTTCCATTATAGGAAAAAACGTTCAATGCCTTGTCTAGTAAAGGATAAAAATACTATTAGAGACGTTTTTACCTCAGTGATTTCCTAGTTACTCTTTGGTCTGCATTCTGTTTGTACCAAAAATGTCTCCATGAAAAAGAATGCCAATGCTGTAATGACACCAGAAAACTTGCTGTACCTGAAGATTAAAAAGGAACTGATCTTTTTTAATATTCTACATGAATCCTCACAGATGTCAAGTGAATTCAATAAAGTTTTGACACCTTATTGAGAATTCATGAATCTTTTTGTCAAACATCACTTACATACTTGAAGATTGAACTCTGTATTTTAAAATAGTGTTAGGAGGGAAGGTTAGAAGGTGAAACTGCAGAACGTAAAGCCAGGTTGGACGGGTGTTTGGGCAACCTGCTCTAGTGCAAGGTGTCGCTGCCCATGGCAGGGGATTGGAACAGGATGATCTTAAGGTACTTTCTAACCCAAACCATTCTGTGATTCTATAAATATTTTTAAAACACTGAAAAGGTGCTTGGATCATACATGCTAGGCGTTTCTAGAGTACTTCAGGTAAATCTGTAAACCTAGTCACTAAAGAAGGCATTAATATAACTTACAGTTCAGTCATAAGAGAACAAAGGAATGGAAATTTTGTTGTGTCTTTAAGGCTTATAAGATGTTTTGCTGATCCAGAATATTTAATAGCATGAACAGACATTTTTATGTTTAGGGGGATCTTGATCTTTAATGAAACTGGGCTGAAAAACATGCGTTTGTTCACCAGCCATGTGGTATCACTTGGAGTATGTCACTGGTTAATACATGGTTTTCCTGCCCCAAAAAGGACATGCACAAGTTGAGGTATACAACCCACGGTGCCCTTGAACGCTCTGATCAAGGGGCATTCATCCCATATTGATCTTTTTCTGGTGCACTTGCTCCCATTCTGGCACTACTTTCCACCCACTTCCTTCTCATTTCACTCGCTGCTGCAGTTTTAGTTCAGAAGCAGCCAACTTTCAATTATTTCATTCATGAGAATGTGACAGTGCAGTTCTGTGCTCCTCGCAAGGAGCAGAGGAGGATTCACACTGGAATTGTAGCAGAGTGAGCTGATTACAAGAATTGCACTTTGTTCTTTTCTATTGTAGCTAAATCATTCCAGAGGTAATTGTTTTAATAGTTCAACCACTGATTTGCAATGTTGGTTTTTCCCTTAGTGTTAGATTTTAATACATTGTATCCACCTTAACCTTACTGGTTTAAATTTTTAAATACATCTTAAGTTTAATAATCTGGCAGGATTTTTTTCTCTTCCAAAGCACTTGCAGCCTGCCCACACCACTTCTCATCATTTGTTATGCATGCTCCTAAATCAACTAAAATGCTGACTAGTATTTACTCAAGAATGAGCCCTGATAAAACTCCCACTTCATACCTTTCCCACTGCAACAGCCACTAGTTTCTGCGAGTACAACAATCCCATTGAACCAGCTCAAGGAAAGGAGCAAATTCACCAAACTGCACTTGACAGCTGTAGGAGAGAACAGCCTACACCGGGTGTTTTCCAGGAGACCATTGTCCTCACCTCCTTGTGTTAAGCAACAAAGAGATGCAATGGGACTGTTGCAATGGTCATAGCTGCAGGGAAAAGGGACATGGAAAGCTCCTGCTCTTAGGCTCTACCTGACCTAAATTGGTTTCACTCTGTGCCTCTGAGTAGACCATGAAGTAGTTTGATTTCTTGCTCTGTGGTTTCTGTTCCTTTGATGAAATGTAGCTCTGAAGCAATAGCAATTGTGCTGCCAGAAAGTTTCATTTCTAGTAGAGCTGATAACAAATGCAACTTTCTGAAGGAAGTCTTAGGAGGTTTTGTTTGGTTTGTGGTGGTTTTTTTTTTCTACGCTACAGCTGGCTCTACTACACAGTTCTGGAGGAGGAATTCTGAAGAGTCTCAAGTTGCTGCTGCTGCTGCAATCATTTCTCATTTCTTTTAAGAAATGTCAGGTAACACAGGTAAGTAGTTCAAGGTGAGGAATCACCAAGGAAGGGAAGAATCTTGTAGGAAGCACTCCCTTTACAGAATACCAGGTCTAGGGTTCCTTCTTCTTATCATTCCTTTCTACATTTCAGCTAAATCTTTGTCCCAGAGATCAGTGCATTTAGATTGCCAGAGAGAGCCAACATTCAAAGCTACACATGTACTTTTCCTGTGAGAAAAAGGACTTACTTTAAGGGATGCTGGGTAACTGAACTGCATCCTCACATCCATTGTTTTTTTTAACTTTGAACTTGGAGAACTGATAGTGCAGCTGTATCCAAAGCACGTCTCTCTTCAACAGTCTGTGTTCCAGATGAGCAGTCTCCATGTACTGATCAGGGGAATCCTTTGTCTACATTTTTACTTCTCACCTTCATGGCATTTTAAATGCATAGGATCCTAACCTCCTAGCTGAAGGAGAAGATGATGGAGTGGGAAAGGCAGATAAGAGAGGGACTTGCCTTGTCCGTACTTGAGGATTTTTTCCCCTTCGAAAGTGAAAATTCATTCAATCATTTGCTCACCAGAAACAGTTCTCCACTAAATGTTGGTTACTGCGTTGTGAGTGGTTTAGGTTCCGTGTTATCTCAACACATTCAGAAACCACTTTCATCTTTCACCTTTATCCTCACCTTGTTTCAAAGGGCAACCTTTTGTATTCAGTCCTTCTCAGGTTGTGTGTTGCAAGGAAAACAATTGAGCTAAGGCTATTGTTAAAGGTTTCCAATCTTCTTTCAAAGTTTGACTTATCTTCTATTTCTGATGCAACTGTGTTCGTATCTTGTAATAGATATAAATGACAAACATCATCCCCCCTTAGAGTAACAGTGACTGCCATCTATATCCCACTGTTAGTTTATGGATTGTTGTGCAGTTGCTTATCTTAGGTGTTATACTGGAATAGGAAATGTTTCTCTTGAAATTTCTCCTTGGGTTGGTGAAGTCAGAACTGCTCTGATGGTTCTTCCAGAGTCAGGAAAATGCTGTCACTAGATGTGTCCAAGCATAACTGCATACATCGCATGTGGAGCGTTTTTTTATTCTGGTGGGCACATTTTAAAGCCTGAAACTGCATTTTTTTATCAGCATCATAAAGTGATACTCAAGTTGAGGAACCCTGTTTAACAAGGGCCAGTCAGGGTTACATTTTGGCTGCCCAGAGCACAGGATATGCACAGACAAGGTGTTTCTGAAGGACAAGTGTTTCTCGCTGTTATGGCAAGGTAAGGGGAAGGCTGAAGGAAACACAAATGGCCAAAATTACAAAGTCCTCAAATGTAACTGTTTAGTTGGATACATCAAAAAGCCTAATGTGTAGGTCATTCCTACTTAACCGATAACGAACAATGTTAGCATGAAGTCTTTCTGCAACAGAACAGCACCTGATGGTAAAATTATAATACAGGAAAGCTTATGATGTTCTAGCTCAACTGGTGAAGCTGCTCCCTTTTTATACCTTTAACCTCCAACCAACAGGCAGAAAGTAGTCTGCAATGCATGTCTCATGTGTGACACAGATCCTCACCCTCTTCCTGTCCCTGTTCCTGTGGCTTGTGCCTTTTCTATCTCATTAAGGTATCACAGCATCCAGCCCAGGCTGGAGTTCTGGTATGGCTTGTGAAGATCCCAAGCTGCAAGCAGTGGCTCTGGAGAAAGAGGAGACTTGGAAGTGGGAGTGGTAGCCCTGAGTAATAATTTAGATCTCAAAAATGCTGTCACTGCTAGCCAGAGCCGAACCCTTTGGCTTCAGGAGACGGGAACATGCATCATCAGAGACGAGATCACCCCCCACAGTGCAGAAACCACCAGCGTGGGTCTCCTGCCAGTGGGTGTTGTTGCTCATCTGATTAGAGCACTGCCCTTACAAATGGGATTCTGGGCTCAACTCCCAGTGCTGGCTGAAACTCATCTGTCTTGAGGGAAGTTAGCAGGTTCTGCACAGCCCTTTGTTAAGCATTCAGGAGTAAGTACTCCAACCTATATTTTCATGGGTTTCAACACAATCTTCATGGAGACCTTTCTCCTTTTCACCCCGTTTAAGCTCTTTATCTTAAATGCTTGCTGATCTATATTCAGCACTTCCGTGACTTGGGGATCACCAAGGTGCTCTCCAAATAATTAGTTTAATCCCCACTTTTTCCCTGAGGGATGTGTGTTGTATTTCCTTCTGCTTTTGCAAATATGTAAAATGAGGAAGAAAGCAATTACGTGATTCACCCTAATTGCAGTGTCGGTGTAGCCCGTGTTACTGATGACCCTGTAGACTTGTCAGCAGGTTAAAATTAGATGATTCGCTGATCCAGTGAGGCTGCTGTCTGTGTACTACAGGAACTGTGTCTTGGGATAACTTGCCTGGGTTTCAAGTAGGTCTGAATATCCTTGCTCATAAATTATTAGCTTCTAGATTTCATAATATTCCTTTCTTCTACCAGTTCAAACTGAAAACACTAGGACACTTGCACTGATGAGATGAAGAAACAAACCTGTGCTCTCTGAACCCCCTGTGGATTAATGCTTTTCATCTAGAAGAATCCACAGCTGCCACAGCTTTTTCATGGAAATGTTGAGGATGGTTACAAAATGCTGCTCATTTGTTAATGTGGGTTTTAAAGCATTGCTCATCTGGCAAGTGCCTAATGGGAGAAGGTTGTACACTGACCTTTCAAGATCTCATTACTGTTTTACATGATGATAGATAGATAGATAGATAGATAGATAGATAGATAGATAGATAGATAGATAGATAGATAGATGATAGATAGATAGATAGATAGATAGATAGATAGATAGATAGATAGATAGATAGATGAACAAATGTAGTTTAGAAAGCAGCTGCAATGTGTGGAAAACCTCCTACTAGATCTCTCCCACATTTCTATGTCTCTTCCCTAGAAGTTCCCAGCATTTCTGATAACCAGGTTACAGGGCGGATAGCTTGTGATGTGGGGGGAGTCTCCATTCCCCCCTCATTCTGTAGTATAAATGTGCTTGTTACAGGGATAAGCAGAGACATCAGACAAGAGATCTGCCCTATTATGGCAGTTGCTTTGTACATTTAGAGAAAGTCTTGCCCTGATAAGTTTATTTTTTGTGTGTTGATGTGCGCTGTTAATTTAGAACTCTTCCCACATGCTTGTAGGATAATGTGAGCCTAACAAAACCATCTTGTGGTTCTTAGAGTTGACTTGGGCAGGGAGATAATTTGTGTGGGAAGAGGTAAGTGAGAAAACTGTCTCATTCTGTGTAATCTTTTGAAAAACAATTAAATGAGCCATTCAGTAAGATGCCGATGTGCATGTGGAGGTGGTGTTTTTGCTTATGTGTACAGAAGAGCCCAGCATAAAACAGCTTCTTGTGGAGATCACTGCTTTTTCATCTCACACCCATCAGATCTGAACCAAACATCACTCCTTAAATAGGCAATTAAAAATAAGTAAAGAATATTGTGAAATTAATGTGCAAAATAACGTGTTATGAAGGAGCATTAAACAATGAACATTTAACCTCAACCCTCCTGTGAGTTAACCTAAGAAACAAAACATGTGCAAATTATTACTTTTATCTATCTGCTGTCTGGATGCTGTAGTCAACTGCTGGCATCCTCTGTGAGACTGTTGTTTCGATTCTGAATCTGGAAAGACACAGGAAGACCAACATCTTTCGCTTCTCAAATGACGTGAGTTACACAAGACCCGTGATCTTCCAAAGGTCAGAGCACAAGATCTTTTCTCTCAACAAAGAGGCTGCTCTGTTCTGCTCTTGTGAAGCAGCTGTTGGCTCAGATTTCAGTTTATTCAGACACAATATGAGCTCTAGACAAAGTCTCAGGCTACATAAATTAATCTCAACTACTTATCACTTCCCCTCCATCATTTTTCTTCTTCATGAAAAGAAACCCTTTGTGACCAATCACAAGTGTCTGATACAACCTCTAGATAAGATCAGGTGTCAGTTAGTGCTATTACAAGCCTTTTCCAGAACCCCTTGGTCCTTGAAGGATGATTTTTTTCTTAGCTCAGGAAACAAAATTGGTCAGCCACATTTTGCTGACAGAGCTTGCAAAGCATTGGGAGCTGAAGGTTTTAACCTGAGAAGTGTCAAGTGGTTTCTGCTACCCATGTCCAGCTACTACCTTCTGAATCCCTGCATTACAGCCATGGGAAGGTCAGAGGTAACATAACGCATTTTACTTGTGCAGCCATACACAGTTTCCACTGCATTTGGTTTTGTTTTAGCAGAAATTACCTGAGCCAAAGGCAACTTTTCTTTTAACCTGCTTTTGCAAGCAAATCTGTTTGCCACTGCTCCATTGCTAGTGCCACCAAGGCACTCTAGCAGCCTCTTGCTGCGGATCTGAAGGGTTTTTCCTCTCAAGCTACTGCTTGTGCAGTGTAAAAAATATACTTGCAAAGCAAAGTGAAAGAATCAAAGCACTACCAATATGATTTATGCTCCTTGTCCTTGATATATCTCCTATTATGGTTTCCTCTTTCCAGCCTATCACCTTCCTTCCTTCAGGAGGAACATTTGATAGTGCCTTACTTTAGGTGCTCTTCTAGTACCTGAAGGGGCTACAGGAGATGCTCCAGAGCACAGCAATACCTGTTCCAGTGTCATACCGATTGTTCTGGAGTGCTCAGTAAACAACCCCAGTCACACACAGACCCAGCACTAGACCAACCAACTGGGCTACAGAGTTTGCTCCTTACTGGGCAAAGGGCCCAAACCCAGTTCAACTCTGCTGTGTAGCCAGTCCTGAAATGGGGCCGATCTGCTGAACATGTCAGCTCAGACTGAGTTTCCTTCCTTTCCTTCTTGATAAAATTACCTTTTAAGCTCCAAATCCTCAATAAAAGTAGTGATTCGTTCTACGCCTGAACCTCCTCAGCAGCCTCAAAACCAACAGCTGCAATACCTTCCCATAGACATGTCCCACGTGTTCCCCCCTTAACCCAATGCAGCACTGGCATTACCACGCAACTACAGGCATGCACTGAACCCTAGCAAGGGCTGAGACACAGGCTTGACTGAGAAATCCCTCTTTGCAGCTCAGTGTCCTCAGCTTGTTGAGATGACACCCAGCTTGCAGCTGGTCACTGCAAAGCACAGTTTGCTGAACCAGTATTAAAGAGGTTGAGTCCCTTCATCATGCTGGGCTGAACTTCTCTTCCAAAATGGGTACTTTTAACTGATTTAACGTTTACCTGATTTAATGCTCCAGTTTGTCATGGAGTGAGTATGTAACGAGGGGGCTGATAAATCTCTTCATGAAGGTTTGCTTCTGAAGTCCTATTGACCTGCATGTTTGCAAGTCCAGAGCAGGGAACCAAGCTGTATGCCAAGGTGGCTACAGAGCAGCTTGTGGGGAAAGTAAGAGAACAGAGGCTAGAAAAGCAGTTGAAAAGGTGGATTAGTATTTAGAAGCACATTTTAGCTTTGAAAAAGTGTGGATTTGGGGGAAGTCAGAGGGTTCCCCCCCTTTTTTTGAGCAGCACTTCCAAGCAGGCCCTTTTCCCTCCAGCACAAGCAGTAAGACTGAAACCAGGTCCTGTGTGAAACACAGCCTTCTGAGCCCGTTGGTGTTTACTGCTGTATGCTGAATCCAGAGCTCCTCCTGGAGGTTCAAGGAGTCCAAGCCATGCTGCTGACAGAGCTCATCACTGCTGCTTGTCTCTAACAGCAGAGCACGAACCACCCTACGTACATACAGTGTGTATACAACAGGCAGGCATAGGATAATTACAGTAATCTTACATACACAGTCCTAGCTGACTTCAGTTAGTTCAACAGCTTCACCAAACTACCTTTGGCAAGCTGAACCTAAGCACAAAAGTAAAGATAATAAATCTGGATATATTTACACACTAAATATATCTGAAGAGTTACATTCCTTTTTTTTTTTCTTTCTTTTTGGAGGAAAGGATGCTTAACTCAGGGGGTGGAGTTAAGTAAGGGGGGATGTCCATATAACTCCTACTAGAACCTACAAAACACTCCTCTCCCAGTCAGATGGTACATCTTTGGAAGCTGATGTCGTAGCAATGAAAAGTATTAAGACTCATTACCTCCATGGGAAAAGTCAGCTAGCTCAGACCAATTATCCTCCCACCTCTTCTATTAAATTTAGCTCACTCACAAACCATAGAGCCTCAATTTAGACACACATTGCTATTCAGTGTGTGCCTAGCTGGGGGACAGAGGGAAGTTAGCTAAGCATAAAAGTAGAACATGAAAACACGAGGACGTGTAGCATGCAGGAGAGGAGAGCAGGGGAGCTCGGGGGCCATGGTGCCATCCGAATTGTACAGGGGTGTTCAGAAATTTCTAGGCACATACTAACATTTTACAACTCCATCTGCAGCTATTGATCCCAAGAGTTCAGTGATGGTCAGGTAATTACCTGTTGAAAACAAAAGAATAAACCACTTAAACTGTGATCAGTCACATGAACAATGCAGGTTTTCCCTACAGTGCACATCTGACTGTACAGTGCTACAATGGTGGGTCTTGTAATGGTCTCTGCAACACGGTCAGATGTGAGAAAATACGACAGCTATATTAGGCTTCTAGTATTTGCCATTTCTTAAGATGCTCAGGCTATTCGCTGCTGTTCAGTCATTTTTTAGACTAAAGCTTGCTCCTTATGTTTCTAAAATAATAATTTCGGTTCTACATCAGGAAAAACTGAGACTTTCTCGTCAGAAACACTCACCATCCCTGCCCACGCTGTCTACACGCACACAGCTGTACACACAGCTGCACGTGGACATACGGTAACAGTTCCTTGAGGTTTTGTGATGAAGGCTTTAGGCTCCATAAAGAGGTAAAGATGAGGTGCCCAAGCAGTCAAACCCTCTCCACATCAGATAATGAATGTTGGTCTTAAGTCACTGCTCCAACACTGTATACATGTGCAAATATACATGTATGCATGCACAAAAAGTGTGAAATGCTATGCACGCACACTTTTAGTTTAAGATTCTAATGAGCAGCATTAAAAAGTGCATTATTTTATTTGCTTCAATTTAGCCTTGCCTGTAGTAATTTTTCTTTTTCATGTTTAAAAGACCTGTCTATTCTTCTTTTCCACTATGGGCTGGAAAGTGAAATACATGCATTTATGAAACAATGAAGAGATCATGGGTTGGGGGTGGGGAAGCGAAGTAGGTATTTTGGACGTGTTAAAATAAAAGAATCACTTGCTAAACAACTGTTAAGTGTGAAGGAATGCAGCCCAAAAAACACAGCATATGCTGTTTGGGTTTTTTAGTGTTTGGTTGTTTTTTCAAACCACACCACCTTCAAAGAACTCCTGGATTCTAGCCTGATGCTGAACGATTAATACATTAAAACAATATTTCCTAATATCCAATATCCTCTAAAGAGGATGACAGTGTAAGGAGAGTACTTACAGTCTTGCCTGACAGGAAAATAAATTTAATACAATCATACAAGACAAATATGACACCAAAATACTTATTTACAGCATATATATATTAACTCTCTTTTTATTGATACATTTCCTTCCCTTTTAAAGATATCCAGATTAAAAACATCCAAGCCTGTTCAGAGAAGAAAGCTTTCTCAAAACAAGTAAGAAACAAGAAAGGAAGCAGCTACAGTGCACCATCTGCTGCCAGTCCTCTTGTAAAATATGTTCCAGTCAATAGACAGTACATTTACAGAAACACGTTGACACTGTTCACTCTCATCTGCTTACATACTAAACAAATACCATCTTGGCACGAAGAGAGATATGTTCGAAGAAGGAAGAGCCATTTGTCATACTGTCGTCTGAATTTATGAAGGAGAGAGCCACCACCTCAGCTGAATTAAGCCTCTAGAACCCCTCTGCTTTTGAAGAAAAGCCGTCACCTACTGCCTCCCAGACAAATCTGTCAACAAGCACTCCTGTTCTGGAGATCCATACTGTATTTTGGTGTGCACACATGCCTACAGTATCCCTGAGTATAGCATCACAAACCACTCACATCCCAGCCTGTAAACTGGTATGTGACTCTCTCCTCCACAGCCACCAACTACCACACACAGGCTTTTATGGAAGCTCATCTGAATGACCAGTTTATTTTCTTCACCCTTCACATATCTTGTTCCTAAAGTGTCTGGTCTGAAATCAATAAGCTGAAGTTTCCCAGGATCAGCACTTGGCCAAAACACTGCTGAAAGTCAGCAACCAGATGCTAGCTTGCAAAGGAGAAGAATTTGCCCAGATTTCCTCACCCTTGCAGAGTGTTCACATACAAAGTTCTTACATAAAACAGCAGGTCCACATTTTCCAAAGCAGACTGAAAATCACTTTAGTTTCAAGCTGGAAGCTTAGAATCCTATTTGGGCTAGCTTGTAGAGCACTTTAAGTATACCAAGTGCTATGCAAAGTGCCAAGTATTTGAAAACTACTAATTCAACCAAGAACAGATGCTAGAAGCCAACTTTTCCAAGCTAAGCACAGGACTATGTTGGTATGGCCTCACATTTAGAATACTAGATGTGTCCACAGGCACATGGCCAGCCTCACACAGTGGTGCAATCAGTGTACATTAATACTTTCTGTACCCAGTTCAGAGATCTGCATAAACTACATACCTTGAAAACAGGGTTCCAGCCAACAGGATTAGCAACTGGATTCTAAGTAACTCCAAATACTTGTTATTTTATTAAATATGCCTGCTCTCAGCTGGCATCTCATCCTGAATATCAGCAAGCATTAAAACTGAGGAACATTTTGTTAGCCTTTGATTTCCTACCGAGAGTTCAAAATGTATTTTTAAATTTAAGGCAGGTTGGGGTTTTGTTGGGTTTTTTTTTCGTTTTGTTTGTTAAAAAAAAAAAAAAAATTAAAATTGCATAGTTCCAGGTTTTCTTCACTCAGCAGAAAGCAACAATTTTTCTGGTACCTCCAAACCTTGGGACAGAATTAACACACTTGTGTTTTTTCCGAGTAAGAAATGCATCCAAAGGAAAGTGGCAAAGCTTGATTGTTCTTTCAAATGGATGCAAACCAAAATCAATTCCACTACAGAGAATAAAAAAGTCCTGATAAACTGAATCTCTCCACAGGGTTTGTAAATGTGGTGTTTCATCCACAAACTCAAGTTGAAAGGTTTTGAGCATGCCAGCATGCCATGTCCAGAAACACACATTAGCTGATGCTTAACCTAAAATCTAAGAAGCTGAAGCCTATTGCAGCCTATCAGTGCTGACCACCCAGCACATCATAGCCTAAAGCCCACAACAGAAGGAGTCAGTCTTCCACTGAAACAGAACTACAGAAACCAAGTCTCTCACTATACCCCAAGTGGTTCAATCATCAGCAAATTTAAATTAATATGAAAACAAGAGTGCCTGATGTCACTCTGCTTCCCAAATTCCTCAGAACTCCACAGTGTTTTACTATTTGTGTGACTGACAGCAGACTACTAGCATAGAGCCTAAGTTTCATTTAACAGAATTTGTTGGTACAAAGCAGCCTATTCAATTCTTGTATTAGAACAGTGATTTCTCTATATATGTAGTAGTTTAGCACTCAGAGTGGCTGTTTTTTCCTCAAGCTATAAAGTTGTCAGTTGAACAGTAACACATCAACTTTACAACTAACCCAGAATCAGCTTTTAACCAGGGTTAAAAAGGCATTTTGAATTCAACATGCTTGTATTATTTCCATTCAGAAACTGAGGAAGAGAAAAGAACTGAAAGCTCAGAAGATTATTTTGAAACTGTGTAATTAAAAATGTGTTACTAATTGCTTGAAGGATGGGTATTATCATAGAAAGTGAAAAATCAGCCTAGAAAGACACAGTAGAGTAAAACAAAGGAAGGTCAAACCTCTTCCGGATCTTTGACAGGGTTAACAGAAATCAGTTTTGTTTGGAAGAGATCTATAAGAACTTAGACATTTAATTTTCCCCAATCACTGTAAAACTATTCTTTAACCAAGAGCAAAATAGTTCAAAATACAATTCAACCTGACCTACAGAAGTGCAGGGAATATTGTGGCCAAAGTTAAACAAAAATACCTATCCCACTTCAAAAACCTGCAGAAGAGTCTCCTCTTAATATCTAGCTCATCATAAATTGCTCCAGGCACACTGTTTAAATCTCCATGTCTAAATGAATAGCTATTAGCTCTTGGGCTCAAAGGAACTTGCAAGTCAGAACATGTATAAGGCTTCTTTGCTAATATTCAAATAGTCTGAACCAAATAACCCTCTAGGATAGTGCCTTAATGACTTTAACTTTTGCATTTCAACAACAAATCCAGCTGTGTGTGAAGGTACATAGGTTTTACAAACCAGCCAGACATAGTACAACATCACCTAATAAAAACTGACGCTGATAACAACACAAATCTCTGGCCAAGGCTGAAAAAAAGTTTGATGCTTGGAGTTACAGCAACTATTGCATTTTTTGTTTATTTCTAAACTAGTTTTGTAATAATGCAGTAACACTATTCTTAGCAAGATTGGCCATAAAAAACCAGCCTTCACAAAATGAAACCACAGTATATCAGTAGTTATAAAACAGCTTTACAGCTCTGTACATCTGCACTGTAATGTTCAGTGCTATAAAAAGACCATGGTCTTATGAAGCCCAGGCAGCAAGCTTCTTCATTTCATCTTCATCCTCTGTTCTCTTCCTGGTTGATGCTGCAAAGAGAGAGGAACAATAACCATCAACTAAATGTGACAGTCAGAGCCATTTTAGTTGTTAGCATGAGGACTGCCATAGTGCTTCTCAGTCTAAATATCTCAGATTAATTTATTGAGTAGCAAGCTAAGCCTAGGTAATACAGTAATGAAGCTGATGAGGGATGCAACTACTTTGCTCCCACTGTTATCTCAAATATAACCCTGAGATTAACCATATGGGTCTGATGTAACTCAGAGCAATCCCAGGCACAGCCACAGGTTGGGCAGAGAAAAGATTCAGAGCAGCCATGTGGAGAAGGACTTGGTGGTGTTGGTCGATAAGAAAGTGAACATGAGCCAGCAGCATGCGCTCACAGCCCAGAAAGCCAACTGTATCCCTGGGCTGCATCAAAAGGAGCGTGACCAGCAGGTCGAAGGAGGTGATCCTGCCCCTCTACTCTGCTCTTGTGAGATCTCACCTGGAGTATTGTGTGCAGTTCTGGTGTCATCAACATAAAAAGGACATGGAATTATTGGAACAAGTCCAGAGGAGGGCCACGAGGATGATCAGGGGACTGGAGCACCTCCCGTATGAGAAAGTTGGGGCTGCTCAGACTGGAGAAGAGAAGGCTGCGTGGAGACCTCATAGCAGCCTTCCAGTACCTGAAGGGGCCTACAAGGATGTTGGGGAGGGACTCTTTATTAGGGACTGTAGTGATAGGACAAGGGGTAATGGGTTAAAGCTTAAACAGAGGAAGTTTAGATTGGATATAAGGAGGAAGTTCTTTACTGTAAGGGTGGTGAGGCACTGGAATGGGTTGCTCCATCCCTCATGGTGCTCAAGGCCAGGTTGGACAGAGCCATGGTTGGCATGGTTTAGTGTGAGGTGCCCCTGTCTATGGCAGGGGGTTTGGAACTAGATGATCTTAAGGTCCTTTCCAACCCTAAGTATTCTATGATTCCTACTGAAAGGCTCCCACAGAAAATACATTTAATCTCTAAGAGTTGTCACATAAAGCAAGTGTCCCCAGGCATGCTGCCAGCTCTCTCATTGCCACTTGAGCAGGCACAACTGACCGATCCCTGGCTGGCTGCACATCCTGCTATCTTTCAAAATAGCACTGAAGAGCTCTGCATGTGCAGGTCCAGCCTCACTGCATTTTAATGGGAGCTGCCGTTTGTTAAAAGGAAGACATTCCTGAACTGTCTTTGTTCAGGTGACATCAGTTAACCAGTCCCTAACCTGCAAGTGCAACTGGGTCACTGTGCGACTAGGGAAGATCACTATGACTTGCTCCATTTCAGTTTCTTCAGTTCTGAAGTTAGGAAGGTAACATGTATCTCCAATGAGAAATACTAACAGTTTTTATTTTTCTATTGCTGTGTAACAGTAAGCACGGAGTTTCAGAAAAGACAAGCTGGTTTTGCAAGGCCTTAAACTATAGAATTGTAACCAGCTAATTTGGCCTGAAGCAGCCATACAGATAGATGAAGCAGCAAATTAAAAGAAGCACATGGAGATGGCCTAGGTTTAATAAAAACGTCAACTGGCACAGCTAGATCTGGAAAAGGATGTATGAACAAGTCATAAATGCCCAGACTGCAACTTGCACTGGGTTCTCCGAAATCTGTTTTTTTTCTTTTTACCAGCTGTTTTACAACTGACTTCAGTAGATGAGGCCACAATCCCAATCTGAACATTTAAAACTGCTTCTCAGGATTTAAGTGCTGTCTGCTAAAACAGATGCAAGAGTCACTTAGCTGAACTGGTCTATGTAACCTGTTCTGCAGCAGAAAGCACCATAAACAACCTGTGTAACATGTGTGCTGTCCTTACCATCAAACAGTTATACTGTTTTACTAGCATCAGTACACAGCAAGTCTTTCAGCTGGCAGAGGACAACAGGGACACAGTGAAAGCTGTAGTAAAAGTCAAGTGTCTCTGGCTTAATCCAAAACGAACAGGGCAGAACTACAGAAAAAGAAGGCTACTGCTTAATACCAGGAATAAGTCTGCTCTGTAGAAAGCAAGCAAAGGAATGACAATATTTCTTTAAATGTGTACTTCCTGCTGCTTCCTTAATTTCTCATTAAAATACCAGTGGTAAATAACAAACCACTACCCTACAAAGCTGGGTCTTTGCGATGCAAAGATTTTCAATATAGGTCAGACTCCAATTTAAAAAGACTAAGGATTTAATTGTAAAAAAAAAATAAAAATAAAAAACGTATTCCCTTTCCTTGGTAATCTCACTGTTCCAGGGGATGCATCAGTACATGCCCAAAGCCAAGTTCCCCGAGTTTGTCTCCCCAAATCTACAGAGAATTTAGTGCTTAGTGCTAAATGCTTTCATACAGGAAACCAGAATTCCATTCTGCTTTTCCTGATAAATGAATACAAAAATAGGAACAGGAATCTGTAATACTTTAAAAGTTAAACCAGAGTTAAGTATATCTTTGAAATTCTCTCTTCTCCTCACATCATGGCTTAATCATGAGAAATGTAGAATGGCTAGCAGGCAGTTTACCAGGGCGAGAAGGCAGCGATGTGGATGGAACACTTGGCAACCTGACATCTCTCATTCCCTTGTTCAATTCTTCTTGCTCCAGTTCTTCTAATTCTGCCATCAACTCATCCTAAATTCAAGGAAAACATTATTTACAGTTTTACTGCCTTGACAGTGACCTCAGGCAAGGGCACATTTAATCACCATGAAACAAAGCACTACTGAAACAAATAAAAAAGACCAAAACCAAAACAGTTTACACCTGAAAATAAATATGAAAAACCAGCATATCACAAGTATGATTTTTTACTAAATTTGGGTGGTAAACCTCAATTGAAAGTTGTAAGAAGGATAATGGAAGTTAGAAACAGGACAAGGAATAAAATTAGAAAAAAACCCTGATAGCAGTGTAATACTTATCAAAAAGGCAAACACGGGAAAAAGAGAAGTCTCACTGCCATCCTCAGTTTTGTTCAAAACTGGATCCTGTAGTCTTTAACAGATTCCGATTTTAATGTGCAATTTCTTCCATTTTAAAAATGGTTTCCACTGCTTACACAGTAGGCTGACATTGCACATTATGCTTCAACCCTATCACACAAATCCAGGATTATATATGATTTCAAAGAAGAACTAGAATCAGAGCTGTCCTTGTGGGTCCTGTTATTCACTCGTGAAGCATGTAATACACTTGGACTTCTAGCTGCAGATCAGCTGATCTGATCCACTTGCAAAATACTAAATAGAAAAAAGGCTATACACTTTTTTTAAAAAAGCCTATTTGTTGGCTGGACTTTCCCAAAGAAAGGAAGCTAAATATTACACATTTGTAGAGCAATGGACTTTTGCCACATTAATAGTTTAAAAAGAAACACTTGGCAAAAGCGGCTGGGGAAAAAGTGGCTGTAGCAACGTGAGATCTAACAGGTACTGAAATAGGCTTTGCCTACCCATTTATACCTAACTTACCACCAATGTGGAAGTTCAAATGTTAACCACATAGTCACTACAGGCCTTCTCAGACTTACTTTCTCATGTTTTTATATTTTAAGGCCAAAGAAAGGCTAGTTTGCCTACCTGACTTAGTTCACAATGCAAATGCTGGGATACCATCTATAAATTTCAGCATCAGGTCAATAGCTGATGATGTTCAATTGACAGCTGATCCTTCAAGGAAATGTGCAAGTTTGGGACCCCATATCTAACTTAGGCATTTAGCTGAAGAGCAAATGTGCCTGTACTTTAACTGCCCCAGGCAGTGCTGTGAATGCAAGCTTCTTTAAAAGTTAGATGTCCAAGCTGCTGTAAGGTCAATGGAAACAGGTAATACTGAAGACCTCTACATGATCATCTAACACCCTCCAATACCAAATTAGTCCTTACCAACCTCTGCTGAACACAATTCAGAGGTAGTATCAGCCAGAAAAGACTCTCTTTAAAAAAAAAAGAAAAGAAAACCATGATCACGACTACTACAACTTTACCATAATGATGTAGTGTCTAGAACATTTGCTATCAAAGTGGGACAAGTTATTCTCATCCTCAAGCATGGATTTAGCTTTTATTTCCCACAACTCAGGAACTACTTTACAACTAGGCTGTGGAGTATTGCAATAGCTATAACGAATCTCCTCTCTCCTCTTATCCTAGGCCAAAAAGAGAGCGGGGGAAGATATGTGAACTCTCAGGTTCTAAGCTTTGTCCATGGGAATGTATTTCACATCACAAGCAGGCCTTCAAGAAAAGACTGGCCTCCAGTAAGCATCCTACTCAGGAAGGACAGAGCTTTTTTGCATTCTTCATGAATTACACTGTGTCAATCCATAGAGAAAGAACACTTAAGTTTCTGTGTCAGTCTGGAGCAGTAGAAATTACATGCTTCCATGATCTCCTTACACCCATGGCACACATATTAAGAGGAAATCCAAGTGTGTGGTCAAAACGTCCTTCAAAAAAATAAAATTGTCATCCCCCAACACAAATCACCTCACAATCCAGCAATTAAGTCACTGATTCCAGTGCTCTCAAGCTGAAGTGTCCTGGAGACCAAACTTTCCAGTTACTGGACAAGTGCTCCAAGTATCAGGCCCCAATACAAAAGCAGGTGCTGATAAAATGATGCCCTACGTGACAGTGGCTTAGTCTCCCAGAACAGGAAATGTGCCCATCAACTTAGACTAGTATTTCTTAGGAACTGCCAGGTCAATCTACAACATGCTTACTAAGTCTAGACTCCTACAGTTCAAGCAATGATGAAAAGTAAAAGACACTGTACAGCTGTTTGGGATGACAGTGTTTTTCAGTTGTTTGAAACTCAGTTTATACAGGTCAAATCCCATTCCTTATGCCAGTAACAATTAAACTGTTTCTTGAAAAGTCTATTTACATTCGAAGTGGAAAAATAGGAAAGCAAGTAATGGGAATAAAATACAAAGAATCATTACTGTTCTCAACAAATTATAACTGCTGAACGAAACCTCCCTTTCCCCCAAGTCAACCTAATGGATCTACTTCTGCAGAAAATCTGGAACACAGGGAAAGCACCTGCATTTCCAAGCACCAAAAATGACCTTTAAAAAATGGTCCAAATATTCAGAATTGTGAACAGTTCATGGCATACAAATATGCACTTAGTCAAATGGATGCCTATTTGGAGCACAAAAAATTATATGTTTCGGTGTCCACTTGTAGCAGTACAAATCACACGTTTTAGTGACCTCCTCCCATGGTACAAATGAGAATAACAACTACAGGAGTGCAGTTAAAGTTGCCTTTCTTAAAATTTATATACAAATAAAAATATGTAAACTCTAAAAATATTTCTATTGCATAGTTATGTTATATATATTAATATATATAAATACATATATACACACACATATCTATCTATAAAAAAGATGTATGTGAGAATAGGCAAACATCCTTGATGGGGTAAGCTAGAACCAAGGAATTTCATACCAACACCTTTTGAGAAACAAACCACCAGAACAAGCCACTAGACAACAACAAAATAGCTGTGGAATCATTTAACAGCTAAAACTCGCAGGCCTGAAGTACTAACCTCATCAAACTCATCACCAAAGGCAGCTCGGTTTGAGATAGCATCTGAAATTTCCTGGGCAACATCTTGCTGTTCAGTGATATCTTGCATTAAATCATCGATTTTGTTCAAGTCCCTGGCAAGATAACATAGGAACATTTTTAAAAGATAGTTCATCATTCAAATCCTACAAAAGAGACTTTGAAAACCTTGAGCAGACTCTATTTTCTTTTTATGCCATGGCTGCATATAAACCGCAGAATTCACAGGGAATAATTTCGCTCACCTACACCTTAATGTTTCCTGGCAAGCTTCTGTGTGTTTCAGCCAGTCAAATTTCTTCCACTTTGGGACTGTAAAAAAAGGTCAAACTGCAGCAGTTTGTGTCTCTCTCTCTCCCTCTCTGGGCTTCTCAGCCAAGAGTCACATCCTCTGGGCAGACCCCACCTCTTTCCTGAAGTTAGCATCTCTACAGATGGATCTTTTTTGTTGTTAAACTGGAGGGAATTTAACAGGACTATACTCCATTTTAAATGTTCCCCTTATTGTTAACTTCATTATTGTTTCAGTTCCTGTTTACTTCTCCCAGAACAATTTTTCTCATTTAACTGTTTATTCAGGCAGGAAAACAGCTCATGAAACATGGGACATATAAAAATACTACACAGACAAAAAAAATGTCCCTCTCCTTTATCCAGGTCTAATTAGTACTTTGAATCACACAGCCCAGCTTACAGACTTTGAGAAAAATGTCCACCTGGTTTCTTCAACTAACTTTTCTTCTGAAAAAAAAAAACAAAAACAACAAACCAGGGGCAGAGGCCAGTCTCCACTGCCAAGTCAGACTTAAGAAAAAACAGGTACTACATGAATCTCTCTAGTTAAGCGAGCTTCCTTCGAGACTAGCTGTTAAGAAGAGACATTTTTTTTTGCCAAATATAACACCACTGCATCAACAGCATTCCTGACATTAAATGCCTGAGCCAAAAATTAAGTCAGAACAGTTTGATTTCATAAAATATTCTTCAGTGATGAAACAGCTTGAAAGAAGTGAGTAGAGCTCAACTTGAAAGCTATTAGTACTTACATATTTTCATGTACTTTTTTCATGGCTTGTGCAGCATAGCCCATATTCTTGAGCACTTCTGTGTTGGTGTGGGAATTCTCCAACGCCTCTCTCTGGAACTCAATGGTTGAAAGTGTCCCATCAATTTGACTCAACTGTTTCTCATATCTCTTTTTTCTCTTCAGTGCTTGTAAGGCAGCTGGAATGGGAAGAGGCAAAGTGCACTGTGTATTTTTATAGCAAAATGCAAGGACAAGAAGTTCAGCACCAAGCCAACCTGCAGAATTTATAATTCTCACCCTCCTACCTTACTAGTAGCGAGACAAACTTTGACCACACCAGATCAGCAGCCTGTTTATCACCAACATGCTGTTGCATGAACATGCTGGGAAGTCTCTTTTAGATTAACTCCTTTGAACACCACAGGGAAGAGCATCTTCTTCCTCCACTGCGGGAGATCGTGAACTCCATCCTGTGCACACAGGCAAAGCAGGGAAGACGGGGAGGAAAAAGAAAAATGTCAGAGCGAAGTCAGAAAGGAGGAAAAAGAGGAAAAAGAAAAGAAGAGGCTGCAAAACGTAAGTAAAAACTAAGGAAGACAGTGTAAGAAGATCTGTCATGATAACCACACCTCCATCAGCACTGTTTTCTAAACTTCGTCTCAGCAGCAGAAACTGCCAGATGCAATGGAAAGCCCAAAAAGCCTAACAAAGCAGGTCGTTAGATCAGATGAAGCCTCATTTCTGTGGCTTTCAGCTTCATCTATTTCTTTATAATCACTTACGAGCATGATCTTTAAACCCTAGAACTTGAAAACAGATAAAACTTTGTAAACACAGCCACAGTCAAGTCCAGCTACTCCCTATTAACTTTGTAAATCACTGAGATTAGTCTTTTATATTTGCTAAATTATGAGCAGCATACTTTGCCCCGAGTAAATCATTACCAGAATGAATGCATGTGACACAGAGAAGGAGAAAAGAACTTTCTCTTGGCCTCTGGGTGTGAAACACACACGATCTTGCCACAAGCATTTCCTGATCACTGACTGTCCTTTCCAACCTACACATGTGCCAGGCAAGACAACAAACAAAACCAAGAGACTGAGTTAACCCATAGCTTTTTCAATGCTATTAATAGCCATGCCTTTTCCCTTTTCCCTTACATTCAATTTTTAAATCAGGTTCAGAGCCAGCAAGCAACCGCAGCACTGCAGCCCCCCAGACTCAAAAAACAGCAGCAATTACTGTCGCTTTCTTATTCGAGTAACTGCCCACGTGCAATAATACTGAACCTTGACACTGGGGTACACAACTTCGCAAATGCAGTTAGGATCCCTCCAAGAAGGGGCATAGATTTATGGTGTGCAACAACACACTGAAAAAAAAAAAATCTAGTGCTTTGTTGACATATGCTTGAATCAACATGGTCAAGACTGCTCATTGTTAGCTGTGCGAAGACAAGCATTTGCACAGGCTAAGAGCAACCTGGCTTAATGGGAGGTGTCCCTGCCCATGGTAGGGAGGCTAAAACAAGATGATCTCCCAGCCCAAATCGTTCTATGATTCTAGCACCAGCAGTAAAATGTTTCAGGACAGCAAACCACAATCACAACAGATTAATGATAGTATTCAAATTCAGGGTTTTCCCAGGTTTTGGGGGATGGTGCAAAGATCATGCATACACTGAAAGCATGAATGCCAGGTGATGTCATGTAAACTGCAAATGTGAAAAACTGTAAAATTCTCATTAGCAATTCCAAAATACACCAGTTTGATTTAATACCAAATATTCTTTTTACATACTTATTTCCCTACTTATTTATGCTTATTATTGTTAGTATTAGGACACCAACCACTTCCTTCCTTAGCTTCAGTTGAATCAAAATTTGATCTTAGGATTCTTATGTTAGGAAGACAGAGATTTCAGGTAAATTTAATAGTCTAAAACTGTGCATAACACTGGCTGTGCCAGGGAGGGCTTCAAAGCCCTGTGGACTGAGGAACACTAACTGGCTGGTACAGAAAGACTTCCATTGGGGAATATTTCCAGTTGTTTTTCAGAAATGGGACTCTGTAATGGTGCTGTTATTACTGACTGCTCAGAGAGAAAATGGATTTCCTCAGTTACATACAAAGAAGTTGTTTTCAAAATCCTGAAGGTTCCTGTATTAACACTTAATTAAACCACACCCAAACTAAGAAACCATGGAAGAAGCTGAACTCCAAGTGACTTCACCTCTTCGTAAACAGCTTTTCCCAATCACTGTAGTGCAGCGTATTTAATTCTCTTTAGGTTTACCAGTGACTTATAGAACAAAGCACTTCACAGGAAATCAATTCATATTCCTTCCTTACCAAGACATAATAAATTCCCACACCACACTACATGACTTTTCTCATTTATATTAAATGACTGCCCTTCATTATGCAGTTTTGTTATAGTAGCTTCTATAGCTAAGATAATTTCCTATTTGAAATGTATTTTTCTGGTTTACAGATTATCATGAACTTTAAGTGCATTTCTACTGCACATACAAGCAGGTCTAAGAATGGTTCTGAAAAAGGGTGTAGCCCATTCCAAAGATTTCAACGGGAGACAGCCCAGGAAGAGTCTAAACAAGGGTAGAGTGAGGAAGCAAGTGTATCTAATACCAGAAAGAGGTGGAGGTCTTCTTCCAGGGGGTAAAAAAAGCATCTCATACACTGTCTCTGTTGCGCTCCAAAGAAGCTGATGCAACTCCTGCATTTCAAAATGAAATGATCAGCACTTGGCTGGGCTTTAGCACATTTCCAGCAGGCAGGAATAGAACAGAAGCTCACTGAATAGGAAACACTGCTTTTAATCTGCGGTTTCTAACATAAGGGGTGGAACATCAGTAGACTAATATGTCAGTTTAAGTATGCATATTAAAGAACTACTATTATTAACATACAGAAGGACTCTTCCATTATCAGTACTATGCTTCATTAGGAAGCAGAAATGGCCAGCCGGGCAACAGTAATCCTGGATACATTTAATATCCAGATTTCTTAAGCAAAGAACAAAAGTAGTGACACAAAGATCTGTGGCACCCTCCTCATGGTTTCATGACAGATCAGAATGAAAAGACAGTTCACTGATATCAATACCTTTACCTGTCAAGTCCACCACCAACACCCATTAGTATACGAATTACAGATGATTTCATCTTTTGAAGTACAAACAAAAGCATGGTCTTTTAACCCTTAAAATTCCCAGGGGGGAACTGGTGAAGAAGAAAGTTCCTTAAGGAAATATAACACCCCTGTGAAAATACTCACTCATTCTCAGATACAGTTCACAGACCTCAACTTCATTCCTGCAAGGATTACAACTTCTGATCTCCCTTACACCACAGACAACCAAAAGAAGTGCTGATGAGGTTATAAAAAATTATACCACCCTAAGTAAACTCATTATCAGCATTCATAATCCTTAAAACCTTGAGCAGGAAGCCACATACAGTTACAACTGAGGGGCTAATTCAAGAACAATAATGAATTTGACTTGTTATAACCACTCCAGTTCATGGCAAGACACCTGAAATGTGATCATGAAGATCAGAGAACAATAGCTGTAATTCACAGAACAAAGACACACGAAGGGCTTCCTCATATCTCTCTGCCAGAAATCCTCAGCCCCAACCCGTCATACACCCTGCCACAGGCATGATGGCCCTGTCTGTGCTGAGGTGCAACTACTATACTGTTGTTTGCTTTCAACAGCCTTCTGGTTACAACTAACTCACTGAAAAGGAATGCTACATGGCCACATGAGCCCTGTTCATATGTACCACACAACATATTTAGCTACATCTACTTGTAAAAGCCTACCTGTTACTCCAACTTTCTGTATTGGTTTTGTCCTCAGTGGTACTATGTGGCTTTTCATGGTTAAGATTTAGTCCTATTCTGGATGGCTGCTTTTAACTTTATTCTTCTCAGTTAGCTTTTTTTTTTTTAGGTTCTGTGAAAGACTCCTGGCTGAACCAACACCCGGTCATGTGTGTTATTTTCACAGGCATAGGCACACTTCAGGAAATGCATTTCCTTTTAAACAGAGTTCTCAAATACTCAGGATTACTTTATGTCCTTTGAATTTTCCTGTATGATCTTCAAAATAATGAAGATGAAAGGCCAAATTGCACATGGAGTTGGCAGCTGTGAGCTGGTTGAAACTGAGATACCCAAAAAAGTACAGCAAGAGATACCCAAAAAAATCATGACTTTGGATCTGGAATGAGGAATTGATTAAAAGGCAGTGGTAACTGTGAAAACAGATATTGCTTATCATGACATAAGCTCTGCAGAGGGAATTCCAACACACATACCTGTTTTGAAAACCCTTGAGTGATCTGGCTACAGAAAGATATGAATGGGGAATACTGGAAATGTATCACAACAGGAACTGCAGAGGTACTCACTTCATAAAGGAGAAGCCAAAAATATTTACATGATGTTTCACATCTATTAACATAGCTAATGTGTTACAGCTTTTAAATCAAGTTAAGCCTACTGATGTCACATGAACCCATTCAAGAATCATCTGAACTAATGAAAAATTGCTGGTGCCTGAATCTGCTCTCTCCTGTGACAATATTACTGACTCAGACTCACACACCTAAAATCAAATGGGATCATGCTAATTTGGTGCATTTTCTATACACAGACACATCTGGCTCCAGTCTTGGACAGTCCCATTTTGGTTTCCATAGGCTTCTCCATAGATGGAATTAAGAAAAATCAACATTAAAAATTACCTGCAAGGTCCCTTTGAAAGATTCATTTTAACAAGGCAACATAGATTAAAACTTTTATTATCTCATTTGTATGTTTACATAATGCTACAATATATGCTGTTTAGCACAGATTTCCTGTGAACTATATAGTACAGTATAGCAGCTAATACACTGTCACATGTAAATCAACAGCAATCAAACTGTAAACCAACTGACATATCAAATGAAGAGGTATCATTAGGGATTTAAGTTCATTCACTAGCCTGCTAAATTCAAGCACTTCAGCACATCAAGGTTAATGTCTCTTGTTACTCCTCTGACTGTACTTACACTATCCTATTTTGGCTTTACAACCATTTCTGGCATGAAAAAAATCCCACTCTGCACTTTTTGCTCTACTCCTGTCTCTTTACTGTTCTTAGCTATCCAGTCCTGAGCAAACAAGATAAAAGGGAGTTATTTTTAACCATGATCAGCTGAACAATCCAGTTTGCAGCATAACTCCACAAATAATCACACAAGTAAAGCACATGGGGAACTGCATACTGAGCACAGCAGCAAACACAGAGATCTGGGAGAAAAGCTTCATATGTCAAATGCTGCACGCCTAAAGCACAAGGCCAACAAACACCTGAACCAGCATCAATCAGCCAAGTTAAAGGAGAAGCAGATCCGCCTTCTCCCAAGAACAAGTACTCATTCCTGCCTATGCACCACCCTTTCATTCAGAGGTACCCAAGCACTTGTGCAGCTGCCGAGACAAACAGGTAAATGGAACTTAACCTACTCTGGGTAAAAAAATAACCCAGCCACAAAACCCCACATTATACATCTGCATCCAGCTTTCTGAAATACACCCTTCAGGGAGCTCTGACAAGGAAAGGCATGGAGCATTTCTTCTTCCTACAACTATGACAGCTTAAAGTCCAGGCTTGGAATGACATTCCACAGCAGTGTGTCTGGATCTAAACAGGAACTGTTACAGTCACAGGAGCTGCCCTGTTCTCTTGCATCCACCCTGATGTGCACAATGAACCCAATCCTGGGAGCTATATGGTCACTTTGTCCCACAGCAAATTAGTTCTCAGCTGGATCACCTTCCTGAACTAGCTCACTGCATTCACGCACAAGTGCCAGTACCTGAACAAAGGGACGAGACACTCCAGTTGCAGCCAAGGAAGTACAAAGTGTGGGAATGGGACAGGCCTGACAGCTCCCTTGCTGCAGAGCAGCAGGCTGTCATGCTGCTGAACTGGCTTTACTCCCTCTTGACTGACCATGCCTTCAGATCTGTCCCATCTTAACACATGCCTTTAGATCCTTTCTAACTAAAAGTTAGTTTATCTGCCTTTTGCTAATAATTATTAACAAGTAAAATTATTACAAGTAAATTTATCAACCAGATAAATTATTACAAGTATTTGATTACCCCATTAAAGAGCTAACCAAAACACCTTTAACACACAATTCTTCACAAATTCTAAGTTACATCACAGTCATTTGTTAAATTATCAAGCAACAGAGAGAACAGATGAAAGAGCTACTCTTGTTATGCCGCAAACTGTTAATCCAAAATGTTTTCCTTCTGTTTTGAAGTATGTAAAGAAAAATAAAGCTCAGAGTAGACAAACAGGTCTCCAGGTAACTTTAGAAAGTAATTTACTTATTTCTCAAAGTCCTGTATAATCCCTAAGACATTGGGTACCATCATTCCCTTTCCAGACATAACAACGTCAGTATAAGCAGGATCCAGACCTTACTATCCCTTAGTATCCTCTCCTCTGCAGATAACAGCAGACCAGTAGTAACAAATACTCTGAATTATCATTCATTTTTTAGTGGTATCATGTACTTCCTATATGATTTGAGACAAATCACTGAATCACTTTGTTCCTCAGTTGCCACCAAGTATACTTTCCAACTCTCACAGTGGATATAACCTGTTTTCATCCATGAATATACTGAAGATCCTCATGTGCTTCAGCTCGTTTACTATCTGCACAACCAATGCTCAAAACCCAAGCTGTGATCCCCTTTCCACCTTGAACAGAAGTACTTCACACAGTATGCATCCAGCTGATGCCTGCATTGACTGTGATGCTAAGCACAAATGAACGCATGACACAGGGAACCACAGACAGTAAACTAGTGAGGAATAAAGCACCCCCTTATCATCCCACCACAGTAAATCCACAACGCCTTGAACACCAAGAGATGCCCAAGACTAAAAGCCATCGTCGTGTCCCAGCGTACACGCATCACGGCGATGTTTGCTTCAAGCCCACAGCTGAACCACCAAACACGCTGCGTACCTGGAGAGCGCAAGCAGCAACGGCCCATGCGAGACCTCCTCTTAACAGAGACCACAACCTGGAAGAGTCTGAACCTTGGTATTTAAAGCCTCCCAAGTCACCCGGCGGCAGGCGGAGAGCAGCGGGCCCGGCCGACCCCAGCTACTGGGACTCACCTCGCTTGTTCTTGGTGCCGTGCTGCCGGGCCAGCGCCAGCTCCCGCTCGATCCTCGTCTCCAGGTACACCTGCTTCTTGCTGAGCATCTCCTCTGTCTCCCGCAGCCGGGCCAGCGCCTCCTGCGGCGAGGGCCCCCGGCGGCCCTTCGAGGCGGACGAGCCGCCCGCCTTGAAGAACTTGGAAATCTTGCTCATGGCGGCAGCTCCTGCTCGGCACCCACCGACGAAAGCTCCGGCCAGGCCGGCCAACAGCAGCCCCTCCGCCCGCCCGTGACGGCACTTCCTGGACCTGCGGGCGGCGGCACAGCACCTGGCGGCGGGGCGGGCCCGACCCGGCCCCACCCTCAAGCTGCCCACCCAGGGGCGGCTCCGCCGAACTGCTGCTGCTGACGCTGTCTGCAGCGGGCCTCAGGCGTGCCCCCTGTCCGCGCCGGGGCGAGGGGCGTGAGGCGTGAGGGGCGAGCGAGCTCTGTGGGGCTACCCGCAGCGCCCCAGGTGGGGCGGGGTGCCCACGCTCAGTTTGTGCTCCCCCCCATCATCTCTCACTGCTGTGCAGCAGGAAAGAGCACTCTGAGGGGATTGCCGGGGCAACGCGCCCCGAGCCCGGGGGGGCTGGTGACACGGGCGGAGTGATTCCAGTGACACTTAGCAGCACCATCCAGTGACAGGAGTGCAGAAAGCCGCGTTCCCGTCGCCTTTCCCTATGGGCCCTGCTGGGGGGCTGGCGCTACCAGCCGCACAGATAAAACACACCAAGTACTCTTCCCCGACAACAGCAGTCTGACGCACGAAAGTCACCGGCGTCGCGGCTCTGGGCGCACGGAAAGCCTGAGGCTCCGGTTAAGCCGACACAAGCTCTCCAGCCTCCGTTCCCCGGAGCCCGACGAGGCACCCACTCCCACAGCACTCCCAGCAGCTCCGCGGCGAAACCACGCCCTACCGGCTGGGTTCCAACGCAATCCCCTCACGGTCCCCGCAGATCCCGCCCGCAGCTCCGCTAGCCACTCCCCGGGGCGGTGAACACATTGCGCACAGCAGCTTCGGCACGCCACACCACACGCCACAGCACGTTTTGGGTCCTGGCAGCCCCTGCGCTCTCGGGCTCGGCAGCGTCCTCGCTCTGTCCTCCCCAAGTCCCCGTCTTTGGGCTGCGTGGAACATGGCGGAGCTGGAGCTAGGGCAGCACTGCGGGGTGGCGGATTGCAGACAACTTGGTAAGGGACCGCACGGTGGGGACCGCGGGCAGCCGCTGATGGGAGCGCTAGGCCGGGGCCGGGGCAGTGAGGCTACAGTGGCCGTGAGGGGGTTGCGAGGTGTTTCCCCCTTGGAGCGTCCTCCGGCCTGCTGCAGCCCTGCACGACCCACTGCCAGGGCCTGTCGCTTCAGCTGTGTCACTGGGCGGTTTGTCCCTGCTTTGCCAGCCGTCATTATGCTGTTTTTCCGTTCTTCACCCTTGCTTGCCTTCGCTGATCTCGGGAAATTATGTTAGGGGAATGTAACCGTTCAGTAAGAGGCCGCAAAAAAATCTTGGAATGAAAGCTTTGTGGTGCGACCACTCGGTCTTATAGAGGAAGTGACCAAGATCTTTGGACTTGAGATTTGCAGTCCAGTCTTATGGTGGTCCATTAAGACCAAATCTGAAGAATGGAGAACTGGAGTAATGACCTGGAGGTGGGTGTTTGCTGCCAGGGGTGATGAGATTTTATCGGTAGGAACTGGTGGGGGATGTGTGCAGAGACTTAAGAAGTATGTGCAGTTTAAATTGCACAAAAACAGTGTGTGTGATATGAAGGACAGAGAGGAAGGAGCAGGATCATCAGGACTGTTAAATGGAGGAGACTTTAGGCTTTTTGGAAGAGGTATCATCTCCTCCAGTTGGCAACCCATCTAATAAAAATGTAAATTGTCCACTTCTCCAGCAGTGAGTAAACAGTATTCTGAATGGTCTCACAATAAATTAATTTTTTTAGCAAAACTGTTAAGTTTGATGGCTAGCCACATGTTTCAGATTTTTATATTGACACACACACCACCCCTCCCCCCAATTTTTAAAGCATAGTGCCAGCTTCTGGAATATATAATTTACTTACTCGTATGTTTTTCAGTAATATTAACTAGGGGAGTTAACAGTGTAACTGTGTTACAAAAGCCACTTCTGGGTACTGTGTAGATGCAGTTACTAAGTGTCCTTGTAAAGATACCTACTTCATGGTACAGGTAAGCAAAAGTTAATAATGTAAAAATTAAGCTAGAAAGTATTACCAAATCAATGACCATGTTGTCTAAGTGAAAACAAAACTCTTTGTTACAGATTTTCTCCCCTTTGTATGTGATGGCTGTTCAGGCATCTTCTGGTAAGTTCGTAGAATCGTAGAGTATCTCAAATTAGAAGGGCCCCAAAGGATCGCCGAGTCCAACTCCCTGGTCCTCGCAAAACTAAACCATATGACTAGGAGCATTATCCAGACATTCCTTGTACTCTGACAGGCTCAGTGCTGTGACTGCTTCCCTGGGGAGTGTGTTCTGAGAGGGAGGTTCCCTTTCAGTGAAGAACCCTTTCATAATGCCCAGTCTGAAATTCCCCTGACACAGTTTCATTCCATTTCCTCATGTCCTGTTGCTGATCACCCAGGAGAAGAGATCAGCACTTCCCCTTCCACTGTCCACCTTGGGGAAGTAACAGACCGCAATGGGGTCACCCCTCAGCCTTCTCTAAGCTGAACAACCCAGGTAACGTCAGCCACTCCTCATATGTCTTGCCCTCAAGGCCTTTCACCATCTTAGTCACCAACCTTGGGACACACTGTAATGCTTTCATGTCCATATATTGAGGCACCCAAAACTGCACACAGTACTTGAGGAGAGGCTACAGCAGTGCAGTGAAGAGGGGGACAGTTGCCTCCCTCAACTCTTTAGCTATGCTCTGCTTAATGTACTCCAGGGCACAGTTGGCCCTTTTGGCTGCCATGGCACACTGTTGACTCATAATTTGCCATCAACCCTGACCCCAGATCTGCACTCCATCCTCTTGTCCCCCAGATTGTATGTATAACCAGGATTACCTCATACCAGGTGGAGAATCTGGCACTTGCTCTTGTTAAATTTCATATGGTTGGTGACTGCTCAGCTCTCTAGTCTATCCAGATCTCGCTGTAATGCCTCTCTACCCATGAGGCAGTCAACAACTCCTCCTAGTTTAGTATCATCAACAAACTGACTTAATGTACATTTGATTCTTGTGACCAGATCATTTATGGAAATATTAAAGAGCACTGGCCCTAAAATTGAACCCTGGAGAACCCAGTGGTGACTGGCTGCCAGCCTGATGTAAACCCATTTACTATTAACTCTTTAAGCCTGACCTGATCACCTGTTGCTCAGCCATCATACTATGAACTTGTCTAGCTGCGTGCTGGACATTTTGACGAGAAGGATACTGTAAAAGACAGTTTGCTAAAATCTAAACCCACCCACCACATCTGCTGGCTTCCCTAGGTCAATTAGGCAGGTGATCTTGTCATAAAAGGAGATTAAGTTAGTTTTCCTGTAAGATTTCAGTGTGACAGTTGTGCAGACCTAAGTGTTATATAAAAGGTTCTGTGACTCCATTCAGATACATTTAATTAAAAGTAGTTGCTTCTTTGAAGTTGCCACTTTCTTCCCAAGCTGCTGTTATGGAGCTTTGAAATCAGTGGGATTATCCTTAGGATACAGGTAGATTATTTTGGAAGGCATCTAATTTAGGCCCTGTTTTGTACTGATTTGTTTTTGGTGGAGGGAGCAGGGTGTTCTTGTAGGGGAAAAAAAAAAAAGAAAGTTTCTTCCAAGGTTCAAATCAGGGCTTGCACTTTGATTTACACTTCAAATTAGCAGAGGCCAGCTGAGATCAAATCAGATTGACTACAAGCAGATTTCCTTTTTAATGTCAGATGCCTTCAAGGGATTTCTGTTGCTGTGGGAGGTGATTCAAAATCCATTAAAACAGACAAACTCCAGTTGCTTTGAGCTGAATTCTTAAGCATGCTAGTGTCCTATTCTCTTGAAATGGCAGTGTTCAAGGCCAGGTTGGACAGAGCCTTGGGTGGCATGGTTTAGTGTGAGGTGTCCCTGCCCATGGAAGGGGGGTTGGAGCTAGATGATCTTAAGGTCCTTTCCAACCCTAACTATTCTATGATTCTGTGATTCTGTTCTATATCTTGGGCCATAAGTTCGAAGATCTAAATGTTTTACTTAGGAAGAATATGATCAATCCATTCACGATGTTAAGTGCATAGGTTAAAACAAATTTTGGAGAAGATTCATTATTTAACTGAAGTGTTGCCATGACAAAACTTGTCAGATCATTCTTTAAACACTTAAATGTTTTCACATGGAGTTTTCTTTTACTGAAATGTATATAACATTGTGATATTTTCTTCTTTTGCCGCAAAGCCTTCAGCACAGAAGCCGGGATGCTCATGGGTGTTCTGAGGTAATCTAATAATATATGACTACCTTAAAATTCTGTGTAACTAAACCATCTATTTCCAGATAAGATATATACATACAGTGTATAATTATGAAATATTTAATATCTCATTGAGAATGTGACAAGCTTAAAAACTATTAATCTACTCTTTTTCTGTCAGAAGTAAACTGAGTTTGATTAGGATGATGGTTCTTTTTCTAACTGTGAGCTAAACTTAACCAGGACAAAAGTAGGAGAGAATTGCTGGACTAGTTTTGCCCACAGAATGGAGCTAGCACAGTTCTTTTGGAAAGCTGGGATGGTGACTTTTATCTGTAATATCTGTTTATTTACACAAAATATTTTGCACTAATACCTAGGTGAATATAAGAAACAATTCTATGAAACCAGATCAGCACAGATCTTACCCATGCTCATACAAGGACTGTAATGGAAAGGAGCTTTTGCCAGTTTTATGTCCTTACTGTGAAAAACATTTTTGTCTAAGGTGAGCAGAACAGAGTGTTTAAAAACCAATACTCATTCATTAGTATATGAAAAAAGTACTAAAAGTTTTGCACTGTTGTTTACAGACATCGGCATCAGTCAGACCATGAATGTGAGAAACTGGACACACCAAAACCTCAAATGGCTGCCACACAGCGGCTAGTTAAAAGTATTGTAGGCAAGTACAGTGGTTTATATATTCTGCAGTTTTCTTCAGAAGGTTATTTGAGCTTGTGGCCTCCTCTGAGGGTTCAGATTTAATCAAATAAGAAGATTTCCTTGTTTAAATAGCTCTAAACTCACATGTCACTATCTAATTTTGTTCATCTAAACTGAGACAACAGCAACATATGTCTATAAAGAGAATTTTTAAAGATTAAATAGGGCTCAGGTTTCTTTCAGAATTACGCCCATACAAAGGCTAAGAAAATTGGGGCTGTTCAGCCTGGAGAAGAGAAGGCTGTGTGGAGACCTCATAGTAGCCTTCCAGTATCTGAAGGTGGCCTACAAGGATGCTGGGTAGGGACTCTTCATCAGGGGCTGTAGCAATAGGACAAGGTGCAGTGGATTCAAACTTAATCAGGGGGAATTTAGTTTAGCTATAAGGAAGAAATTCTTTATTGTGAGAGTGGTGAGTCACTGAAACAGGTTGCCCTGTTCCAGTTGTGAACACTCCATCCTTGGCAGTGTTCAAGGTCAGGCTGGACGGGGCTTTGAGCAACCTGGTCTAGTGGAAGGTGTCCCTGCTTATGGCAGGGGGGGGCTGGAATTAGATGATCTTAAGGTCCTTTCCAACCCTAACCATTCTATGATTGTTATCATTCAGGATACCTGATATCATGACGTTGGGAGGACATGAAAAGGATGGGAACCTTGGAGATGTAATGAGGCCAAATAGGCTAATTCCAAGATATATTACAGAGACGGCATGAGTCATCATATTAACAGTAATAATATTGTTCTTAGATTCTAAAAAAAGTGAGGAAGCAAAAAGCAAAAAATGCAGAGGACCAAAAAACAGTGCAATAGCAGCAAAAGTGGCATTAATGAAGCTGAAAATGCATGCGTGTGGGGACAAGTCCTTGCCTCAGGTCAGTAATGTTTGTTTTCAGTAGTGGAATTCTCAAAGGAAATGGAAAGCTTTGTAAATATCTTGATTTTCATCTAGTTCTCTCAGCTTGATTTTGGATTTAATTCCTCAAGACCACAACCATTTATATGTATGTTTCAGCCTGGTACCCAAAAGCAATCTCACTACTCTTAGATCTGTTATAATGTGTCTCTGGAATTTGGAGCAGTCAGGTCAAATTCCTTTATTTTATAGGAGAAATTTTATTTGTCTGCTACACAGGTGTCATCCAAGACTGCAGAAACAGACAAGTTCATTAATGTTGCAAGAATTTTTATGTGGGGATTCCTGGTACAATGATGACAGCAATCACAATTACTGTTTTCCCACCCAGGCTGAATTTGTTTGTTGGGGCATCACAGTGTACCGTGGGGCCTTAGCATAAGAATGTGCCTTTTAAGTATGAGTTTGGTAATTTGGAGGGTCAGGAGCGAGTATGCCAACTTAGGTTGGTACCAACATATTTTCAGGAACAGGTTCAGCTATGCACTCAGAATTAGCATCTGAAGATTGAGGGTGGTATAAACAATACCCACAGTTTGATTCATTACCCAGTTGAGAAATTATGTTTGTGAACTGAATTACATGATTATCATCCCGTTCTTGAAATAGTGAGAAAGAGGGTACAAATAAGGGTAAGTATAATACAGTGGGTGTTGTGATAATCTTTTTACAGCTGAGGTTTCCGTAAAACGATGGTTCCTTGGGTGAACTCCAGGTTTGTTCAGGCCAAAGAATCTGTCTAAGTACTGTTCAAGGACCTCAAGTGAAAAGAAATTACTCATTCTTGGGCATTATCCAAGCCTCAGTGAAAGTTAAAGGGAGTCTCCATTTAGAAACAGTTTTCCATATGCCCTTTTCTCAGGGCATATGTGACAGATACTTTAACCATCAAAGGGTATTTAATAGGAACAGTTTCACCCTGAGAAGAATGATGGGCTGACAGTGGGGGTTTTGGATGCATTATGGATTGGAGAGCAGGAAAATGAGCTTGTTCCACCAGGCATCCAGTCTGCTGGTTATGTAGGCATCAAACAGCTTCAGTTAGGGCTTTACCTCATCCTCCTGTATTTAAACTTTGTTCTAGAGCTCATTTTAGTAGACTATTACACTTCTTAACTGTTCCATTACTTTGGGGTCTGTGGGACCCTGGAACACCCGGGCAACCCCACAGTGTTCACACCATTTCTGGATTTATTTTTAAATTAGTGCCATTGTCAGAGTGCACAGCAGAGGGCATGGGAGGGCATTTCCCTAAGCATGGTATTATTTCAACTCCAGTAAGGATATAACGCCAGCACTCGGGTGTTTGAGGGAGAAGTCTGACAAGCTATTTACCAAGTGGACCAAGGGACTTACTTTCTATCCCCCCTATCCATTTGGTCCCCAAAAAGGTGACTCCTGGCTGGAGCCTTGGTGTTGTTTCTTCATCAGTTGTTTCTTCATCAGTTGTTTCTTCATCAGTTGTTTCTTCATCAGTTGTTTCAATAGCCCAGTCACTGTTGCCCTGTATCTAGTTCACAGAATAGCCACACCAAATATATGTAGGTTTCCTGGTTCCATTTGCTATTTTCAGGGGGGGTTCATGATATTTTTCTTGGGTGTTTTTTTTTTTTTTTATAACTTGTGACACTGTTTTTCAAGAGACACTTTTTCCAGACTCACTATCAGTCTTTAATTTGGTTATACCAATTCTAAATCCTTTGCTGATAATTCACCTTTATATTTCTTCCTTTAACCTTTCAGCATATCTGTTCTCAATTTTCCATACTGCAGCTAATAGCCAGCACATTCCTTCCATCTGTCCTTCTTAACTTTACACATATATTTCCATTTTTTAAAACTCATTCCATATGGCTTTTGGATTGTGGCTTATTGGCTATTGCCACTTGTTGGGATTTTCCCATCTATTTTTTAAACCCCTTTCTCCAGAGTCCCATTTACTGGGAAAGTCAGTCATCACTCTGACCCAAGGGCTCTGCCAACTACACCAATTTATTCTGTCACCCAACAACGTGGGGACAGACATGTTCTTTCAGGGATCCCTGGCACAATGATGACAGCACTAAGTTGTTGTTAAATCTCTATTGTTTTAACAGAATTTGTTGATCAAAGGAGCACAGAATTTTTATAATCACAGTGTAGCACAGTTTTTTAACTGGTGTAGTGGATTTTATAGCACAGCTTAGCTTATTGTTCCTGATCACCTGGATCCTCTGCAGACTGGGTCAAGTGTTACTACTTGGTGTGCAGTATCAATATCGCAGTCATCTTCATTGGGGACTGTAGTGATAGGACAAGGGGTAACAGGTTAAAACTTAAACAGGGGAAATTTAGATTGGATATAAAGAAGAACTTCTTTACTGTTAGGGTGGTGAGGCACTGGAATGGGCTGCTCAGGGAAGTTGTGAATGCTCCATCCGTGGCAGTGTTCAAGGCTAGGTTGGACAGAGCCTTGGGTGACATGGTTTAGTGTGAGGTGTCCTTGCCCATGGCAGGGAGTTTGGAACTAGATGATCTTATTCTATGATTCTATGACTTGAAACATGTAAAAGAATACAAGTCACTTACTCAGTCCTTGGATGAAGCAGACGACAGTGGAAGCGTCCCTGGCCACTGACTGGGGGTTTTTCTGTCCAGCAGCAGTTCTGGTCCAAGTCCCACTTAGGGCTTGTAACTGCTTGATTTATGGACAGTGATCTGTATGCTGCTGCACTTCCCTGTTCTGTGACAGGCTCATCACCACTGGCTTGGCTGGGTGCCTGGGACCTTCAAGGCCAGCAAGGATGGGAGTAGTCGTCCTGGTGCCCAGGGACCTTGAGGCTGAAGGGGACGAAAAGGGGAGAAGTCTGCCTGGTGCGCAGGACCTTCAGGGCTATCAGCAGAGAGGGAGTGGGACTGATACATGACCAGTTTGGTCACAGAGAATTGCTATATAAAATGGCATTAGTTATACCAACGTTATTACCAGAGTGTGTCAGTCACAGGGATGCTTTTCACGCTGAGTAATGAGAGGCTTCTGACGCAGATAGGACACAGTTTGCACAACTCTATAGCAGTCATATTGGGCCTGTCTCATACACAACTTAGCTTTTGTTCTGCAAAGCTCCATTTTTATTTCTACTACTTAGATATAATAGGCATATATTGCATTGCTGGATGAAGTATGAAGGGCCTGAGGTTAGTTGTTCCTGCCTTTGGGTTGTAATAGGGTTTTGACAGTTGCTTTCAGCCTTTCATTTCTTTGATTTTCAAAGTTATTTCACATATTCCTTTATTGTTTCTCACTACTGTGGCCAGTCAAACCTGGTATTCAAGTCTTTTCCACATATCAGGATTATGTTGGGTTTAGAAACTCCTTGATTCTTTCATCAAGAGTTTCACTTTAGATCTGTACTTATACATCCTCTTAAAAGAACTGTATTTAAATTGGTTTTCACCATATTGTTACGTTGCAGCACATCACGTTCAGGCCCATTAAATTTATTTATAATACTGAGAACATACTATGTGATAGTGATAGTTTTATTGTTAGGTTTCATCTTAGCAGAGTGCATTTAATTACTGTTTTTAAAATAACTACAGCTACGCCATTATTGAGTCCTCTTATTAACTTCTTTTTTTATACTTTGTTATGCTTAGAAAACTGCTTATGCAGAAGTTGTAATACAAGGATCTGCTTATAGCATTCATCAGATAGCATCACTGTAATAAATATGTGCTGGAGGGAAAGTGATTAATTTAAAATATTGTGGAACATAATTTAAAATTACATAATTCCATAGTGATGGAACGCCTTATCCTTGGTGCCATCTTAAGGCATATCAAGCATAAGAGGGTTATGAGGGGCAGTCAACATGGCTTCACCAGGGGGAAATCATGTTTGACCAATCTCTTAGCCTTTTATGAGGAAATAACACGGTGGATGGATGATGGCAGAGCGGTGGATGTGGTCTACCTTGACTTCAGCAAAGCATTTGACACAGTCTCCCACAGCATCCTCACAGCTAAATTGAGGAAGTGTGGACTGGATGATCAGGTAGTGAGGTGGACTGTGAACTGGCTGAAGGAGAGAAGCCAGAGAGTTGTAGTCTATGGGGCTGAGTCTAGTTGGAGGCCTGTAACTAGTGGAGTGCCTCAAGGGTCAGTACTGGGACCGGTATTATTTAATATATTCATCAACAATTTAGATGAGGGAACTGAGTGTACTATCAGCAAGTTTGCTGATGACACTAAGCTGGGAGGAGTGGCTGACACGCCAGAAGGCTGTGCTGCCATCCAGCGAGACCTGGACAGGCTGGAGAGTTGGGCAGGGAATAACTTGATGAAATATAACAAGGGAAAGTGTAGAGTCCTGCATCTGGGTAGGAACAACCCCAGGCTCCAGTATAGGTTGGGGAACGACCTGTTAGAGAGCAGTGTAGGGGAGAGGGACCTGGGGGTCCTAGTGGACGACAGGATGACCATGAGCCAACACTGTGCCCTTGTGGCTAAGAAGGCCAATGGCATCCTGGGGTGTATTAGAAGGGGGGTGGTTAGTAGGTCGAGAGAGGTCCTCCCTCCCCTCTACTCTGCCCTGGTGAGACCCCATCTGGAATATTGTGTCCAGTTCTGGGCCCCTCAGTTCAAGAAGGACAGGGAGCTGCTGGAGAGAGTCCAGCGCAGGGCAACGAAGATGATTAAGGGAGTGGAGCATCTCCCTTATGAGGAAAGACTGAGGGAGCTGGGTCTCTATAGTTTGGAGAAGAGGAGACTGAGGGGTGACCTTATAAGTGTCTATAAATATATAAAGGGGGAGTGTCACGAGGATGGAGCCAGGCTCTACTCAGTGGCAAACAATGATAGGACAAGGGGTAATGGGTATAAACTGGAACACAAGAGGTTCCACTTAAACTTGAGAAGAAACTTCTTCTCAGTGAGGGTGACGGAACACTGGAACAGGCTGCCCAGGGAGGTTGTGGAGTCTCCTTCCCTGGAGACATTCAAAACCCGTCTGGACACATTCTTGTGTAACATTTTCTAGGTGTACCTGCTCCGGCAGGGGGATTGGACTAGATGATCTTTCGAGGTCCCTTCCAATCTCTAACATACTGTGATACTGTGATACTGTGAAAAAATCCACCCTGAATATATGTAAGATATTGTTAAAAGTGACTTCCTAATTCCAAAGCTAGTAAACTCTAAAAAGTGTAGTACAAATTACTGTATGCTGATTTCTCTTACTATTCATTTTCTCATGTGGATATTAATTGTTTAATCATCCACAATAGTGATAATTCTGACTGATAAATTGAGCCTATTAATCTCCAGCACCCTCTATTTAAATTGCTAGACTCCTCCTAGCTGCCTTCTGACTACCTTGTTCTAGTTCGATAAGATTTTTTTGAATATGAATTTTCTGCCTCTTATGCACATCACTTCTCTCATCATGATTATAAAGAAGATTGACACATTTTCTTGGAGGTGCACAGGAAAAGGACAGGGGGCAATGGGCACAAGCTGCAACATGGGAAATTCCAATTAGATGATAGGAAGAAAAATCACAGTGAGGCTGGTCAGACTTTGGAACAAGCTCCTCTGAAAATTTGTGGAATCTCCTTCTCTGGGATGTTCACAACTTCTTTGAGTCTGACTTGGATCAACCTGATCTGCCTTTACAGTTAGGTCTAGCTTTAAACTTCCCCCTGCTTTGAGTATGGTTTTGGACCACATGACACCAGAGGTCCTCCTTCCTGACCTTTCTTATTCCACAATCAGGAAAATCAGGCTATCTTAGAAATACCTTTCCCTTGGCTTCTTTATTCAGATTAGCTTTCTGCAGATGATTGTTTCTTTTAGTGTCAGACCTGATACGAGTTACATACCTGACCAGCTCAAAACAGGAGGGCTATGCTGCAAAGTAGCATTAGTTGTTGGGTCCCTGCCCTACTGGTATTTTCTTGGATATGGCACAGAAATTCCAGGAGGTATATCCCATAGGTAGGGGTGCAACAGTAGAATGAGCTGGTTTGTGAGTTAAGTTCCAGTGGACTGGAGGAGCAACTGTAGAAAGTGTGGGGCACTGATAGCAGTTGGGTGATGTTGGCATGTGTCCGTAATAGAATGGCCACTGTGTTAGCTGGTTTACAAACTGCCATTTACATTTTGGCAAGATACAGGTCCTGCTTCCATTGCCCCTTTGTAATATTCCTAGATGTTAAAGATTTTCTTGTGTGTGGGGAGCCTTCAAGTTTTGAGAAAAATGCACAGATTGAAAATCAACCTCAGCTTTATGAACACAGCTGGGGAAAACGTAGTTCTGTATTTTTCTAGGGAGGGTCTATGTAAATCATTTAAAAAGAAGACATCTGTCTTGTTTGATCATGTCTTGACTTGGGCTCAGCAAAAGCTGTTTTAACTGGTGAATACATCAGTCATGCTTGTGCTGTGTCTTCTGTTGAGTGTCAAGAAGAAATAACGTTGGAGAAGGGATTGTCCCGATCCCCTTCAAAACCTTTTCCTCACAGGTTACTTTTATTTTGGTCTATCTGATACTGAAAAAGTGTTTAGCACATAAAAGGTGGGAAAACAGGATGAAGGATTAGCTGGCCATGACTGGGAGTGTTGGTTTGTGAAACTGGCATTTCTGGTACAGTGAATTGTTCGGTTTTAACCGCCTTTGCATTCCAATTTGAGACATTATACTGCTGCCAAAAGACAGCGCTGCTTATTTATATCCACCTTCTTCTCCCCAGAGTAGTTATTATTATCCAGCAAACCCAGGGCAGACACCTTTTCATGTCTCTCTATATGTAGCAGTCTAGCTGTGGGACTCTGGCTCAAGAAGATGTCTCCCTGAACTTCTCCCAGATGTCTCTCTGAACTTCTTGTCCATCATGCATGTGCCTGCAGCTGGAGGGGATTTGACTTGATGATCTCAGTCATTTATATTCTGCAGGAAACTGGGGCCTTGGCTTTGATGGAATAGTACAAGTTTGAGTTAGTAATTTGGGGGTTGAAATTTAAAGGTTTGTTTTTTTTTACTGAAAAATTGTTAATGTGTATGACTGGTATTATGTGCTGCTTCTGTGAATAATTTTTTGTTTATTTTTCATGTTTTTCTAGACAGAAAGAATTTATTTTCAAGTATTTTTGCCAAAGGGAAACAAAGAGAAAAGCAAGCCCATGTTCTTCTGCAGTAAGTGGAGTATTGGCAAAGTAGTAGATTTTGCAGCTTCCTTAACAAGCCTTAAAAATGACAACAACAAATCAACATCCCAGGTAAATCAGTAATAATAACAAACTTTTTCCAGGTTGTTGGATTTTGATTTTGTTTTGGTGGGTTTTTTTAACCACTTAGTCCCTCCCCCACCCTACTTCTTGCATCTCAAACAGGTAAATCCTGATGTTAATTTCTGTGCTGTTTGTTTTGCAGAAATTGAGATTATGCCATGCTGCTTCTGGAGAAGCCTTGCCATTTGAGCACACATTGGAAACATGGCTATCTGATAAAGACTATCCATTGTACAATGGCGGAAATATAATTTTGGAGTATCTTAATAATGATGTTCTATCTATAGAAGATACAGAGTCATACTTTAGTTAATCAGTAAATTATCACAAACAAAAAAAGATTTTTTAGTTTTTATTTTTTTTAGAAATGTGGTATTTAACAAAACCAAGTCCAGTTTTATTCTAAAGTCACTGGTATGCCAGGGTCTGTCCTCAGTTGTAAAAACGGACTTCCCATCAATTTCTCAATTTTTTGACTGTCACAAGAGCTATGTCCTGAAAGGAAAATTAGTTATATTATTAACTAATATCACAAATACTCACTTTCTATAATAAATTCTTGCTTTATTTAGCTGTATCATGTCAATAGTTTTTTCTTAAATTTTATATTTTATGTAAATTATGGGAAAAGTATGTATTAAAATTGATAAATAATGAAAATGTAAACTTGCAGTATATCAGTTCTCTGAAGGAAAGAAACACACTACACTATTGCAGCATCTTTTCTGTATTTCATTGAGTTTGGCATCCAGCCCTGTCCATGCCCCTAGTCCATGTTTTCATCTCATAATAGTGTAACAACATTAGAAGGAAAGCTTTTTGAAATGAAAGTAAATTCACACAGATGTCTGTCTTCTATTTGTAAATCTCAGCATTATTTTGTGATTAGAAGGAGGATATGAAAAGAGAACCTGAAATTATCCTTTTCTTATTCTTGTGTAGAAGAGGAAGAAATATGGTAAGAGAGGAAGAAATACAGCTCAGCTAGAAGCACAGCATTCCACAGCTTGCATTTTCATCCTGGCATTTCCAACCTTACATAAATCCATATTGTTTTCTCTTCAGCAGTCTGGAGTATTGACTTACTAAGGTGTAAAGCTGTTGTTTACAGTGATTGTACGTTAAGTTACACCTCTGGGTGCATAAGTATAGAATTAGTGGATTTCTCAATTGTCAGTGTCTTGAAGGTGTTTGCTGCTAATGAAGAAGATTGTTCAGAATATCACTAGTTGATGTGCTCCAGTTTTTGGATGTTGTGGTAGATTTCAAAGGTGGACTGTAAATTCAAAGCAAATGTAACAAAGAAGATCCATAAGATTACTTTTACAGCTGTTTCAAATTACTGCAACATAAACTTGCAATGTTACATGCGGTTTTACAGCCAGCACTTTCCTAACCATAAGTTCTGATGTATGACCAAGGAGCTTTACTTCATCCTTCTTGAGTGGACCTGTTACAACCTAAACTCATTCTGCAGTGGCCTTGACCCTCTAAGCTAGAGGAGCAGAACCCTTTCAAAACTGATCCCTCTAATTTTCTTTAATCTGTTTACAATTTTTTAGCCAATGTTCTTCATTTGGGAGGAGCTGAAAAGACAATCCTACAGTGACAGAAAGGACCGTGTATGAACAGGTGTAAACAGCAGTGGAAAGCCTAAGCTCCATTTGAAAAGCAGTATACATTTATACTGCTCTGTGGTGCTGTTCAGTATGAGTGAATTACTGAGGCAAACCTCATTATCAGATACTAAATAGGTTAGCAAGATTTTCAGCTGGAATAAGGTGCAGCATGTAAGGTATGATCTAGTGGATTCTGAATTGGGTGCAGTATTCAAAGTGAGAGAAGTCTCTGCCTCCCCCAGCCTGTCTCACTGCTTGATCAGTGTGACTCACCTTTCAAAGCATTTTAAAAGAGAAAGCTACCTTTCTTTTTCAGGCATGGACCGCTTTCTTTCAGGCAATGATCTTCAAGTGCTGTTCTCATATTTGCAAAGATGTTTGGCCTGTGTGTGCACTGTGACTAGCATACTCAGTTAGTGCCTGGAGGTGTAACTGGGCCGCAGGGAGACTGAATGAATATTGTTCAAAAATGTCAGTATGATACATTTCAGGAACATTGTTCTGCCACTGCCGGAAGAAACTCTAAGGGGAGTACAGGAGGCATAAGACTAAGCAATATTGCTAGTCCTGTGGAAATGAAATTTTGCTTTGAAGAACATGAGGCAGAGAAGTGTACTCAGAGCAACAAGTGCAGGTGAACACTGCACCACAGTCTGTTGGGCAGTCACCAATCTGGATCTGGTGTTTTGGCTCATTTGGTTATCGTGTTCACTGAGAAAAATGGTCCTGGTTTTTCCCTAGTACATGCTTGCCTAAAAGGAACATTGTCTACTGTGTTACCGTATACCTAGATTCTGGTTCATTTGTACTGGTTTGAAAACAGCCATGCATGATGTACCCATTCTAGGCACAGCTGCAATAAAAAAACACATCGCAATGAAAGAAGAGTCTGCTTAGCATCTTTTTCAAAGGTACACTCCATTGGCAGAACAAAAAAAGCATCATGGATTTCAATACTATCATGTAGTATACATTTGTAACAACTTAGGAGTACTGTACGATTATTATTATTATATATGTATTATTATATATTGATTGAAGTTGCATAAACCTCCCAAACATCTCAATAAGCATTTCGCTGTTGTCTTCTTTTTATTTACAGTACTCTTTACTGTAGGTGTAATATGACCTAGATACTGATAAATTGTTTTACTGGATATGGTGTGGGTGTCACACAAAGGAGAGTGCTTCTGGTTTCCATGAGGGAAAGGGTCTTCAGTGGCTAAATATTTTGTGAGTCAGTTACCTGGAAGCAGGAAGCACACATGCATTTCTCCACTTTCCCCCACCTATCCCTCCAGCCGCTTCTCATCTCCCTTTCCAGCGCAATAGGAACAGTTCCCTTTTCCCTTGTTATTTTTTTTTCCTCCTTTTCCTCTGCAATTCTCTAGTCATCTTTCTTTCTTAAGCTGCTCTGGTAAGGAATATGCATTAAGAGGCCAATCATTGTGGCACAACTAAGTCAGGGAAGACCCTCAAGCTGAACTTGTTCCTGCTGCTGTTACAGAACGAACAATACTTAGTGTAGCAAAGTCTGCTGCTACAGAACAGGGTAATTTTTTCAGCATAAAAGTCTTTTTCTCTATTTACCCCTTCCTTCTGCCCCTGACTTTTCTGCCCTAGCAGTTGCAGGCAAAATTATTAAAATAACATTTGTTGTGGATAGAGGGAAGATAAAACTTGGGATGCAAGAAGTAAAACTTTGGGGAGATCTCCAAGGTTTTACCAGGAAGGTTGCTTTCATCACTTGCCAGTTATTGCTAAGGGCTAGCAGCCCGTAAATAGCAGTACAAATACAGCAAGTCACTGTTGATAAGACTCCAAAAAGTTTTCACATTCATCTTATTCCAGGAATGTGTCTGGGGTTGTATACAGAAACTCATCCCACTTAGTTTTCAGAAACTGAGAACTAAAACTAAATTAAGCTAGACAGAAAAAATAATTGAGGACAGCTGAAAACTCCTAATCATCAACTCGAGGAACAGAAGCAGAAACTTTCCCAGGGCATCAGTATCTTGCCTAGGCTAGAATTGCTCACATTTCAAATGTTTAGCCTCTATGATATCTTTACCTAGTGTATACAATTTTTTGTTTTTATAAAGCTTGTTATCTTGGCACATTTTCATAGGGGAAGTTAAACAACTCAATCTGGAAAAAAAAACAAAACAAACCGACAACTCAAAACATTGTGGAGAAGACACCAACATTTGAAACCATTGTTAATTTTACGAGCTTGTGTTTAGAAGTAGCTGAATTATTTAACTTCAAAGTTAATAAATAAGAAGTTAAACTCACTTCTAGTAGATGCAAAGAAAATGTATGCAAAGTTACTTAACTGACAAGTGGAATCTGTAAAAAATATTTAGTGATTTTATAATAAACAGTATTTTCATCCAATCTATTAAAATAGGTAAATATCAAGCTTTTTGGTTGTTGTATCTGTATAGCAATTGTAGAGAATGCACAAAGTCAAGACTTTGCAAACATTTTACCACTGAGAATAATCTTGCTAGCAGCTCCTGGTCTTGTTCCAGTTCAAATACTGCTGCAAAATCACTCGGCATTTGTGATATACCCAAATACTGTTTGGAAACAGTTATGTTAGCATCAAGAGCTCAATTTTGCTCAGATAAGTGACCAGTTAAATCAGCCAGGCAATGCTGTAACAAATAAGAAATAACACATCACACTAAAAAAGCAGGCAGCAATCTCTCATACTTTTATTTTCATCAGTTTCCTTTTGTGTGTCTGTTTTAGAAAAGTAGTGTCATCAGTCTGTTCTGAAGACTTTTATCGATAGATCACCTCTGTTCATGTCACTTATCAGGTGTAACATACAAATACAGCTCCTTGCAGCTCAGTTCTCCTCGTAGTAGTTTCTTTCATTAAGTACAAAATTTCCTTTCAGTTGGAACAGAAACTGTGGTTTGGATCGGGAAATTCTTACACTTTTGAGGAGAGAATTCCAGGCATTTACTTCTACTGATTTTGGGATCAATGCAGAATTTGAAATCCCCTTATAGACCCTGTAAAACCCTTGTTGTAATGTTAAGTGCATTATTAATGTCAAAGAAGCCGTTTTCCATAATACTAGTGCAGTCCCATGTAACTTGTACTGAGAAATATTTGGCATCTTGCCTCAACAAAAGATGAATCAGAGCCAAAATGCCTCTTTCAATTGGCTGTATGCTTTTTGCATAATCTTGTAAAGAATGACTTGCAAAATAATTAATAAAAACACACCTTATCTCTCTGTGGTTCTTTAATGACTGTGAATACTTTAAATAAATAGGCTAATATGACTATTCCTGTTTATGAAATGGGAAGTAGGAAACATGGAAGGGTGCATTGACTTGTCCCACACAACAGCACTGCTGGGGATGGAAACCACATCATCACTGATGTGGAAGTACAAAAGTACTGCCATGTGACCTTCAACTGTGGGTTGGATTGGCACTGGGGAAGGGGATAAGGCTGCTTTTGGTGAGGTATATATTTTACGCCAGATTCAAGTCCTAAAGGAAACTACAACCCCTGTCCTGTTTACAGTAGGCCATCGTTTTACATATGACAGTAAATTATATCAGTTGCAATTTGTGAACACAAGACAGCACCTCACTGTTTTACTTGATGAAAGACAACAGGAGACCTTATAGCAGCCTTCCAGGACCTAATGGGGGCCTATAAGAAAGCTGGGATGGACATTTTACAAGAGCATTTAGTGATAGGACATGGGGGAATGGCTTCAAACTGAAAGAGGGGAGATTTATATTAGATATTAGGAAGAAGCTGTTTCCCTGTGAGGGTGGTGAGGCACTGGCACAGCGTCCTGGGTTCAGCAGTAGCAGTCAGGTTTCTCCTGTGCTGTGTTTTGACTTCCAGCCTGGGAACAGTGCTGGTGATACCGATGTTTTCGGTTGTTGCTAAGTGATGTTTACCCTGACCAAGGACTTTGTGAGGCTCATGCTCTGCCAGGGAGGAGGGGAAGCTGTGAGGAAGCAGAGACAGGGCGCCTGACCCAGGCTAGCCAAGGAGGTATTCCATACCACAGCACGTCATGCCCGGGGTGGGGAGTAACTGGGAGTTACCCGGAAGGACACGGGCTTCCGTGTGGGACTCGTTTCTTGGCCGGTGGTATCGTATTCTCTTCCCTTGTTATTTTCCCTTATCATTGTTGTAGTTGGTAGTAGCGGTGGTGATTTGTGTTGTACATTGGTTGCTGGACTGTTCTTGTCTCAACCCGTGGGAGTTGCACTCTTTCGATCCTCCTCCCCGTTCCTCTGGGAGCGGGGAAGGGGAGAGCCCCGGTGGGGCGGGGGGGATGGGGGGGGCCCTCGATTGTTGTCAGCCCGGCACCACTCACTGGGAGTGAGTGAACAAGTTGCCTGACTGGGTTTAAAGCATGACACACAGGTTGCCCAGAGAAGCTGTGACTGCCCCATCCCTGGCAGTGTTCAAGTTCAGATTGGACAGGGCTTGGATAAACCTGGTCTAGTGGAAGGTGTCCCTGACCGTGGCAGGCATTGGCACTGAGGGAACTGGCTGTGTGGCCCATGGCAGGGAGGTTGGAACAAGGTGATCTTATAGGTCCCTTTCCAATCCAAATTATTCCATGGTTCTATGAAAGACCAAGAAAAAGCAATGAAACTGTTATCAGTCAGCCTCGTAAAGATTTTTTTCCCTCTGCGTAACTTTAATCATAGTAATGTTGAAAATGCATCATTTGTACTGTTTGGGGGTTTTTGGTGGTTTGTTTGTTTTTGTTTTTTTTTTTTAAATTATCAAAAATCCTTGTTTAAAAGCTACACAGTTTTCTGGAAAATGTGCTTACTATATATTTAAAAAGTATTAGTTATCTCTGGTCACCGATTTGGCATTATTCTAATTGGCAGATCTGTCAGTAGGAAGGACTAGTGGAGGGCGGAGGAAGCTGCTTCACTCGAGTTTTTGGGGAAAAAAAACCCAGACGTAATGGAGAACCACTTGTTCATTTTACTTGCTCATTTTACTGTTTTTAAGCACTGTGAACTGGATTGATTGGATGCTGTTTTACTTTGAGAGGTCTGTTACATACATTTATGTTCTTTCTCATGGGCCTTCGTACTTTTTTCCACAAGCTGAGTAACACAGTCTCAACAGCAGTACCTTCAGCAGCCAGAAGCCTTGGTAAATGGCAACCATGTGCTCCATGGTGGTTTACACTCCGTTCAGTTCTGAGCTCCTCACAAGAAAGAAGCGGGTCCAGCAACGGGCAACAAAACTGGTGAAGGGTCTAGAGCACAAGTCTGATGAGGAACGGCTGAGAAAACTGGGGTAGTTTGGTCTGGAGAAGGCTCATAGGAGACCTTATCGCTTTCTACAATTACCTGAAAGGAGGGTGTAGTGTGGTGGTAGTCAGTCTGTTCTCCCAAGTAACAAAAAATAGGATAAGAGGAAACAGTCTTAAGGTGTGCCAGGGGAGGTTTACACTGGATATTAGGAAAAAATTCTTCACAGAGAGGCTGTTCAGGCATTGGAACAGGCTGCCCAGGGCAGTCGTGGAATCACCGTCCCTGGAAGTGTTCAAAAACCGTGTAGATGAGGCCCTCAGTGACATGGTTTAGTGGTGGTGGTCCTGGCAGTGCTGGGATAATGGCTGGGCTTGATGATCTTGAGGGTCTTTTCCAACCTAGCTGATTCTGTGGGAGAGCATTTACAGTATATTCATCTTGACACGTCCAATTATTAAAAATAGGCCGACATCAAAGGCTGATTGAGCCCCTTGACTGCAACCTTGAGGGCCAAGCCCTGAGGCAACCTCGCTGGACGCCGCTACCTGTCCCGCCGCCGGGCTCCGCCACGCCTCCCCCGCGCAGTCGCAACGGAGCCCGCAGGGCAGCGGGAGGAGGAGGCGGGGTCAGCGCTTCACCCCTGGCGCCTGCGCGCCTCAGCGGGAGCAGGGACGGCGGTGTGGGGCGGTCGGGGTGAGTCTCTTGTTCCTTATTTCCTCCTTTAGCCGCCATTTCGGGGTGCCGTGAGGTAGCTATGCTGCTACCCCGGGGAGCTGTATAGCCCTGACGCCGCTCGAGCCGGGCCACACGGCCACGGGGCAGGAGGTGCACTCACGTCGGGCGGGCGATGTGGGCCGACCTTCAGCCCTTCCGGCCCGGGGTCCAAACCTCTCTGTCGGGATTCAAACCGCTCCTCTGAATGCGCTCCCTGATTTTGTGGGATGAATTCCTCACGGGGCATCTGGCGAAGGCAAAACTAAGCCTGCGGGGCTGAAAAGACTCTTCTGCTAATGAGTTTAGGTGCTGGTATTGGTACGTGTTCTGCAGTTAATGTTTTGGTGAGGTTTTAGGCGTAAATGAATCGTTTTTCCTCTGCTGCAGGAGTCTGTGTCGTTGTACTCGGTGTCGGTGTACTTAAGGTTCCACTATTGCTACTAGTCTTTTATGGGTAACTTAGTAACTTCATACAGAGCTGTTATACCCAGTTCTGTGTCCTGACAAGTTATGTCTGTGTTTATGTAACAACCTGTACTTCAAAGGCTATGGCAAGAACATTATCAACATAATTGAAGCATCATACCTTTTGCATGTTATCTAGCTTTTATAGCCATGTTTACCTGTTTAGGACCAAGGCTGAAAGGAGCAGTGACCATTAGATCAGGGCGATTGGGCTGGGGACTCATGGATGATGTTAATTGCACAGAGCTTTTTATACTTTCAGTGCTGGGGGGTTTTATTAATAGCATGTGTAATCTTTGTGAATCTGCAAGTGTTACAAAACAGTTATCCAGGTCATCACTTAAAGGCTGAATGACTTAGTTAATACCCAAAAGGTTTTTGAAAGGGTTAGGGCTCAAAAATCAAACTTCCAAAAATTATTTCTAAAATTCAGACAACATTGATTTTGTCTCTGAATTGAATTGTGGCATTAAATGAATTTGTGGTCGGTTAAGGTTCTATCAGAAACAGTATGATATGCTGATTGGTATTTCACATTGCTCAAGAAAGTAGAGATGCATAGAAGATAATGTATCTTGTATTGCTTCGTAATATGTAAGAATATAGAAGACAATGACTGTGGGGTCTTGTAACTTTCTCATGTAGAATCTAAACCATTTCATATTTGTGTTTGAAATAAACCCTTAGAAAATGCATGGAGGACTAAAATATAGAAAGGATGGATTTGGGGTTTCAGATTTAACTTTCTAATTTGAGATATTCAAAATAATTTAAGCCATGCTTAATAGATAAAGCTGTACGTGAGCAGTCTTCTGCAATGAATTACAGTGAAGATTATAATATTTTAAAGCAAAAAGACCTTGAGCTGTATACTGTGTTTGAGAATGTGCTTGTGTGTACCCACACTACTGCTTTTCAGAGCCATTATGTACATTGGGGTCAGTGTCTAAATGTGGAACCTTGTATATTCATGTATCTTTCATGACTGAGGCTCTGTACTTCTTAATGTTTTTGTTTCACCTTTCTTGTAAACCACAAAATATGGGGAAAAAAAAAGTCTGGTAACTTATACTAAGCTTTTAATACTTTCTAAGTTTGGGTTGTTTGTTGGTTGTTTTGGGTTTTTTTTTCAGAGTAAAGCTAGAACAAAATTCCATATTTCAGCCAGGAGAAAACAGTGCAGTCCAGAACAGCAGCACGAGAAAACTAGAATTTATAAAAAAAAAATAAAATTGAAATAGCCATAATTTTTGTGTTAATCTCTCCTTTTGGTAGGCTATATATCTGAAAAAGATGGCAGATCCTTGGCAAGAATGTATGGATTATGCAGTTGGCTTAGCAAGGAAAGCTGGGGAGGTAAGTATAAAGTATTTACAAACAACATTATTTATATAGCTGTGTGTGTGTATATGGGTTTTGAAGGAGTTAAATGTTGGATATTCTTCCAAGGAGTATTTTGCCAACAAAAAACAACAACCCAAAACATAAACTAGCAGAATTCTTCAGTGATGTTCAAGATTGAAGTGTCTTTCATATTTACAGCTTGGTTAAGTTAAGAAAGCAGCTTTGCTCTTTTCTTTGGAGCAGGGTCCACTTAAAGACTAAGGAGTATTTTTTTGTTCCTTAAATTTGGTTAAAAAAAAAATAAAAATTCTGAACTGTGGTAAACAAGGAAGATCTCTGATTTTCCCTTTATACTTCACCTATCTACTTTACCACCTGAAAGCAGTTCACAGTCTTTCTTGCAAACACCTCAATCAGCTTTACACAGTGCCTTGTTACTGACACCAGGTACCATATCACGTTCTCTACATGAAGATTGCTTTTCTTCTGTAAATAAGAAGCATCCCTTGCAGTATGGTACTTGGCCCACTTGTGATCTAAGAGGGCTTAGAACAAGAAAAGAATTTGCACATCTTGGCAGAGCTTCAGCGTTAAGAGTGGTTGCAGAATGTTCAGTTCTTGGTAGTTCTGCTTCCTACATTCGAATGCCGTCAGCCAGACAAGATGGCTCATGTACTGATTCTGTCCCCTGGAGCTGCAGAATCTGTAGAACATTGTCCCTGCAATGGCCGCATTAAAGTCTTCCCTCAGAAAATCTTTCTATGTTACAGTAAAATACTTCTGTGGGCTGTGAGGCATGGATTCTTGCAAAAGCTGATTCTGATAGTTGTAAGATCATAAATGCAGAGTCTGGCTAAAAATAGATGGGTTAAGCTAGGCTTAAGTGTTTCATTCAACTCTGGTACTTACATGTATAAATCTAAAATTTGTCCTAGCAAAATAGAGTTTGGTTTCATGTACCAGTGGATCTTTTTGTAGTATGCAAATTTAAGGTCACATTGAAGTTTTTGTGCTGAGTAGGGACTGGAGATAGATGCAAGGGTAAGCCCCAGCTCCTGCAATTAAATCCAGGTTTTGTCACTGCTTGTGTTTTGTATGTGCAGTATAGAAAATTACAGTAAAAATGATGCTCAGGTTTTTAGGATAATTAGTATTTTCCATAAATGGGTAATTTTTTTCCTTTCTTGTTTTTTTAACAGATAGTCTGTGGAGCACTCAGAGAAGAAATATCTGTTATGACTAAAAGTTCACCAGTAGATCTCGTGACAGAAACTGATCAAAAAGTAGAAAACTTCATTATTTCTTTGATAAAAGAAAAGTATCCTTCTCACAGGTAAGGCTTCTTATCAATACACTTTTGGTAGAAGAAGGGGAGAGGTGTCTGGAAGAAGAAGAAGAAAATGGAAAGTTTATGATTTTGCTTGTTAAAATTTCATTATGATTGGCATGCTCAAAAGTTATAGAAATCTTCCTCACCCTCATTATTTTAAGTATTTTAGAGGATGTGGGTTGTGGGTTGACATTTTGCCCAGGGCTGTAGCATAAAGACAAGGTGTCCGCAGGGTCCCTTTCCCAAGATATATGCTGACAGTCACTTCCACTTGAGCCAGCTGTAAATATATTTGTGTTGGAGAATCAACAGTGCCCCGCAAATTTCTTGTCTGCTGTTGGCTGTTGAGATTAACATGCCTTTGTGAAATCTCATACAGTTTAAGAACATCAGACATGCTTGCAAGAAGACAGGATCTTCTGATTCTTTAAGTCTCTCATACAAAATATTGATTTTTATTTTTTTTATTTCTTTTCCTTTTTTTTCCCTGCCCCTCCTGAAATGAATTTATCCTTAAAGGGTAAATTGTGTGTATTTCACTTACTTTCATAGAATCAGCTAGGTTGGAAAAGACCTTCAAGTCCAACCGTTACCCCAGGACTGCCATATATGGGACTTTCTCTCCCATTTTGACATAATGGCTCAAGTTTAAAGTGGGCTTGCTAATTTTTCTTACATTTTCTTCAGGACTTTATTACTGTAGCTGTATATGTGAAATGTAAGAAATCTGCACAGATTTGGAACAACTGACGTGGTGCAAAATGTCAGTAACCCAATTAAATTAGTGTAAGCATACAGACTTGTGGAATGACCTTGACAAACAGTTTCTGTGATAAATGATAAAAATTTTAGGATATTTTAGCTTCTTTTTGTTACTTAATTGATATCACATTAGACATACTGGTGTTGAACTTCTTCTAATGAATTATTCATCCACCTAGATAACTATTCAGTCTCTCTCTTATCTTTGTGAAGATTTGTCACATGCTGTTTCTTTCTGAGCAGTCATCTTCACTTCAATAGTTAATCATAAACCCCCTAATCAATATTAAAGAGACCTTATTTGTTTACTCTCAGCAGTTCTGATTTTACATGCTTGTGGAGGAAAGCATGTGTTTGCATACTTTTCATAGTCTGAGTAATACGCAATACATTAATAAACATGCAAAAGGCACAGAAAAGAATTCCACCCACTTAGACTTATCCACATAATTTTGCAGTTGAAAATACACTTTCATGTGCAGCTAAAACTGTGAAATTTGAGTTCCTGTAGCACTGTGCATTGTGTAGCCTTTGGGTTGAGTATATACTCTGTTGTCTTCTTCAGAAGGAGCTCTGGTTTGGATTTTATCCCTTTACCACTTTACCATTTTGTAATGCTTGTAAAACTAAACAGTTTTGAGAATAACAACTTTCTGCCATACTTGGACTGAAATCAGACTACAAATTTAGCTGTTACTGCAGTGGTCTAACCACAAAGGCTTTCTTCAGTTAAAACACAAGCTAAAGAGTAGTGTTTTGTAGCACAAGTAAACTGAAAGGTGTAAACAGCTACAAGTATTCTGACCAAAATTTGATGATGCTGTTAGTGGAAAAAATAATGAAAACTTCAATGTTCTGAATGCTGAATTTGAGTAATAGGTATTAAAATGTGAAGTTCTCTTCCCTGCATACTGTGCTTATCTCTGACATCGTAAATATTGATGAAAGCTTGGTCAGATGTGGTTGGTGTTTTCCAGATAAATTGTATATTTCTTAGCTTTTTACATTTGGTCACTGGTGGTACAAAAACCTGTGTCTCACTTTAAGAACTTTGCTTTCAGGGACCCTGTTGCAATTCAGACATTTTAATTTCCTTGTATCTTTGAAATGTGTTTGCTACTCTAGCTTCATTGGAGAAGAATCTGTTGCAGCTGGAGAGGGCAGCATTTTGACAGATAACCCCACATGGATAATAGACCCTATTGATGGAACTACCAACTTCGTACACAGGTCCACCTTTCATTTCTTTGTTAGCAACTTAAACCATTATTTCTTTCTCCAGTTCCATGAAAGTATGGGTTTTTCTCACATTTAAATTTAAATATTAAAGGTATTCTGAACTTGTTAATAGTTACAAGTTATTATTTTGGTTTATTAAGAGCTGTGGGTCATTTTTTGTAATATTTTAGTATTTCTGCAAGAGCTATCGTAGCCTCCCTCTGTAACTGACAGCAGTTGTTCCATGAGAGGCCTGTGCTACATAGCAGGAGTCAGCAGCCTTTAGCAAGGGTGCCAAATAAATACAGGTTGGCAATTTTTAACAGTAAAGCAACAAGAGTCATAATTAGGAGTTCCATCATCTTCAGAGGGGTGGTAACAGCTTCGAGTGCTGATTGCTAAGAAATTTCAAAATTCATTGAGATCTAGGAGCTGCTACCATGAACAGAAGCAGAATATTACCAGTAACTGTCTAGTGGCATTTTGCAAGAGGATGAGGAAGGGATTTTCAGTGTAATGCTGACTCCCTATTCCTTCTATCTAAAACATGACAGATTTTGGCCCTGATGAAATTTTCTGAGTGTACTTGACTCCAAGTTTGAAATGCCTACTAGTGTGTGCACCATAGCTTTAAACAGCTGCTGAATCCTGTTAAATAACATGTTCAGAAGCTGTAAGAAAATAACCTATTCTGCTGGATTTGCAGATGTCAAAACCTGTATTTTTGCAATTAGTAATTAAAGCAGATGTTTTGGAACTGCAAATTTTGAAGAGTAAAAATAGTAAATGATTGATTATTAAAAATTTAGACTGCGATGCAACCCACCCTGTCCCATATACTCCCACTGCCTTCACTCTTTCCCAGCATCTTTCCTTCTGGCTCCAGTACCTTTCTCATTGCTTTGGTGTAGGAAGTGGAGGTGGGGGGAAAGCTGGCTTGCTCTTTTTGACAAGACCATTTTGGCCAGCTTGTTCCTTGTGAGCATGGTTAGTAGCACAGAGGTTTACTTGTATTCTTTGGCTATAAAATGTCAGTCCCTGAGCTAATAAGAGTTGTAACAGGCTTAGTTTCAGTGGGTGGAAAATTATGTATTTTAAACAAAAATTGGTGTTGTTTGGTCTGTTTTCATAGCAAATTGTGCAAATTCCAGGAAACTAGTATTTCCTATATAGTCCAAGTTTCTTTTTGAAATATACATTACATTTAACTGAATATTGTTTTCATTAAAAGTAAGCATGGTAATGAAAGAAGCATAGTATCTCACTGTAAATTAGTGAAATGTTTTGTTTTGTAGGTTTCCATTTGTGGCAGTTTCAATTGGCTTTGTTGTAAACAAAAAGGTATACTTTTTATTACTTAATATCTAACAAATCAAACCCAAATTAATTCCTTGTTGCTAACTATAAGATGTGTATTTTCACAGTAAATAGGAAGAAAGGGGAAAAATGCCAAGGTACTTTTTACTTTTTCTTGCAGATAGAGTTTGGAGTTGTATATAGTTGTGTAGAAGACAAGATGTATACTGCCAGAAAAGGAAAAGGTGCATTTTGCAATGGTCAGAAACTTCAAGTATCAGGCCAAAAAGGTAAGCTGGACTGAGTAGTTTATTTCTGGTAATTACATTTGTTTTTGCAAATGAGGCATCAACAGTTTTAGACCTGGATATATTCCTATTTCTTAGCTCATAGTTTTGTTTTGCAAAGAGTCTGGTTTTGGCCATGGGTTGTTTGGCTTTGAGAAACGGTGTTTATGTTCTTTGCATATAGCATGCTTGTGATCTTTGCAGAATCGGGACTCAGCAACTTAAGATTTTATTACCTGTGTGTTGTGGTACTTTGGTTGGTTGGTTTTAATTCCTTGTATGTCTGTCATCCTTCTATGATTGTTCTTTAAGAGTCCATAACAAATTTACCAAACAATTCAACTTCTTCCAGGTGTGAGCTACTGGTTTGAATCAGTATCACTCATGTAGGCTTACTACCCTATGTGAAGTAAAATCCACTCTTAAAATGGGACCTTAAAGATCTGAGGACCTTAAAAGATCTATTTTATAACAATAGAATTTTACTTACTAATGGCACTGATTAATGTAGATGCACAGTTGAGCCAGATCATGCTTTATTTGTGGTATTTTTTACCTTTTTTACCTATTTTCCATGTAAAGAGAGATTTTTATACATTCGATATGTGCAGTATTTATGTTAAAATACCTATTATTCAATCTTGTAGGAAAACAAGTAAAATCTGCTAATTACTTTTGCTATGTAAGTTGTGCTGTTTGAAAAGTGAGGTTTTATTTTTTTTCCAGACATTACAAAATCCCTTTTAGTAACAGAATTGGGATCAAATCGTGATCCAGAAGCTATGAAGATAATTCTTTCTAACATGGAAAGGCTTCTCAGCATTCCTATTCATGGGTAAGATATTCCATATTTTTCATGCTTGCTGATAGTGTGAATATTGTAAACATGATCATCTTTAGGAAGGATTGGTTGCGTTACACCTTAAATGTGAAATACGATTTAAATGTTTTCATCTAGTAGCTTCTGCAAAGAAACTCTAGTAAGTGTGTTTAACTTTTTCAAGCTGGGACATATATTAGAAAATCCGAAGAACCAGTATTGAAAAGCAAAGCATGTTTGATTTTGTAGGACTAAAAAGCGTTGTATTTACGGTTAAAAAATGAAATACAATTTTGTGCCTCTTTCCTCCCCGCACAGCTTCTCCTCTCTCCCCCACTCCAAAACCCACAAGGAGTAAAACTGTATAAACAGAAACCATGTTACATTTCTTAGGTTCCTTTTCCTGTAGTAATGAAAATCATTGGTTTTTTTAATATGTGTCAGAAGACAAAAAAATCTCCTTTTTTTGTTTCAACACTGCATTTTTATTTTGTCCAAGTAGTTGAAATTGTTCATAAACTGCTCTTGATTTAGTTACATTTCCTGGTTCTTCTTCTACAGAAATGTAGCCAAAGCCTACAAACCATTTCCACAAACCATTTTATATCTAAAACTGGTTTCAGTAGACAGTTTCTTGTTTTCTCTCAACGCTACTCACGTTTCTGATCTATAAGGGGTTGTACTTTTATGCTGAGATTCTCAGGAGTCTTGTTTTGACACTTAACATGTAGATTTTTTTCTACTTCCAAAAAGTCTTCTAATGTCATTAAAGTATATATCCTAAATTGTAAGTAGGGAATACGTTTTAGGTGTGTTGTCAGTTCAACTTCAGTATTTTATTTGGAAACAATAAATTGAGATTGGAATTGATTTAGTTGCTTCTTGCAATAACTTAGCTTCTATCAGTTTACAATTTAATGTACATTTTACTGATAATTGAGATAACTGCAATTATTTGTACAAGTCACACTTACTAAGTACATCAACATTTCCAGAAGAAACTGGGATTTGTAGCACAAGGGTTTTGATGAGGTTATCCAAATTTAGACTAAATTTATGCTGTGTAATTTATTTTTTGTGATTACTGCTGTTAGGGTTTTTTGTAAGTCGGTGATGCCTGCTGAGCATTACCACAGAAACTGAAGTAACTGTTTTTTCAGCACTGAGAGCAGTGCACACTCCGCTTGAATTCTTGTATTCAAAAGCAGAGTATCTGTTACTATGCCATGGGTAGCTATCTTTCATAATATGTTTTAGGTTAAAAAGTTGTTTAAGACGTCTTTTCACTTTAAACTAAGATTGTTTAGCAGAATACATAAATGTGATTTCTGGAAATTGTCTATATTTGGGGAACTTTGCAAGCTGCTCAAGCAAGACTTCATTCCCAGTTTTTTGTTTTGCTGCATCACATTTTCACATCTATCACGTTTTGTCTAGCTCAGTTCACTTTGCATGCAATGCTTCTGTGTTCTTGGTGCAGTGTACACAGGCATTGTGGCTTTTGGACAAGCTGTTCTCAGTTAAAAGAATCATCTTTCTCCTTCAGGATTAGAGCTGTTGGTACAGCAGCTGTGAACATGTGCCTCGTGGCAACAGGTGGAGCTGATGCCTATTATGAAATGGGGATTCACTGCTGGGACATGGCAGGGGCTGGAATCATTATTACTGAAGCAGGCGGAGTACTGCTAGATGTATCGGGTAAATACACTGAATGCAAGTTTAGCTTTTAAATTAGCTTTTAAATATCCAGTTGGGAGCAAAACATAGCTGAAATGAGAAAGCAAATAGGTTTTTCAATCCTCTTTTCATGTTGCTGCTACTGAATGAAGTTTCCATCCAGTTAACAGCCTAAGAGTCAATGGTATGTTCTGAAGCTACCAGACAACCTTTAGTCCCTTTGCTGAGCACATGGAAGAGTCAAAAAAGATAGTAAGCAAACACTGAAGAGAATTTAAATTTAGCTCATATGAGGTACCTGTTGTGTTAAATGCATTTTTCTCCAGAGGCAAAACTTGGTCCTAAGTAGCAAAGTGTCATTTACACTTTTTTTTTTTTGTTCAATTCTCATTTTCTTACTAACTTTTAATTTTATCTAGAAACAAGCTGGTTACTTTGCTTGCTTTGATTTCTAGGTGGACCATTTGATTTGATGTCTCGAAGAATAATTGCAGCAAGCAGTCAAGCTATAGGAGAGCGAATAGCCAAAGCACTTCAAGTAATTCCTCTGAAAAGGGATGATGCAACTAACTGAATGCCAAAGCTACACCTTAAATGTAATTATATAGTGTCTCATAGTCCCATGTGGTGGTTGTTCTACACCTTGAACCTGATTAAAAAAGATAGATAGATGGTAGTCTTTGAGTATTGGCGTGACTGCTGCGTAGTGTTTTGAGGTTGGATCAATGTTCTAAGTTAGCTTTTACTATTAGGTATTTTATTTAACATCACAATTACATAAAGATCTATAAAAAGAAGCAAATACATACTACTCAGTTTTTTGAGTTTTATACTGCAATGGATGGCATAGCAAGAGTTTCTCTGTGTAGAAAATAAAAATACCTAATTCTGTCAGTGACAAACCGAAATTAACTGTCTTAACACCACATCATCACATCAGGTCCTGAACCCAGAAAGATTAAGGCATTGCTGTTTAATCAGTCTTTCTCTAACCTGTCGTTTTCTTCAGTGTCATCAGTGTAGCTGTTTCCTTACCTTGCTGCATTTTTTGTAGAGGTAGTCCATACATTTCCAAACTTTTTTTTAGTTGTTCATAGTTTTGGCTCTAATTTTAAGACTTTATTACATGGCTGTTATTGTTTTTGTAGTCATTGTTCTACTTTAGGCATTGTTCTACCTTTCTTATGGTAGATGAACACAGTCACTTCTTTAACCTCTTAAGTGGCCAGCGCACTTGCAAATTCATTGAAGTTGCAAAAATAATACTTATTGTGCCAGAAAAATGTGTATCTCACAGAAATAAGTTCTGAACATACCTTCTATCACCAAATGGACTTAATGTCAGTTAAGATGAAGTACGATTTGCATTTGACCGTTGGAATCAGCTGATACTGTGTCCTCTATTTTATTCTCAGCAGTTATAATTTGTGTTAATTTTGCTTGCGTTTCTTATGGGTGAGCGTGTTTTAAAGTCTAAGGAAGCATTACAATCCAAAAGAATTTTCATTAAACTGCTGGCAAAAAAATAAGCCCATAGTCCAGATTTTTTACATAATTTTCTGTAAGTTACAAAAGCAGTGACCAACCAGGATCAGGTTTCCCCTGTATTATAGAGTGTACAGGCACAAAAGAAGATGCATATCTAAAACTAAAGGGTTTATAAATCTAAGAAATATTAGTAATTTCATTCTTGGTGTCAGTTGTTCTGAACTTTGAAACTATACTGGTTCTTTGATCTTTTGTATTTAAGCTTTTTAAAAGAATCGGTGTACTGTTCAAATAATTAATGCACTTTAAAAAAAAAAAGATTTAACTTGGATCGGTTTTCAGACTGATTTTTTCCATGTCTAAAGTTTCCTAAAGAAAGCTGTCTCATTGGTGGTCCAGTCAAGACACAACAGTGCTTTGGAAAACCTGGCTTTGTACTGCTGGTTTTATTTTGGAAAATGGTGTTCTCTGTCTTGAAATTTTAACAGATCTCATCTTATAAATTTCAGTCCTTTATATCAGTTGATTTTTGCATATTTTGTAGAAATATTTAATTTGAAGCTGGTGTCAGAAGAGTAACACTGAGATCAGCTATTTAATGGTCTTGTAAAACAGACTTAGGTTAATTGTACTTTTTAAATTCCTATTGACAAGGATAGAAAAGTTTTGAGTATTTCACTGTAACTTTATTGCTGCAAGTGAGGTGGGACCATAATTATTTCTTGAGAAGTATATTACCTGTACCATTTCTGTTGCTTTTGTGTAACAAATTCTGCATAACTTTTTAAAACTGATTTATTTGTGAGATGGAGACATGTCTATACTTGAGGTGGAAGAACACATTTGGAATAAATACGCTTTAGCAGCAGTGGCTTCAGATACGCTTCCTTTTATAACATCTATCAGAGTACAGTACTGCCTCTCAGCAAGCTGGGTTTGTGAGCTTCAGACTTTCCCGAGTTGCGCACTTTTTTCTTGATATACGTAGATCATAAACCACTGTGCCTTCAGATAAGTGGGATTATGTGTACACCTGCGGGAGGTTTTAGAGTGAAGATTCCAACACCTTGCAACATGATCACGGTGCATTAATCATCTCCAACCTCGGAACTCAAACTTTACGGGCTATATTAGCTGTGATTGATTTTGAAGGCCCATGAGCTGCTTGAAGCATGTAAATTTCTTGCTGTTAGCTTTCCTAATAATGCTCTTCAAGGAAAAATATATATTAATTTCCCATCTTGACCCTCTCACTATTTGCATTGGATATGAGCCTCTTGTTTTTTTTTCTTTTTTACTCTATAAATGTATCTTTTATGGATTGTCTGCTTTATTTTTAATTTTTAATATTTTGGGGGGGGGGGTCAAAAATCCCTGTTTTTTGCTGCTTTGCTAAGCATTATCTTCTCAGATATTCATCTAATATTGGCCACTTCTTTCATCATGTGACAGGACACCAAAATGCAATTATACAATTTAAAGGCATTTTCTTCATTGTTCCGTGCTAGCCTGTAATTCTGGCAAATTTTTGTAGTAATCTGTTTTTCTAGTAAAACAGAGAAGTTATGATTGCTGTGTAATCAAAATGTTCTTGAGAGATTATATATGAAAGGTAGTTCCTGAATGTTCAAAGCAATCGTACTTGGTTGTTTTGCTTTGAAAGATGCAGTGACAGAGATAATCATCTGAGATACTTATTTTTTATATATAATTTTTGATGTTTATATATTTACAAGATGTCTCATTGCCCAGTGAAAGCTAATCAGAAAAGAATACTGGTTACCACCGAATGAACAGATAGACTGTCAAATTAAAATCACAAATAATCCTCATAAAGACATTGACAGTTCAGTACACAGGAACCTTTCTTACACAGCTTTTCAATGACTAACTCATGACTTCTGATGGCAAGTTTGCTATGGTTTGAGTCTCGCCAAACTTAAAAGTGCTGGAAGGAAAACATCAGCACAGATTCAGCAGCTGGAGCACGTGGAAAATTCTGAGACATAACTGCTGGAAATGAAAGGATCATTATGAGCAAATTTAACCTGCCCCTTCCTTTTACTTTGAGAATGTGACTGAATGGTCAACATCACTATGGTCGCTACAGAGCCTACTGCTATTTTTAACAAAGTTCTTTGGAGCAGATGTGCTGATTTTTAGCCCAAGACTAAAACAATCAATACTACAAAATAGGCAATACTGATTTTTTTTTTTTTTTTTTTTTTTTTTTTTTTTTAGCCCTGGTATGCATGAAAAAGGGGAGGTAGCCTTAGTCTATCACTGTGGCTATTGGTAGACTACCACCTGCCATCCCTGTTCACTAGCCCTCTCCATTAATTAATTTGCTGAGAGTCTGTAATTGTTTGCTATGACAACCTGCAAAGCTTTGTTGCTTCTTCAAAGCAGGATTTTCTATAGAATCAATCCATCAGAGCTTTTCCCACAATGAAGTAGTGCCAAAGTCATTAAAGGCTTCAGGTTCTCATCCAGCCCTGTTAAGCAACCCGGTGGAAGACCCGGAGTGAAATGGATGACTCCTCATTATGACCCAAAGGTATGATTTTAGTTCTGCATACTCTGATGTCTCAGCATGAACTAGACATTCTGACTAGATACAAAACATCAACTTACAATCTCAGTGTAAAGCAATCTAAATAAGGGACATCTCTTTCTTTTCTTGTCCTTCCTGCCCTCTCAAAACCAGCTGCTAATTCAGCTCTATTCATTACCTGTGAGTGAAGTAATTGTTTCACAAGTCTGGTCCTGTTTTTGAAGTGCTGACAGGCAGCTCTCCAAGAACACATTGTTTTGGGATCTACAGCAGTTGGCATAGCTTTCTTTGTTTGCACAAACTCCAGGGATGAAAAGGGTATTGTCAGTGATGTGATACTTCAAGAGTCTCAGCCAGAGCTAGAGTCAGGCATATCTGGACAGTATAAACCATTCAATCTCTGGATTATTGCTTGTCCACAGCAAAGGTGACAGTGAATGTGGTCTGTCCCATCACTCTTTAGTATCTACAGTCCTCATACAAAGATCCACAGTTTCTGAAGGATCAGCAGGAGCTTCTGAAATGTCTTCTCTGCCTGCTGTCCACTGTCTACCTGCTAAAACAAGGCAAAATCTAACATGCAACAAAGCCGTATGCAATGTCGGAACAAACAAACTGAAGGACTGAACTCAGCTGAGAGGGCATATCACTGAATTAGAGCTATAAACTGCTGCCTGTTTGAGGAGTATGGACTAGATCTTCCACAATAGAGCAGAAATAATGTCCTAGCACAATTTAAGCTAGTAAGGTGCTGAAAATTATGGTACGTATATATATCCTGTTCCAGAATTTTATTTGCCTGTTGATGACTACTACATTAGTCTGAGTTTATACATTATGTGTCATAATTGTTTTGCATAGTTGCAGTGATGGTTTTTGCACCTGGATGATTCTGCACCAGTGTTGCTTCAGTTAGGACTCAGGCCTTCTGTACACCCATTGAAGTGAAAGGAAAATAAGCACAGAATACAACAGCAGCTACTGTACCACAGCAGCAGGGAAGAACAGCAGTCTACCCCTTTTTCTACAGTAAAGGGTTTATGTTTTGTTATGTCTGTCTTTAACTCAGCAGAGTTGAAGATACACTCACAACCATGTGAAACAGTTAATTAGGAGAATGTGATGCTACCTCAAATACTTGAGAACCAATTTCACAGGAGCTCATCCTCAACTTGCTGTGCCAAATATTCCTCCCCTCGGAGAGATAGAATTCAGTCTTGGAGGCAGAATTCATTCTTGGAGATTCACACAGGCTCAAATAAGCTGTGCATTTCACCGTGCCTGGAAAACACTAGATGGCAGCCGGAGCTAGGCAAACACCAGAGGGACCGGGGTTCTTTTTATAGGCAAGATTCCCTTTCCTACTCCTCCCTCCCATCCTCCTTCTGCTCTCTATAATTACTGTTGGATACAGCTAAGAGCGTATCTGAGAACTATTCAAAAGAATTATACCACTAATATTTGAGGACTCGGGCTCTGGTTTTTTTTTATTTGACAAGAAATTTGAAACAGGAGTTTTGTCAGCAGCCTTAACATCCCCACCTTTTCAATGTAAGCGTATTGAGGATTGTGGTATCTATCACAAGAAGATGAATCTGAATTCTAAATTCTAAAATAAGCCATACAAATGATCAGATTATACTGTATTTAAGGCTGTAATAATTCCTCAGATTTTTGCTGTCATAAATTAGTACTTGGCTTTTAGAAGCCTTTTTTTAAACCTACCAGATAATCTCCTGGGCAAGCATGCATCAATGCAGATACAACAGCCCTTGGACCACAAACCCAGGCTTAAATGAGCAGCTCTTTATGAGACCAGTGACAATTCCCTGTTAGTGCCTCAGTTTTCTCTCCTTCAACTTCTATCACTTGTGCTTCATAAATAAAACAAATCACATTTTCCTTCCTTAGTTCTCTCATTTATGCCCGCTCTCTTCTGCTATGACTTCTCTAAGGTGTGGCAAGACAGATACACTCTCCTTCCTCCAGCTATCCTCAGTTGCAAATTCCCATTTGGACAACAGAAAAGCTCCAGATGCTGTTTCTGGCAGTGGTGACCTTGGCTGAGGACAAATAGCTGCACAGAGTGAGTCCCTGCTGCAGAGATGTGACAACCTGGGGAGTGCTTGGGGTGTGTGATCCTGGGGAAGGCAGGAGGGTGGCTGGCCAGAGAAGGCCAACAGCAGCAGGTAGCCTCAAAAGGGACAAGAGCTTCTAGTCTGGGACCAGCTTATATTAATACCCAGTTTTAGAAAGTTCATCCTTTTCCAGCTCCCCAGTGAACAGGCAGGATGAGATCTATACAGTTTTTCTATGTAGCCATATAGAACACCTCTGTGGAGATTTTAAATTTTCTATAGCTTTTGCAGAATAAAATAAGTTAATTCAGGTCTGTGAGTTCATCAGGATGACTTATTTTATTATTAATGGCAGAAACTGCCACATTACTGGATGTTTGCATTAGCCTCTTGTAGGGAAACAGCTAAAAAATACTATTTTCACCACTCTACTGAAAGCTAAAAATAATAAAACCTTTTTTTTCTGCCTCATTATACTTGAAATTATGATTACAGTCCTGCAGCAAAACACATTTAAAAGAGAGTAATGTTATTAGGAATTCCTCTTTCGATATTTATTCAGGTGTAATTAGGAATGTATTAGCTGTGTAAAAGTAAATTGTATCCCACTTCATCTGTGCACCTTGTTCAGCTCACTATGCTGAAATGGAATTCATAATGATAAAATGCTATAGCAGGGGGAGGTTAAAAGCTTTACTTCTGTAGGCACTTACATCTTAATAGCAGTTTCCACTGGAAGGAAGTGCAAGCACAGACATAATGATTCCCATCAACAGCTGTTTGTGTTTCTGACGCTGAAAAATACTGCTATTCAGTCAGCCAAATCAATTAAGAGAGAAAATACGTTTTCCACTTGTGCGCACTCCTGTTCGTTTAATTTCTCCTATCTTTTATGTAAGTATCATGGAAAATGACTAATAGACTATCAGAAGTATTTCTGGCCCTTGTGTACCTGCCAACTACTAAGCCTACGACTTGACATTTTAGGAAATGCCAGCCCAAGTCTATACTCAGTTTTGTTCCTGCAGTTCAGCAGTCTCTGTTACTAGTACTTACATCTTCTTCTTCCTTATCTTTTTACTGCAATCTTCAGTGCATCTCAAGTGAAGTCATGTTGATTATGTCTCCTTGGAAGCTGATCTCATGGTTTTCCCATGTGATAAACATGGAGAACTAGGGACTCCTCAAAACAGCAGAGTCTTCAGCTGGAAGTTCTTAAAATTAATTAGCAGGCAAAGCTGAGGAATGACAATGTGTCTTGAATCCTATTCCCACTAGAAATCTAAAACCAGACCTCAAAACGGGATGTAGTGGAAAATCGAAGTTGCCAGTGAAATGAAATTCACTGGGAGTTGCTAAATATAAATCACATCTGTCTCAGGAAGTTCTTGAGCTGAAAGTAGGTGATAGCTAGGAGTGCACAGGGTGGGATGCTTTTTGTGGTTCTCTTCTTGTGGTTCTGAAGCAGAAACAGTCTGTTCTCACAGTCAGACAAAGGCACCTACCGTGTGCAGGAGGAGAGCACTCTTACAGTTCACAGGAATACACATCTCATTCCTTCCCTGCTGAGGAGACTCAGACTCCATTCTTGGAGAGTCTCCTCACTACTAAAGAAAAACTTGAGGTTCATTTGACTGGAAAACAAGCAAGAAAGACTTTAAGGGTGTAATTTGCTGGGTAGGCTGTACACCCAGGTATGAACTGGATAATCCTTGGTTCCAGTTCCTGGTCCAGAACTGCTGTGTGTCTTAAACAAAAGAATTACAGACAAAATGTACAAACAATAGGAAGAAAAGAGAGAAATCACAGCCTCCTTCCCTCTCTCAAATAGGTGCACTCTGCTCTAGACTGCTGGTTTGTTTAGGCTAGGATACCCTCCTCTCTTCCCCTTCAGAGTGACACAACTTTAAGAAGTAAAAAAGAAAAAGGCCATTAAAGTAATAAAAGTACATCCTGGTCTTTAACCTTCAAAAGAAGGTGGTGGCCACAACTGTGTTTTCTAGAGTCTGGTCCTGGTGCCACCAGCCAAGTATGCTGGCAGAAATTCTGGACTGAGTTCCTTAAGAGGCTTAGTCTGATTTTTGGTCTCAGGTAGGTAAAACATATATCCTGTTAGGGTGCCCAGGATGTTCAGCACTGGCAGTACTAATCCATTCTGGGCATTTGCAGAGTTGCACCCACTGGGCACCTGAGGAGTTTTCAAGACAAATCATGCACTAATAAGGGAGATTAAGTGCCTCCAGTAGGAACTACATCTGTGGGGTAATGTGGATAACTGCACACCTAAACTTCACTGTGCTGCAGATGTTCCAGCATCTTCTCTGTCCGTGGCCATCAGTGCTTGTGGGTGTCCAGTGCCAGTGGGGAGCTCCAATTCCTGAGTCTGGAAAGGACGCAGCCCAGCTGCACTCAAGACACTACCTCCTTAGTGTCATGCTGTCATCTTCACTCCCAGGAAACAGGTGCTACAGGAAAAGTCAGTTATTACATTGTTCCTGAAAACTGTAAGCCATGACAGTCTTTTTTCCTTCCACTTACAGGGGAAAGAAAATACAATATACAGATCAACTATATACCATACTAAAGCTGATATTTCCCAGTCACTGGCATGCAAGTAATGTAAGAAACAGACTTGTTATAGAAGGTTCAGTATAACCTCGGCAATTGTGTGGAGATGTTTGAGGGGTTTTTTTCCTCTTATTTCTCCATTCTCCTGTGGTTTCCTGTTCACTGAGAATTAGAATTAAACCATTCACGGAATAATCCTGACTTAATGGGAGATTTGGCTTTTACTTCTGCAAGACAGGATCAGATCCACAGTCTGATCTTGCAAAGACATTTGTGCATATTTAACTGAAGAACATACTCCGTGATTACAGTGAGATGGTTCGACTGCTTTAGCATGTGCATGTGCATTTAACAGACTATCCATATGAAATCTCTCAGATATTTCTTATTTAGCTTGTATTCTGTGGTAACAATTCTGAGTGAATACCTGGAAAACATGACATGAACATGTTTAGTGACATGACTACTAAACCCAGTTACTTCCTACTCTATGTGTGTCTCTGCTTCAGAAGGATGTGTCTACACAGAGCCCTGTGGTTATGGTGTAATACAGTATGCAGCTTTCAGAGACCGCTCTCTGGAAAAGAGACATTTTTATCTATTGAAAGAGTAATTTTATTTCAGCAGAACATCTAGGAAAAAAGTCTTCAGTCAGTTTTCCCACAAGTATTTAAAATTATTATATTGACTTAACCTTCACAAGAAAAGGCACCATCTGCATAGAAGACAGAAGATAAGAAAGCAGGACAGTTATGGTTTTAAACTAAGACTAATGATTTTCTAAAGGTTGCATCAATTACAATAAAAAGCTCTCAAATCAAATTACAGCTGTTACATGCAGAGATAATGCAAGTAAAAGAGTGAGATTTGCAATTATATTAATAATATTGATTATGGAGGCAAGACTCAAAGGCTAGGTAATACTGTGAGCAGATTAATAATAGTCTTTCTGTCAGCCTAAGCTGTCTTGGAGAGGAAATTTTGTTGTATCAATCACATATCAAATTTTCTACTGTATTCATCTGTACCTGAGCATACTCGTAAAAGAATTGTTTCATTTGAAGGGTTTTTTATCCTCGCCTGCTTCATACCTTCCAAGATATGCAAGATGACACACAAAGGCAGTGTCTTGAGAATGTGATTCTTCCATTGCAGCCTGTGAAAATTTGTCCCTAGCATTTCCAAATGCAGTACGGTAACTGTAAATCCACACCTACCCTGTCTGTTGTAGTGTCTTCTGTCAACAACTTCAGAGGCAACATGAACTCACTGAACTCAGATTGATATACAATGAAAGACAGGGTGCATTTATATTTTGAATAGGGCATGTAAGGGAGGGCTGTCTTACGGTGGCAAAGATCTTGCATGCGGTCTTGGTTTAACTGCAGCTGGCAGCTAAGCACCACACCACTGCTCCCTCACACTCCGTGCCCCTGGTAGGATGGGGAGGAGAATCAGAAAAAGGTAGAACCCATGGGTTGAGATAAGAACAGTTTAATAATTGAAATAAAGTAAAATATATTGCTATTACTATTACTACTAATAATAATAATGTGAAGGAGTGGGAGAGAGAGAAATATAACCCCATAAACACAAGTGATTCACAGTACAATTTCTTACCACCAGCTAGCTGATACCCAGCCTATCCCCGACAGCGATCTGCCCTTCCAGGTAACTCCCCCCAGTTTATATACTGGGCATGAGGTGCTGTGGGATGGAATACCCCTTTGGATGGTTTGGGCCAGGTGTCCTGTCTCTGCTGCCCTCCGGGCTTCCTGTGCCCCTCCTCACTGGCAGAGCATGAGACTGAAAAGTCCTTGATCAGGGTGAGTGCTACTTAGCAACAACTAAAACATTGGTGTGTTACCAGCACTGTTCTCAGACTAAATTAAAAACACAGCACTGCACCGGCTACTAGGAAGAAAATTAACTCCATCTGAGCTGAAACCAGGACACAAGTTAATGACAGAGAGGCCATTTTGCAATAGCTTTTCTAGAAGGAAGATGTTTAGGCAGCTGAAGCTTCATGCAACAGAGTTACTTGGTTTGGTTTCATTTCAGCTCTTGATTCCTGACTTTCTAAAGCAGATAGATACATTCACAGCAGGTATGTTGGTGGGCCTGAAGAGACATACAGCAGGTACTTTGTCATATTAAACCACACAGTAGTTGATAATTTTAGTTGATCAGGTGACTGAAAGTAGGGAAGGAAACAGAAGGGCAAGGTAATTCAATGTGTACCTCTGTTGATTTCACGCTGAAACTGTAAGTCACTTATTAATGAGCCACAGAAATTACTTCTGGTAGCATCATGAGTTATGTTACTCCACCAAACTCTATATACATCTATATTATTCATATTTATTATCTAGCCAATGTCCACATACAGCAAAACAAAACTGATTTGGAGAAGCTAAAATTTATGTATAAATCCATGTATGGTGAAGTTAAATTTTTTTAACTGGTCAAACTTGGTAAATACGAATTTTCTAATACAGCTTCTTCAGCTGCAGCTGGTCTTGTGAGCAGCTGTGTGCTCAGCAGCCAAACCCTGCAACACCACACATCTGAATGAACAGAGCAGCCTGTTCTCAAACATCTTTAGTGGAAGACAAGCCATTTGATTAATGCAGGTGTATTTTCCCTTCCTTTAACCTTCTACATGATCCTGTCTGTTGGTGGGAAGCTATTGTTTTTCACAGGAGAACACTGTCAAATGCTTACCTTTAGTCTGACCTGTATTCCGAAGGGTATCATGGATCACACTTAGGGAAACTAAGCAGATGACTGGGAATATGTCAGTCATCAGAATATGTAAGCTGCTTGGCTTGAGTCTGGGTAGAGTTCATGACCATTATTTGTAGGACTCCATAGTACACAAGGACACAGAGGCTTTTATCCTCTAAAGTTCTCTACCTTATACTAGATTAGCACAAATACCACAGAAATCACCAATAGCAAGTATACCTATGATTAATGAAGTCAATACATGCATATATCAAGCTATTACAAATGAAGATCAATCAATAAATATAGTATCAATCATTAGTACAGCAGCAGTTAATAATAACAGCAATGAATTTCATAGCAAAACCCAAGTAGTATATGTTATCTCAGGTTACTCCAAAAGCTATTAGTGAAGCAACTTGCCAACAATATAGCAGCAGATATACTTATGATCGATTACTTATACAGGTATATAATACTGGCTGGTAACAAGTGAATTAGGCATATTCCAGAAGGGGCCAAGCCATCCCAAAGAAGAGGACAAACTGATCCCTGACTGAAACCCAACCATCACAGAGATGGGAGGGCAAACCCCCAAAACTGGGCCTAAAGGGGGTCCAATTAAGATAAATAGACAGAGTCTCACTTTGGAGATGATCTGTGTCCTGAGCTTGGAGTCAGCAAGGCATCCCCAGTGAGCACCCAAGTGCTCATAGAAAGTTTTTGCAGGAAAGTTTTGCAGGATTCAGCCTATTTAGGAAAGAAAAAACACATGCAACATGGGAAGTTTCAGAGAGAAGACTTCATTTTGGATAAAATTTAAGTTCCTCTTAGATCATAGAGGCATAAGAGGGTGTACGACATCCACACCTTGAGCAGCCAACAGATGCTGTTAATTGTGATTTTCTATCTGTAAGAGCCAAAGGATGATGCTGGTTTCTGTTCCTTTAGAACCACTTTACTTTCCCATTCTGATTCCACTTTTTCAGACAGTAAGTTGTTACAGTTTCTTGTTTTAGGGCTTATCAATAGTATCTCAGGATGCCCCTGGTTTCTAGGTACCCAGCTGTACTTCAGAGATGCTGGCTACCCCTCTAGGAGTGTTTCTGGTTCCCAGGCCTAGTCCCCAGCTCACAGTTCCAGGTTGCCAGGTCTTTCTCTGTCAGTATTTTGCAGAGCATTTTCTTTTGCTCAGTAACTTTCCCCCTTCCAAGCAGGTGCAGGCCACCTTTACAGCTAGGGTTTTGGTGAAGCAAAGCCCCCACCCCAGCAGGCACCAGTGCCTCAGCCTGGAGAGGCAACACTAGCATTTCTTTTTAATAGTTGCATTTGCTGAAGTTCCTTTTTGTCATATTTACTCATTGGAATGATTTTCTCCATGCTCCTACTGCATCTTCTGATAAATGCCTGCATTTCCTTTTAGCACTTAGTGTCCCATAACTTTTCTTTACAGTTCTCTGCCACGAATGTTCATCCTTTGATTAACAGCTCCAGAAATTGATCAGTGTCTCAGCTATGCCACTGCAAAGCAAGAAGCTCAAGCATGAACCACAACAGCAATGCTGGAATTTAATTATGATTGCAGCTTTTAGAAACAAAGATAAAAGCTACAGATAAATAGTGATCTTCACAAACATCACTAACATCTATCTGATGTGTTAGAGGATTTGATTCAGGTGCCTGACTCCATAAACCAATGGGAGGATGTTGCATTTGCAGGCAATTTTTAATTTTTCCTTTGGAGTACCTTTAATCACAGCAAAAAGAGAGGGAGAGAAGAGTCATGGTCATCTACAGTTGTCCATCCCTGACATATGTCTAAGCTGTTATTACAGACCTCCAGTGACAGACACTGCAGTTTCTTTCTGTAAGGGCCTTACAGAAGCCCCAGTCCTTCCATTTTGACAACAAATCATGGAGAAATAGTCTTCCTTGTACTTTTCTACTGATTTCTTACCTATGCCTCCTTAAACCTTGTAAGAACATAGAAAGGGAGTGTCAAAAGCCCCTATTAAAATCAGTACAGATGGTATATTCTTCTTCGCTAACCATAAGAACAATTACCCTTTTGAAGAAGAAAATACATTTAAATTGATGTAATTTGTTCTTGATATCTATGTTGGCAGGTACCAGATATTTTCTCATCATCCAGAGACTTACAATTGGTTTTTCAGCTGTTGTCAGTAAAGCGTGCTACTCCGTATTTTCTCTCCAATTGACTCCCCCTCTCCTAAGGGCTGGGGTTCTTCCTGAACTCTTGATCCCCTCCTGTATGTTCTGCACTGAGGTTGCTTCAGCATGTCTTTAAATACCATACAAGGCTATGCTGAAATATCAAACATCTAAGAATTTTGCATTCCAAGATATCCTTTCCCACCCTTCCCTTATTCCAGGCTGAAATCTTACATTTTTTCAGTTCATTATTGTAGATTTGCTAATCATTGAACTTTTTATGGAAAGTTGAGCAAAAGAAAGAACTGAATGTTTCCACCTTCTTCACATTGAACTGTTTAGCAAAGTGAAGCTGAGGCCTTCCTCTTGCGTGACTCTTCCCTTACTAAGGCCCTTTATAAATGAGTTCTTGTTGTTTGACATCTTTTTACAAGTTGCATATTCTTTTATGCATTGGTCTTTCTGATCCTGTCCCTAATTGCTTATGCTCATTCTTTTTTCCCTATAACTATTAATATGACCTCCTTTCCATTATTCTTTTTACTTCTGCATTTGAGGACAGTGGTGAAATGACAAAGAGACAAGCTGCCTCTGTGTCTTGTCTGAATTTATCTGTATCTCTCCTTTCTGACTGACAGCCATTCTCCTCAGCTTAGCCTTTCTTCTCCTTGGTTTCATATGAAATTTTAGTGATGCACTACCTGAACTTAGTCAAATCTACCTTCTTGAGGTCTATGGTTTTGTTTTGCTAGTATTCCCTTTTTCTTCACCTTTTTATTGCAAATTCTTTTTCTTTTGGTCACATTCATGCAAGCTGCTTTCAATCTCAGATTCTCTCTACTGGTTGTTAATCAATTTCCAGAATTAACCACATCTGAAATTACAAAAAAAGAGATAAGAAACTGTGGGAATTAGGCACTAAAATACTCCTTAACGGCTGAATTAGAAATGTGCATCCTTAGCTTATTCAGCACACCTAGCAATACCACAGTCTGAAACTCCCTGGGGAAAAGTTTGTAGCAAGCTACTATAATTAGCTAAAAATTCTTTGATGAATAGTAGCAGAAGGTTATATTAACTAATGGGTGCCCTGCTCTAAGGTTCAGGATAACAATTTTAAAAACAGTCAAGATCCCTTAACACACTGTTGGTATAACAGGACAAAGTTTCATTCAGGAGCTAGCTCACAGCACCAGGACATAGGAAGTTTTCAGATTAGTAGTTTTCTTGCAATTTCTTGGGAATTTCTTGCAATTTAAATTTAAATCCAGCTGTTTCCAGTTGGGACCCTCAAGTAGTGACCTTTGTTTGTCAGTACTTCACCATGAAGGGAGGGATGTTTATGTCATGATCTCCCCTCTTGCAGCAGCAGCTCCATTTCTGGGCCTTTTGGGATGGCAGCGTGCAGCTCAGCCCCTGCACTAGTGTGTCTAAATCCCCCTCGACACTCCCCTGCCTTGGTCCAGGGAAGGTCACTCTGAGCTCACAAATTTGGAGCCACATGAAGTCCAGTGGAAGCTGCTGCTTTCCTTCAAAACACAGCTGGATGGAAAACGTTGAATGCTCTGCAGCAGCCACCAAGAAGCAGGCTACAGGGTTCATTCTTCTGTTTCGGGAAAGGATTCAAACCACCCTTGCTCACCTTCCAAAGGGTGCGTAACCAAGGGCAGAGTAAGCTCTGCTTCACCTGCTGAACTTGTTCCACTCTGCGGAAAAGCGTTCAGTGAGTCACAGAAAGGGAGCACAGTTCCCAAGTGAAGCCGTTGGGAGTGGAGGGTGATGTCTCTGCTCTTTTAGCCAAAGTTTGTCTATGAGTTTTCCATGAAACAAATATTGCATAAAATATTGATGCAATCCTTGCAGCCATGCCCAAACCCACTGTTCCAAGCTTCAACACAAGCATCTAATTGCAAGGCCAAAAATCACAGTCTTGTTTTCCAGTGCAATGAAAAGTTCTTCATGTCAAGCAGGGCATTGCAACAGTAGAAAACTGAGAGCAATGAGCAGGCAAGGCAGCTTAGTGCAAGTTAAGAGTCTGGACTCATCAGGCAAAAGAGAACATTGAACACAATTTTCCTTGTCTTGCATGAGTGTTCCACAACTGAGTGATTTATGAGTTTGCTCCTCCTGCCAATCTTTGTTGAAGAAAAAAGCAAGCTCTGCCTCTGCCGTCAAGGGAGAGGCTCCAGGTGAAGGCTCAGAGATGTGAAACCTGAGTGGAGGGATGTATCACTTCGTAGCACTGACTGAGACACCTACAGCCTAGAAGGAGAGAAACTTAAGAAAAATATCAGACCTCAGCACTTGCAGCCATCCAATTTACATAGCTCTCTATCAAGTTTATTGCTGCCATGCTCAGATCTACATATGTATCTACACAGGTTAGCTCTCTCACGATATTTAAGTGTGATACTCTCTTATTGTGGTTGTACTAGAGAGAGAAAGAAATATTACCTTTCTCTGATAATACTTATTTCTTGTCTAAAGAGAAGTTATGTGTTAGTTCTGTCTACATTATGCATTAGGAAAATGAGTGAATGCTGTCAAGCACTGGAATAAATTGTCTGAGGTAATGTGAAAAAAATTCATCATGGGAGACTTCTTAACAAGATATAAGACAAATATCTGCCAGGGAAGTTGTAGGTAGAGTTTATCCAGTATTTGGATAAGAGGTAGAATGGCTGGTCTGTGAAAGCCTTTTCCAGACATAATTTTCTATGATTCAGACATCTCTGACTGTAAAGATTGCTACACACTGTGTGTGAATAATAGCCTCTTGATCTTGATAACAGCTCTAGATCCAAACCCACTATCTCACTTGCAACTTCACACCTCATAAAAGTTTATTTAGTGAAACCAGCATCTAAACCCTTCACGGTACCAACATGTTAGCCCTGTGTCTGGGCACACTGGAAAAGGTGGACGTGCCTGCTGAGTACCTAAGCTGTCAGCATAGGCAGAGGAAGGCGATAAGCAGATGCTTACAGGAGAGAGACACTGTGATACAGATCCTGGGGATGCTCTTAGCATTTCTCCCAGGTGACTGATTTAGTTAAGGGCTCAAACCACCTCAGCCATACTAAGCACACTGCATGCATCAGGAGCACAGGCATGGAACCAGCAGAAAGTACTGCTTTGCTTTCTGGTGACAAAAGGAAATATTCTGGACACAAACAGAATCTTCCCTTTGTGTCCAGAATATTTGCACAAAAGAGAAGGAGGTGTTTAAGCATTTCTAGCCAGCTGAGGTTAGACTGAACATCCAATCATTCTGTTCATACATTGTTAATGTACTGCCTTGCGTGCCTTGTGGCAACCCCCAGATCTCTTTGGTTAGGACTATTAATGCCTCTTCTGGAAACTCATCTCTCCAAATCCCTCCCAGTTTCCTCACAAAGAACCCTCTTTTCCTTCTACACATAAATTTGTCATTATTTGCCTTTCCTCCTACTTGCGTGTCTGTACATGGAAGAGTTTTGGAGCTGCTTACGCACAAATGTTGTTGCATTTCTGCCAGAAGGATGACTAAGAAAACAAAGCTAAAACTGCAATTATCCTCGTAAGCTGGTTTTATAAGTGTCAGAATGAAAGTATATTTTAAGCTGGTTTCTGCGAAAGGACCAGCCGCAGAGACATATTGAAGATGTTTTTTTTCTGGTCACTACTGAACAGTGTGACAGAAATGAAGAAGAAGCAAGTTAGAGATTCCCATCTTACAGTATTTGTCAGTAGGAGTTCAGAAAAAGGCAACAGAAAGATTCAGGTACCTGGAAGACTTGGGTTGTGAAGAAGAGAGGTTGTTAAACAGATATGAGAAAACTGGGGACATACTTAGTATTACCTAAAATGCTCAGGCAGCTGCAAAAGAAAAAAAGTAAAGGAATAAAAATTCAGTGGAGACAGAACAAGAAATAATAGATTTAAACTGCAGCAAGAAAGATTAATGCTCATTAGAAAAAAATATCAGAGAGATTGGGAAATGTCTACTTCCAAGTTGTCAAGAACAGGTTATGAAGATATCCATCAGAAATGAGGTGTTAGTGATCACCCTTTCAAGGGACAATGACCTCTCAAGGTCCTTTCCAGCAATATTGTCTGTACATCTACGGTAAGATACAAAACAGGTGCAGATATGACCGGAGATATTAGCAACTGAAAGAAAACCCAACTAATTAGAAACTTGAGAAGGTTGCTCCCCTTGGCTGCTCTGCCTCAGGAATCTGGAAGGTCCCTGAGGCGATGTCTGAATATAGAAAGCTAGTGAACGTGGAAGCAGAACCTAAAACTTCTGCTTAAATGGTTAAAGTCACTTAGAAGATGGAAACAGTCTACTTTCATTACCCTTGGGCTTGCTGCAGAGCTGGAAGATGTATAAATATTTACAGTAATAGCAGGCTTCTCATTATCTGCAATGATACCTGGAGGGAACGGAGATGTCCCCTAATCAACAGTATGTGTCATTACTACAGCAGTCATGTGAGGCCAGCAGCTCTAATGGCAGCACCACCATCAGGACCTTATGTATTAATTATGGAGTTAGTTAAACCTCTAACAAAATGGTAGAATTGAGGCCACATGCACAAAATCCTGATCTTTAAGAGGTACACTGCACCAGATGCAGTGATTAATTTTTGTCCAGCAGAAGGTGGGAAAAATTATTGTTAGAAATTCACTGGGAGAGCCATAGATGTCCCATTTGTTTCTGCGGATTTCAGTCTAGCAGGTTAGATCATTCTGAGCTGTCAGATGTGAGCCGCCAGGGAAGAGCTAGGAGCAGTTACACCACTTCAGCACTGAAGTTTTTCTTCTTTGTTGTTGCTTGCACACTCAACAAAAAAGGCTGTAATGAATACAACTGGCTTGTTAAAACAAGACCTGCTGATTTCTGATCTCAGCTTTTTGGACGTTCTCCTGTTACGCTCAGTCAGGTTTGCAGCAAAATGCAAGCTGCCCAGACCAGACGTTTCATAATGCAGCCAAACGCTCTACCTGTTGCACAATATAGGAAGAGAATAAAAAGATGCTACTTAAACAAACAAACAAACAAATAAATAATAAATATGTTTTGACCAGGGTCATGTGGACTTGAAAGATTTTTGAAACTGGAATTTTACAATTTAGAGTGGTAGGAACAAGGAGTTGGGGAGAAATGTAGGCCCATAAGAGTGACACCTGCAAAAGCCAGCACATGGAGAGATGGGTAACAAAGCATGGTTGGAAGCAACTCAAAGTAGGCAAGCAGTGGAAGAAGCCTCCCACAGCTCACATTTACCTGATTTTTATTCAGGTCAAGGAATGGCTCATCCACCCACTCAAAGACACGTTCTTTTCCCGGTCAGATCACTTCTTGCTTGTGTCAGAAAACAGCTAGTGAGGATCTCCACAACTGGAATAATCTGAAATGGGAAACCCAGGCTAAATTACATTCTACCCTTAATTTGTCAAACTGAGGCTTCCTTCTTTTAAGACTAATGACTTACTTAGAGGAAAAGCTGCAGGGCATTGTGAAAGCCAGCTGTCTTTCTTCCTGACAAGGTTTTCTGTGTGTGAACTGTATTTTGATCCAAAACCAATAGAGAGATATTACTAGTCAAGATCTTTGGGCCTCTGATATTTTTAGGACAGATTCCCCTAAAAATGCTATTAGAATCTGTTGCTCCTGGTTATAAACTGTCTAATTACAAGCGTGTCATGCTGAGTGTGATGGATGCTCAGTAGCAATAGTATGTAAGATGAAGGCAGAGATGTGATTTTATAGAAGCCCCCTGAGTTTACACCCTTCAATTTTAGGTGCTTGTAAAACTAACTGACAGCAATAATTTCCAATGGAGATCACACCCAAGTCACTTTTATATGAATGTTTTGACTGGGCTGCACAACCCTCACTCAGCATGATGGCTGTTCACACTGTTCTTGCAGGCCTTTCCCTGTTCAGCGATTTTATAATTCATCCACAGTAAGATGGGCCCTTTCTCTAGTGCCTTTCCTTTGCTTTTGCTACTTATTTCTCTATGTCAGTTTGACAATGACATCTGTTTCCTGCCTAAGCCAGCAATCTGAAAAGCATCACTGAGCTTCATAAAGAGCTGCTGCCTTTTCTATGACTGCAGTACAGCTAACCATGTTTTTTATGTGAAACTACAAAGTGTGTCATAAATTTGTGTGCTTTCCTTCTTGGTTTTGAGGCCATACTTTTCCCCAGAAAAGCAGAGAAGCCAAGAAATTGCACTAGACTTTCAGCTTCTGTCTCACTCTCCTAAACACAGAGAAATTCAGAAGACCCAGAAGTAAATGGAAAGAAACCAAACTGAATCATTCAAATCAAGTTTATTTTAAGTGAATTTCTTTTTAGGGATGTATTCAGTTTGCATGGCAAGGTTCTGTGAATGCCAGGGCTATAGGGTTGGCTTCTGGGAGAAGCTGCCAGTTCATGGAGGATTGTAGCTCATGAGAAGTTCATGGAGGATTGTCTCCCATGGGAGGAACCCCATGCTGGAGCATGGGAAGAGTGTCATGACAATGATGACATCAGAAAAGTATTGCTAGATCACTACTAACTTTAAAATTTCTTGGGTAATGGGTGCATAAGATTATAGGTTGTGGAGGTAAAGCATCTTGTCTGCTCAGCCCACCAGATCTGCCTGTGGAGCCAGACCTCATTCTGCAGCAAAGGCTGCAATGCCACACAGTGATAGGTGATGGGAGTGAGATGCCATGCATTGTGAGTGTGCTCTGGGAAAGCCAGGAAAAGACAAAAGGCCAGGGTCATGAGTACCATGGCAATAATACAGGTGGCCAATGCTTCTGGCACCGTGGGGCACCATAACTGTTCAGCATGACAGCACCACCACACTATGCATTGCTGGGAACCCATCAAGGTCTGTGGGCTGACAATTTCCCTGAATAAGGCATTGCCATGAGTACTGTTGTATTTCTTCAATCGGTTTCTGCAGTTCCTTATGTTTCGTGATTGTCCAGGATAGTATGTTGGGGAGGAAAGCCTTAGTTGAACATTAGCAGGTTGTCAAATTCCTTTTACTCCTATTCAGCACTAAGCCTTAGTGACTTTCATGTCTGTGAGATAACTTTATTTCCCTGAGTCTCAGCTTATTGAGAAGTTCAGTACTTTAATCCTGCTTTACCCAGTACCACTTTCTCTCTGAAGTAATTGTGTAAAATGGGATTTAGTGAAAAGAAGATCAGGGAAATGGTAAGGGCATGGAGAGCTGTCCACCAGAAATAACACACTGGCAGTTTGAGTAATTGGCTAGTATTAGCTGTAGTGGGATGCATCTCATTGGGATTAAGCTTCAATGCACCTGCGTTTCTCAGGTCCTTTCACAGAAACAGATTAACATTTCTTTCAGTAGGAAGTGTTAATCTGTTTTAGTAATTGTAATTGCTTACATCACATCCTGTTTCGTTGGGCACAAGCCCTGTGTGGGTGTCCTGGCATTGCACAGTGGATAGACAAGAGGGACACCTTCCCTCCCTCTCCCCAAGCACTGGTCTAATGCAGCTCCCTAAACCTCCAAGGTGATCAGCTGCCTTCACCCAGGATGTCACAGCAGATTTTACACAGTAACAGGTTTGTCCTGTCTAAAAAACCCTTCAAGGTGACTCCAAGAAAGCAGTAGATTTCAACTTTGCTGTCTTTGAATGTAACAGACAAGGGAAAAAAAGGTAGTGTGATAAATACAGCAAGATGACAGTAAGAAATTCCCTTGAGAAAATCTTTTGTTTCCAACCCAAACTTAATTTAGAGGCCATTTCCAGATCTGAAAAGTGTTATGTATGTAGAAGTAGGTTTGGTTTTGTTCTCAATGATTTTAGTCATTTTAATTAAAGATGTTACTTCCCTACTGATATAAGCCACTCCAAAAGCATGAAGACTTTTATCAAATTCTAGAGCAATTAGTTGGTAAATTCCTTTATTTTCATCCAGCAGGAGTTAAACGTGAATTGACTTTAAATTGCTATGTGCCAGATGACCTACTACAGTAAGCAAAATAGTTGGAATAACAATCATGCGGTGATGGCAAAGGGTCACAGAACAAGCTCCTGCTTCTGTTGAATCAATAATTCAACAGGGAAGACCTAAGCAATAGAAAGCACAACTGAGGTTTTCAGCACACACCTCTACCCAGAAAATTTATTTTTCCTTCCTTTTTGCCTTTCTCTATAGGAATCTTATTCAGATATTGAAGAAAAGGCAACACTAAAGAGCACTGTGATTCACAATGCAGTGTACAGCCAGACAACCTGACGGGACATGCTGAGACACTGAAAATTGCTTCATGATGTGGCCTCCCCACTTTGCAGTGAACAGTGGCATAGGTAAGGTCTCCCATTCCAGCCCTAATATGCTGTAATGGAGAAGCAGGCTTAAAACTCAGATCAAAACCATATAGCACCAGCAAAAGGCAGGGGCAGTTGTTTGGTTAATATATAAACATATACACAGCTTTCAGCCCATGACAACAACATCTCCAGCAGCTACACAGAGAAGTCCTTGAATCCTGCCTGGGTAACTCTCAACTCCTGTTTCTTCTCTGGATGTCTGAAACTGCATTTGGCAGGTTTCCCCCAGCCACTCAGACTACTTGAGCAGAGCTCTTCATGCCTGTGTTATTTTCTTTTCTGTTTGCTGCCAACATCCAGAAGTGATCTCATCTCTTCTCAACTTCTAGCAGAACCCTGAATCTCTTCACCTCCTTTACAACTGTAATCTCTTCCTTCCGAGTTCCACCCAACTCGTCCTCTCCCTTGTCTTTAAGAGTCTTCAGAAATGGTATTTTGACACTGTGGACCCATAGATTCTTATCTTATTAGCTCTCATTTTTTCCTCTACCTTTTTTCTTCAGCATCACTGTAAGCTGGCCTTAAGCCTTCATTTGCCACATCTTAAGCTCAGATTTGCTAAGGATCCCTATGTTTCCAAAGGTGATTTTCACTCCCTTCCTCTGACATTTCCTGCTTATTACTGATGTTCAGCCAAGGACTGGAGCACTGAACATCCATTGCTTCTGGGAGACCACATCAGTATCATCAGCTTTCCTCTCAAACTGTAAAATTGTCTATCTGGACTTGACTCTTGATGCCTTTGAGAACAGAGTGGAGGAGTGGGAAGCAGATGCAATCCCGCTTGTGTTTGGTTCTAGCTGCTGCTTTTATTCAGGCTCAGATAGGCTGCTTACCCTCCTGGAAAAAGTGAAATGTTGTGGGGTGAAGATGGAGATGTGAAAGAGAAGTGCTTGTGTGTTAGATTCTCAGGAACTTTTTTCCATCAGTCTTGGCTAAGGGGCACATGTTATCATGCGCTAGAAAATGCTATTTTCTATGTGTCACATGTAGGGACACTTAGGACAGATTGTAAATGAGTCCCATTTGGACCATGCTAGTAACAAACAACTGTTTGGTTTTTGTCCTTCAGAAGCACCACTTCACCACACCCAGAAAGGTGATCAATCATCTTTTGGGAACCTGAGATCAACCTTCTGGGAAAAATCTGAATTCTATTTGAAAGAACTAGATGAGACATGTTTTTTAATATATTTTTATATGCACACAGAGAGAGATATGCATATATATGTATAGTATACATGTAAATATATATGTGTGTATATATATATTATCTTATTAACACCATTTAAAAATAGAAATAAGAGAAAGCAGGATAGGAGAGAAGGGATGAAATAATTTACTACCTTATTTGAAAGAAGGCAATAACTATGAAGACATAGAATATCCTGAAAGCAAAGAAGCAATAACAGACGTGGAAAAGGCTGGAAATGAAACTGCAGGGAGTAACCTATTTTATGAGGAACCTGCCTGTGTAATCTGCTTCATTTGGAAAAGAGTGTCAAGTCTCTGCTATTGCATCCATTTACTAATAACCCACCTGTCAGTCTTCTAACTCAAACAGTTCTGCTAAAGATAGTATCCTTATCACAAAAATGGTGTTAGAAGGTAAGCTATGTTTCAATATCTTAATGAAAATTTTTGTTTTCTGTGACAAAAATTAATTCAAAAGCCTAATCAAAAGGATGAAATCCTGCTTCTAGAAAGCAAAGAAACATTGTTTTAATGAAAATCCATTTAAATACCAAGGACATGTTCAAAAAAGCCAACATTTGCAAGATGACACAGAAGATAGGAGCAGAGACACTTGTTCTACAGTTGATAGAAATAAGCAAATTACTTGAGGGAGGGGGGAGATGTTTATTGTTATTTTTTACCTCTTTTGCAATGCTCATGCAATCTAATATCAAGACATTTACAGCTTATCTCAGATGCAATTTCTACCCTGAGATATGCCTGCTCATTAATAATCCTCCAAATCCATCTGGTTCTGATAGGTGTTCCCTGAACACTGAGCTGCCCCATCTTAAATGCACAACTACTTTCTAATGATTATTCCTGAAAAACTTTGCTTTCGAGGTGTAACAGAACCTCCCTAGGAGACTTCTACTAAGAATGTATTGTGATTCTCCTTCCTTCAGACTTGTCTTTGTAAGGCACGAAGTCTGAAGACACCATTTTGTCTCAGTTTTTATGAACTGTAAAATCACTGATGTCTGCATAAAAGAATACTCTAAAATTGTTCTCTGTGAGACATCTTCATCCAGCACTAAGCAAGCCAGCCAGATGGAGTTCAGAATGTGCTAGCAATGCTCAGGGAAAGACCTCATCAAACAATAGATATAACTACATTCCTAATAGCAGGAATTATATATTGTATGACTGATCGTCTACCACTTTTGGAATGGCAATGCTGGAAAGAAATAAAAGGCTGCAGCACACCAGTCTCTGCAGTAGGTTCTAACAGCTTTCCACAAATGGCACAGAGCTATGGACTTCACAAGTATTTTTCATGGGATTGATCAGGTGGAGTTGTTTCAGCTTGCTCAGTCCAATGACAGCTATGGGAATTCCTGGATTTTTCCTTCAGGCTTGTGGTTCATGCTCAGTCAGCTTGGGAGAAGTGCATGGCCAGGTAGATACAAGAAGCTGTTTGCACAACATACTGCTGACATGCAGGGACTTCTTTGCAGGCATGAATACCCTCCAGTCTGCAGGCAGAGGGTCATATGCAATATCCTTATCAGGCAATGTTCACACATCTGTGTCTACAGCATGTAGTGTGACTACTGACTTTGGCTGCTTTCAACCTTGGACCACCCAGACAGCTGGGATGCAACTTCAGGACAAAGTTTCCTTTTCTTTTAACATTGGGCAACCTGGCAATAACTAGGTATCACCCCAGGAAGTAGCAGGACACTGTATTTTCCTGATTCTCAGCCCTTCTGCCTTCTCTGACACAAGACTGTGAAAACTTTTATGATCGTTTCTCATTTTATTATGAAATGGGATGGGTTGATTGTAAGCTGCAGGGAATACCACACAGCAACCATATCATAGAATCATGGTTTAGTTTTGAAGAGACCTTAAAGATCATCTAGTTCCAATCCCCTGCCATGGGTAGGGACATCTTCCACTAGACCAGGTTGCTCAAAGCCCCACCCACCCTGGCCTTATGTTCTGCAAATTCACCTTCCCTTGGAGGAGAACAAGATCATAGAATCATAGAATAGTTATGGTTGGAAAGAACCTTAAGATCATCTAGTTCCAACCCCCCTGCCGTGGGCAGGGACACCTTACGCTAAATCATATCACCCAAGGCCTCGTCCAACCTGGCCTTGAACACTGCCAGGGATGGAGCATTCACAACCTCCCTGGGCAACCTATTCCAGTGCCTCACAATCCTAACAGGAAAGAATTTCCTTCTTATATCCAATCTAAACTTTCCCTGTTTAAGTTTTAACCGATTACCCCTTGTCCTGCCACTACAGTTTCTAATGAAGAGTCCCTCTCCAGCATCCCTATAGGCCCCCTTCAGATACTATAAGGCTGCTATGAGGTCTCCACGCAGCCTTCTCTTCTCCAGGCTGAACAGCCCCAACTTCCTCAGCCTGTCTTCATACAGGAGATGCTCCAGCCCCCTGATCATCCTCGTGGCCCTTCTCTGGACTTGTTCCAACAGTTCCATGTCCTTTTTATGTTGAAGACACCAGAACTGCACACAATACTCCAGGTGAGGTCTCACAAGAGCAGAGTAGAGGGGCAGGATCACCTCCTTCGACCTGCTGGTCTCACTCCTTTTGATGCAGCCCAGGATATGGTTGGCTTTCTGGGCTGCAAGCGCACACTGCCAGCTCATGTTCATTTTCTCATCGACCAACACCCCCAAGTCCTTCTCTGCAGGGCTGCTCTGAATCTCTTCTCTGCCCAACCTGTAGCTGTGCCTGGGATTGTTCCAACCCAGGTGTAGGACCTTGCACTTGGCATGGTTAAACTTCATGAGGTTGCCATCAGCCCACCTCACAAGTGTGTCAAGGTCCCTCTGGATGGCATTCCTTCCCTCCAGCGTGTCAACTGAACCACACAGCTTGGTGTCATCAGCAAACTTGCTGAGGGCGCACTCAATCCCACTGTCCATGTCAGGAACAAAGACGTTGAACAAGACTGGTCCCAACACCGATCCCTGAGGGACGCCACTCGTTACTGGTCTCCAGCTGGACATTGAGCCATTGACCACAACTCTTTGTGTGCAGCCATCCAGCCAGTTCTTTATCTACTGAGTGCTCCATCCATCAAATTGATGTCTCTCCAATTTAGAGACAAGGATGTTGTGTGGGACAGTGTCGAATGCTTTGCACAAGTCCAGGTAGATGACATCAACTGCTCAGTTTTGTAGCCCCATCATAGAAGGCCACCAAACTGGTCAGGCAGGATTTCCCCTTAGTGAAGCCATGCTGGCTGTCACCAAGCACCTTGTTGTTTTTCATGTGCCTTAGCATGCCTTCCAGGAGAATCTGCTCCAAGATTTTGCCAGGCACAGAGGTGAGACTCACTGGTCTGTAATTCCCCTGGTCATCCATTTTCCCCTTCTTGAAAATGGGGGTTATATTTCCCTTTTTCCAGTCGTTGGGAACTTCACCTGACTGCCATGATTTTTCAAATATGATGGCCAGCAGCTTCGCAACTTCATTTGCCAGCTCCTTCAGGACCTGCAGATGGATCTCATCAGGACCCATGGACTTGTGCCTGTTCAGATTTTTAAGATGGTCTCGAATCAGATCCTCTCCTACAGTGGGCGCAAGGTCTTCATTCTCACAGTCCCTGTGTCTGCCTTCCAAGACTTGGGTGGTGCAGTCAGAGCCTTTGCCAGTGAAGACTGAGGCAAAGAAGTCATTCAAAACCTCAGCCTTCTCCAAATCCTGTGTAGCCAGTTCTCCTGAGAGCTTCCTGAGGGGGCCTACGTTCTCCCTAGTCTGTTTTTTATTTGCTACGTACCTGTAGAATCCATTCCTGTTATCTTTAATACTTCTAGCTAAGTTTAATTCTAACTGGGCCTTAGCTTTCCTAACCTGGTCCCTAGCTTCTCGGACAATATCCCTGTACTCTTCCCATGCTACCTGTCCTTGCTTCCACTTATTATAAGCCTCTTTTTTCAATTGAATTTTCCTCAGGAGCTCCTTATCCATCCAAGGAGGTCTCCTGGCCCTCCTGCTGCACTTCCTTCTGGTTGGGATACAACACTCCTGAGCTTGCAGCAGGTGATCCTTGAATATCAACCAACAACCTTGGGCCCCTCTGCCCTCTAGGGCTGTATCCCATGGAACCTTCCGAAGCAGGTTCCTGAAGAGGCCAGTCTGCTCTTTTGAAGTCCAGGGCAGTGAGCTTGCTGCATGCTCTTCTCACTGTCCTGAGGATCTCAAATTCGAGCATCTCATGATCACTGCATCCAAGGCTGCCCTGGAGCGTCACACTTCCAACCAGCCCTTCACTGTTGGTGAGCACGAGGTCAAGCACGGCACCTCTCCTTGTCGGCTCCTCTATTACTTGCAGAAGGAAGTTGTCTTCCACACAATCGAGGAACCTCCTGGATTGCTTGTGCCGGGCCGTACCGTCCTTCCAACAGATGTCAGGGTGGTTGAAGTCACCCATGGGAACAAAGGCCTGTGAGCGTGAGGCTTTTCCTATCTGTCTATAGAGTGCTTCATCCGCAGGTTCTCCTTGATCAGGTGGTCTGTAACAGATCCCCACAGTAATGTCTCCCATAGCTATATTCCCTTTAAACCTGACCCACAAACTCTCTGTGGACTGCTCACCTGTCCCCAGACAGAGTTCCATACTCTCCAGCCTATCCCTAACATAAAGGGCAACTCCCCCTCCCCACCTCCCAGGCCTGTCCTTCCTAAAGAGCCTGTAACCTTCCATTCCAACACTCCAGTCATACGAGCCATCCCACCATGTTTCTGTAATGCCTATTATATCATACCCCCGTAGACGTGCACACATCTCTAATTCCTCTTGTTTGTTCCCCATGCTATGGGCATTCGTATAGAGGCATCTGAGCCGAGCCCCAGCTGAAGCCGGCTCATTGACTGGAGCGGCTGGGATATCTCTACATTGCTCCGAGCATTTATTATAGGTTCTGGCAACTGACTGGGTGTGTTGGAATGGAACGATGCCCCCCCTCCCCCAACACATCTAGTTTAAAGCCTCCTTGACCAGTCTGGCAAGCCTCCTACCAAAACTGCTTTTTCCCTTCTTTATCAGACCAGCTCCACCAGCCCCCACTAGACCTGGCCTACAAGCTTGGGTCCCGTGTTCAAGACACCCAAACCCCTGACTATGACACCACCCTTTTAACCAGTTATTAACCTGGCTAATCCTCCTAGCTTTTTTTAGGTCCTCCCCTGTACCCTGGAGAATTGATGAAAAGACCACCTGAGCTCCAGAGCCCCTAACCACCTCCCCCAGGGCTCTGTAGTCCTTCTTTATGTTCCCCAGGCTACTACTATCTATATCCCTAGCACCCACATGTATCACCAGGAGTGGGTAATAATCCGTGGGACTTACTAGAGCAGGCAGCCTTTCTGCCACATCCCTGATCCGTGCCCCCAGTAGGCAACACACCTCCCTTGAGACAGGGTCAGGCCGGCAGACAAGTGCTTCTGTCCCTTCCAGTGTAGAGTCCCCTACTACTACGGCCCGCTGCTTTTTCCTAGCAGCGCCGGTAGAGATCTTCTTTAGCAGCGCATCAGCCGGCTGTTTCTGGCTCGAGTGCGCTTCCTCATTAGCCCCCTGCAGGACAGCAAAGCTGTTCTGCGTGGAGACAGGGGCTTTAGGGGGAAGCCCCTCACTTTTGGTTGTCCTTTTCCTTCTTTTATTTGTTGTTTTTTTTTTTTGTCACTAATTCCCAGCTTCCCGGGTTAACAGCCTCCTTCTTTCCTTCATGAGGTAGAGGTGAAGCTCGAGGCCCCTGCACAGTTTGGGCCGGGAGCAAGCACTCCTGCTTCCTCTCAGCTTCCCTGACATCTTGCAGCCTATTAACAGCATCCCGCAGCTCAGCCACCTGCTGCAGGAGGACCGAGTGCAGCCCTGCCCATTGCGCACCCTCCCCTCACCAGACCAGTGCAGGCACTCTCTACACCCTGAGCCCTGCACTGCAGCCTCCCCTCTCATCGGCTCTGTCTGGGTGCCTACGCTGGCCACCGCCGGGGCAGCCAGAGCAGAGCTCCCAGACCGGGCCCTGATCATACGACGGGTGCTCACCATCTCGCTCGAACTGCCGCGCAAACTGCTTGTACCAGCTGGGGTGTTACATGATTTTCATTCTTCAGTTACCAGTTTAAACTGTTGCATGAAGTATCTCCAGACTCTGGAAGAGTACTGCTACAGGAATGAGCCAATCTGCCTCTCTTCTTGGTTTGTTTTCAGGCCTGTTGCTGGTGGGATGTTTGAATCTTGTATTTCAGCTTGTCTGGTCATGGGCAGCTTTAGCAGTAAATGGAGCTGGTGGGCAGAAACCCTATAGCTCTAGGTGCTATTATACATCTGGTTTTCTTCACAGAGACAGTACATGTGCCACAAGAATGTAGCCTTATTTGTGCTCAGCTCCCCACTTAGTGCTCAGTAACCAGTAATGTTTTCTCCAGCCAGGAAAGCTGAAAAGGGGAATGCACTATTGCCCTTAGCAATAATTCATATTCTGAAGATGGTTTAATATATGCCTTTACCCTCATTTCATGAAATACATTCTGTTCACAACAACAGGGTTGATGTGACAGTTCAATGTGCATGTAGAGTATCTTACAAAGCATCTCTAAGGCAGTTGTAAAAGGCAGCAGTGGATGGCAGTGACCTGACAATGATGGAAATTGTCTTTCCTACTTAGCAAATAAGAGCCACTGACTTTAACAGATGATACATCACATCCTATCCTCAGTAGCAAATTAAATGCTTAGCAGATGCTAAGAGCCCTTCACGACCACAGGCTGTGAAATGTTTGCATTTCCCATCAGTGCCACTTTTCTCTTTACACTTCCCAATTCCCTGGGAGTTTTCTCAGGTTTCTGGCAGAGATTACACAGTTTGTTTTTTTCATTCTTTCTTTTTGCTTTCTGAGTGGTTTTATCCTCAAGGAAACCAGGCAGGCTAGCCAAACCCAGCATGACAATCAGTGCTGAAAGGCATGTGATCCCCATCAAAACAAAAAGTGCCATTAAGGCACCAGGGTCTCCTTCACAGTGGGTGAGGAGTTCAAATAAACCACACCACATGACTGTAAAACTCAGGTAAGAATGAAAGGTTTCCACTAGATCACCCATATTTCCAGAAGAACAAGAAAAAAAATGCAGATTATCAGCAACAATATTTGTGAAACCTAATGGCTTTTGGCAAAAATGTTGAATTGGAAATAGATATCTTATAGCCAGGGACAGGACCAGCAATTTTAAGAAAACAATAGGGTGTGTTTTTTACATTAGATTCACAGAAGTTAAGGTATTAATTTGGTCAGACTTCTGTATTTCCTAAATAATTCAGAGTTGTGCCTGCAAGTAGGATAGATGATTTTAATTTGGATAAAAGATATCTTCCAGAGACATAGAATCATAGAATGGTTAGGGTTGGAAAGGACCTTAAGATCATCTAGTTCCAAGCCAGGGATGGAGCATTCACCACTTCTTTGGGCAACCTGTTCTAGTGCCTCATCACCCTCACAGTAAGGAACTTCTTCATTATATCTGACCTGAACTTCCCCTGTTTAAGTTTAAACCCATTACCTGTCACTACAGTCCCTAATGAAGAGTCCCCCTCCAGCATCCTTGTAGGCCCCCTCAGATACTGGAAGACTGCTGTGATGGTGGTGAAAATTAACTGGTACTGACTTTGAAACAAGGTGATTTCTGTCACCCCTTGAAGCAAGAGAATTTCTGTCAGAATTACTGTACTGATCTCACTCACTCAGGGAGCATACCTCAACTCTATTTTTAATTTGTCCACTTCCAGCATTCAGATACAGGCTGTTGTTATGCCTTAGAGTAAGGAGCTGTATCACATATAACCATATCCTTTTGCTGTGTATCTGCAGTAAGGCAAGATGATTATACTGCGTTCAGCTCCCTTCCCAGTCTTTGTTTCCCTACGCAACTCAAGCAAGCATATGCTCCTCATTGAGAGACATTTTTTCCATTCCTCAGAAAATTTGTGCAGCTCTTCAATGAATCTTCCCTTAGAGCAGCCCTACACTCTGCATGCAGCACCCTTAATACCTTAAAAATACCCTTCTCCTCTCAATACCCTCAGTATTCACATTAGCCCTGGTTCTTGTACTGTTAGACTGGCATTTACACTTTGTGGTTTGGTCAGGGTCCTTAACAAATTTACAATTTTTCAGTATCCCATTTTATATGCATACTGCAACACATTTTGTTTGTTACCAAATCCAGCTCATGCTGTATTACCAGTCCTTAATCTGCCATAATTTATCATTCTGCCAGTCTTTGTCATCCAGAGATTTTATTGGCAGGGACTGTATATCTATTTCCATCTTTAATAAAGGTACTAGATTGTGCTGGTACTGGCTACCACCCACCAGTTTTACACAAAAACTATTAAGCTAATGATCTGCAGCATGAAACCCCGGGAGAGCACATGGGCATTTCTAGGTGTTGAATAATCAATCACTCCCTGATTCTGCAAGACCAAAGTGTGTTCAGGGAAGAGTTTAAGCTTAAATGTAGTAATTTGTGCTCCTTCTGTAGCCAATGGAAAGAGAAATTTACTTCCAGGTGCATCTTGCTATGAAATATACACTGTTAATATGTGGATCTGGATCTGCACCTCTCACTGCCCCTTATCTGTAGCTAGAGCCTAGTGGACAAGCAACAGAGAGGGAAATGGTGGCAGCGAGCCAGTCCAGTGAAAGAGTGGCACAGTGTGTATCTTGACATATTCCTTCCTTGGTCAGTCATTAGGCACCAGGTTTCTAAAATACTGCAGCACTTGCCCAAACCTGTGGAGATGATGTGCCATATTGTGGTGGGTCGACCATGGCTGGAAGCAAGTTAGCCACTGAACTGCTCTGTCATTGTCTGCATTGGACAGAGGATCAAAAAATATAATGACAGGTTCATGGGCTGAGATAAGGACAAGAAGAGATCACTCACCAATTGCCATCATGGGCAAACCAGACCCAGATCAGGGAAATTAATTTAACTTATCACTAATCAAATCAGAGCAGGGTAATGAGAAATAAACCCAAATCTTAAAACACCTTTCCTCCACCCCTCCCATCTTCCTGGGCTCAACTTCACTTCAAAATTTTCTAACTTCTTTCCCCACAACAGTGCAGGGAGATGGGGAATGGGGGTTGTGGTCAGTTCCTCTCACGTGGTCTCTGCTGCTCCTTCCTCCTCAGGACAGGACTTCACACTCTTCCTCTGCTCCAGTGTGGGGTCCTCCCACAGCAGACAGTTCTCCATGAGCTTCCGCAAATTTGGTACCTCCCCCAGGCTGCAGTTCTTCATGAACTGCTCCAGCGTGGGTCCCTTCCATGGGTGCAGCCCCTCAGGAACAGACTGCTCCAGTGTGGGTCCCTTCCATGGGGTGCAGTCCTTCAGGAACAGACTACTCCAGTGTGGGTCTCTTGCGGGGTCACAGCTCCTGCCAGTAAACCTGTTCCAGTGTGGGCTCATCTCTCCAAGGGGCCACAGGTCCTGCCAGGGGCCTGCTCCAGCACAGGCTTCCCACAGAGTCACAGCCTCCTTTGGAAATCCCCCTGCTCCAGGGTGGGATCCTCCATGGGCTGCAGGTGGATCTGCTCCACCATGAACCTCCATGGGCAGCAGAGGCACAGCCTGCCTCACCATGGGCTGCACCATGGGCTGCAGGGAAATCTCTGCTCTGGAGCGTAGAGCACCTCCTGCCCTCCTTCTGCACTGACCTTGGGAACTGCAGAGCTGTATCTGTCACATATTCTCACTCCTTTCTTCAGCTGCAATCGCTATTGCAGTTTTTTTCCCCTTCTTAAATAAGTTATCCCAGAGGTACTACCACCACCACTGATGGGCTCAGCCTTGGCCAGTGGCAGGTCCATCTTGGAGCATGCTGGCATTGGGTCTGTTGGGCACAGGGGGAGCTTCTGGAATCTTCTTACAGAAGCCACCCCTGTAGAACACACACACACAGCACCACCACCACCACCACCACCCCGGCTACCAGAACGTTGCCATGCAAACTCAATACACAGATTTAAGATGCTAGAACAGGTGCACAGCTTAGATGTCATGATACCTGTTCCATGCTGTTAGTGTAGCAGAGAACAAGGATGCAACGGCACTGGGCTTTTGGTAGCCTGAACCTACTCTTTGCTGTCTTAAAGGTGGCCACCTCTGTAACAGTCTACTTATATCCTCTTTAGGAGGCTAAGATTTCTCACCTTTCACAAACATCTGTGGAGAGTTGCTGACTGCTGACCATGTATTTGACATAGGCCAGGGGCACAAGGACATAGTCCACGTACAGAACAGCTCTGCACAGAACACCTTAGTGCAGCTCAGCAAATTACAACCTTATCACATAATTAAAATTATCACACCTGAAGCTGAAGGTCCAAGCCAACACCACCTTCTGGTTTATAGGTACATGCTACTATGAGACTGGGATGTCCAAAAATAGATGATTGGGTAATGGATTTAAACTTAAACAAGAGAAGCTCAGGTTAGATATAAGGAAGAAGTTCTTTATTGTGAGGGTGGTGAGGCTCTGGAACAGGTTGCCCAAAGAAATGGTGAATACTCCATCCCTGGCAGCATTCAAGGCCAGGTTGGACAGAGCCTTGGGTGGCGGTTTAGTGTGAGGTGTCCCTGCCCATGGTGGGGGGTTCAGAAGTAGATGATCTTAAAGTCCTTTCAACTCAAGCCGTTCCATGATTCTATGATTTACAGTGACTATTATTTCAGTGTTTTGAAAAATACATTACTTTAAAAGTCCAGATGCTGTTAGGGATTGTTTTTGAAGTTCAATTTGTGATAATGTCAATCTTTTGCATATGCTGCTTTATTGCAGCAGAATCACAACAGAGTTTCCAGTAAGAATGTTAAACATGTGCAAATAGTTTGCCTGTTCTAGATGCCAGAAGATAAGCTCTGCTTTGAATCAAATCCTTAGTTAATCTCTGAAAACTGTTGCATTATACTATGTAAGGAGTAAGGAATTTCTTTCTTGTGCTTTAGGAACGGCTCTTTCAGGGAACTGAAAAAGGGATAAACAATTTGCTTGGTCCCTATAACTGCAGACACTTACCTTCCATAGAATCATAGAATCGTTAGGGTTGGAAAGGACCTTAAGGTCATCTAGTTCCAAACCCCCTGCCATGGGCAGGGACACCTCACACTAAACCATGCCACCCAAGGCTTAGTCCAACCTGGCCTTGAACACCACCAGGGATGGAGCATTCACAACCTCCCCGGGCAACCTATTCCAGTGCCTCACCACCCTCATAGTAAAGAACTTTTCCTTATATCCAGTCTAAACCTCCCCTGTTTAAGTTTTAACCCGTTATCCCTTGTCCTGTCACTACAGTCGCTAATGAAGAGTCCCTCCCCAGCATCCCTATAGGCCCCCTTCAGATACTGGAAGGCTGCTATGAGGTCTCCATGCAGCCTTCTCTTCTCCAGGCTGAACAGCCCCAACTTTCTCAGCCTTTGTCATTCAAGGGGGACGGGAGGTGCTCCAGTCTCCTGATCATCCTTGTGGCCCTCCTCTGGACTTGTTCCAACAGTTCCATGTCCTTTTTATGTTGAGGACACCAGAACTGCACACAATACTCCAGGTGAGGTCTCACAAGAGCAGAGTAAAAGGGCAGGATCACCTCCTTCGACCTGCTGGTCACGCTCCTTTTGATGCAGCCTAGGATATGGTTGGCTTTCTGGGCTGCAAGCACACACTGCCGGCTCATGTTCATTTTCTCATCGACCAGCACCCCCAAGTGAACAAGTCTGGGACCTTCCTTTTATTCTCATGGCCACAGAAACCTAACCTGATTTTCAGGTTTTCCTGAGAAGTTGTTGCTTCCTCACTTATATTAAAGGAATGAGTCAAAGGAAAGAATAAAGCTATCTGATTTTAAAGGAAATTTTATACCAAGTTAGTTAAAGGCTTAACTTTACCATCCTGTTAATAAAAATAAAAAAGAATGTTCATGGGCTTTTCCTTTCCTTTTTTCCACCTGTACACATTCACCAAAGTAGGTTCCCCATTTGTCAGACCTGTAGAGGGATTAAAAAATGACACAGTAATTGAATAGCCAGGCCTCACAAGAGGCAGCAAAGACAAAAGCTTCCAAAATGCAAGGGCTTAAGTTTGGAGAGTAGGAAGTGTAAGCAACTTGAAGAAGTGTAATCAACTTGAAGAAGTATAAGCAACTTGATAGCATGAAGAGTTTCTAATATACAGAGAGGTATAAATACAGCAACTATTTCCTATTGTTTTGCCTTTGCCTTTTCACAAACTTGAATGACAAAGAGCTATTTGGAGTTGTTGTCTGCCTTTCCATTCATCCTGAGGCATTAACAAGCCCTAATTTAAGAGAAACACTTTCCTCTTCAAGCAACTTCTTGGCAGTGCTGCCCCCCTTGTTCACATCGTAAAGCTGGTCACATAAGGTCACAGATGCATCTCAAGCTCAGTGACTGCTTTTTTTTCGGAAGACAGAGGTTTTGTCTGCCTACTTAGTGGGGAAGGGGAAAGAAAAGGACACTATCTTGTGTACCTTCTTCTCTCCAAAGAGGCTTATTACTAGTGTAGCTTGACACACAGCAGAACTAAGCAGGTTTTGAACTGTGAGGGACATTCTTTCTGCAGAAGTTGTGTTAGGTATTAATTTAGTCCATGTTACCCAAGCACAGACCACCCTCTTGCCTAAAAGCAGATTGAGAATTTGGTCATTCAGCCAACAAGCTAAAACCAACCACAGAGATTTAAGTCATTGTGACTTTGGAGAGTAGTAATCTAAATAATACAACTAACAAATAGATTTAGTACGAGCTTCAGGATTAACAATTTATCTCAATGTGCAAGGTAGCTTTTCCTCTTTAGAGATGTTACTGTCAACTATTAAATCAAATTTCAAGACTAAAAAGAAAGGTGATGCAGGAGGAAAATCCACTTCCTCAGAAATTCATTCTCAGAGAGAAGTCTGAGATTGATTTATTCTAGTTCAACTTGACACTGTCCTAGAATTAATAGGAAAGTTGCCATTTTGGTATCAAGACTAAATTACGTAGTTGGTACCAGCTTTTGGTTGCTGTTATGACAGAGCACTCAGTAAGGTGTTTCCATAGATTATTTGGGTCATTCAAGCAATATTCAATCTTCAGACTTCAGCTGGCTGACATCACTGCAGCCTCAAGTGACTAAAATTCATTATGTCTCCTTACATGTAAACCAGACCTTTAACCTCAGCTCTTAGAATTAGCCTGGTGTGTGTGCTTGCAGACCTAAACTTCATTTATCCCCAAGATATGAAGTTAAATGATCTTTTTAGAATTAAAATTGTTCTTTTAGTATACAATGTTAATAATCTTGCACTTATCTTCATAATAGAAATATGAGTAGGAGTAGAAACTAATCAGGATGCTATTAATTATAGAATTTTAATAATGCTCTGCTAACCTAAACTATTGATATACGTAGCACACTAATTTTTGTCACATACACCAGAATGTGAGCGATCTTCCAAAACTCTACATAAATAGACATGAATTCAAAGGCCACCACTTCTGCCTGATTTGGGTTGATTACGGAATTACAAAATTTAACCTAGACTCCACAGTAGCCTAAGTTTGTATGAAAGATATAAGTGCCCTCCAGACGAGATTTATCTTACAGTCTTTATATACATCCCAATAACATTGAGACATGATAGACACAACTCCCAAAGAACACCGAACAGCAGTTTCATGAAGTGCCAGTGAGGATGATGGGTTAAGCTTGTTATGCTTTGATCCTAGAACATCCTACTTTAATGGCTACCAGACAGAAAGATCTATTTATTTTTTTAAACAGCTACTATACTCAGGTTTTCTCCCAGCAAATGTTTAGGAAACACATGGGTAATTTGTGCTACCAGTTGAGAAAGAAGTCTCCAATATTTCTGCTTCACAGAGCAGATGCTGTGCAGCTATATTCAATCATGTTAGGCATAAAATGGTTTTGAGGTGCCAACAGACTCCATGAGTTTGGTTAGAGAGAGCCATGTTCACCCAAGAACAGCCAGTATGTTGTCCTGGACTAGTCTAGATTTAGTTTTAACTAAGTACTTCTACGCACTTGCCAGATGTGTCTCACTGCTTACCCTACAGGGTCAGAGAGATTGTAAGAGTTTTGCTAGTTGTGTGCCAGTATGCTCTGCAAGATCCAGTAGCTTCAGCACTGTCCCAGATTGTACACCTTCTGTCTTGCAGCAGGTAATGTAACTGTGATCATTATCTTATCAGAGTTACTTGCAGTAACTGGCAAATAAGCTCCTCTGCACCAAAGAAAGCTTGATTCTCCAACATTGTGGTTGCAGCCAAATTCTTTTATTGCTAATGGGAACAAATGCTTAACTCCATGTTGCATCTGAGAAGTCAGCTGCCAGGCAAGACAAGAAAGATCTCAGGTTGTTTCTACTTCACAAAATGCCTAGTCCTCTAGGGGATGAGACAGGAAAAAAATGATATCTCAGCCTTTCTAAAGATAAAAAGAGCTCAGCCTAAGCAGACACTGTGGTAACCAAGGAAACAAATTACATAATCTAATAGGTTTATAGCTAAAAGTTAAGAATCTCAGACTGCCTCTATACCATCATATGAAACAACTTCAGCATCTCTCCAGATAGTTCCTTTGGCAGTAAATTCAAAAGTAATTGCTTTGTAAGTTTGCAAGTTTTAATAAGCAAAATAACTGGAAGATTAGTTACAGGGATGCTTTCAATACACTTGTAAGAGCATTGCTGATTGTTTTTATGAAAATATGATTGCATATCTCAGGTATAATCAAACCAGTTCACAAGTTCTGGTACTCCATGGAATAATTCCTCACCAGTTCTTGTGCAGCTAATTTTATCCTGTATTCCTAAGAAGATATGGAAGGATACAATGAAACTCATGAAGAACTGCCATCATTTAGGATCAGTGAACCAGACTCCTTTTCCTTGGAGATCTATGCAGAACTGTAGCTGCATTAACTGAATGAGCACTTCCCCGTGATGACTTACAAACTTTGGAAGGATCTTGGTCTTCTTAACAATTACATTTGGCCCATTTGGGTTAGAGCTCTGTGGTTGTCCAGTGAAATGTCCACTAAAATGATACGAGAGAATGAGGAAGGCATACCTGAAAGAACTGTGAAAGAAACATCCCCTGTTACAAAAAAGCACATGTGTCCAGCCTCATGCCATGCTTACCATCTGGCTCCTTCAGTTCTTGCCTGGAAGTATGTGCTGCAGTCCCCTTCTGAACACTGCACTGGCAGTTCCACCAGGCATTTCATGATACTAAAAAGATGTACAAAGAGCCCCCATCAAGGCAGCATAAACTGCTGTACTCTTATGATAGAGCAAACACCTCACTGAGTATTTGCAACAGCCCACCTGAAGAAGAATGGCAGAACTCAGCGTAGTTTAAACAAATATCAGAAACTCTGAAACAAAGAAAGCGGCCAAGATAGCAGGCCCTTGCTGTAAGGAAAAGGAGGCAGCAATGCTTCTGCAAATGCCCTCAAATGCTTCAGGCCTTCTGTCAGCAGCTCAGAGGGACACTGCAGCTCCAACTCCTACTTGGTGATTCCATAGAGCGATGCCACACCAGCATTGCAATAGCTAGCATGAAAATACAAATAGTTGATTTAGTGTGAGACAAGGCTTACAGGTCTGTTTATTTACTAGTTCAAAACCAGCAGTTTGAGCAGTCACAAGCTGAAGCAGCACTTTAATCTTTAATAGTTTGGGAAGATGTCAAGATAAGTAGAACCCTCCATTAAAGCACAAGGAAGGTGTATCAATGAAACAGATACCAGTACTGAGAAGGAAAGACAAGGATGTTCATTTTTCCTGAAAGATCATGTTGTCTCCCCTAGAGACCTGCAACTCCCCATGCTTGCCAGCTACGATGAGATCCTCCAGAGTGAAAAAAAGTAGAAATCAGAGAAGATTTAAAAGTAATTTTGGGACTTAAAGCTCCATTTTAACTAGGTTTCATTATTGTCACTAGCAGCTTTAGATACTCTGTGTATGCCAAAACTAAGGCTTGGCTGCAGTTAGGGCACAATAGGGAGCCATAGGGACATACCTTGCCCACATCTGTTGAAGATGCCTGCTGGGAGGCATGCAGCACATAGAATCAGAGAATGTTTAGGATTGGAAAGGACCTTAAGATCACTTAGTTCCAACCCCTCTGCCATAAGCAGGGACACCTCACACTAGACCAGGTTGCTCAAGGCCCTGTCCAGCCTGGCTTTTAACACTGCCAGGGATGGGGCCACAGCTTTTCTGGGCAAATTCCATCCTCCCTGTGCAAGCTGTCCTGCACCTCCAGCTTCTCCTCAGTATCCCAAGCAGGGAGCTGGTTTACTACCTGACATTAAGCAGTGAATTTTATAGGCAGTTGCTGATTGGAGACATGAGGTTTTACAGGATGAATATAAGCAATGTTGACTTGTTTCTAGCAAGATAGCTCTCCAAAGCGGGCAGGGCAGGAATGATAGTTTGCTTTAGAAAACCCTTTGCATTTCTTCCTTCAGAGATCATTCTGATTTCCGACTTACTTTATCAGGTACAAGATGAGACAGAACGAGATGGTTGTGGCAGTGAAATTCAGAGGCAACGCTGCAGAGGAGGCAGGTGTAAGAGGCCCAGGCAAGTTGCGTGGCTCGGCAGCTGCTGCTGGTATCTGCAAATCGTCTCCTTCTCCGTCCTTCCATGTCCCGGCGCCCGGGGGCAGCAGTCAGCCGCAGAGCGCTGCCGGGATTGTTGCCAGCCTTCTCTTGCACCCGTGCAGGCGGAGAGCTGCTTCCCTGAGGCTTCGACTCTGAACTCAGGGCATTTCATATCTGGAAATTTTTCACTTCCCTTTACACAGAGCAATAGGTCTTTGGATGCGGTCCAAAAGCATCTGCAACAGCAGATAGCTTTCTGGCAAATACAACAGGAGATCTCCAGAAGTTCCAGAGCGAGCTGTGAGATGAAAGCATTGCTAGCACTAAACTGCAACATGCAGAGTGAAGAGCTTCAGAAACAAAGATAGCTTAAATGCTTTGCATAAGGTCTTTATAGTCTTGTTGAAATACTGTTATTTTGTTCTTACACTTTGTTGTTTCCTTGGCTTTCTTAGAAAGATAAGTGAAATTCTGGGAATGTTTGTGCTTCACAAGAGGACAACTGTTAGGATGAGGACAACCTGCAATAAGAATAGTTTAAACTTACATGATATTACATGTTAACGAAATGCACTAGTCTGTCATTGAAGATTTTTCCCAGCCTGCTAAAAAACATCTAAAAAGAAAGAAAAAAAAAAAAAAGAACCCACCAAAACCCCAAAACTGTGTAGGGATTCTAAATGCAGACCCTTATAGAAATAAGATGCAAGCCTGGCTCTGTGCAGGTGGTATTGTATGAGCTGCAGTAACAAGGCAGAACTGTAATGGAGTCCTGATGGATAGTCCCAAAGCAGATGGTCTTATCACTTTGATCAGATGCACGCTTCAAGAGATGGTTTCAGCTGGATGATGTGGAATAATTCAGAAGAGTGTCTGGGGAAGGACTAAAAAGGGATTTTTCAGATTGTTAGTAGCAAATCTTCAAATTGCTAGAAGAGACCCAAAAGTGCTTGAGGAAACAGATTATTTACAAGTCTGTTGCAATTCCTAAATCTAGAGAAGTTTAGGGATAAAGAAGTAAAAAAAAAGTACCTTTTCTTCTTTTTTTTCTTGGGGGGGGGGGTGGGATGGGCAGGATTTACGTGCTCTGAAGTAAGTTCAGGACAATGAAGTCCTCAGACAAGAATCAGAAAAAGGCTGACTTTCATTGTACACTCTCGAGAGGAAATGCCCTGGTGTTAGATGCAAGATTTGTACAGTACATGAACAAAAGCTGGACAGATTCGAGCATGTTGGGGCAGTGTATGAGAAGTCATTGTTTTCCTCAGGAATAGCTGTCACCTGGCATGTGCCATAAATGTTCAAGAGCATACATTACTGCCATGCCATCTTCTGAGAAAAAACAGAATCCCAGCTGTCAACACTACTCTCATGAGAACCCAGCAAAGGCAAGGGTCCAGAGATTTGCTATTCCCTTCAGGCATACCTGCATTTTTTCTTAATCTTAAAACAAGTTCAGAAATGTAATCATGTTTATTTTAATTGGAAGTTAATGGTGTCAGCCACCAGGTTTTGTTTTGGGCTTGATCTTACTATGCCTTGGAGTTACGAGACATCATTTCTGTTCTTAGCACCACCACAAACTTAGCTCACTGCTTCAGAAACACCTTTTAGATGTTTCAATTTTCATAGTTCTTTTTTCAAATACTGGAAACCTGTTTAAGTGTGTGAGGTACTCACTGGTTGGGCTGAAGTCCAAGAGGAAATGCAAGAACCCAGAATCACTAAAAGTAAAAATCAACTATAAGGGCCCATCAGTCTGAGGTCTCCCAGTGTCACATCCCAGCAATGTAACTGGGTAGAGTGGTGCTCATAGGCCTCAAAGAAACAACAAATCTGTGTTGCTGCTGGTAAAATTTGATTTCTTCAGCAAAGTGACCATTTGCAATAGTACCCTCAGTTCTGAGCAAGGCCTGAAGCCACAGCCATGCATAGGGGAGCATCAGTTTGCTGCTAGGCACAGGAAAAATTTGTTGAGCATAGGAAAAAGGACCTGCTCGTGTCTCCTGCTCTACTCCTTCTCCAGGAGAGAGAAAAATGCCACTGAAAAACAATTGGCCTCTTGAAATTTCAAACCAACTGAAGTCAGGATTTTGTAAAGTCAGTGCCTCACATTGTGAGTACCAAAGCTTTAGTTTTACCTTTTGCTGGCTAAGCAGAAGTCTAAGGCAGTTCACCTGTCTCAGACATTAATCAGAAATGACAGTAACAAGCTGGAAAGCAGACATGGGCATCCTTTTACCTGTGTCTGTCTGCTTTGCAGCATTATTTCACCTTTCATGAAGTTACCCTGAGGCCTTAGAACAGATTTGCACTCCAGTGTTCAGCCAGATAAGTAATAAGAAACTGGGTCCAGGTTGTGGCAGTATCAGCGTGACATTTTTCCTCATTCCGGGCATGAAAGTTGCTGTAGCCCATCTTCTCAATAGGCATGGCTATGCCTCAACAGAAAGCTTACAGCGAAACCATGGTCCCCTCCCTGCTTAGGGAAAAATCCCTGTTTTTAAAAGTTCTTCAAAGACTATATATTTTTTCTTACTATGGACATTGCTGTCTGTGCCACTAATAATCCCACATACAGGCACTTGCCTTTTCAGGAAGTTTTCAGCAGAAGTCATTGTCAACAAGCTAATAATCTGTTATGCTATCAGGTGTGGAATTGAGCAGATGTCTTTTTACCTTCGCATCCCAGATTTTGATTCAAAGAGTAGCAGAATTGTGGAAACAACTGTGTAAGCCCAACACACTGCTGCTCATTGGTTGTCACCAGTTCAGTAGCTATAGCACTCGAAGAAGCTGTAAACTGTTACCCTTCTGGGACAAGGAGGAACTGGAGAAAGAAGCCTTTATTTAAGCAGAGTGTTGTTAAAAGCCCTAACTATGATTTCTTAATTCCTGTCGTCGCATTTGAGAGTAAGCTGTATTTTTACTTTGACAAATCCATACTATCTAAAGCATCAAAAAAGTTTTGGCACAGTCCTCAGTTAAAAGCTGTCCTAAGTGACAGATCTTGACTACAAAAATACGCATCCTCTTTCTCACATACTCAAGTGGAAGCAGCGTCATTCCTCCTACATGCTGGAAAGAATGAAAGGCAGGTTAATATTGTGCTTATTTTTGCAAGAACCTGTTTATCTTAAGTAGATCTCCACTGTTGGTCTGACTCACAGAGCAAGAGTTAGCATACCACCAGCTTCCTATCCACCTTCATCTCCCTGCACAGCTACTGCTTTGCTGTTTTGCTTCTGCACCTTCTGCATTAGGAATTATCTTCAAAGGTCACAACACACCAAAACCATGTTGCAGAGTGTATTATTGTTGTCTTCAGCTCCCTTAGTTCATATCAGGGTTAAGAGACAGGGTTTCCCTCTGTGACAAATTTACTTTGCCGGATTTCCTCACTGTGCTGGACCCTCACCACCTTCCCTTCCTCAGTTTACCTCTTACTGGTTGTGGTTTCTTCAAAATTCCCTCTTATTTTCCAGAAGCTTTCTACACTTTTGAAGATGCTCTTGCTTTTGATGGTATTAGATCCCAGCAATGCTGATGACCACAGGGCTGTTCAGCTAGGCTGCTCAGCAGTTGCTGGCAAAACAATTCTGTAAGGGACACAAATCCCAGATTTGCCTGAACGTCCAGAATCAGAAGCCCTGCTGATTTCTTCATGACCATTAAGCACTCAGTCTTTATCAGCAGGCCGTATGTCTTAAGGCCTTTGCCCCAGGGGAACAGGCAGGATTTGAATTAGATGACATAAATTCCACAAGCCTATCTCTTGTCACTGCAAGTCTCTCCCAAGGGAAAGGAGACCATCAGTACTATGCTTCCCAAGTGAGAGCTATGATCCTGCTCCCAGATAGCTGCTTGCTTTGAAGTAAACAAGCAAGTCAACCCACAAGCTTGCTTTCTTTTTGCATTGTTGAATCATCATGTTCTCAAGACATCTACAAATAACTCAGATTCACTTTAAATAGGTGCAAGTAATTGACTGCTTAGGGAGGGTGCGCTTGTCTGCTCCAAACTGATTTGCGTGGTGCTTCACCTCTCTCCCAAAAAACTCTTCCAGCAGCATGAGCATTGCAGACATCTGTTAACACCAAAGAAAGGCCAATCCCCTCTCTCAGGCTATAGCTTTGAATATAAAAGCCCCTCCAAAGAAATGAATGCTAATTGTAGTGACACATAGAACAGTTGCCAAAAGGCAAGAAAAGTATGTGCAGGAACTGAGTTCAACCAAATCACATACTTTCTGGGGCACTGCAGCAATCCTCACCTGACACTTTCAACTACTCATGTAATTACTTGATTTGAGTTGTCAAGTTCCTACAAACTGCTCACACATGGTGCTGTGTTTCTCAAGCCAATAATCCTATGTAAAAAAAACCCCAAGACACAAACTAGAGGTCCTCCCCAAGTTTCCTTTCAAAGAGGACCTGAGCATGTGATACTCCAATAAAACCAATCAGGAAAGTCATCTGAGGCTTCAGTAATTAGAATATTATTTTGTTTATTCTGGGATTAACCCAAAGTTGGTAAATATTGAAAAACTAAAAAAAAAAAAAAAAAAAAAAAAAAAAAAGGCCAAACTGAAGTTCAGCTATTCTAAGGAAAAAAAGGTAAAAAAGAATAAATTTTCCCACAGTTTGCAGTCTTAAAGGCACAGGAGGGTAACTAATTACACATGTAAAAACATATTCAGCCCTCACAGCAATGCAGGCTCAGAACAGACTGGCTAGGGAGCTCTGCAGGAAAGGCTGTCAGGGTCCTAGTGGGCAGTGAGCTGAGCCTTGGCAGCAGAAAGGTGAAAACTGTCCTGAGGTGTATGAACAGGAGTCAGCCAGTAGGTTAATGGAAATGATTATTCTCATTTCCTCAGCACTCATTAGGCTGTATCCGGAGTACTGCATCCAGTTTTGGTGTGAGTGCAACAGGGGGGGCCACTGGATGCTCAGGGGCTTGGAGCACTTGCTCTGTGAGGAGAGGCTGTGAGACTGGGGATGTTCGTCCTGGTTAAGAGATGGCTTTGGGAGTGCTTACAGCAGTCCCCAGCACCCGTGGGGAAGTCACTGAGGGGTTGGAGCCAGGCTTCTCACAGCAGTGAATGGTGGGGAGATGAGAGGCTACGAGTAAAAGCTGAAAGAAGAGAGGTTTAGGCAGGAGATAAGGAAATCCCTTACCCCTGGTGACAGCTAGGCAGGGGTGCAGATTGCCCAGGGTGGCTGTGCTGATTCCATCCTTAGAAGTTTCCAAGCCCTGACAGGGCACAGCCCTGAGCAGCCTGGTCTGAGCTCAGAGCTGCTCCAGCCTGAAGGTGAGGCTGTGCTGGAGACCTCCTGACCTCTCTTGCCTTCTGAATTTCCCTACGATCCTACAATCCTACGTGCATATTTTTTCTACAAGATATTACTTTACAAATATATGTGGACCAACATACTTGATGCCTAGCAACCAACAGAGTATTTCCAGGAAATACACCTAAGGGGAATTGCAGGGGCTGGAGTCTGCACTTACTAGCTGCTTTTTGCTATTGGAATAGAATGCTACAGCCAAAAGGAAGGTCTAAGAAATTGCTTGACTACTTTCTGATACAGTTTTTGGTGATCAGAGCTATGACAGGGCTTAAGGGATCAGTCAAGTTGGACCTTATTATGCCAGGCCTGTACACACCTTGCCACAAACAGATTCCTACTTGAACGGGGCAAGCAGACAACAAATGAAGGTGGGTCAATACCAGAGCCTAGTTCTATGCCACAGCTAGTCATAATGCTAGTCATTGGGACATAGGTCTTCAGAAAGCACAGGAGCAAAAGGGAGAGAAATCATCTGTTTTGTTACTTTGCTTTTTACAGAGCCCTATATCCCCTCTCTATCACATAAAAGCAGCAGAGCTATTGCTCAGTTAGCTCAGGTGGTGCAATCATGAGGACATCCTAATCCAGGAAATAGTTTTATTGCCTTACCACTCTGCAGCCACCAGTACTCTCTCTTTCTGTCCCAGATCCATTTCTTCCTGTAATTCTATGCATATTTGGGGAAAATCTCTGACTGCAGGGGTGCAGAAAGCAAACTAAATTATCCCAATGAGCCTTTCAGATCTTACAGTCTAGGAATGTAGTTTTGTCCATTTGATATGGCAGGCTGAAATGAAAGAGTATGGGAGAGAACACAACCCACTGTGGATTGAGCCTATCTTTTTCTTCTGACAGATAATGTGATGTAATCACTTGTGTTTAAGGTAGAGTGTTCTTGAGTGACAAAAATAATTAAATAAAACCAGGACAGTGATCTTTGTGCTAGTAAGGGCATAAGAATAATTACACTATGACCTACTGGCAGAGGAGGGGTAGAGGAGGAAGGAAAACACTGGGCACTGGGACTCCCTCTTCATTGGTCATCCTAGAGCATCATGTGGCTAAGTCTCCTTTTTAAAGATAACTCCTGATCTTCTAGAGCTCATACTATCCTCCTGTCCGGCATTTCTGTTTGATCCTGTGAAAGACTTCTCTGTAGCCTGCCAGGATGTGTGACCAGTTTGTGGGCACCTGGAAGCTCCTTTCTAGTGAAAACTTTGAGGACTATATGAAAGAGCTGGGTGAGAATTGTTATTTGGAGTTGTTGTATCTGGGACAGGGAAGGAATGCTGCTTTTGAACTTTATTCCTTACTTGCTTTTTCTGGCTATGCTGTTTACCAAGGGGATTTTAGTCCAACTATTTTGATCAGATGATCTTAAACTGGAGAACTTGACTGTTTGAATTAGTGGTTTCAAATTCCTTTAACGTAGAAACACCTTGATTGGGAGAAATGGTTTCAGGTAAGACAAGTCCATGCATGCCTACTTGGTAGTGTTATAAATGGATGTAAAACTCATCTCTGCAACATTTTGTGTGTTTATCCTTGGACATACAAAGTGGTGTAATGTTTGAATGTAGGAAGCTTCTCTGTCTAAAAGAAAGACACCTAAGCTTCTTTATATTGCTACTGGACTAGAAGACCAATTAATTGTTATGGCTATTATATGAACAAAAATCTGTAGCTGCCTCCAGTAAATATTAACAAAGGAAATTGCATAGATTCATGCAGATACTTGCAAAAGATGGGAGGGATTCTCTACAGGTATAGACTTCTTGCTTAGAATTAAGTTTGGGCTTTGAAAGGTTTCTGCACTGTTTTAGTGTGCAGAAAGTATGGGGTAACTTGCACTGATTGGATCAGTATGTGCTAAAAAGATGGGGGGTTATTTGGAGATTAGGAGTGAAACACCAAGATTTATGCAGCATTCAGACAGCTTTTAGTGAGACTCTTGCACTCTTAATCTTTACCCCAGATTTTACTCAGGACATAACCATTGCCAGCTATTTCTTAATCATTTCCTTTTATTCAGCCTAGCCACTGATAAATATTAAAAAAAAAAAGCAGCTTTTTTTTCTTGTTTCTTTGTTTTTGTGGCTTAGAAACCATCGTATGTTTCTGCTTGTTTACTTCTTGATACAATTAGCATACAAGTTAGTGTACAAACCACCACAGTTATTTTGGGCAAGTATGTGTGCAAATATCTGGCATTAAAATCTTGTCTAAGTCTTCAAAATATTGTTTTCACTATCTGACAATGGCAGAGCAGAAATTTCCTTGCATCATCCCACCTGGCTTGGTTCATAACCTTATCAGATTAGTGAGATGTTACAAAAGAACCTCTGCAACATAGAATTAATTAAAAATTCAGAAAGTAATAGGGAAATCAGCACTAAAGTTTTTTGGTTTATTGATCTCTTTCTCAACAAATAAGAGAAAAACATTGAGTGAAGATGACAGTTTCATAGTACCCTGTCTTATTTATAGGTGTGGGGTTTGCTACCAGGAAAATGGCTGGTGTGGCCAAGCCCAGTGTAACTATCAGCATCAATGGTGATGTGATAACCATCAAAACAGAGAGTACCTTCAAAAATACAGAGGTCTCTTTCAAGCTGGGTGAAGAATTTGATGAGACCACAGCAGATGACAGAAAAACAAAGGTGAGTCCCAACCCAGCACTTTCCAAATACTTCTTTCAAAAGGTACGTGAAATACATTTCTCTAAAGGGACATGGGAACAGGAGGATGGAGTTGTGATTTTGACATCCAGTGTAAAAATGCTGCCTTCAGAGGTTTGGACATGGAAGCAGTCTTCTCTTCAGCCCGAAGCACCCTGATGAAATAGCCACGCTTTGCATTTTTCTTTGGCAGAATGTCATAACCCTAGACAATGGTGTACTGACCCAGGTGCAGAAGTGGGATGGAAAACAGACTGTCATAAAGAGAAAGGTTGTGGATGGGAACCTGGTGATGGTGAGCTCATTTTTGTTAACTAATCTCTCAATTTACTGTGTAGAATTCATTAGCAAATATGTTACATTGGATTCAAATACAAGGAATGAAAGCACCTGAAAGGGCTCTGTGTCTCTCTGAATGAGTCTGTTGGTTGGTATTACCTGGTCAGAGAGTGTTGTGCTTGACTTGGTGCCAGTGAGGCCCACCTGCAGTTTGGGGCTTCCCAGCACTGCTCTCCAGTTTCAGGAAAGACAATTTGAAGAATCTGGGAGGGGATTAAAACTGTTCATAAAAAGCAGCTGGGATTCCTACATGCTACAAAATGATGCACGTACACAAAATTCCTGAAGAGTTCTGCCTTCCCCTAGAGAAAAATATGTCCATAAATTTAATATTTATATTTCTTTGGATAAAGACCAGAGGAAAACAAATAGAAATAGGTTTTAACAGCAACTTCATTAGGAAAGATTGGAAAATACAGAGTTTAAGCTAACAGAAAAATAGATGAGGACAGAGCCTAACATGCGGAGGCTGACACAACCACCTGCAAGTCTGAAAGCTGTGAAAGACTCTGCGTGAGTATGTGTGTGTCATGCACACATGTGTGAAGATAAGCCACTACTGCAAAAGGTGGAAGGAAAAAAGACTAATGCCCCACTTCAGAGTCCAATCACCCTCCACTGAAGTCCTAGGATCCTTCTTTAGAGGTTTTTAAGTGGAGATTAGAAATCTCCTGGGGATCGCTGGAACAGTCCTTTAATGTTCTTTCAGTCTTGTGTTTCAGACTTCTGTTTCTGAAGCTCTCAAACTTGAGTTTCACTGTTTTGGTAACTGTTTGTATAGGAGTAGAAATGCAGATCTTTTCTTACACTGGCTGCTAATGGATAAATAATTATCTTCTGACTAAGAAATATTTTGTGAGAGTTAAAAGCTGATTAAATTTACCTTTCTTTCCAGGAATGCACCATGAATAATGTTATCTGCAAAAGAGTTTATGAAAAAGCATAAAGAAGCCATCTTCACACAGGACTAATGCTTAAAGCTGGAGAAAAACAACCTAACGAGAGGAGAAAATCTCCACAAATATATTTTAAAGAGAACTATACTTTTTACAGATATATCCCCAAACAGTTACATGCAGCTAGACTAATTTGTTGTGGCTATTCAATAAAATGTTCAGCTTTCTACAACCCGTGCTTGTGCTAGAGTTTGTCAGGAAGGGGTTTGAGAGGGATGCAACATGGGAAGGGGTGCTGTGGGGGAAAACATGAGAACTAGTATGACACTTCATAACTGTGACCCAACTCAGTGCAGAAAGAGGATCTGAGACCATCTAGTGAGTGGCACTTGAGTGATAGATGTAGACCTGGACATAAAAAACACCCGCCAGTGAGCATCGTGTGGGGGCTAACCACTGCAAGGAGTCTGTGTACAGCAAGGGGAATAACGGGGCTGCTTCTCTTGGCTTCCCTGGGTATCGCTCCTGGGGCAGAAAGGAGGGTGGTTACTGTGGATGCCCAGCAGTGGCAGGGAACCAGACACCTCCTCCTTGCACAAGTTCTAACAATTTTAAACCCAAGGATCACCTAAAGTGATGTGATCTTGTTCTCTTCCACCTGAAGTCTGAAATTACAGCTGCCGTATCTCTCAGCTGTGATGCTTTTATTTCCCTTTCCTTAGCATCTCTTTTTGTCCTAGATTAGACAAAAAGCCTTGAATTAAGCATCATAGTTTAAAAAGTACTCTCAGGTTTACTGAAAGCTTGTAACAGTTTTCTAGTGGTACAACCTCCTTTATTTGCTGTATGTGTTTTCTACTAGCTCATTAGGTTAGATCAGTCTTCGGAATGTGAGCCTCTCTAGATGCAAAGCCCTTTGGACACCATGTTTTTCAACTCTTCTTATTCTCAAACTACTTTTCTTCTACTGCCCTTAGGCCTGGTCTCCTATTTCAAAACTTCAGTCCATACCTGGGAGGACTCAAACTGAGAACAAAGAAAAAGACAAGTCTATGGAAAACCTGGACAGGAAGAGTCTGAAAATGTGTGGAATAATCACAAAATGGGGAAATGAGCATATCTCAAGCTTTGCAATTAAGACCTGTGAACCAAATTCCACATATTCCTGACATTCCTGAGGTCAAATGGCAGAAGCAATGGTGCTGAGTCCCTGCTGCCAGCAGCAAAGACCTCATATACTTGAACTTTCCTCTGCATGACTCAGTCTGTTCCCAAGTTTCTGCACTATTAATACAACTGGAGAGGGGAAGAGGAGAAGAAGGACATCTGCACTCTGGAGGATAAGGAGTCACTTAAGAACAGTTCCAAAAGACTATCAGTAAATTCTGCAGAAATGTTAATAAAGCCATAAACAAACAGCTCCCCTCTTTTTACTTTGGCTTCACTGGTTGTGAAATCTCATCAGCCTGAAGAACAGCAGTCGCATAGGGGAAGTAAGTGTGCTTCTCAGTACCCCGTATACACAATACTACATCTGCTTAGCACTTAACAAGGACTAAAATTAATAATAATAAAAAAAAACAGGATAAAGTTGCAGTTTAGTGGCAGAAAACCTACGCAGAAGAGTTGACTGAAAGGAGCAGCAACATTGACTTAAGCAAGCTATATATAGACATTAAAGATCAGCCCATAGTTAAATATAGCCCATTGTCCACAGATATGAAAATACCATATTTCAGAGGTCAATTTTCCAATATTCCTATAGCAGCCCTTATTTTCCAGATATCTTACATTCTTAATAAAGTCTGCAGTTACAACTGTAACATTCACAGCCTAACATTTCAGAGGCAGGTAATCTCTTCTGAAAGCATCACCATTTATTTTAGTACCTGGTGAATGAATTCAGACTTTGTGAATGGATCAAGCTGCTTAAAACATCAACTTTTGGAAATTTCAATGAAGTGACATTCTGTCTATAAACTTTAACAGGGCCAACACCATAATGAAATATTAATGGTGCTTTTCTTATAAATGAACTTGTCTGAAATATATTCTCTTAAGAGGGCCAAAATTCATACTCTAAAAAAGACAACAGCCTATGGACTTCTTGAGTAAATGGAGATAATTCCTCTCTAGCAAAAAAAAAGGTGTGTGCTCTCAGACTTAGGTGGAGGTGAGAGCACAATTTTCTAAGGGGTAAAGGCAGATGAGTGGCTTGTCCTTGCCTGCAGAGCAGCACATGTCCCCCCCTCTTTTCTGGAGTGCTAAACTGTTCTCTAAAATTCAGAAACTATCCTATAGCATTCCTCTCTGAAAAAGGAGGATACCATCAAACCCCTACAAACCCCTTCGTCAACATGCTTATCACAGCAGTCACCCCTGCATGCTGAGAGAAGGAGATCTTTGCCCCTTAGAGTATTCTCTCACTACTCCTCTACAGGTTTCTTGGATGATGAGAAGGAAAGGGGACTCACACTCACAATTAGCAGCTCAGGAGAAAAATGAAGCAAGGCTTATTCTGAGCTTTGAGCTTTCTGTTATTTTTTGTTTTTTCTTTTAAATCTTTGTTTCCACTGGGGGAAACTAAGAATACCTTTGTGTCCTGGCCAGTCAAGCCTGGTGTATGCCCAGCTCTGCAGTCTGCCCTGAGCTACCACCCCAACACTTATGGCCTGGTCTCATGGGATGTCCCCGCTAAGGAGACAAAAGGCTGTTTTCACCCTCTGATGTAGCTACTGGGGAGCAGACTGCTGGCTGCGTGTTTGCAGTCAGTACCTCGGCTTCATAGAGTCACTGTTAAAACATCCTTGGTGTCCTCACAGTGAAGGAGGCATTTGGCCTTTGTCTTCCACTCTTACTTCTGTTTTCTTCATGACTCTCCTAGGAATGTACTTTTTTCTCTTTTTTTTGGCACTGAATTTGCCCAGATGATATTTCCTTAAAAAAAAAAAAAAAAAAAGACAGCAATATACATTCTGCATTTTTTAAATATTCTCTTTGTATTTTAGCTCACTGTTTTAATCAATTTTTACCTTTACTTCTAATGCTGCTTCACAGACTCCAAGTCTATTGATTTCAAACCTTGTTTTACTCCAACCATAAGCATAAAAAGGGAATCAAAGCTCCTTTTAATCACATGTACTCACAATCCTTTTTTTCCCTTAAGCTTGAAGACTGGTTTCCATAGGTATTGTTTCTACTGAGATAGAATTCCCTGCTTTTCTTCTTTCTAGACTGTAAGTCCTTTAAATGAAAGTACTGATTTTTCTTGGTGACAAAGACATAGATGGTAGCAATGTCAACATTGTTTGAGACTGCTTAAGACTGGGGTTTTGTCTGTATAAATAATTCTCTGTCACTTTTTTTCTTAAGGTCACTGGTACTGCAGTATCGCTGTTCTATTCTGACTAATTCGCCCTGCTTGAATTTCTTTAGGTCTGATTTTACAACATCCCGACCATCTTTATTTTTGCAAAGGCACCAGCCTTGTCTTGTTAGAGTGCCTTTATGTGGATAAGAAAATTAAATGAAAGAACAAACAATGCCTGAGGAGCAACGGTAGAATATTTTCTTATTATTCCCTGAGAAATAATGGATAGCTCCATTTAGGATGAGCTTTCTCATTTCCAGAGATTAGATAAAGGAGCTAGTTATTCTTTACACAAAATGTGTAAAGAATAATACATCTCTGCTTTACAAGAGCTTTGTGTGGACACCATCTTCAAAGACTAACATTTATTTATGTATTACAGATACAGCATCTGCTTCCTAATATCAGGGAGAAAGAGTTCTTCTTTACTTTGTTTTCCTTTTCTATCACTCTAGACATTCCCTCCCTACACTGCACTGTAATTAGACCTGAGCAGTAATGGGAGGTTCTGCTCAACTTACCCTTGTTGATGTTATGACTGATGGGATAAAAAGGTTTTGCATATACAACCAAAATTTGTGACTCAAGACCTTGTTATTTCCCCACAACCACAGTATAATCCAAATACAACAATATTTTCACTGCTCAGAATATATTGTTTTCCTGTGTAAGCATGTTTCCCTTCTTGCATGTAACAGCTTTCAAGAAAAGGTCCAAACCTCACCCCTTTTGGCCCAACATCAGCTCCATCTCACTCTTTCTACCCTAAACACAAAAAATCTTGTCCCACAACCAATAATCCCAATGTCCCTCCATCCTTAGAATGTAGATATGAAAAGTCCCTATAAATGGTTGTAAACTAGAATGTCTAATCATGCCATAAAGACAAACAGGCAACTGTGGTTCACACAAGTAAGAAAGAAGCTACCTAAACCTTTCATGTGTCAAGTAATAGTTTTCTCCAAGAAAATGGTTTAGGAAGGGGAAGGACAGAATTACGGTTGATGTCGTCTTACAATAAATAGTTTCAGATAGTATGAGGTGTCTTGAATTACAATGCTTTAAATTCTTGTCTGTCAAATATGCATACGGTTTATGGATTTGTTCTTTGTGTCTGGTTTTTACTAACCACAAGACAATAAATTTAAATGTACATTTTAAAAAAAAGGTTTTTAAATGTTCAAATTCAAACTTTTCAAACTTTCAAATTCAGCTGAATTGGCCCTGGGGGTCCTGGTGAACGCCAAGCTGAATATGAGCCAGCAACGTGCCCTTGCAGCAAAGAAGGAGATATTGTGTGCTGCATTAGGAGTGTTGCAGGGTGAGGGAGGCAAACCTTTCTGCCCAGCAGTGGCAAGGCCACACCTGGAATACTGGGTCCAGCAGTGGGCTCCCCAGTACAAGGGACATGTGGACCCAGAGAGTTTATGAACTTTCTTCATGGAAACAAGGGAACTTGAAGAAATCTGGAAATAGTAGGACACATTTGAATGCAACTGCTTATATGACAGTGCTGGCTTAAATCTTCCCTTAACTCTATGACAGATGAACTACCCAGGTGGCAAAAGGCAAAATGGGAGCAGTATATGCCTTTTTATGTGTAAAGAGAAATGCTGATCTCTTCTTCCTGTTATCCAATGATAGGATACATGGGAATGGTTCAAAACTGTGCCAGGAGAGATTTAGATGGGACATTAGGCAGCATTTCTTTACCAAGAGGCTTGTCAAACACTGAAACAGGCTTCCTAGAGAGGTGGTTGATACCCTAAGGCTGTCAATGATTAAGAGGCATTTGGACAATGACCTTAACAACAGGTTTTGAGATTTGGTCAGCCCTGAATTGGTCAGGCAGTTGGACTAGATGATTGTTCTAAATCCCTTCCAGGAGAATGGCATCAGGAGGACAGTCAGAGCTGGGTTTCAGATGTTTACAGTGCTCTTGTGCTTGGTGGCTGATATTGCTAAGACCCCACTGCTGTGTCCCCTGACTGCTCTGCAGATGCAGTGGTAACCTCATATTCTCATCCCCATGCACCCCTCAGTGTCCTGATCTATTCAGTGGAGAAAGCCAAGGCAGGCGTCACCCAGAGCCTTGGTACTGACACAGCTGCCTCGGACAAGGTGCACATTGTCTTGCTCTGGCACAGCCTTGCTTATTGGCCCAGTTCTGAGTGCTACAGGGCCTGGGCATCTTTAAAAGGAAGCCAGCAAGGTTTGAATTGGGCACACAATCTCTCTGACTCCTACCAAGAGCTGCTGTGGCCACTACCTCTCTCTGCAGGACCACTGCCTTGCAAAGACTATACAATGTGTAACCGATTTGTGGGCACCTGGAAACTCATCTCCAGTGAAAATTTTGATGACTATATGAAAGAACTGGGTGAGAAATATTCTTTTTTTTTTTTTAAATGAGTTTTCTTTGAGAATGTCTCTTCTTCATCTTATGGTTTGCTCATGCACTGTGTCTTCTACCTGGCCTCAAAAGCACTTAATGTACCTCTCTAGCATAATTTAATTTCTTTCCTTTAGCACAGAAAATGGAGAAACAAAAAGGTAGGTTCTGAATTCCTATAACAAATTTATTTCTGTCTGACTCAACTGACCTGATCTAACTTGCTTTTCTGTAATAAGAAGAATCTATAGCAATGCAGATTTTTTTTGTGTTTCTCTCAGTTGCACCATTAGACTCGTGACTTGTGATAATTTACAATATATAATGGAGCTGATGTCTCATGACACTTTGGTTTCAGAGGTCTAAATCCTATGAAAGGATCTATCTGTTACTGAAGAATGCCAGGAATGCAATAAATTAGGCATTGTTTTTCATTTTAATGCTGGCTTCATTCCTATACAACAAGTGTACAGATAGTCAGCTACAGCATTGCTTTTGCTATATAAATGATTCACTGAAACACTGATTCCCTTTCTTTGAAATGTTAAACTGAATAACAAAAAAATTGCAGTAAGTTAATTAGCCAGAGTAAATGTCCAGCCACAGCTATTTTTCTGAAGACCTGAACAGAATTGTTTAGTATAGAATAATTACCATAAATATTGTTATAATCTACAGATAGCTTTATACCCTTTTATATGTACCATTTCATCTGAGCAGAGCATAGCATTAACAAAGGCTATGCTTTCCGCTTTTATAAAACAGCGATATATTGTCAGTGGCATTCATTCTAACTTGCCCCAGACCTCACAACTCATAGACAATGAACTGGACTGAAAAGCACTAGGCAATATAAAAGGCTTTGAGATGGGATTTACCCTAAAGCTCTCTGCAGCTCTTTGCTCTTATACTTCTTTTTGTTATTTCATACTTGTACTTTTCACTGAGTTTTACATGTAAGGATCCTTAGGGGATATTAGTAGCAACCTAAGAATTGCCCAATCTCCAGTATGTTTAATGAAAAAACACCAGTATATTGATGGTTCAGTATCCAGCTTCTCCCATGCAGCTAGTTAACAAAAATACAGATTCTCAGATGTGTCAAGACTTTTTTTTTTTAAAGGATTTTTGTGAGCTTTTATGAGGAATAGACTTTTCCTGTGAAATTTGCTACGCATTCTGTCTCCATACAAGTTCACCCAGGTTTGTAACCATCTTTGTTTCTTCTCCTCTAAATGTATACAAGTGTATGCTCATTTATATCTTTATTTCTTGCTGAGGGTGCACTCTATCAACTGGGGCTTCCTCGGGCTCTAAACAAAGTACTTCCACATTCAAAGAATTAGAGCCTCATCTCATTCAGGCATTAGAGCATTCTAGAAGATGCTGTTCCTTATTCTTCCACTGAACATTTATGAAAGGATACTGAGTTTCTTGCTTGCTATAATGTAATGGTAGTTTTGTTTCTGATTTCTAGGAGTTGGCTTAGCTACCCGGAAGTTAGGTGGCCTGGCAAAGCCTAATGTGATCATCAGTATGAAGGGGGACATAGTAACCATCAGAACTGAAAGCACCTTCAAAAATACAATGATCTCTTTCAAACTGGGCCAGCAGTTCGATGAAACAACAGCAGATGACCGGAAAGTCAAGGTAAGGGTGCTGATATTCTCTGGGTGGTATGGACATCGCCAGGAAGAACACCAGGAGTAGTTTTTCCTACCCCCTTAGTGCAGTATGTTTTCCAAATTATTCAAAGAAATCACTGTAGGAAGAAATAGTATGGTGCTGAAACTAGTATTACTAAGAATGTCATTAGCCAAGAACTCAGATCTCACTGAATGTAAAGTGAATTGCTGCTCTAATCTGCATAGCTCAGACTGCAGTTTGAAACTGTTGGCCTTTGCAGAGTGTCGTAACCTTGGAGAAAGGGGCATTGGTGCAAGTACAGAAGTGGAATGGCAAAGACACCACAATAAAGAGAAGACTGGTTGATGGCAAAATGGTGGTGGTGAGTTCACATTCCTTGTACACTGATATAGGTCAGAAGAATGCAGCATTCAGTTTGGTTCTGTCTAAATGGACTGTCAATTTTGTCTTTCTCTTTGGCTTATGAGGTAAATTAAGAAGGATAAAAAGGGAACCAAACTTAGGAAACAAGGTGAAAGGAAAGAAATATTGTTCCATACAGCAAATTGTCTTTCCAGTGACTATATTGGCAAAGCTGCCATAAATTGACAGCATACTTGCTGTTCTAAAGGTTACTATTCTTAAAAAAAAAATAAATAAAAAAATAAAGAGGTTTTCAAGTGGCAGAAACCTGTGAAATGGAAATAACGGTTTGCAGGTTGGGTACTGCTGTCCCTGGAATGGCTCCTTCCTTTTTCCTGCCTTAGAAATCTTACACATTTCCACTCAGGTATTTCCATTAAAGCCCATCAATTCACACACTTTTGCTTTCTTTTTCCACGTGAGCATGCTGAGCACACTAAGCAAGTGCTCACGGGTTATTGTGAAAGACAGCACCTCTGTGCCCATGCCTGCCTGCGTGGTGACCTGCAGCAGGGACTGGCAGGTCCTGACAGCTCCTCCGAAACACCTACTGCAGTAAGAGAACCGTGTCTTTGCTTGAGGCAAGGGAACATGGGCTTCCCTCACTCCCCATTCAATCTGCCTTTCTCTAGCAGCCATGTGAAAACCATGGGATGGCCAAGCCAGGGTGATACACATTTTAAGGGATTTAGGATTAGGGTCACCACTAAAATTAAGATTTCACTTTTGAACAAAAGAAATTTCTTTGTTCATTAAAATTTTTTAAGAGCAGAGCCAATTTTGGTGACTTTTTTGAAATCATTATGACTGTAAATGCTAGCTTGTTCTGATGGTGTTTTGTTTTAAGCTGTCATGCATTTGGAAGAGTTATTTGCTTTCACACCTCCTCATGGCTGCATTTCTGTGTAATTTTTTTCTAATTATTAAATTATCTTCAAAAAGAGAGGAAGGGTCCCTCCCTCTTCCATTGGTGCCCTGCTCTCTGCCCCTTGCCTCAAACAGGTTTGTGAAGAAGCTTCTTCTCAAACCAATGAGGTCTTCTTAATATCCCATCACCTCTGTTGCATGCATCCTGTGGCTGTGAATCACCAGGAGCCACTGAAGGCCACTGGGGCAAGAGGGTCAGGAGAAATATTTTGTGACTCATAGGTATAAAGTTTTTTAGGCCAGAAACCTGACTTCTGAGCTACCCAGGCTACTTCTGCTCCCACAAAAAGACCTTTGTAGAACTGGAAGTGTTCATGGGCCATGATATAATAAAATAGGTGGGGCTGATATTTCTGTCAAGTCACATAATACCAAGGATGGTAAACTTGTTTCTGAAGCTAAGCCTGATTTCGCAATCTACTTGTCGTTATATGCCACTCAAGTCCAAAGATGTTAGAATAGAAATCACTCCATTTGATATATAAAAATACCTTTGTGTTTGCTACAAAAGTTGTGTAAAGATGTAAAATGTGACAACTAGATTTTCACTGGCTTTCGAGGTTACTGCAGCAGACACACCTGCTGTCAGCAAAGGGTTTATATTAATCTTTTCCTTTGTGTCTTAGGAATGTGCCATGAGAGGAGTTGTCTGCACTAGAGTCTATGAAAGACTGTGAAGAAATTCCCTCTCCACACCGGATTGGGACTGGCTCTTAAAACTCGACTTAGTTCAGTGACCAAAGCCTCATGTACTATGCTTCTTTATTTTCTTATTTTCATTTATTTACATATTTATATGTAGGAAAAATGACTACAATATAATTTGATATTTCAGAGCCATAGTGTAACTAATCCAAAGTATTGTGGTGATCCAATAAAAAGCTTCTCAACATATAAAATACAATGTTTGTCTCCACATGAATGATTAAAGTCTTCTTTCTTGGATGGCACCATCTTCTCTGTTGTTCTTGTCTGTATAAGTGGCTAGGCTATTTCTAAGTAAAATGGTGAAACCCAACTGGTCTGCCTCTGAGAGAGGCACCTGTTCCCTGATACGTGAAAAATTATCATTTCATGGATTCGCAATTCCTTTCCTATAAAAGATTTTACTGATGAATAATTCCTATAGGGAAAATTATCTTGACTGCCAGAATTCTTTAGTTTCAGTATGATTCACTGTTTCAGCCTTACGGTTTTAGCACATCATCAAATCATGCTCTTCCCAAAATGTTTATACTGCTTTCAGTACTACTTTTTATATCCTGTTATTTATTTGGAAGAGAACAGCTACTGGAGGAAAAATACATTGGAATATATACATATTTCTCTGCCAGAAGATCTCTTGACCTATGAAACAAAGTGTGAAGCAGGTGTGAATTCTAGAAATATTCAGGGTAGAGGGCTTCATTCTGGAAAGTACTCCGCAATCCAGCCTACTTCTAGTACAGTATTTAAGCATGTGCTTAATGTTAAGCATACAAAGGAGATTTTGTTGGGTAAAGTTTGCTACCAAGCCTAGCCAAGTAGCTGAGCTGTTCATTCCTCTCATTGCACTTACTCTACTTTTAACTAAGGAAAAAACAGATAAACCTAGACTACTGTAAATCTGTTTAATCAAAAAGCACTATAGCAGCTTATTAATTTTTGTCTCCATTAGCTAGTGTTCTGTAGCACTACACATGGAGCGTTTCATTCCTTTTGATTCACTGCCTCTGTGCCATTACACAGGGTTCTCCCTGCCTTCTCTGTGGGGTTAAAACAACTGTGAGAGGCGTGTGTGTTTATTTTGGCTTGTTGGGAGTCGCAGCGCTGATGTGAACCTTTGCTTACTGGTTTCACAAATTCTCACATCACAGATTTTCAAGGTTAAGAGAGATTCTGAACATCAGAATCTAAATTGTTGTGGCCATGGAGATAGTTAAGAAACTAATATAGCAATTGAATGCAAAATGTAAAGGTCACCTTTCTTCTCTACCCCTCACTGGAAAATCTAGGGACTGGTTCCAGCTTCAAATACACAGACTAGCTGTAGGCAGGTGCCAGAACGCATATGGAATGAATCCTAGAAAATATGAGCTGTGAGAGAAAGCTGCAAGATTTATGGACAGCAGTGTTAAGGAAAAGTTTATCCTGCTATGTAACCTAGATGAAGAGACAAACACCCTATCTTTAGCCTTACAATTAAAACTCAACTCTGTGATTGTCAGAGTTTCTGTAACTCCAAGTCCTCAGTGACTGTAACAAGGAATGGAGGCACCATGATACTCTTTGTATCATCCTTTACAAACAGATTGTTATCCCATATTTTAAGTAAAGATCAGCCACCATGTGTGAACTGCTGTTCTACGTGACCTTATGGTTTATTCTACTAGACTCTCAACAGAAACCCGAAAACACATTTCTTACAGCTCAGAATTAGCCATGGCCTGAAACCCAGTTTATTAGGCCAGTTTTTGCTCTGTGTCTTTTTCATTCCCTCCTCTTTCAGTGCAACATGGTCCCAACAAGGCTGCTGGAGCTGCCTGTCCCCATCATGGCTCCGGGAAGGTAGACCCTGTCTGGAGCCTTTCAAGCAGAACTCATCTCCTATCCCTCAGCTGCCAGCAAAGGAGTCATTACTGCTGCAAACAAGCTCTGTATTTCCTTAGCTTTTCCTGCTGCAACCTGCAAATACTTCTCTAAGGTTCAATGGAAAAATTTCCTCTCTAACAAAATATCAGTTTCCAGCATTTTATTTCCTTGAGACAAGGAAACAAACATTCACTTTGGTACAAATTGTGGTTTTTAAAGATCTGGAAACAGTAACAAAAGAAAAAACAAAGGACTGCTCACCTAGTCCTCATCTGTTTATTTACTGTCTTCCTCTTACCTGTGACATAACTCATCTCTCTCTTCTTCTCGTTATGAAACTTTAATTAGAATCATTTTTTTCCAGACATTTGGGATTAAAACAATGTAGCTTTGTGTTTTTAAGCTCTTAACTAAATGCAGATATGCTATTTAGAACCCAAGTATTTGGCTCTTCCATTCCATACAAAGGTCACTTAAAAATGTCATGAGAGCTGGAGACATTCCAAAACAGGAAAAGTGTGACAGAACTGATAGTGTTGAAAGCAAAAACAGTAAGCAGGTGGTACAAATCAGCACAGAAATTGCGTGTTTTGGGATGCTGCTATCTGCAATGCAATCCTTGGGGTCTCCAGGTGAATCTAGGGGGAATCTGAATTGTGTACTGTCAATGTCTTTTTTATGTCTTACTGCAAATTAGTTTTTCCTCTTTCTTAAACTTTTTACATGGCCCAGATACTTACGGAACAAACACCTAGACTGAGGTACAATGCCCGTGTCTTGAACTGTGTCATCTCCCTGGGTTGTGTATGCATTTAATCTAGAAATTACAGTAGCCTGATGCTGCCATTATCTAGAACAGCATTACTTAAAGCAATCAGCTTAATCTACTGCCCACGGCTGGTAATGGAAACCCAGCTGGTTTTAGAGGACCACACTGAGACTCTTCGCCTGTTGGTCACTCTTTCTGTGAGTGCTATAGGGCTCCGTCACACTCTGTTCACCCGCATCTCCTGAGGCTGTGGGAAACGCCTGCATGAGGTATTAATCCTCTGGCTGCTACAGACCTGCCAGCAGTGCCTGCCTCTGCCCTGCCTGATGTCTTCTGAGGCAGGAGAAGCAAGCTGCCAGGACGAGAGCCTGTCTCAGCCCAGTGCTCCCTGTGAGAGCACTGAAATCAAATTAAAAGTGTATCTGGACTCCAACTCCCATAGCTGTTGCCTTGGACTGGGCAGAATTTGGCAATCTGTGCTAGAAATGCTGATTTATAGATCAACCTGTAATCCTGTACCCTGCACCCTGGTCTTTATTCCACATGGAAAAGTGGAGTGGAACAGAGAAGAGAGGTGAAGTCACTGACTTTCCTGCAAGGGAATCTTTGTCCCTGCTGATATCTTACATAGTATCTTTGAACTTCCCTTGGCTGTTTTAGGTAAGTTCATTTTGGGGGGCAACCATATTCCTGCAAAGTGAGTTCACAGCCCTCAGGGGCCTAGCACGTGGCCTTTGCTGCTGTTTCACACAGAAACCTGGTCATCTGTTGGGACGGTTTCACTAGAACGGCTAAGCAGTTCTCGAAATGAGAGGGGCATTAGGCTGTGCCCCCCTGGTGAGGGGCATTAGGCTGTGCTGTTAAAGCAATTACACTTCATGAAAAGTCCTCGTAACTTAACACGTATTTTCAGAGAAACTCATTATGCTGATAAACTCTGTGTTGTATAGAAATTGCTCAACTGTGCCTTTTAAGATGTTGTTACCTTCCCTAATCTTCATTTTGGATTAAAGATGTCCAGTTGCTGTCTGGGATGCAAAGGAGTGAAAGGTTAGCACTAAAGGCGTAATCAGCTAGAAACAAATAGGCTGATGCCATGAAAAAATTGCTTTCAGAAATCCTGGAATTTAGATGTAATCAACGTCTTTGTTAGGGAGGCAATTAGAGCATATCCTTGCCATTTCAGTGCAAAACGTTGTGATTGGCTATTGGCCATCATGCTGCAGACGGGAAACACAAGAAAATGATGTTATTTGGGCTAAAGGGCACAACAACATTGGGAATAATGCAGTCACTGAGACACTAGAGAGAGAGAAAGCTGGGTTGGATACCATTCACACAGTATTTTCAAAGGAGACTCTGCTCTTTTTACATTTCAAGTAGCACATCAGTCTTTAAATATACTTTCCTCAAATGTCATGAAAATTTTTAAAACTCAAATCAGGAGGTAATCAATGATTGTGGGATTAGGAAGGTCGGGGTAAATGGATTACAGCAGGATCTATTTTCAGGTGCTCTGTGGAGTGCTGATTGAAAGTATTTAAAGTATTTTTCATATTTTTTGCTATAATGTGATCACCAGTACTCATCACACTACTTGTGAGAAGTATAAGGGAGAGAAAAACTGGTTTTCTATTTACTTCCAAGTGAACACACTCCCTGACACAATTGATTTGGATGAGACTTCCTTAGAAGAGGCATCTCTGTCAGCAATGGGGTCAAAACCACTGTGATAATTGATCTTCAAGCTTATAAGCATAGTGTCACAGTTAAAGCTATGGGAGGAGACATCTATTGTGGAGCTGTGGGCCATGCCAGGTAAAGCACAGTCTTTATCAAGTTTTACAGAGTTTGCGTTTTTTCTGGGAAATCTGCAGATATAATTACCAGAAAGAAGAGGCATTTAATGTATCTAGCTACCGTACAATACTTATACATGCCAACAATAATCTCCTTTATCTCTCCTATCCTAACTTAAATTTCCAGAGCTGGAATCTAAAACACATATGCATGTTTTACGTGGAAGCCCTGCACATTTGTCATGAAAAAATCCATGATACAGTGAAGGTGGAGCACCCAGTCCTCTTATATAGAGAATCTCCTAGCAGAGAGTCACAGCTTTGTACTGCATTGTGCCACTTCCTTGTACCTTGTACCACATAGTGCGCAGAGGTTTGTAGCCTACTGACTCTTACAAATTTGTATAGGCAAATTCATCGAAAAGGAATTTTAATTCCTTCAAAAATCTCCTTTCTTTATGAACAGCAGAAAAATAAGACTACAAAGCAATTTGACATTGTAAGTCAAAGCCCCTAACTACCCAGTTAAAACAAACGTTTTTGTTTCAGTTAACAAGAGATAGATAGAAAAGTCAGATTATGAAAGGTTAGGTGCATAAACATTTGTACTTTCCAGATAGGATCTGAACCTTCTGGCCAGGAGCACAGGAGCAGCATTAAGGCTCCCCATGTTGCTTCCTCTTTCTGGGGATTTTAGTATAATCAAGAGGCATCATCACAGTTTATCCTGGCTCTGTCTCCAGCTGGGCAGAGAGCATGTTGTGAAATAGAGGCAATCGTTATAGTCTTGGAAATCTTGTGTCAAGGAAGAGGAATAATTTTAAGATTAAAAAAATTTATCCCAGTTTGGATTTTTCTTTTTTTCCTTTTTTTTTCTTTTTTTCTTTTTTTTTTAGGATTGGGGTACTATCTGAGTAAGCAATTTCAAACCAATCTCTTTTTATTCTATGCAGGTTGACAAGTCTTGTGGATGGAAGGTCAGTAAGAGTCACCTCTGTTGACTTCCGTAGGGCTTTGACGGTAAGTCCTAAGACATCTTCAGAAATGTGCTATAAATTTAGGCTAGATTAAGCTGCTGCTACAGAGAAAGGGTGCAAACTGATGCAAAAAACACACTTGGACTGTCAATGGTTCACTGTGAAAGTCAAAGGTTGCATCAAGAGGACTTGTGCTAGTCCAGTCCTATTCAACCTCCTTGGTAATAACCGTGATGCTACTTATAGACTGCACAGAGATGAGAGGAAATACAAGCATATTGGAGGGCAGGGTTCAAATTCAAATGATCTCAACAAACTCAGGAAATAGTTTGAAACAAACAGGGGAACATTTAGAAGGGAAAAATGCAGAAGGCAATATCAGCAGGAGCACAAACACCATATGGAGACCAAGGAAGACCTAGTGCAAACACAGGATGTTCATAGTGGATCACAGACTGAATATGAATGGCAAATGTAGCATTACTGAGAAAAAGTCAAATTTCATACCACAGTGCACTGTCAGGGTTGCCAGTGAGCTGTGGTCATCTAGTGAGGTGCTTGCCACTAGTAAAGCCTCCAGGGTGCATGCTATCGTGCCTAGTTCTGAGTAATGCAGTGCAAAATTAATGGGTCAGTGGAGAGAGTTCAGAGAAAAGCAATGAGGCTTAAAAAACATGCTCTAAATGGAAGCATGAAATTAGCAGGGAGAAGGGATTGAGGGAAGTGAGACTAGTCAAGGGCACAGAAGGCTATGGTGACACACCAGATTCCTCGGATAGGCAAGATGTGCAATATATGTAGATCTGCACACACACGGGCATGCACACCCAGAGAATTATCCATCAACACACATGGTTTTAATCGCTGCTAGAGACACAGAGCAAAGCTCTTGTGACTCCTGTTCTTCATTACTGAATATGTCCAGGAGTCTGTGTAGCTGCGGCCAACCTCACCTCCTCAGTACCTGCTATGAGAGTCACCGTTTTGTGCACTGTCCCTCCTGAGAAAACTGCTTGTCACCTTGTAACTGTTACGGAGGGAGTGATCACATGGTGAGTAAGTGTTATCTTCCCAAAGGTCTAAGATCAGGAAAGAAATGCTGCATTATTCTTTGATAAGAATTTCACATTATTCACAATGCCTGTAACACCAATTGAAGAATGTGCTTTTTAATGAAATTTTAACTGTACCTAAGCCTGAGTTCTTCCCTGAAATCACAGTATCACAGTATCACAGTATGCTAGAGATTGGAAGGGACCTCAAAAGATCATCTAGTCCTGCCAGAGTAGGAACACCTAGATAATGTTGCACAGGAATGTGTCCAGGTGGGTTTTGAATGTCTCCAGGGAAGGAGACTCCACAACCTCCCTGGGCAGCCTGTTCCAGTGTTCCGTCACCCTCACCGAGAAGAAGTTTCTTCTCAAGTTTAAGTGGAATTGCCTATATGACACCTGTGAGCCCTTTGAGGACTGGCAGTCACAGGCTGAAAACATGTGTTGTATGAAAGATCTTCTCAAACTCTGGATCAACAGCAGCTCTTCCATCTAAGAACAGTTTGGAACCCCCCCGACAGCTCTTGGTGGTCAGCATAACAGTGTCAATATGATTTATGATTTTGATGTAAGGCTGTGCTATCAGAATGAGTACCTTAACAGTAAAAGTGATAAGGAAACCATGATTATTTCTCACTGCTCAGACAAATTCATAGTCACCTGTGCTGTCAAACAATGAATCGTAGAATCAGCTAGGCTGAAAAGACAGTTAAGATCATCAAGTTCAACCTTTATCCCAGGACTGTCAAGTCCACCACTAAATCCTCTCACAGGGCATCTACAAATACTGCTGGGTAACTACTGGATGCTGGCTGGTGACAGAGCTCACCTAAACAGACTGATGGGGGACTATCCCCAGGCACTGGATGTATAAATCGTTCATGAAAGATACCCAGAATGATAGATGGCAATCAATTAGCGCAGTCAGAAAAGGCATTCCAAAAAAAACCCTGCAGTGCCTGAGCTGGGCTGAGAGGCTCGTTCCCCCCGTGAGCATACTGTGCACTGCTCCAGGTAGTGGTCACAGCCCCCTTGCTTCCTCTGTGTGAGACCCTACATGGTGCACTCACAGTACTTCGCCTCTTATGGTGAGAGGCGTGGGGTGTGCCCACACGCAGGCTGCAAGCGCAGCCTTACTACACCCATGCCTTATTCAGGAGGCTGGGGAGGGAGGGATTCAACAGGGCTTCTCCAGTGGGTTGCAGCATCCTGCTCTGGTGGCAACACCAGATCTGAATATATTTTGGAGAAAAAAAAACAAACAAAAAACAAGAAGACAAAACACACACACAAAAACCAAACACACAAGAAAACACAACAAAAAAACACACACCCAAAAAAAAGCCCTATACAACATTTAGATGACTGGTCTTAAAGCACAAGGGGATTAAAGCACCTCTTTTCTCCTATTTCTACCTACAGCTCAAGCTGGTTCCTCCTGGCAACACACTGCTCACAGCACACTGTTTTTACCAGACAGACAGTCCACACTAGCTGTTCTCTGCCTCTTTTCTTACCTCCTCGTTTTGCATAGCTATTTAAATGATTATTTGAACTTAATTTCTCATTAATGCACCTTCATCCTGACCAGCAGGGAGGGAAGCAGAACAGAACCTGCTGTGCTTGCATGAATGCTGAGCATTTCAGTCTGTGCTGGTCTACGTGGCTGGCCATGCATACAGGTGTACGGATAGCATGTGTGTGCTTGCATGCAGACACATGTGCAAAGCTTTGGGGAAGACAGACAGCCTCACTGATAACTGCATCTGGGGCATGAGCTATGGCAGCCTCACCTCTTCAGAACTACTGAATTCAGCAACCCCAGACAGACATCCCTTCTCTGCCTTATCTGACTCAGTCATGGCTTTCCCTTGGTTTCCATTCCTTGGTCAGGCTCTGGTTTAATCATGATTTTTAGCATGTATATTACTCAATCTAGGTCTGCCTAAGTGAATTGTTGAATTTAGTACTACTTCCTCTTGAATCCTAGCCTTTGTTCTTCTCAGCACAGTGTAGACATCTCCACCTCACCCAACACAGGTATCTCCATTTGAAATACCTCCCTATATAGTCCTTGGAGAATGATAAGCACCTTTAGGAAACAATTTAGCTGACCTAAACTGTTATTCATCTCCTAAATGTCTTCTTTAGAAGATGAATAACAGTTTAGAGGCATCTGCTTTTTTTTCGCTGACTGTTAAGGGATACATGTTATTGTCTGATACTTGATGTAACAGCTCACCAAGCTGAAGGTTTAGTAGCTCTCACCACAGTCCTAGTTCAAAGGTCTGTGGCTGAGCTTTCTCTAGCAGCAGGACTTCAAGGAGCACCCAGCTGGAGAGTGGTGGTGTACTGGTGATGCAATGAAAACTCTCTGGCATTTCTGTGCCAGTGGCACACCACAATACCCATCTGGAAAATTCAATCCACATTCTTTAAGCAGGATTAACTCTGTTAACATGACTGGAGACCATTTACTGAGATGAGCAGAGAAGATGAACTGCTTCCTCCCATTTGGATGTGAAAGCATGGTCCTCATCGCGTAGAGGCACACGTTGTTAAGTGTGGTGGTGTTTAATTTGCCCCTGCATGCATGCTGCTGCTTTGGTTCCTGCTTTTCCTATGGATTTGACAGCCTACCCCACTCCTTGGGCTAAGCAGCTGGGTAGTACTGATGGCTGCCTTCCTGTTGGTTTCCTATACTAAGCCCAAAGCAGCTTCATCTTGTTTGCATTTGTAGTGTTAGGAAAACGTGTGGGAATCTGGGGGGCTAAAAGGTCCTTCTTGACTAAATGAAACAACATGCTGTTGTATTGTAATAGCTTAGTTTGGGCTCCCAGGAGATGCTCATGAATCTGACAAACACTCAAAATGCTGGAAGCAAAAGTAACTGAATCTCTGCTTCTCATTTGTTTCTAAAAATACTGCAGTTTTTCTACTATCAAAATGATAACACAAAATAGCAATATGATTCTCAAGCTTTATTTATTAACCAGGAAATTACAGGACTCTAGTGAGCAGTCTTCACTTTTTCTTTCTCTTCTCTTGGTAAGTCTACAGAAAGCACTTTCAGCAGATGGGGAAACACAGAAAGGATGTTAGAGTTCAACAACAGCATGCTGCTTATGTCCCAGAGAAAATGGGGACATCACCTCAGGGACTTGAGCTTAGCATCCACATTATGATAACAGTGGAACATTCAGATCCGAAGCCTGACAATGAGAATGTGACCAGAGTCACTCCCAGGTGTGGTGCAAGGAGGTACCAGAGCCAAGAGGAAGGGAATTCTTTTTTCAGTAGCAGAAAATCTTCCAAGCACCATCTGGATTTGAATAGAAGTTCTCATTAAAGGAAATAACTTCTAAACGATGACACTATCTTTTGCAATTTGTAATGCCTTTCCACACACATCCTTTTCATAACACACACACATAACACAGAGCTGATGCACACATACTGCTTACAAACCCATTCATAGTCTGTAACTGTGTCTAATCTTGCAAATCTATGAGAATTCTCTCAAGCTGTGAAGAGAGAACATGGCTGAAAGACAGAAAAACTAAGGTATCCACTTTAGCATCTAAATGTGAGGTTGGAAGAGAGGATAAGTTTGCTTTCCTTGGTTAACCCAAGTAATCCATTAGCTTAAAATACAGTAATTAGTGTGACTGACTCCTCTGCAATGATTTATGGGGAAGAGGTGAATCTGAAGGTACAGCATCACCACACATCATTATCCTTTCCTTCTGATATTTCTGTGTGATACCTTCCTACTCCTGTTTTACAAAGAGCCTATAGCACCTCACAAAAGTGAGGTCAGCTACAGTATGTGGGAAAGTAAAAATACTCAACAGGATTTATTGTTAGTTGTTATAACCTACAACATTGATTGAAACAAACCTGTTTGGAATTTTTTTTACAATTTATTTGATATCAGTCCATAGACTGCAAGACTATTCATCCCTTCTGAAACTTTGTCTACAAATTCTACAGGAAAGATGCTCTTCTCTATTAAAACGTGTGATTTTTTTTCTCTGACTATATTCATATTTGCTCTCCTGGATGTGAGTAGCACCTCCACTAACGAAAAATAAATACAAGATGATAATTTAACAAATCATTCCTGAAAATAATGCTTTATCTGAGAGGATTGTTTGCTAGTAATATGAAAGCAGAACTGTTTGTTATCAGATCTTCTGGCTGAAAGTGAATGATATTTGTAACCTAACTACAACAATACAATGAAGCCAGGACTAGCACCCTTTGTGTAAGCCTCTGCTAACACATAGAACAGTTTCTGCTCCAAGACACAAGGAGCTGGAGTATCACACATCTCTAAGAATGCAGATTTACAGCTGTATGCAGCTGAATAGTAGTGGAGAAAAAGAAGTAAAGCTGAGTTGCTCCCTTTGGATTCACTGGTTGTAGCGGAGAGAGATTCTGAAGAAAATACAAGCAATTTCCATGGCTGGAGAAACACATGCTTGCACAAAGGTCAGGTTGCACACTCCTCTTTGTAAAGTGGATCCCATGCATATTATAGTGTATTTCAGTGGGGTTTGTGCCCACTCCCTGGCTGGCATTACCAAACTACAGTGATGCTTATTTTGAGAAAAGCAGACTAGATTAAAAAGACAACGTCCTCTCGCCCAGCACAGCATTTGCTGTTCTGTCATCTTCTTGAGCAGATCTCATCTGAGTTTGTCCATCCACAGCACGCCAAACTACTTTTTACTGTGTAATTTTCACAACTGAAGACTCACCAATGACAGTCTAGTATAGTCATATGGGTGGAAACTAGAACAAGACAGTTTGGTCACCACAAGTGAATGGTAGCTATGTCAGACAGGTGAAAAGAGCCAGCATCAATATGTAGAGGGGAAAAGAATTTTGTATTTGTCACTTTTCGAAGAACCCATGGTCAGAGTGTTTTGCACTGACTTGTTTGCAGTTTGAACACACAGAAAGCTCACTGCTTTTCTTTTTCACCTCAGTCAGCATGACAATATATCTCTCAAGACACTTACTTAAGGAATTAGCTCTTAATCACATAAAAAATGTTGTCATTGACTTCAAAGTGAAGGAAGAAAATATTTTCCATAAAAGAAAAGAGTATTTTCCATTTTTCTACTATTAACCCAAACAGAAGAGCATTTTCTGAAGTCTGGCTCTGCAAGTACTGGGACAAAAACCACCTCAGACAACGATGGTCTTCAGCTTGGACATTGAGCGTACACAGTTACCTCTAGCAAACAATAGCAGGAAATCCAGCCCTCAGGCAACGGAAAGCTCCAGCATATGAAATCCAACACATGCATTATTTATTTCCATATTAAGCATGATACTCAAGGTGGATGAATAGTGGAACAGTAACTCTGTGTAATGTTTATAGCCAGGAAATAAAAGCTATTTATAAAAGATAAATAAAAACACACATTTTTGTCCAACATTTAAAGTTTCAGTATAAAAAAATGTGAAATGCATCATATTCTTTTTGTCTGGTGTATGTTCTCCAACCAGAAAAAGCAAAATAATGATGAATATTATTACACCAATTTTTAGAAAGTAGTACTGTTTAAACTGAAACATTCAGAAGAAAAAATCATATAAAAATGTGCTCACTGAACAAGAAAAGAGAGAAAAAAAAAAATCTTCCAAAAATCCTACTTCTGTTCAGCACTGGTTTTACACTTGTGAATGTACTTCATTTTAAAGCATCATGACAGAGCCTCTTCTCTGCCCAGGTAAGGTAACTAAGCCCTGTTCCTTGCTTGGGCACTGCATTACAGGCTGTAGGTTACTCGTCTCAGGTTTTCCTCTCACAGACTCTGCAAATGACAAGTTTGGTTATCTTGTGCTAAGGAAATCCTTGGTCTAAGGATTTCAGGGATTGAACTTGGATAAGACTCAGTGTTTCATGTTTTAACTTTTTGTGAATTTTCCTAAGTAACTGTCAAGTAGCTGCTAAAAATATGATCCAATGGTTGTGATGGCTTCCTGTGTATATAGATTTGCCTTTGGTTTTGTGCAGGCTTTCTCTGAGAGTGTGGGTTTTCTAAGGGGCTAGCTTACACACATGGATACATAATAATGCCCTGTGAACTTGGAAAGCAATAGAGCAGATAAGGTTGTTCTGTATTGTCAAAATTTCCTGAAAGAAAGCAGCTTTGAATGAAGTTGGAGAGGCCACAAACTCCAGATTATGGCAGGCTTGGAAATAAAGTTCAGTGGAAGAATGATAGAAACCTATACTAACGATAAATGAAAAAGTCATGAAATGAAAGGTCATCAAATGAAAAGGCGTTTGATGAAAATAAAAACAACACTCGTAAAAAGTCCTTTTTCTGTTCCCAGATACTGTCACCTAAGTCTCGTGATAGCAGAGACCACTGCAGGAATACATGTTTTAGTAGTATGGATGCTTATGTAAGGTAGAACAGCTAATAACAGATCTAATATTAGATTTCTGTGTTATCAAGGACAACAAAGGAGTTTAAATTAGGGATATTTAGAATTATAAAATCACAGAATGGTTTAGGTTGGAAGGGACCTTCAAAGATCATCTAGTTCCAGCCTCCCTGCCATGGGCAGGGACACCTTCCACTAGACCAGGTTGCTCAAAGTCCCACCCAACTTAGCACTGAACACTCCCAGGGTTACGGCAGCCACAATTTCTCCAGGCAACCTGTGCCAGCGCCTCACTACGCTCACCACCACTCCAGAGCTGAACACAGTACTCCAGGTAGAGTGTCACCAGAGCAGAGTAGAGGGGCAGAACCATGTCCCTTGAGCTGCTGGTCACACTTCTTTGTATGCAGCCCAGGATATGTTGAATTTCTGGGCTGTAAGTGCATGTTGGTGGCTCACACCTATTATTTCATCCACCAGTATCCCCAAGTCCTTATTCACAAAGCTGCTCTCAATCACCTCATCCCCCAGCCTTGTTTGATGTCATGGGTTGCTCCAAGCCAGGCACAGGAGTTTGTACTTGGCCTTGTTAAACCTTATGAGATTCACATGGGCCACTCGTCAACCCTGTTGAGGCCTCCCTGGGTGGCACCCCTTTCCTCTGGCCTATCTACTCTTTTGCAATAAGTGTCAGGAAAGATCTCTTGTCTCTGTTATTTACTGGTCTCTTGACTGTGGTGCTGGATGCTGCAACTTCAGCACAGGGGAAAGAGAAGTACATTCTAAAAAATTTTGATTAGACAGAGACCATCAAAATGTATTTTGGAGGTTGTGTGGCTAAACTTCATCTGTTGTAACAGAGGTTAATGAATCTGTGAGTTTGCTGACAAACATTTGCTATTATTTGTAGAGGAAACAAAGACAAGGCACATGACGTCAGTTGGTGGACATGAAGCTGCCACTTGCTATTACTAATAGCAAGCAACACCAGTGGTTACTTGACAAAGGCTCTGCATAGCACCACCTTATCCACCACAGAATATTTTCCTCTTCACAAAAAAAAAAGCCTTTGCACAGACAGTTTTCATTCATACCCAGCTTTTTTTTTTTTCCTAAAAGCTTTGTTTCCTAGTTTGCTTTTGATTATTTTCTTAAGTTATCACCTTATTGTTTTGCTATGTCTACTGGAATTTTTATAAACTATTTTAAAAGACTTCTGAGAAGACATGTTGTTGAAGGAAACTGGAATATTGTTCTCCACTCGGATGTTTTAACACAGCTAGCTGCCTTTTATGTGGTATAGAGACAGAAGAGGTTAAACTACAGACATGATGCCACCATAGAGAAAGGAAGATTTCCTAAATCATGGATCTAGCACATGTTGCATGCCATTGCACAGGAATCCTGTCTCTCAGAAACAAAATTATAGAATCATAGGATCATAGAATGTTTAGGGTTGGAAAGACCTTAAGATCCTCTAATTCCAATCCCCCTGCCATGAGCAGGGACACCATGCACTAAATGCTCAACTACGCTTTGCCATTTCAGTGTTATCAGCCCAAACACATGGAACCCTGATAATTACCTATAAACACATTATGTTTATGGACCACTTTCATTTTATATTCTGGTCCTTACGTTGCCAGTGATCACATTTTCAAGCTTTCTGTGCTAAGAGCCTACTGCTTATTTTGCAGTTGTTTGTTTGGTTTTTGTTTTTTAACGAAACTGAGTCTCTCAGATGTTGACACCACTCTAGGAAAGGCAGTTTTTAGGACAGAGGAGCAAAGTAGTAAATATGGTTAAATTGAATTGCCTACCAAGTATGACAGAACTAGGGGAATTCTCATTTCTCTGTTTCTCTATTTCTCTATTTCTATTTACTGCGTGTGGTTTTTAGTTTCAAACAGTATGCATTGAGAGTGCATCTGAAAGTTCCAGCAATACATGATTTATATTCACAGACTCTCACTGAAATATAACAGTTTGGGTAAGGAAGTGAAAGAATTTGATTAAATCATAGAAATCACTAAGAGCTTTTGGATCGGGAAGAATAACATTTAAAAAGCCATGACCAAGGTCAGCCACGTATTTTTAAACAGACTGCATATATAGCAAGTGTTCCCAAACTCTCCTGGGGTGACGGGATTGAGCATTGCTGACATAGTCTGCCACAGTAAGACAAGAATTTGCGAAGTCAGGTGCCCCATAGACATGGGTATAACACTGTTCCTTGTAATACCTGGACGAGACAAAGGTCTCCTCAGGTCAGTCCCTAGCGAGAAATGGCACAAACACCCTGACCCTAAAACCAGTCTTTTGTGGCTACATTAGCCTTATCTGCCAGCATAGGAATTTGATTTGTATTGCAGGATGACTCCCGCATTTATGGACTTTTTGTTTCTTGTGAAATTCTCTTTCCCCAGATACCCAGGGAGATGGCATCTGCAGCTACTAAGGCTGCTGCTCCATGGATGATGGCCAGGTACCACCATGCAGGACACCCTGGGTGTATAGCATGACTGCCCTTTTACTGTGTAGGAGCCATTGGCACCTCCCTTCGTCTTCACTGATACCCTTTCAAATACTTGGGTCTGTAAAGAAAAGGTCACAAAGCATGTAGAAAACCTCTCAACGTGATTCACATGCTAATGCAAACCATCATGTTAAACATTTTGTCTTCATATACCCATTATTTTATAGCTGGTTATCTAGGAAATCTCTGAGCTAGTTTGCACTCTCCAGTTTAAGGTATGCTTGAAGAATAGGTATTGGGTGAAATGAGAAAAAAACAAGTTGACAGAAAATAAATCATAGATTATACAATGAATTTCCTATCCAACAGAGAACAATGTCCTAGAAGATTTGGAAAAGCAGCTGCATGTATAAAATGCTGGGTTTTCACTTGTACGTGAGAGGAAGATTGCAAATCAGTGATCTTACAAAGTCACAAACTTTTCTTGGTATTTTAAATATGTATTAAATAATCATGTGAATGATTCAGTGCCTAGGATTAAGGTTTATGTTAGAACATCACATGCATCCTGAGCCAGGCACCTCTGCTGATCATACTTCCTCATTTATTTTAAAGCTGTTTTGGGGAACATGCAGTTAACATGACGTACAAAGCCTTTGAAGTCAATAAACTGTATGACAGTAGAGTTCTGTTGAATTTGGTTTGGTGACTGATTAGCAAAACTTACATTTATTAAGAACTAGTACTTTCCCACACTAATGACATGACTCATTACCATACAGAAAACCTGTCATCGTGCTGATAAATGGAAGAATTCTTAGCATTCTGAGTAAGTTTATAGCTCAGCATCACACAGTTACTACCTGCAATCACAGACCCTGACAATCAAATGACATCTAAAACATTTGCCTTTCAGCTTTTGCCCAGAAGATACCTGGAACTTGTAACAGCATTTGCTGTCTTAAGATGTACTGTCCGTTTTCCACCCTGCCAGTTGCAAATAGGGGCATACAGAAAACCTGCCATGTAAACCAGATAGTTTGATGGGGAAGAAAGGGTGGTATTTTGTTTCTATATTCTTAAAAGTTTGAAACTATAAAAACAGTGCTAATACATTGCTTTATTTTCTTCTTTCATGTCTTTTGTCATTACATGGTTGTCAAGGGCAGGAGGGCACTGAACTTACTTCTAAAAAGAAACGTGTGGTAGATGAGTATGAAGAAATGCGTAGGTTGACAAATCATTAAAAGAACAAAAATCAAAGGCCACGTTTTAATGCTAACTTCCTCATGCATCTATAATCCTCAGTGACAACTCTGAGGACTTGTTTTTCAGCTCAAAAAACCACTTTCTGAGTCATCACTCTTAGTGACTGTGTGCTACTGCTGTTCTTAGATCATCATGTGACAGCCTGACTTACTCAGGGTGGATATAGTTCAGACTGGGACAAATTTTCCCATAAATATTTTCTCCAAGCATATCTCAACTCTGGCCTATTATTAGGATGAATATGCCTAATGCTGAATGAGACACCTAATCCCTGTAGCCACCCCTGGAAAGACATAGCAGATAATGCACAGCCTGCACTGGAGTAGGTGGTATGGGAAGTAGAAAACAGCTCTCAGCTCACTCTGCTTCTGCACACACCTCCCGAGAGCTGCTGTTGAGAAGTCATCTGGGTTGAATTCTAGCTGGCAGGCTTGGAGTGCAAAGTCTGCAGCTTACTTGAGTCATCTAAGCTTTACTAAGAGAAATGTATAAGTTATTTAGATAGTGTTTAAAAAGCTGTGAAAAAGGATGGTACAAACTACCAAGTCAAGCCCTCAGAAGTTAAGAAATGTGCTTGTAGAAATAATTCCTCCACTTAGTACACGGAGACTTTCAGTGACCATGTTGTGTTTTTTCCTGGATGGGTTCCCAGCACACATCAGTATGTGTGCATGGGCAATGGTACAGGTATCTTCCAGCTATGCTCAATGTGCACCTATCAGCAGGTAAGTTACTGTCTTTTCTGTGATTCTAAAGGAAGGGCATGACACAAACATCACTTTTCACAAATTGTAGGGAAGAAGAAAGTGATTCGTAAGAACTTCCTGTGGTCTGATGATTAACACGTTGTAGTGAGCGCTACAGTGTTGTAGAGAGCTTTACATGCACAAGCTCAGCACAGCTTCTCTTAGTACACCTGTGGCTGAAGTTGGGATGGGTGCCCTAGAATCAGTTCTCACCAAGCTGACCTTGAAAAGCCATTGTCTTGGCTTGTCTGTGTCAGGACCTGAGACCATGGTCAGAGAAAACTGTAAAGAATTTCCCCAAAAGAGTGACACCAAACTGGCAGTGGCAGAAAGGTGGTCAGAGCACCTGCTTTCCTAATGGAGACACTTCCCCAGGCCAAGCAGCACTTTGCAGAAGAGGATTGTTTTCACTCTTTCTCTCAGATATTATCTCTAATAAAACCTGTAACATATTTGACTTAATTGGTACTAAGAAGTCTGAAATTCATGTATACATTCATCCTTTCAGTACACTTCTTCAGAGTTGAAGTCTTGAGTTAAAACAGTGACAATCTGGGAAGAGTGAAATATCTGCTTTGTTTTAGCATGGCTGCCAACTGACTGGTGTGACTGGTAGGCAGCACACCCCTATTTGAAATTAGAGTCCTGAGTCATCCCTTTATGCTTCATTCAAACACCCACAAGGTCACAGTCTCACCTTTCCTCTAGTCCCTAGGATGCTCTGTGCTTCTATGTGCTCAGATGATCCCAAAAATGCCAGCTAAGGAAGCTATGCTTTCTCAGGGGCAATGAAATGTCACTGGTTAACAGTCAGTGGCACTGGCTTTATTGGGCAAATGCCATTATCTAAATCCATCTTCCCCAAAGATGCCTGTAAATCTGTTCCTCCATCCTAAAATGAGGTAGTGAAACTGCTGTGCATGCAGGTAGGAGATACCCAGTGATGTTTCATAGCTATGGTATTGGCTATTAAATCCCCATTGTATTTAAACCTAGGTTAATAAATCTTCATGGACAGAAATTCATCTCTGTTCCGGAAACACTTCATGGTATTCCATAAAGACTAGAAGTAAAAATTATTCCAAACCTGATCCTCATGGCAGTGTACTTGTGCAGACTCGTGGTGTCACTTTTGAGTATCAAAGCAAGAATTACTGTGATCACCAAAGATGCCATGTCTTTGTTAAGCAACTCACACAATTACAGCTTTTTACTTAAGTTCAAATGATATTTCAGTTTGAAAAACTACTTCTCATCTCCCATCCTAACCTCATCTAAAGCGTGGCAGAACAATTTCACATCTGGAAGCACAGGGTACCCCTCTAAGTCTCTGAACCTCTCTTACAAGCCACCTGGGAGTACCTCACACAGAGTACCTCATCTTGCACCCTTATCCAGTCCTGCCACAGGCTCCTGTGCTGGTCCTCATCTCCAGTTCCTGGAGTGCCTCTGGGACCAGCACCATCCCATGCTCCCCTTGCCCTGCCCAATGGCCATGGGATCCCAGAGACTGCAACAAGGCCAGTGCCCAACACAAACCCCGAGCACCCCAGATGGGGAAAGGCAAGGAAGCCTGAAGCAAGGACACTGGGATATTAATGAACCCCCTTACTTTTTCCAGGCTGTATTTTGCAGAGAGTGGGGTGCAAGCAGTATGTCTGGATAGCAAAGTTGGCCAGTAAGCCCGTTGCCTGCTCTCTCAGGACTGCTGTCTGGGCTGGATGTTAAAACTGGACATACTCACAGAAACCCTCAGTAAGTGCGGCCAGGACCAAAAACCATTTCCTGAGCATTTGACAGTTTTTCCTAGCAGGGCAAGGACCCTGTTCCTCTCTCCCTTCACAGGGATTTGGACCTGCAGAGCAAGCCTGGCACCTTGCCCTGAGAAAGTTGCCTTCAGCACCAAGCACAGGCTTCCTGCCCCAAGCCATGCTGACAGCATTTCATTCTCTTGTCAAATGCTCTGAGTTATACTCCTATGTGGTTAGTTAGCAACTGTTCAGATACTGCAAAAATACAAGATGCAACAAAATTTACCCATAAATAGGTAACAGCAAACAGCCTGGTTGGAAGCCCATTGAAGTCAATGGGAAGACTCCTGCTGGCCTCAGTGAGCTTTGGATGAGGCCCAAAGGCTGTTTGGCCGGAGATAAGGAGAAGTTTGTGTCAGGATTATAATACCTAATCTGTAACAGTCAGCATTAATTTCAGAATTAAATTTTCATTAATTATCCTAAATTATCTTCCTTGATAGCCAGGACTGTCAATAGCTAAGGCTATTGATAAACCAGGACTAATGATAGCTAAGGCAGCAATACTATACTTTACAGTCTCAAGATGTGAAACAGTGAAGCATTTGAACATGTGTCTACCTGTCCTGGGTAGGCTGGGCTTAAAGCACAATACTGCCCTTGAAAAAGCAATTAGTATTCAAGTATTTATAATGCACTTGCCTCTGTGAACAATGTTTTTCACTGGCACAATATTAATTAAAACATATAGCCTGTCACTATCACATAAGCTCATGGTAGATGCCATATAGTCCGTGATCGTGTACTCATACTGGTCCTACTGCTTGAGAGATAGCAAGACTTTTTGGTTTTGATGACAAAAATAGGTGCAGGGGAAGGATGGAAGAAGAAAACATTAAATAATCAAACATAACATTTAAAGCAGTGGCTGCTGTTTCATTAACAGTAAAAATGTCATAAAGTTCCTATTGAGAACATTTTTATTCTCTCGCATCAGATATGTCTGTTTATAAGGATATAGCTATTTTTACTGATTCTGATGGTACTAGAAAGACAACAGAGTTTAGCAGACTGCGTACAAAATGGGAAGTTTTCTAACAATGGGGGGAACCAATTTTCTGGGCTACCAATACCCACTGGGCTAAGAATGCAGCCAGTGGTGTAATATCCTTTGGGCAGCTTCCAAACAATGCTGCGTTGTGGGAAGGAAGTTATAATGCAGTTGTGTCTCTGTCTTATATTGACTGCTAGGTCAAACAAAGCCCAGACTGATTTGGAATTCACTTGCTGTGCCACTGCTTACTGCAGCTAGTTTGTGAAACAAGCTATTGTGGGTGAAAAGGGGAAACAAAAAGCATTTGATCTTCACAGTGCTCATGAGACAGCTTTAAATTTATTGCCATTTCCAGGCAGCAAAGGAACAGATTAGTATCTGATTATAGATCAGCATTTTCACAAATGCTGAACAGCATATGCTCCCTGGCATGGCTTATTTAGGGATATGAAAAGAAATTATTCAAATCATTTAGAAATTGCTTGACAGCGCTTTTGAGATAAAGATGCATTAAAATAAATCTATGTCTAAGCACTGCTTACCTAGAGATAAGAAGATAAGAACTGCTGTACTGGATCAGATTGAAAGTGCATTTAGGACCTGGTGTCCAGCAGTGGCTATCTATGGATACAGAGAAAAGCACACAAGAGTAAACAGTGCAGGTGCCAAGTGGTACTTTCCTTCATACATCCTCCCAGTCTTCAGAGATCTTCAGATTGAGCTCACACACATGCTTAAATTGAAAAGTCTGGATGCATCCCTCCCCAGATTAATCTGTGTGCAGCTACCACGTTGTCACCATTCTGGGATCTCAGCTTCCACCATATAGCAAATTTTAATGACTGCATGAAAATCATGGTCATTTGCTTTTTTTTTTTTTTTTTACCCCTTGCCTGTTAGCTTCCTGAAGTTCTTTAATTCTGTGAAAGGTGAAGGGAGGAAAACAACTGTTCTCACTTCATCTGCCCAGATTACAGATGACTTTGTGAATCTGTATCACATCAAACCTTGGTTATTTTCTTACAAGATAAAGATGGACATTAGCTTGAAAGATCAAATTATTAGTCAACCTTCTATGCTTCATTTTCTTTGCCTGTAAAATGGGGTTTCTGATGTTAGGCTCATTTCTAATATTTTGTCATTCCCTCCTCCCTAATGTCCAGGAAAGCTCACCTAACAGAACTGTTTCAGCTCTTCCTGATATTTTAGTAAACTTCCTGATATTGCAAAGTTAATGGAGACTACAGGATTCTCAATTGGCTCTGAACACAGCAGTGTTCTACAGCAAATTCTACTGTTAACTCAGGTTTCATGCAACAAGCTTGCTAACTATGGTTAGGGAGAAATAAAAACCTGTACTGAAGAAAGAGCTCACCTTTTGTTGTTCACCAGAGTAGTGGGAAGAACTGCACACAGGTCATTCATTTACTTTTTTAAACTTTATGTATCTGCAGGGCAGAAAGCACAATAGGTCAAGAATACCCGTAGAGGATGTAAACACATCAGCCATGTGCAACAGCAGAATGAGAACAGCCTCTGGTGAGCTTGGTAGCTAATTACCAGGAATGAGGTCCTGTCTTCTTAAATCAAAGACAAAATTCCTAGTTAAAGTCCCAGGATAGTGTGTGAACCTTAATGGGAAAACCATCATTAAAAGAGGGAGTGGCATCATATTTCAAATTCCCTGTGGACTTCAGCAAAACCGTTTTAATTTCTGAAATTCTACTTCCACACAAGCACATTCCCCAATATGTTACCAGACTGCCTAGCCTAGCCAGGCTGGCTAAAAGAAGCTTTCTTCTCTCCCTCTCCAGAACACAGAGATGTGAAATAAAATCAGGAAAACTTGTATTTTTGTATTAATGAAAAGGGCAGATGTATTTTAGAAAATAATTTGGGAAGGTATCTTGCTGTCATCTTTCAATGAGCTTCTATCTAATCTGACTTGTTTGTTATGTTTCTTTCAACTCATAAAAATGCCCCAAAGGGCCCTGCCCCTTAACTTCAGTGAAATGCAAGCTGGCTGTAATTATTGAAAAATGACTTGATTACCTATTCAGGGCTGAAGCATATCCAGTAACAAAGGAATCCCTTCCCAAAGTAGTAAGTCGAAATAAGTATTTGACTTCTTCCAGAAGAACACAGGGCCATCAAGCCTGCTCACGTTTCACACTACTGAGGTCAAGCTGCCTAAGAAACAGTTCAGGTCACGACAACATTTTGTATCTGAAACCAGCCATTTCAGCCCCTTTGCCTCATTTCAAGCTCCCTTGTAAAATCTGTGATTAATTCTACCTAATTTATTTGTTCATCAGACTAATATTTTGGCATACCACTTGAAATGCTTTGTTTAGGCATTGAACATTGCTTGAGAGTCAAAAAAAAAAAAAAAGGGTTGTTTTGCAGAAGTCTCATTTCCCTTTGGACATATTGCTCTGTCTTTAACATTTCCTAAAGGATACTGGAAGAGAAGCACTCAGAGAGCAGAGTTCGTCACTCTGGGTCCGGTAACCTCACAAACCAGAAGCATCCTTTGAAAGCATTTAGACCCTCCTTAGTCCTCTGTCATCCTGTATCATAGAATCATAAAATCACAGGATGGTTTGGGTTGGAAAGGATCATCTAGTTCCAAACTCCCTGCCATGGGCAGGGACACCTTCCACTAGACCAGGTTGCTCAAAGCCCTATACAACCTGGCCTTGAACACTTCCAGGAATGGGGCAGGTGTGAGAAAAGATTGCCTATTGGTCTAAAAAAACATGGCAATGTCTTTATTCCTAACACATGAATCAAACTGGTCCAATATGCATTAGTTATTTAGAGCAATCTTTGTTGTATTTAGCTGTCTTATCAGTTTAATTGCTTAGCTGGCTTTTTAAGTAGTCATGACTGTTAGTGGTTTAGACAAAACTTTTCCCAATAAAAACTGCTCTAGATATCAGTCTATTAATTACTCATTTAAGTATGAACAATAGTTTTGTGAGACACATACTCTTTATGCTCTGACAACTACTGGAGATTTTTTTCTGGTTTTTTTTTTTCTTACCTGTTGGCTCCTTCTGCTGATGAATGGAGATGAGCTGAATCTCAGTTACCTGTACTCATTACCATGATATTTGTGAACAGGAGCAATGCAGCACTGTTTTAAAATGTCTCAAGGGTTACACTTGTACTAATAGATAAAAGGGGGCCAGCCACTATTCTCTGGCAATGAGGTAACTGATATGGACTAATGTGCACAGAGCTCAGTGCCTCTATTCCCCCAAACTAGGGTACCACATCCAACCTACTAAGTAGGGATTGCTAATGACCCATGCTACCCCCACAAACCATGATGTGAAAAGTGCCAGCTGGACTACGACAGCTCTGTGACTGACAGCACAGACAACCCTATATGAGGGCTTGGTCCTGTGCTCTAGCTCTATTTCATTTTCTGGGATAGATATTACCGATTGCATAGATACAGGTTGTCAAGAGGTGGAATTTGAATGCACATCTCTTCTGTGAAAAAAGTACACTTTTTTATCTCTTTTCCTCCTTGTCAGCAAGAAGAAAAAAATAGGTGTACACGGAATATCGCAAGATGTGTAGCACTGCCATGCACCTCTCTTTCGTTTGCTCACAACAGCAGCAATATTGCTGCACTCCTGAGGTAGTATTTGCCAGGAGCATGAGGATCCAGCATGAGTGTTATGGCTGCACAGAGGGAAGGATTCACCAAGGCACACACACTGTGCTCCCTGACATGCTGAGGGTGCTTCCCCAGCATGTCCTGCTGGTGTGTTATGGACCTGCTGCTTCTTGAGCATGCACAGGAGGTAAAGCTGCCAGCAATTCTGCTTTGAAGTTTCCTCCTGGCCACAGCATTTGAGGATTTAGCTATTAAGGAGATTGGGGTTATAATCATCTGGATGTGAAGCCTAGATTGCTCCAAAGGATTCAATTAAATATGCTGCACAATAAAAACGCATACATAAGAGGTTGTTTAGGTTTGGCACCACACATGGGATGCCAGTCTAATTAGGCCTTTATTGCTAATAACATCTGATTATAACACTGTCTTCATTTCATGATGGCTGTTTCGCAAGCCCTCTTTGCATTGGCTAACACAGGGGCGTCTACACCACAAAATGGAGCTGCACGCAGAAATCTTCAAATCAGTGCTGACCAAAAACTGAATTTATGCAAAGGCATTCAAAAGGGAGATTTTGATTCAGAGGACGCTGATGGGCACAGAGAGTTGTGATTCACTTATGTCCACTGATGTTAACAGGCTGTGAAGTCTTAATAATTGAAGAAGGCTTTGGGTCAGGTTGAAGGCAACAAGTGACTGTGTCCAAGAAGAGTGCTGTACCAGTCTTGTGGTCTGATGAACTAATTGATTTCTGAACTTCTACAGGAAATAACAACATTTGGATCTTAGGTCACCTGGGTTCTAGGCCAGGATGACATAAAATCATTCAAAAGGTTCTAAAAATGAGGCAAGAGAACACATAATCTCATAATACTTGCATTGGGCCAGGTAGTAGTGAATAAAATGGGAATTTTCTTTCAGGGCAAATATTTTCTGCGCACTTGATCACCTCAGATAAATTTCAGTCTTCTAGTACCATGGAAATTAATTTACATGTGTCAATCACATAAAATATTTTTGAATGCTTATTTATGTCATTTCAAATAATCTAACATTACAGAAAGCAGCAGATATGACAGTACAACTTGACAGTCAAACCCTGTTGGGCACAGATTTGCCTTCAGCCCTGGGCTTTTGGCTTCTTACTGGAAGACTAGGAGTGTTTGCCAAATACTCCTTGAACTTAGGTTGCTATTGAAACTGAGTAAGAATAGAAACAAACAGTCAGAGCAAGATAAAGTTTTGTGATCCATAAAAAAGAAGCAGATACCTATATTCATTTATTAATTTCTTAAATCATATTTAATGTCAAAGGAATAAAGACAGTTTTCAAGTTTGTATCATAGCAAAAGGATCATAAATTAGGAACTCTTTCTGGAGTGTGTCACCTGTAATTTTATGTTAGTGCTGCTTTTATTCCTTTTCAGCTGGCACCTGCTAAATGAGTTTTTAATGTCTACCATTTGGCCACTGTATTTTAACAAGATCTAAAAAATTAATCTTCTCTTTCAAAATGATTGATTTCCTGGTAATAGCTTTTGCTTCCTGTGACAAGGTGGTTGTGATTTCCTGATGGAAGAAGTCAATGGTCAAGCTTTTCAGATCATGCCAATCAACTTAACTACGCTAAATTTATTTAGTCTAGCCCCAAGTATATATTAGAGCCTTTAGATTATCTACAAGAAGTCAAGCTGCACAAATACTGAAAAAAAAGTCTAAATATTCATTTAGGGAATCCATTTATTTGGAAACGGTGGCTTTCTGGGAATGTTTTCCTAGCTTTTGTAAAACTACATAGCATGGCCCTGATGTTTTAATTTGTTTAAATTTTTTTTTTTTAAATACATGGCACAAACTCTTTTGATCATCTCTACTGCTGAAATACAAAAGCTAAAGGGGGGTGAGGCCATATAATGTGAGTGTTTGGAAAATATTTTAAACATTTTTATTAGGGCTTTCTTTGTTATTCATATATTAAAGCAGAACAGACTCACACAAATATCATGAATGCTTCCCAGAGACCAGTTTATTCCTGGATTCTTTTAATCCATTGTATTCTTAATCTTCAAGCTGAGCAAAGATCATGAGGAATGTGCTTTACTTTCATGTGCTTATAATTTTCTCCATGTGAATACAAACACTGTAGTTACATGGGTATTTTTCAGTGCAAAATATTCTTTGTATACCAGTGAAATAGAGCCAGAAGGCTGATAATGAAAGATATGGTTCAGTTAGCTGAACACACATATTATGAATGAATACACTATAGAAAAGGTTGTCCAGTCTTCAAGTTTTATGTGTGCTTTCTAAGCAGTGAAGACTGTCAAAAGTATTTAACCCAATGGGAAGGTGAAAAGCAAAAAGCATGAACTTTTTAAGTGCTAATGTTCTGCCTCGTTTTGCAATAGTAATCCAGTGCAATGAAACAAAACACAAGAAAAAATTGAGCAGTTTGCTGAGAATCCTCAGATTTCTTAAACAACACCTCACAAAAGACTAGTTTTAACCACACTGGAATTCCTGCCACTCGGAGCTGGCCACCTGGATCTCTTTGGGTACCAAAGTGCAGGAGCTTTCAATTTGTACCTGAAGTGGTGGCCAACAGCTGCCATGTAAAATGCATATTCTCGTAAATACCACCCAAGGAATAAATTTATGTGTGCAATAAATAAAGAAATGTGTGTCTGTTTTTGGAAAGGGATGTATTTCTGTTTTGTTCTGCTTTGTAGTGTTCCTCTCCAGCCTGTCTGCAAATGGATTTTGCAACTACAAAGTTATTGAGCTCCTGCTGGTGAGTTCCTTCCTTTATCAGTCTTGTTGCCGAGTTTGCTCTCATTGAGAATGCTTACACTACGATTATACCAAACAACAAGAAACCCAAACTGTATGTTTAGAAATCCTTTCTAAAGCTTAGCTAAATAATTGACCCAATCTAATAACACCAACCTCTGTTTTTCTGAGTCCTAGAAAGACTGCTTTGGAATCTGTAGACCAGGGAGTCAAAATTTCCTTATGTGTAGCATATTTTTGTACAGGCTGAGTAGAAGCCTCTCTCTGAAGTATCTTTAAATGCACTAAAACCCATAAAAAATACCAGATGTGGGCTGGGGCAGAGAATCCAGCCCAGAGTAGCTGGATGAGCATGTTCTCATTAGTTTTAAATCCATCTTCTAATTGACGGCCTCTGCTTGTGTTACAACATGGCAGCGGCCAAACCAAGCAATGCAAGAAGAGGCAAAAATGAGGAGTACATGGAAAAGGAAATCAGAGATTGTATCTGTTGATTTTTCTCTAAATATGGAAATTCTTATACAATAGACCATCAAATGTAATTTCCGATGTCTTAGAGGACAAGCTGTACATTTTTTAAAATAGTTCAAAAGGTTTACAAACTTGAGCTCAGGGTGTGGAAGTGGAAGGAGGGGGCCAGAGGTGCTCTAGAGAAAAAAGAATGAAGCACAGGATATTCCCTTCCCAGCCCTTTCAAGAAATCTTTCGGTTTAAGAGATTGCTGTGTATCAGTACTAGGTGGTCTGTTAACTTGACAAGACTGGTCCGCTGCAGTTTGATGGCAGGGATGTCTTTATATGGTGAAAGTAAAGGAGAGCTGCATTTTGTGCCAGGACAACAGAAAAATCACTCACTAGCTCCACATGCAGAAGGCATTTGGTATCAGAGCTGCATCAATTTCCTCGTACCATTCTGCACCACGTGCTGCAAACAGGAGGAGCCAGCAGTATCACAATAGTACTCTCCATTCTTTTTCTCCTCTGCTTGAAAATCCAGATGTGCCCCGGCTTGCTCCATTGTAACCTTGCCTCTGTCTCACAGAACAGAGCTCCAACTCCACCTTCCCTCTGAGGGACACAGCCCTGACCCTTTATTTACCAGAAGTGAATATAGCTATTGCTGACTCATTTATTTTGTTATCTTGTTTCCAAACACCTTTATCAAGTGAATTCAGAAATCTGCCCTTACTCATTCCACTCTCGAGACTCTGCCAGATTCTGCCTTACAGTTGCAAAATTCTGAAGAATCCACTGGGCAGTTTTCAGTCTCTGCTAGGTCAAAGAAGGAAACAAAAGATTTCCAAAGAACTAGGACAACCTTTCGCCCAGTACTTGAAGGGTTCTTTTTTCTTGACTGGTAATACTTGCTAATTATGTGGTAATATACTTGTACAGCCTATTCTTGCCTAATGTCATTAGAACATTACAGTACTGAGAAAATCAGTGCAAGTTTACAGCAAATGGTGTCAGTTAATAAGCAAAGGGCTATCTATGACAGGCATACAGATTCCTTCAAAAAAGTCTTGGGAGACTTGGCTGGGCCACATGCATCCCAGTGCTGTGGAAATGCATTTGTCTCAAACAACTTTTCTGGGTGAACCCAAGATTCCTGAATGAGGAGCAGTCTAAAAGACAGAGGCTTTTCTATGCAGACAGGCTCACAGTCCTCAGAAAATGAATGATCAAAGCTGGCAGCTTGAATAATCAACAGCAGTGTTTTTTTTGTTTCCTCTCAGATTTCAGGCTCTTACAGCCTCATCCATCGATAAGAAAGCTGAAACAACCAACTAAAACACATGTATGTCTGTATAGGTGGAGCACAGTGGTTTTGACTGAACTACAGAAGGGATCCTGAGCCTGAAAAGTTACCCGATTTTTCTAGCTGTATCAGACAGTTTAATAAAGACTTTACATACCTTTCCCTGCAAACCCTACTTCCTTATATCCATATAGCACAGTAGCTGTAGAAATACTCTCACCGTTCAGTGGACCTGTTGTGAAATAGCAGAAAGCTTTGGACAGGGACCAGTAGGGACAGAAAGCCTTTCTTCTTTATTATGGTAGCTAAAGCTGCCTGTTTTGATAGTAAATTTTAGACAAATGACAAACTGTCTAGAAAGGCAGGAAGAGGAAAAAGATGGTCAATTATTCTTTAAAATGTTAATAAGCTAATTTTCTATACTTACAGGAAAGTGGTATTGAGGAAATATACAAGAAGATAAATAAAACACAGGGTCTGAGAGTCACTTGGATGTCTTTCTGTATGACCAGTTGCCCTCAGAAATGAGAATTCACCTGCATTTGAACAGACCATTTCTCTGGCCCCAGTAACCTTGTGCTGATTTGCAGAAGGTGCAAAATACAACACTTGACACAAAGGGAAAGGGAACAAAGAGTGAGATTTCCATGCCATCAGGCTCCTCTAATTTACTGTAACTTCAAAGTTACAGCAAGCACTCTGAAGATGTCTGGGAAGGCTTGTCAGGCAAGAAGTTCCGACTAAGACAGATGCAGAGTGAGATTAGTGTATTTGAATTTAACAGCAACGCTGCAGCATACCTGCAAGTAAGGAGAAAAGTGTATCACAGAAGGAACACTGGAAAGAGAATAAGGTTCAATTTATGCACAAGGACTTCCATCACAGCCACTTATATCCCTTAAGAGTTTTTTGAAGCGGCTTCACAGAACTCACCAGTCTAAAGGAAAGAATAGAGCAAATGATGCACATTTTACTCACCAGGTAATCTCAAGTGAGAGTGGTAGTGGTGTCTGTCACCAGTTATTCTGGTAATGGCCTACTCTTAGCTCTTGGAGACTCACAGAAACCACTTTCACTCTCAGCTTACACAGTGATATCATAGGCAAGTAGGAATAGTAATAATCAGTTAGTCCATCCCTTCCTGTGAGACCTTCCATGATTTTTTTCTTGGGCATCTCTAATGAGAAGGTGTCCACACCTCTAAGTTCCTATCTCAGTAAGAATAATCAGGACCATACAATTTTATAGCTGGAAGAGAACATAATCATGAGAAATGATTTGGCTGAAACATTTCAGAGCTATAACCTCATCCTGAAATGTGGAACTAAAGAAATTCATTGTGGGAGACAGCTCAGTTACACTTGATGGATGATAGGCCTTGGAAAAAATTATGGGGAAAAAAAAAAAAAAAGAAGGGCATGAAGCAATTTTACCTGAAAGACTATAACATCTTTCAAACTCTTTTTTAATACTTTTTTTTTTGAGTTATTAATTGAGAACAGTTCACCCCATCAACGGATAAGCAACTCACCAGTGCAATGCAAGACAGTTGCATTTCGTAGACACAGAGTTATTCCTGGAAGGAGGTAAAACATTAATGCAAGAGAGTTTGTGAAGACTGAATGTTGGTCTATATTGAATTCCTGTTCATAGAGAAAATGATTGGCCAAGGTGGGAAACACGTATCTGGGTTTTACGAGAACAACCTAGATAAGAACAAAAAGAGACCAGGAGCAGGCCTAGAGGATGGAGAGTACACTTCAGGATCCTCTTTTAGGAAGGAAATTAAGAAAAAGCCAAAAAGACATAGGCAAGGAACAGAGATAAAGAAATGTCCTACCAAGAGCTTTGACAAAGAGTAGTCATGGAGCCTGAGGAAGAGCATAACTCTGTGAGAAGCTATGAACCACAAAATCAAGGAAGAAAAAATCCAAACAAGTAAAAACATCTCAAAGATGGGACAATGTATAAAGTAGTCTAGAGGGACAGAGAGGAGCCTGGTGGAGCAAACGGAGCAAATTTTAGCTGCTTACTTCAGATTCTCCAGGCCTACAGTAGAACCAATGGTCAAAGTCACCAGAAGGGCATGAAAGAAGAAGGAAACTTGTGGTTGGAGACCAAGGAGAAAACCAGGACATGAGGCAGGGACTAGAAGAACCAGTGAGTAGTTGAGGTAAGCTTGATGGACAGTTGCCTGTGGGACTTTTTATCTTGGTAACGAGTGTGACATGCCTGGTTCACATGCATTATCACTGACAAGTAAGAGCAATGGTCTACAGGAAAGCTGCAGAAGTTACAGCCTGATATGCCATGACCATCGCGAAGCAAAGTAATAGGCTAGATTCTTCCAGCTGACAGCACTTGCAAAAGACTAAAAAAATCCCTAACTGAGAAAAATGTCAGGGTCCTCAGTTCCTATTGAAATCTTCTATGAATTTCTCCTGTGCAAGAAAAAAACAAACAGGATGTTAAATATAGAAGACAAATTACCTATTTTGAAGTATTGTGCAAGATCAAAAGAGAAGCTAAAAATCAACATCTGTCATTACCGAGGAAACTAATTGTTCTATATTTTAATTTATCATGAAGAAGAAGAATGGCTTCATTTTGGCTACCATGGTATATTGTATCATTTCCCTCTGAACAAAGTTTCATCTCCCTTGCTTGTGTCCAAAACCAGTAATGGCTTCAGCAAGGTGTTGTCAAAGACCCCAGAAATATTCCATTCAGCTGACACTTCTACAAGCAAACCAGGATATTTCCTTCTCAGTGATTTATTGATGTAAGCTTTCTCACGTGCCCTGCAAACATGAAATTAAATTTGGTTCTCATCAATGAACAGATCAGATGGCAAAAATGTAAACATGCTTGGAAAGATTTAGTGTGTACTGGTAAGAGAGGAAATCATTAGGAAACCGATAGTTCCTTGTGCTAATGAATGTGTCCCAACAAAAATGCATCTATTATATTCATTATTCTTCCATAAGAGCATTTTTAGAACATTGATTCTGAGCAGATCAACAATATTTAGAAAAAAAACATGCATTGTATTTGTTCATTTTTCTCCCAGGCTTTCACTTAACAATGGGCGGCATGAAGGGTTTCCTGAGTTCAACATTTGCTTTCCAGATTTGTGAGATTCAGATAGCTTGGAGCCGTGATGTAATCTTAACAATTTCCCCTTATTCTCCATTAGGCAAACCCAGTGCTGGGAGTATTGTGCCGTATTGATAACCCCCTTGAGAGGACTCCAGTGAAAGCCCAGTGGGTGTGGTGGTATGAAACTGTGGAGAGACGCAGTGCTCCTCAGCATGGAGACATCACCAAGGATGAAATGCTCCTGGCTTGGAGCAGGACAGCAGTAAGAAGCTTGACACAGGGCCGCATGGGCATCCCACGGAAATGAAGCAGGAATCGATTACCTCTTAATTCCTGAAAACCAACCACTGTGACTACATGAAGCATGTTATCTCTTCCAAGAAAATAAAAAATGAAAGCCATGTCACTCCTTTATCAAATAGATGAAGAGTGCCATACATTTATGTGTATGTGGAAAAAAATGTGTGGAAATGTGAAAAAATACCAGGCCTCATACCCATTTATCAGCTTCAAGTGTCATCAAAACGTGGTTGCTGAAGAGCAGCATGATTTAATTACTTTCTTTTGTGGTGTATGCCTCCTGTTAAAGGGTTGCCCAAGACTGAGCTATGTTTGCTTCAAGTTCTTGGCTTCCCCTCAGTTCTACTTTTATTTGATTTGGCTCAGTTTTAGACTGATGCTTTTCATCAGTGAGGGTTTTTGACAGCTCGTTTAAGTAGCACTGCTCAGCACTCAGCATACTGTTAGCTATCAGTTTACCTTTATTCTTTGCCAAGTGGAATTAATTTGCCCTAACCTTGTTAGCCTTGGTGGAAGTTGTCCAGGTATAATCTAGGAATTTGTGGTCTTTTTATAATAAACAGAGAAAACCAGAAATAGCTGGGGACAACTGATCCCATTTGCAAAGGGCTGTGTAGGGCCGGTGGAATTCCTGGCTACTGCCCATAGAGGGAGCTTCGGTGGCGGTGCTGACCTCATGCTAAGGCAATTTCTGTTTCTGCAGTTGGATGAAACACATTTCCACCTTGAATATCATTTTGATCCACCCACCTGAATCGCAGCTGGGGCATGAAGCCGCTTATTAAAGGCTCATTAAAATATCTAGCCTTCTTTTCTGATGAAACAAAACACAAAAGGTCATCTGATACTTGCTTTAAATAGGCCAAGGGTCACAAGAGATAGGATAAAATATAATCATTGATTTATAGCAGCATTCTCATGCCCAGCCTACTGTTTCCAAGTGCATTGCAAAAGTCTAGCATTTTCATAATCAGGTCACAGATGACTAAAATTGCTTACAAAGGTTAATGCCTAGGACAGCTCTTATTAGTAGTAGGTCTCAGTTCATGGAGTATTTTCACTGCTGCTACACTAACAAAATGTCATTGTAGAGTAAACTCTATTACTATGGGCATCTATTATTGTTAGATTTCTTACCAACTACAACAATGCTCAACTTGGGAATGAAGACTCATTTTCATTAACAAAATACAGCAACTATTTCTCACTCTTTATCCTCTTTCCTGCAATAAAACCTTGCCATATTTTAATAGCATTTTGCAAAGTAGCCCTGACATATAATTGTCATAATTATTTTTGCGTTTTAGTGGGGACCTCCTCCTTGGTGTCAGCCTTTCAGAGATGCATCCATCCACCCTTTGACTCATGCTGAGGTAGCTGCTGAAGAAATTTGTCTTTGGTGAAATTCTCTGAGGATAGTGGGGCAAAGCAAAAGCAGGAGGAATGTAACATAGCTGGAACTATTTTATAGAAACACCATTAACTTCTGAGTTGTATCTGTTTGTTGCTTTAAAGGAAAGAATTTTTTTCCTGGTCAGTATTTGGACATCAATATCTGTAATTCTAAAGGAGGTGGTAGCTGCTTTGATTACATGCTTCCTATGACAGGCAATATTTAGGCAAATAACTTTACTGTTTCTACCACACACTGAAGCTATTTACTTGCATGACAGCTTGATAAAGAGATCATAAGGTTCATAACTGTATATATACTGTATATACACATGCCATGTACCCATTAGCCATCAAACCTGACTTCTCCCTAGGGCGGTGAACATCTGCTCTTCCAGTTACCCCAATGCACTGTTGGAAACACCAGAGAAATTATGATAGAGAGGAAAAAGGATAGACCATGACCCAGGGTGAACCTTATTTCAAGGCAAAAAGCTGATGGAACAGAAGGGGCAGAGAGTGTAGGTGAATGGGAAGCAGGGATTTCTCTTTTGGCAAGGACTAAGCTTTTGCTTCCCCCTCCAGGAGCAGTTATCCTTTACCCACCCTTCATAAGGTGTCCCTTTGCAGCAGAAGCAGAAGGAGCGTTCGAAATCCTTCAGCACAACAGATACAATATGGGGATTGCAAAACAGTGAAGGACTTGCAAAGTTACAAAGCTTGTTGGACTCTCTAGATGTTAACAAAGGTTCTCACATTTCAAAGACACATTTCTGTTTCTTGGATGAGATTACAGCAGCCCATAATCTCTAAACTAATCCATATGAACAGACTTGAAGTTCCTAGGGTGTGTCTCTGCCAATTGTTCATTTTCTGCACGTGATGTGGCACAGTTTGCTGTGAAGGTCAAAGAAGTTGGTTACTGAAGAAGAAGAAGTTGGTTACTGAAGAAGAACCTCTAGAAGCAAAAGATACAAAGCAGCAAGCAAAAACTACATCAATCTAAATTTATTTTAACCTATATATGCAGTAAAATGCTTTTTAGTATATAAAAAAAAACACAACAACAAACAACAACAACAAAAAGCGCCACTATATTTTTTAGCACATATCTGGATCATGCATTGAGACATTGTTCTATTTGCCATAAAGATCTTCCTTTTCTGGGTTCCATTCTGTTACATGAGAGTCGTTTATTCGTATATATGAAAAGCATACGGAACTATAGAAGAGGATTCAGGAGGCAGGCCTGGCCTGTTAACAGGCAGAAGAAGCAGGCTGCCATCCTTTGCTCTTTCTTTGCTTTGGTGCCACACTGCTCTGTTCACCAGATGATGTTGTAAGAGTAGTTCTTCCTGCAGGATGTCCCAAAGGACATCTCCATCTGGATGTGCTATAGCACTTTGAAATCAAGCAAGGCAACTAAAAACATTATAATAAATGTTTCTGCATTCATTTCCTTTCCTGAGACAAACACAACTTTTTGTCTTTCTTTTTCATAAAGAACGTCAAGTCTCCTTGAGAAACAATTCTACATTTCACTGTAAATAAGACTGCTTTTTAATTCCTAGTGACATTCTTTCTTGCCAAGATGGAGACAGGCTACACTCCTCCCTCCACCAATGTTCCCTCAAGAACACTCTGTACTTTCCCTTAACTGTTCACTAAGTTCACTGCAGCACAGCTGCAAAAAATGGCTCAACATTACATCTGGATTTCCAATCAGTCACAAATTCATGGCTGCTTTCCCAGACAGAGAGCAATTAAATGAAACTTGTAGAACCCATTACCAAAGCCTCTGGAAACACCAGTTCACCCAGACAAAATTCAGTTCTCAGTATTTCTCAGCCTAAATTTTTAGGATTAAACTGGGGTTTTATAAACATTTAGGAAAAAATCACTCCCAAGTTCACCTGCTGCTCCTTTCCCTCTCCTTCTAACTCACTAGCATTACATTTCATTTTTTAAATTTTGCTTTGTTTCTGTCTTACATCTACTTGATCCATTAACTGAATCTATTTCAGAAGAGACTTTAGCTATGAGGTAACCTAGTAGGGACAGCTGTTAGCCTCCATTCTTCACAGACCAGTAAAACTCAAGAGCATCAGCTGCCTCACTGGAAATGACAAAGTGCTTTTTGTCTCTTCATGCTTGTTAACAGGATTAGCACAGAAATGCATAGTTTGACTAACACAACCCTGTAATGTGGTCAAAATAATAGTTTTCTAGAATTACATACTGCCATGTTCTTAAAAAGAAAAAAACACTTGAACTATTTCACACTCTTTTAATGCATTTTTCTCTAAGTAGATATGCACTTGCATGATATATTCTAAGTTTCCTGCTAAGGATCCACTACAATCTATAAAACCAAGTGTACTAGTGGATTTGATACCCCTGTAGGGTGTAGAATTAAGAAACAGTTCAATTCTAGAGAACTTAGCTGCCCTCATTGTTTTTCAATGCAGCTTTTGCAAAGAATGCAATAGTTCTTTGCCTTTCTATTCTTGTTAAATAACCTGCAGGAAAGGCCGTGTTCCAGTGACACTCTTCTGAACACATTGTAGAGAAAAGAATAAGTTTATTTATCTCCATTAATATCCCCAATGGAAGAAGATGGCATCTGTATGATGCAATGTTCCAATTCTGTCCATTAAACCATCTCTGAGGAGCTCTGTTAAGGTTTCAAAATCCTAAGTAATATCAAAAACCCTGTCAATCAACCAGCTGCAAACCAAAATGGTTCACCAAACGTTACCAAGACTAAACTTTTTTGTTTGTCTTTATACTTCATCTATCTTGCACAACACGTGCTACAGGTACCACTCCTCCTGCAACTTTAACATCAAGCCCATAATTTCTGCAGTAATTGAAGTGGAGTACTAGTGAATAAAAAACTCTATGAAACCCTATCTTCTATTCATAGCACTGAAACCAACTTTCTGGGAATGTCACTTTAACTAGCATTCCTTATACCACTTCCCTACCTATAAAAGAGTGACATGATGAAATTTTAATAAGATGCTAAGACCAAAAGAAGAACTGCACAAACAGTAAGGTATAATTACAGAGTGATATAGATAACTGTCGTGGTTTAAACCCTAGCCAGACAGCTTGTTCACTCACTCCCAGTGAGTGGTGCCGGGCTGAGAGCAATCGAGGGCCCCCCCTCCCCCCGGGGCTCTCCCCTTCCCTGCTCCCGGAAGAACAGGGAGGAGGATCGAAAGGGTGCAACTCCTACGGGTTGAGACAAGAACAGTCCAGCAACCAATGTACAGCACAAATCACCACCGCTACCACCAACGACAACAATGATAAGAGAAAATAACAAGGGAAGAGAATACGATACCCCCGGCCAAGAGACGAGTCCCACCTGGAAGCCCGTGTCCTTCTGGGTAACTCCCAGTTACCCCCCACCCTGGGCATGCCGTGCTGTGGTATGGAATACCTCCCCGGCTAGCCTGGGTCAGGCGCCCCGTCTCTGCTTCCTCACAGCTTCCCCTCCTCCCTGGCAGAGCATGAGCCTCACAAAGTCCTTGGTCAGGGTAAACATCACTTAGCAACAACCGAAAACATCGGTATCACCAGCACTGTTCCCAGGCTGGAAGTCAAAACACAGCACTGCACCAGCTACCACGAAGGAGAAACATGACTGCTACTGCTGAACCCAGGGCAATAACATAAAGAAAGATATCCAGAATTCCAGCTGTAGTGTGGCTTGAACTTTTTCTTTCAGTCCGAGAGTTCTAAAAACTTTAAACAATTTAAAAAAATTTAGTAGAATTGATTGTGATAAAGCTTACAAAGGCAGGATACGGATTTGGTTAAATTCTTGATACTGACGATTTATTATAAGCTAAAAAAATGTGCATCAGTTAAGCACCAGCATACTGGTGAAATATCTCCTTCCGTAGAGTTCCTAAGATATTTTAGTTCCTAAATACGGCCTAAAATGGGCATAATACTAATATGTTTAGTACAGAGGTGTCAAACCTCAAACCAATCAACTAGATCTGGCTTGACAAACCGGTTAAACTGGACCAGCTCTTCCTGCTCTGTTTCCCAAAGCACCTGCAGTGATAGGAGGGGACTGCTCTGTAGTGCCAGACTGGTCTGGCAGAACCAGCCAGCCTTGGCCACCAGCCTTCCACCACTAGAACCCATAGCTCTTCCCATCACAGGGCAACATCTGTGAATGGGCTGAATTCATTTATCATAAAATGGCAGCCTTCCCCTGTTTTTTTTCCTAGGGGCTTCTCAGAAGTGGTTAAAAAGCCAGCAGAAACAAGAAGTGTTCATCTGTTTTAATAGCTACATTTGCCTAAGTTCAAGTCTTCAGGACATTGCAATGCCAGAAGGAGTTGAGGTGAACAACCATGTGCATGTGTGGCCTGCTGTGTGAAGATTAGGTGCTAGGGACTTAGTTTGTCATCTATTTTACTATAGTGGTTTGCACTGTGTTTGTCTTTAATTAAGAGGCAGCACAACCATTAGATGTAATAAGACACAATTTCAGTACTTAGTCCAGAAATTGTATAAATTATACAACTGAAGTATGCAAACCAATGCAAAAAAAAATTGTAGGCCTTTAAATGTAGAAGAGGAGACAAAAGAGTCTAAAGCACATAAAAATAGGGTGGATGTAATCACTTAAAGCATGTCCTAATCATTCAAGCAGTTAAAAAAATAAAAAAAAAATGTATTTGCATTAACATTTCCAGTTTAAATGGTATTTGTTCACCTCAATACATGTTTTCCACTGATGTGGGAGAAATATGCAGAAAATGAACAATTGCAGGCTTTGCAGTTTTGAGGAACCATTTGAGGCTGTAAAACTCAGTGTGATGACATCTCCCCATGTAGGCAGCAGAGGAATATATAGCTAGAGTAAGCTTTTGTACCCATCTGGTCCCTTTTCAGCTTTTCTATTGATTAACAAAGCATCCTTCGTGCCATTATTGAAGACTGCATTCTGTAGGTTGGTGACATTGTGGCTGTACTCCTCTATTCACAGTCTAGCACTGCCACTACTGCGTTTTGCTATCTCATATGGTCAGAGGGCTGGGCTATTGCAGCACATCTAGATAAATCAGTAAAAAGATGAACAAAAGAAAGAAGTGTTTAGTAACTCATTACTAGTCTGAACACCTGCTTGGGTTTCTGAAGAAATTAAATTTCTAAAAGGGCTAAATTTTCATGCACATTCATTTATGTAAGTCTTATTAAAAGGGCTTGTCCCTGTCCTCTGGGGCAGAAGGAGAGAATGAAATAAAAGTGCTCTGAAGAGGTATTATATCTGTTCCAAGAGGATAGTATTCAGAATTCTTGACTTTGATGCCGTTTGAAATTCTGAGATCCCCCGATGAGCATTCTTCCTTCATAGATTACATTCCCCTTGGAGCAATGAGCATACAGCAGCTGTCTTCTTTCCATCAGCAAATACTGTACCAGACTCTCTGGATGAAGGCTTTTGCTCTCTGATGCAGTGCTGTGAAATAACAAACCACGCTGATGTGGATACTCCCATTCAGGGCAGTAAAGGGCAAGGAACTGTGGATTACAGCTTAGTTCAGACTACTAGAAAAGTACTTGGTTTTGATCCCTTGTGGTCTCATGAGTAAAAATTATGGCTGCTTCTCCCTTGCCTATATCCTGTAATCCACCAAGCAGATGTGCTAAGCCACTCAAAGAAAACTGCTTTGCAAGATACAAAGTTTGGGTCATGCAACAGTCCACACTGATGAATGCAGCATTTGTATAGCCTTCAACACTTTAATTTCTAAGGTCTTCATTCTTTCCTGAACATTAATTTAGCATATATTAGGTGCCTTTAATATACACGTTTGGAACAAGGACATGCACATGTCCACTTTTCTCCTCTCTTCCCACACCCATTTTGCATGATCTGTGTAAATGCTGGACAAAACCACATGCCTATCATTCAGGGCACCCTAGGGAAGGTTCTGACAAAGGGATACAGCTGCAACTTTTGCGGAAATGTGCAAACAACTGTAGAGGGAGTAGGTGTCAGGAGAGCTTTCTCAGCCAAAATGCTTCCCAAGGCTCCTGCTGAGGCAGGGAGGCTCTGAAGCACTTCCAGCAGAGCCGGTATCACACCACAGTCTGCTGACTCAGGGCTGAGGCTCATCTCCAGCAGTCTCTCACCTGGCTGATGCAATCACACTGTACTTTCAAATCATTTCAACCACTTGCCTTTCACCTGGGATTTGCACGCAACATTGAGTGTGCACTACAGGAGCCTTGGGTAAATTTATTTGAGATTGTGAAATCTTGGTTATTAGGCAATGATAAATCCACTTTAAGCCTCTTTATCTCACTGCTCAAGAAGTGAAAGCATGTCTGCAAGCATATGTGAATCACACTTCCAAAATGAGGCTTTTTGACAGCCTGTTTTGAATAGCACTAACTTATATCCCCGGAAAATCACGTCCCCAAGTATCTTCTCTACTGGTATGTTTCTGAGTGAGGTTATAGTCCCACCTCATGGGCTTAGCAATCTATATTTATACCAAGAAAATTTTAAGTAGGCTTTGAAAGCAGTTCCTTTATCATAATACTGTCATCATAAATATGGCCACAATGCAAGACTAAAGTCTTCAGTTACCATGTTCTCAAAAGACCATGTAATTCTTAAAATAAATAAATAAATAAATAAAAGTGACATGCAGACACATCAGTGTGATCAAAAAGTCTTAAGAAGTAGCATTTCCTCTTCTTTTGGGGCCCTCTGATCTCTTTACCTCTTCTGTCTCTCCCTGCTTGTTTTTTTCTGCTTATGCAGAAAATGAGTCAGAGAACATAGACAGTCCTTGAGGTTTTTTTGAAGAACACTTTAAAACATGACTTTAAAGCATGGAAAACTACAATATTTCAGTAGAAAGGTGAAAGCAATTTAACATAACATCTCCCTGGCAAAGAACTGAAGCGCCAGATGTAGTGCGAAGTGAAGTGAAGCATCACACTGCTTTTACTTCAAGGTCCTATCCTGGTCTCTCCTACTGCCACATGTTCCTCCTCATGATACATGCCTGTTAGACTCCTGGTAGCTGTATTCAACTATTTTTTGGGACAGCCCTCTTGGATCCTTTTCTTCTGAGTGCTTCAGTCTATGCTTGACTCTAGACAACCTGCTCTAATATCACTCCTATGACAATATCCTTCTACGTGCCATTTCAGTGTGTCATTTACATTCTCATTTAAATTATGGATTATTAACAGTTCAAAATGCTTCTCTTTCAGCTTCACCAAAGTAGCACTAAGTTTAAGTGGTGGGATTTACCCTAGACATTCATTTTGAAGGCACAAAGATGGAGGACAGAATGTTAATCTGAAGAAACAAAGGGCACTTCTTACCTCAATGGACAATTTGACAGAAATTGGAATCTCAGTCCTTCTCCAGAGAGATCATTGAAATGAATAAGATACCTCTATGAAGGAGGCTGCCAGAATTATAGCCATTGTAGTGCCACAGTACAGGGCAATAAGCCAACACATACTGTGTAAAACAGGTCACAGAAAAACATATTATTGTTGTAAATTTACTATTGTTCCAGTTGCAAATGGCTTTAATTCCACAATTGCAGTAGCCACAATGCCTATAAAGAATTTTCTCTAGGTCTGCAGGTCAGCTAGTTGATCAGATGCTGTACTTTGTGTACATCCTAAAGCTATAAAGTTTGACCCCATCCCAAAAGGGGGGAAAGGTGAGACAAAGGATCTGCCACATGAGGATAGGTGGAAGCTTACTAATGGGGGAGAAAAAAAGAAGTGGGGAAACCTTATTCAGGGTGAGAGTGCTAGCCTGGCACCAGCAGGCATTAGTTCCTGATTCTGGTGAGGGATTTGTCCTTTGGACCATATTAATGGGGCCTTTGTAAGTGCCAGAGTTCTATTAGTCGGTCTAAAAATACCTTTTTAAAAAGGAAATTTTTGGCACAAAGTTCTGATACTAAATGGCCCTGCAGCAGGGGCTGCATCACCAATGACCTGGTGACCCATGTACTTAGGGACACTCACCTCCCCTGCCAGCTCACCAGCCCACTACACATTCAGGCTGGACACCTCTCTGTCCGGCAATGCCACACTGCCAATGCCGCATAAGCCTGCCAAGTGGCAGATTTTCAGAGTCTTAGAACTAATGAAATCAAGCCCAGTTTTTACTGGCGAATAAGATATTCTTTTTCAGTGGGGCTTATGTTTGGCTCACTCCATGCTTTTTGATTTTCTGGTCCCTTCAAAAAACTGAGTGAACTTATCATGGGGAAGTTATTCTCTCATTCTTCCTGTAAAACTCAGCCAACAAACAAGAAATACAATAGCCTTCATTTTTTTTTTGTTTGAAATCCCAAATTCAAAGCACTTGCAAATAGAAAGATAAATGTTTTTGAGAAGCATGAATTGTTCCCATCATGAAAACAGGAGCCTGGAATGGAAATGTGTAAGCAACCACAGGAGTTACTGGTGCTCCAGTTATAGCACAATAAAGCTAGACAGATTTGCTTGTGCATGCGTGTAAAATGAAACTGCAAAAGAGCATGCATTCTTCTTCTAGATAAATTTGTCAGCTATCTCAATACGAGTATTATTACCAAAGAAAAGTGGATTATAGAAGAAAGAAATATACTTTGATAGTAGATCTTTCTCATCCATAGTGATAACCTTAATTTTGTCTAATTATATTGTTGCATTTTTTCATTTAGAAATAGCATTTTGACTTAAGAATGAGGCACCTAAATGTGTAATGGATGTTTATCTATGCTCTAGGTATATAAATCCCTTCATGTTTATCAGATATCTAACTTGTACAGTTTGTAGAGCCAGTACTGATGTTTGGCTGACCAGTGAGTAAGTGTCTACCTTAGGTTGAGCTGGACCACCAGGCTCCTCTGACTGGGTTGACTTGAGGCTCATTTCAACTGATTAAACATAGGCATCCAGTACCACCAGAGGTACACACACACAGAGTACACAGTATGCTAGAGATTGGAAGGGACCTCAAAAGATCATCTAGTCCAATCCCCCTGCCGGAGCAGGAACACCTAGATAATGTTACACAGGAATGTGTCCAGGCGGGTTTTGAATGTCTCCAGGGAAGGAGACTCCACAACCTCCCTGGGCAGCCTGTTCCAGTGTTCCGTCACCCTCACTGAGAAGAAGTTTCTTCTCAAGTTTAAGTGGAACCTCTTGTGTTCCAGTTTGTACCCATTACCCCTTGTCCTATGTTCCTGGTCTCCATTTGCCTTCAGCAGGCTGCAGAACTTTAGTAGATCCCATATGGTAACCACCAGCCATATGTAGATAACCCAAGTGCCTCCAAAATGGTGCCAAGCACTTGTTGTGTAGGGCATTAGAGTGAGGCAGAACCCTAAACCACATGTGGACACCTGCAGGAGACACACAAATAGGGGCTCACCTTGCAGGAGCCAGACACAATGAACACGTGGGACACTTACTCATTCCATACTTCAAGCATCCTATTTTTCTTTCATAGAGCATTTTTTAAAGGACCTCACTTGATGGTTTTTGTGTGTGAAAAAGAGCAAAAACATTTGCCCTTCTGTGAAATTTCCAAATAATTTTCTTCAGCCTTGTAAAAATTAAGTTAGCAAAAAGCAAAATAATCTAATCAATGTCCAAAGCAAAATTTCCTTTCAGAGTATCTAAGTGCTCCAATAGTGCAAAGCAGTATAAAATCACATCCAGAAATCTTCCTTAAAATTTGCCATAAAATTCAAATGCATTTTAAATGCATTTGAATGATCCACTGCTGGTTGCTACAAGTTTCTGAGCCTTTCCTCAAAACTATCACAAAGTAAATACTTAACTTTTTAGGTTACTGCCTGTCCTGCCATTCATGCCCATGCTGTAGTAAGACACTGTTTCTGTATTCTAGCTTGATACCCAGTGTGATAACAAGAGATGCTTTTAAAACACCTCAGAAAACCCCCAAACATACAGCTCAGTTTACAGTGAATTCCATTTAAGACTGTAATTGATTTTAATATGCATCAAAAAACTTTCAGCCTGTTTTGGAGTCCTGAGACGTGTCTGATCCCTCGTCCTCACTTTCATGATCAGAGAGTTAACATGGTTGCAGATGGCTAACTGCACAGAGACAGGCTCCTTATCGAGGAAGAGTTTCTTCTTACATAAGAGTTAACCAAAAGATCGAATTGAAAGATATGACTGAATAATGCAGGTGCTAAACTGTAAGACAACAGCAGCTTGGAAAGATATTTCCATTTTTTTTGCCTGGAGAGCAAATAATAATGAAAAATAAAGACTTTTGATAATTAGTTGTGTTACTGCAAGTGTTTTCCTTTTTGTTTGGGTTAGGCTTCTTTAGGAAAAAGTAGTTTTATCACATGAACATGTAGGTGATTTAGAGCATGGCTCCAAGAAGCATTGACTCACTGGAGGGAGAGGGCAACTTTGGCCTCCCCAGTGCACAGCACATAGGAGGCACAGTGGGTATCTGAGAGTCCTGGAGCCAGGGGGCTCTTGGACTGAGCATACAGGGCTTGACCCAGTGTAGCTGCCTGGAGCTGATACCATGGGTGCCACCGGCCCTCCAGCCTCCTCCAGCAGACCTCCCACCTCGTGTCTGCCAACCCATGGCAATGCCTGCGGTGAGGCAGGGCACTCAGGCAGTGCCAGGCCCATGCCCCACTCCATGCACACTGTCTGTCAGCCCTGGACATTCACTGGCCCAACACTGAGCCAGGCCCAGACATGGTGTGAGCTCCTTCAAGGACAGGCATTGTGGACCATAATCCTTTTGGAAAACAGCTAAAATAAAGAGAGCATTTGCTGGGGTTGCTGCAGCAAGAGAGTGGTTCCTGATGCCTCAGTGGCTATCACTTGAACTTGTGCAATAGCAGCTCTTGCTCCAGGTCCTGGAGACTGTCCAGCCACAGTGGGGGTGTCCTAGGCCATCCTGTTGCTGTGTGTTTCCAGGCCAGCCCCCTATCAAGAGAAACAGGAGCCTGAAAATGCCTAAGCAGGATTTTTGGAAGGTCTGTCTCCATGCAGTCCCTCTGTGTTGACATGGGCCCGGGCCCAGCTGCTTTCCTGCAGGCTCCTCGAGGGCTGAGGTCCAGCAGCCATGTCCAGTATCCAGCGACTGCACCCAGCCCTCCCGACTGACGCTTCGGGTGCAGCCATCTCCATCTGCAGGGCTGGCAACTCCTCATGTGTCCACACACAGACATATTCCCAAGTGCCAAGTTGCTACCAGGAATAGCCAGTTCCCAATTCAGCACATGTGTAGGCATTGTGCCTTTCCCTACCCTGCCAAGTGATACCTGCATGGCATTGCAGCGAGGTGGAAATAGTATCTTCTGCTTAGCAGGTTCCCCCAGAAGGTCTCCACAGAAAACCACATTTTCTGTTACACATGGACTTTAGCACCAGCATGTGTCCCACGGGACAAACTGCTTCACAGAAGTCTCTAAAGAGCTTGGCCCACTCAGGGTCTCCATGGCATCTAAGACATGTGGCACATGGGCAGAAAAGATCCTGCCCTTCTCTTGCTTCCTGACATGCCATGGCCGCACACACATAACTAGGCACTGATCACTTCACTTACTGGTATTTAAATTGAATTTAATTTGAACAGCAGGAAAACAAGGTTGAAAAATCTGAGTAAAAGAAAAAAAATATTTAGCCACTTGTATGCCCAGGAAAGAAAGGAAGTAAACTCAAATAGCCTTTTACAAGGACAACTCTAAGTTTGAATGAGTTCAACAAAAGTGTGTCTCCAGAGGAACAAAATGTTCCTTTCTAGACTGTAGGTGCTTTTAAAAAAAAATAAAGACTGAGGTTCTGGTATTACCATAAATTCTGATTAAAAATAAAAGAAACAACTGGATAAGCCTGGGTGGCTTTCTTTGGTTGAGTTCACAGGGAATACTTTGTAAACTTGCTTTTAGAAAGCAAGTGTAAATTTAATGCTCCTTATATTGCTTGGAGACAGAGACCTGATTGAAATTGCAGTCTCGTTGAAGTTCTAGCTGCCTATGCTGCAAAATGCAATATTAATGAAAAACCCCGAGGGATTAATTTCTAAGGTTTAAAAGTACTCTTTGCAAAGAAGGTAAACCTTATTTCCATGCTATACGATTTCTCACTTCCTCACTTTCACAGGCCGAGTAAAAAGGAAGAGTTGCTTGAATTCAAGATACCAAATACACAGAGGAAGGAGTGTTATGGGAAAACAGAGCGAGTGTTACAATTTTTTTCTAATATGAAATGAGACCAGAAACACCTGTTCCTGGGTGTAGACATTTTGAAAAGTCAAAAAAAGTAACAAAGAACATTTACTGGATAAGCTGAGCCAAAGGACTAGAAATTGCCTCTAGTCTTACAGCCTTGACTTAGTGGTACAAATCAATCACAAGCCAGTTGTGGGGAAAGGTTATTCGTATAACACAGCAGCTCTTTTCTTGCCCCTAAGATGACATTTTTAGTTCTGCTCCTCTTTTATATCAGGAATGAGATGGCAAAAATTCACCACTACATTTGGTACTGATTCAGAAAATCAGCAATAACCTGAAGGCTTCAGGTATGGAGAGCAAATTTTAGAAGTTGCCTGTGCAGCTTACAGTCAAATGGCAGTGGCTGGAAGTGGCTGGGAATACAAACAGTTTTACCTGCTCTCTGTAGACAGAGGATCCACTGCTGCCAGTGTATCATTTTTCCATGGCACCTTTGAGATAAAATTTCTCTTTGATATGGAAGGTAATGTGTTAAGAAATGAGCTGCAAGGAATCTCTCCTGCCCGCATTTTGTGGAATTTGTGTGAAGGAAGATGAAAGTTATTAGGAACAAGAGCAGCATTCAGCAAGGCAAAAACCAGACTTTGAAGAAACCTACATAAAGTTTTACACGTGACACACCTACATTGTGAATGACATTTTTCCTTCACAGAGGAACATACAATTCAGTAATTCAGCCTCCTCCACCATGGCATATTAGAAGCCAGCACTGCTTGTCCATTCATTCAAAAGTGCACATTCTCAGAAACGGGGAACCATGCAGTTCCTAGCGGGCTGCCTGGATGATAATAGCAAGCTGTTTCCTTCTGAGCCCACTTAATGGTGATTAATGCAGCTTTGAGGATGGTGATAAGCATAAACTTAGTGTTCTCCAATGGAAAAAAAAGTGCCTTTACCAGAATTTACCAGAGAGATGTGCAGGTTACCTGGAAACAGCTGCCTCTAGTACAGATTCTGACTACAAAATGCTAGTTTTATGATGCCTAGAAAAGCATTGGGTAGACTGTATTTGATAAGCTCTCATGACATACCACTTCCACCACAACTAAAAACCTCCAGCTCTCTCCCAGTTAACTGTTCTCTGGAGGAAAGAGTGAGAAGCTATTGCTTTGTTTGGCCCTTTCCAAGCCAATGCAAATTAAGACATTTCTTCTACATATTCTGCTGCCTAGAATAACAACAAATCAAATCTGGGTTTATGCAGAGTCACCACCTTGGACTCCTTAAGACATGTCTAAAACAAAGCTATGACTGACTTGACACTGTACTAGTGGTAGTCCTGTTTCAAGCAGGAGATTGTAAAAAATTACCTCCAGAAGTGCATCCAATGCTTGTATGAATCTATCAAGCGTGTATAAATGCCTTGGACATTTAGCATATGCTTGTTTCTCACTTGAGTTGCAATTGTTTTGCAACTAAACTAAGAACACTGTATTTAATGAAGTTGGTGCTATACCATCAGTGTGTCGTGGACTTCTGATGACACATACTGTTGCACATCATACTTCTGTAGCTTGCCTATCCATTCCATGGATTGCAGAGGCCTTTTGATTTCAAAATAGGAAAATGGAACATCAACAAGTCAATATGGTCCCTCCCATGCAGGAGGAGAGCAATTAGCTTCAGTCACTGACCTGACCTGAAAACAGAGGGATGTGGTATCACAGGAGCTGCTGACAGTGGTTAAAGTCTGGAGGAGGAACTTCCAGTATCTTGCAAACAGCACAAAGCCTTCAAAAGAGAGTGAAATAATTACTAAATACAAGTTAAGTTATTCCATGTATTCCATTTATTCCATTAAATGAAAGTGTTTCTAAGTTTGTAAGTACTATAATACATCTGTTAAGTTTTGATTATTTTTGTACATGAGGGATCATTTCCTCTGAGATATTAACCGTGGCAGCAGCCTGGTCAAGACTGAAAGGGAAAACAGTGAAGTCAAGATCCTTTTTGTGTTGGGCACTTTCAGAACAGCTTGGGAACTCAAAAGAACCTGAGGGTGTTGTGTCAGCAGCACTTGTGAGGTAGTGCTGAGTGATGGAAACTTCCAGGGAAGTTGAAAGGAAGAGCTGTAAAGATTAAACTTCCTTGTTTTTCATGATCTGAATCCTAGGACACAAAAGCACACCTTATCTGTGTCTGCATGTGCCCCATTAATATTTTAGTTAGTGTGGGGGCAAGAGTATAATTTAAGGTGGGGCTTATGAAGGTGTGGGAATTTTTGCATAATTTTAATCCCAATTAGTGAGAGGAAGTGTTTACCATAGTTTTAAAATATATTAGTGAATTGCTCCCCTTCTCATAGCCTCTTCGCCTAACTATTTCTATGACCCCATTATTTTTGTGTGTTGAATATTCCAATAAATGCCTGTGAGATTGGGAAGTACTGTCATATGTTTCAGATGAGAAAGAAAAGCACAGAGGCTACAGTCAGATCTTAAAAGACACATAAGCACACAGCTTTGAAGATCTATGCATAAGTAATTGTATTTGCTCAAAGCAATAAGGAAGATTAGTGTCAGTGTCTTGCTCATTAACCACTCCAATAGCATTCTTTGTTATTTATTGCTCAACAAATGGATATAATTTGGTCACATTCAATAGTTAAAATAACTTTCTCTTTTGACTGTTAAGATATTAATAATAATTCAGTCATGTCAAAGTCATGTGGCATAGTCCTCTGACTAATTCTGAGATTGCTATTATAGTAAAGATGTTCCAGCATGGATGTTTCCCATATTTGTAGACTGAAAGGGATCAAGCCTCCTCACGTCAAGATTTATGAAGATATCATCTCAGTCTTCAACCAGATACAAAGCTAGCTGAGATATGACTGATTTCTAAGTAGAAGAGGGAGAAGAATAAAAATGTGTTGAAAAATCTAGCATGATCATGCTTTTTGTCTGTTATTCAGTAGATATGAAAAATACGTGGACAGAAATGTGTAGTCTAATACTCTGTGCTTGTTGATGTAATCAGTCGAAAACATCAGCATCATTTGGTATGGAATGTAATACTGCTGTTGTGCACTGAGTTGTTCTGTTTATAGTAATAATTTATTTTTGTGCAACTTACTTGCAATAAGAAACACACTGGCAATGCATTGAGAAATCAATATCTAACATTAACTTGGCTCTTTTTCAGTGTATGATTCTGTTCTAAGAGCCAGTGGGAAATCTGTGCACAAACTTTACACTGTAGTATTCCCTAAGGCAAAAGCCAAGAGTGCTCTCTGCAGAATTGAGGGCACAGACTAAATATTTCTCAGACTGTACACAATTTAAATGACCTATCATTTAGATTCCCTTTATACCAGTTTTCATCCCCTATTTCCAGCAGGTTCAAGGATTTGCCTGTCTGACATTTCCCTGTTTGGCCTGTTACTAAAACATCTTTTAGTTTTTCACCTACAATATAAGTTAATTTTCATTCTTCTTTGCAGGTTTTCAAATCAAATCTTTAAAGACTCTCCAATTTAACAACTGTTTTCAGAGGAAATATTACATTTTCAATCTAATAAATTGTAGTTGTTTTAGTTAATCTATCAATTCATCAATCAACTATTCTTTGTGAGCCTCTTTTATCTAAGTTTCCATATACCTGTGCATACCATTTTTTTCTGTGAAATTTTCTTTCACTCTCACTCATATTCCAAAATAGATTTTAGTTCTTATATTTTCCACACACACCAAAGCAAAAGCCAGCACAACTGTGCTGTGATAAGTTCTTATAAGAACAGATATGCTTCTGAAAACTCAAGTTACTGGAGGTCCCAGCTGAACCTAAATTTGACTCTGATTCATTATTAACATCTGATAAAATCCTCTGTGTTAACCTTGTCTAACCCAGCACTAATGTTTATCTCCACATGATCGTCACAGACTACCTCTGATGTATAGGTATAATATCCCATGTGTGATATTTCAGCATGAAAGACAACACTGAATCATTCAGGCCTGAAGAGACTTTAGGAGGTTACCATACAATGCCCTGCTCAAAGCAGAGGTAGCTCTGTGTTCAGACCAGGTGGTTCAGGGTTTTGCTGTGTCTTGCCATCAAAATCTCCAGGCTCAGAGATCCCTCAGCTCTCTAGGCAATCTCTTACACTGCATGGCTGTCTTCAGGGGAAAAACATGTTTATACCCAGCAGCTATTTCAGCTTTATGCCTCTATTTCAGCTTATGACCACTGCATCTCACTATCCCACCATGCAGGTTAGTACTGAACCTGGCTCCCTTTTCTTAGTAAACTCCTTGCAAGTATTGCAAGGCTGCACTTAAGTGCTCCATAAACCTTCTCTTATTTAGGCTAAACATGCTCTGGGGGTTGCGAAGTGCACAAGTTGTGGGATTCAACTCACTTTTAAATGTCATCTTCTACAACTTGGGTGTCTCAGATAGGCCTGTTGAGGAGGGTAAGCTCACCAGTGGGGAAAGAGAGACGTATGTTCTTAGGGGAATATCCTCTTGTAAAATAGGTGTGCAAGGGAGGTAGGATGAACTTGTCTCTGTCAGACATTTCCTGCTGACAAGACAATGAGCCTAACTATTTAGTTAAAAGGAGAGGACTAACCAAATGGCAGACTTCGGGTGCAAAGAATGTTGCTGGTAGGGACATGGACTGTTTGACTGCTGCGTTTTTGTGGCACTGGCCAAGAAACAGCACCTCTTCATTCTTCCTCTCTCTCTGAGTGAAGAAGGGAGTGATGCCTGATCTGAGCATTTTGCCAAGTGGCTTGATTTTCATATATAAAAAGTGCTAGATGAATGGAAAGGGCACTGGTCCAGCACGAAGCCATAGAAGAATGAATTACTGGGCAGAAAACATAATCCTTTTAAGTGGCACACCCCAGTGGTAACAAAATGTAACTTTTTTTTTTAATCCCTGGTTATTGTTTCTGGTTGGTAAATAAAGGAAACATCCCTAAAAATACCAGGTCCCATAAAGCAAAAGAAGGAGAGGAGGAGGGAAGGAGGAAAGGAGAGATTTCTACCTGGGAAATGCCTGTTCTGCACAGACAGCTGGCCTACAAAAAGCTTTCCTTGTTACAAAGTGACTCTGAAAATGTATATAAAACCAGAAGAAAGCTGGCACCTCCTTAGTCTTATCTTTGTAATTGCACCTATTACGGTTCGGGACACACCTTCATTTAAATTCAAGTCTAAAATCTTTCTGAATCAATCTGATATTTTTTTTAAGTGTTGTAAGAAAGTGATTCAGTACTGTAATTACCTCTGGCCATAATTGATTGTATTTGTTTACATGGAGGTTGTTAACAAAACATTATGTGGAATTGAACTCTACCTTTAAACAGTTTAGATTACTGCAGCAATACACCAAATATAATGTCATAAATGTGCAGCAGGTGGCTACATAATAACAGTAACATTCAGCATTCATTCTAAATAGTGCATTTAGGACCAAATTAGTGGTCTTGCATGAATGATTAATTTGACTGATAGTACACTGTATGGCATTACTAATAAGCATTATGCAGTTTTATTAAGTAATAACTCACAGCTACATGTTGAAGTCCATCTTCGAAATACTATTTTAGAAAAGGAGTGAATGGTCTCTGCTTCTTTCAGGGTGATGTATTCTATTGCAGGATCAGTAGAGTATATTCTTCAGTGCCTAAATCCACCATCTGGTATAGTCCAAAACCATTATGCTCTCATCTTGCCAGCTTAAATTGACAATGTAATCAGCCATTCCAGATTCACAACACTGTCTGTTTGAATGTCATACAGTAATACCATATTTGATCAAGCCTCTAACTGCATGTAATATTTTAGATGTCTGTGTATAAAACTGTGCTGATTTTGAGGAAAATGTTTTTAAAACGTGGGAAAAAAAAGGAAAGATACATTTCTGAGTATGCTCAGAACAGACCCATGGAAGCATTAAAACATTTCATCAAGCCTGTCTCCCGCACATCTCTCTTCATGCTCTCAAACCAGTTAAAATGCTGAAAGAATTGAAGTTAGTGATGTGGCAGATACCAGGACACAGAGCCATTGGCACACAGTTCACAGAGAATTTTTGAAATGGGTGGGAAGGGTCTTACAGGAACTTGGGGAGGGAGGAAACACAGGGAAGCCAGGTCTTTCCGCCTTCAGACACCTGCTGGAAGATATTGGCTGATTTTGCAGTTTATAATATCAGCAGCAGGACTGACTCTAATATTCATACATACTCCTTTTGCCATGTAGTTCCCATCACCTGTGGCCATGTCCTTCCACTCTTGCACCTTGCTCCAGCTGAAGACCTACCTGATGTAATCAGGTGCCAGTAGGAAGCTGCAAAGGCCTGTAGCTTCCCTGGAACTCAGCTGAATTGAGGCACCAGATGGGAAAATTTGGGTTTCCCTCCTTTTAGATAGAAAATGTTCTCTTGTGCTGCTTATTCAGTGCACAGTATGATAATGTACTGAGCCATGTCTCAAAGAGCAGCAAAACGACAGGTAGTGTATGTGTAGGTCCTGCATGGTGGTGAAGTACTTGAGGGTTGGAGGCTTTTTAGAAGAAAAGTACACTTGGAAATGGAAATATCTGCCAACAGACAATTTAAAAGGAAATAAATTAAATGTGGGTTTGCAGGCTTAAGGAAAAAAATCTAAAACCAACATTTTGTAACATTTGAAAAACTGAAATATCTTCTTCAGAAAAGATTGGTGTCTCAGGGTCCTACAGAGTCAACTACTGATGTCTTGTGGGTCCCACTGGGAAGCTGAGAATGTACCCTCCCAGCTACTGTAAAACTCATGCCACTAGGCAAGGATGATTGATTAGTTTGTAAACAGACATATTGGAACAAGAGTGGGAAGAAGAGGAAGATGTGTCTCATTAATGGCACGGATTACTCAGTTTTAGTTCAAAAATCATCTAAATTTAAGCTGAGGATTGTTCTGTTTTTCAACCATAAGCCCTCTCCAGGGTGGAGCTCTTTCTGCATTCTACTTCTACACACGCTGTTTCACCAGTGTATTTCCTTGTATTAGATACAGTCTGTTGATCTTTCAGAACACATCCAATTTATTAGTTTTCTATGGCTGGCTGAATTAAAGCCATTTGATGACAGACATAACTCCCCCATGTGCTAAACTGTCTGCCATGGAAACACAATGGACCTGCTCTGTAAGCACAGCTTGATGAATCTGATTTTTTTATTACATCCATCAGGTCCCACAGTTACAGCAAGTCTATGCCCCAACTCTTGGCCCCCTCGATAAGAATAGGGAAAATATCAGGATCTCTGGGATAATATTTTAGAGGATTTTACAGTTTAGATGTGAGTACTTCTGACACCTAGTGGTTCTGGCAGAAAAATGCAAATATATTAGAGGAAGAGGAAGTAGGGGGTGGATTGGGGAAAGGAAGAAGGGATTCAACATCACTTACTGGAAGATAGTTTCTACAATAACCTGAGAAAACACACAGCTCAGCAAATTCTTTCCCTAGGGATGTGGCACACCTGTCTGAGGCAACCACCCTTTGTAACCCATCACGAAAGCAATGGAAAAGTTCAGCTATATGAAACACTTCTGAGGTGGGGTGATCACAGATGTCTGGGTAAGGTGGTCAGGCAACTTCTCAAATCCTCTGTGTGAAACAGGAGGTGAGCACAGGATCTGTGGGTGATGGCATCAATCTGGCATCAAAGAACAACTTAAAGGCACACCTGCGATGAAGCAAGACTATAGGTTCAGGCAATTCCACATCATAAAAAAAAAGAAAAGAAAAAGAGAGAGAAGAGAAGAGAAGAGAAGAGAAGAGAAGAGAAGAGAAGAGAAGAGAAGAAAAAAGAAAACAAAATAAAAGAAAAGAGAAAAGAAAAAAGAAAAGAAAAAAAAAGAAAAGAAAAGAAAAGAAAAGAAAAGAAAAGAAAAGAAAAGAAAAGAAAAGAAAAGAAAATGTTATAACAAGTTTATTGCTGGCTCTGTACAAAGTGATCCTTTAAATGTGACACTTCAGCAATGCTCCATCACCCAAGACTTTCCCTATATCCAACAGAAAAATGTGGATGTTTCCCAAGCCATGGACTCAGATCTTAAGTGGACTGATCTGCTCTGTGCTGTGAAGAAGCCTGTTTTAATAACTTAACAAGATCCCTTGAGCTGTATGAACTTTGTAAGAGGACAAGACCAAGAACAGACACCCACCTGATGCATAACGACTGGGAGTTGTGGTCAGATGCAGTGACTAGGCAGAATAAACTGTGCTGGATGACTAGGAGCCTGAACCTAGAAAGGCACAACTTGTTTGCTGTTGTAGGGCATAACTCTTCAGCAGCTACCCAAACTAGTGACCAAAGTGTGTAAAACTCTCAAGACTCTCCTATGTTGGAGGGTCTTGAGAGAAAACTGCTTTTGATGGTAGCAATAACAACTTCCAATGGGAGTCTCTAAAAGAAATCAAAACAATGGAATGGAAAGTAATGCAAAGCTCCCTCAGAGACAGGTATTCACAATTAATCAGTGCCTATTTCTGTGCAGTTGTCTGTTAACACAAAATACTCATCTGAAGACCATCAACTGGGATAGCATAAAACAAAAACAACTTCATAACTACACAATTTTGCACAGGTAGAGAACAGATCTATAAAAATGCAGCTTGTAAGCAAGCAGTTACAGCCATATACACATGCATGTCTTGTATATACTTAGTGTGACTCACGAATTGGAGTACGTGGTGTGATTCACACAGCTCCTGTGAGATTTGTTAGGTGATGGGTGTGCTGCATACATCCCACTGTCTCATGGCTTCTAATGCACCACTGTATGTCTCTTGAAGACAACAAAGTATGTTTGCAGTGGGCTTGGGAGTTTACTCCTCAAACTGCTACCTGGCATTTTTAGGTCAAGTCTGCCCTTCTTCACTGCCCTGGCAAGAACCAAGCACCTCAGCTGGGTGCTTCCTGTTAGGTTAGGTGAGATGAGTCTGACCCCACAGGGTGCCACAGTTGTTATAACTCCTGTCAGATGATATTGCTACGTTTGTCCAATGAAGGCATAAAGCTCAAATCACAGTAACTGCATGATTTAAGTGTCTAAAAAAAAGTATGTGAACAACAGATCCTATGTCACTTCCAAAGCTGCTCTCAAACTTTGCAAGTGGTCATTTTGCTTGGACTGCTTAGTTATAGTTGCCTGTCTACAAACCATTGTTAGGTGTCCCTTTGTAGATCATTATAAGAGAAATACATGTATTTTGTGAGAGTGCTGCTACTACAATGGCAGGAAGAAAGCACCTAGTAACCAAGATGTAAGCTGTATGCTGTCAGAGACAGAAGTAAATTATTCTTATATGGGAAAACTAATACATCAGATGGTGAGAGTAAAACTAATCATGATTTGCTAAATAATAATCTATTTTTTCATCCCAACCCTAAGCAGCATAACTTCAGTTAAAAATGGAAACTGGATTGATTCATTCCACTTGGTACCATACTTCCATTTTCCCATGTGAACCCTCAGACTTGCAGGGAAGCCAAGAAATTATGACCTGTTGGGTCAGCAGAGAAGCAGAGTTACTTCACAGGGCACGGCACCACCAGTGACCAGGGCAGCCTCAGCGTGCTGCCGTGATATATCCCAAGTCTGACTAGACCCTGCTTTATATAAAACCAGAGTAAACAGAACCTGGAGAAACAATCAGTTGATAGTAAGACCTTATCAGTCCCTGGTCATTGTTAATAATGCAGATAGCAGAACACCAGAAGGAACTATCTTGCATGCATACACAGAACCTGTAGGAAAAGTGGAAGCAAAGCCAGGGAGTGAAATACTCTTAAGAAATGAAGTTGCCGAGAAAGCAGTTGTCCATTTGTGAAGAACGATAAGAAGAAAAAGACCTTAATTGGGATGTCAGCACCCACATCAACTTATGAGATAGAGGGCAGGGACAACCTTTGCAACAAAGGATGGGACCTATCATTTTTCTTCAATATTTGAAAAATACTGCTAAGGAAGAAGGTGGAATATCCATTAATGAAATATTTTAATAACAGCTTGACTGCTATTTCTCAGGAACAACACAGACATCATTGATTCGGCTTTGGGATAGAAGGAGTTAAACAACCTGCAAAACATCCTTCCTGCTCTACTTCAGCCAGCTGTTAGGTTGGCCAAATCAGACACTGGTCATTAGATGAGACAACAACTTCTAAGGTATATCAGAACTCTCAAGGGGTACAAGTTTTATTTGGTAGAAAGGCAAAGTCTTAAAAATAAAAGTTATGATACACTGCCCTTCAGGAAGTGTGCCCATGAAATGCACCTGTTAAATGCAAAACACATAAGAAAACCTGCAGTGGTTCTTCCTGGCTTAGGCATTAAAAGCAATTGTCTTAAAAATCATAAAGCGTAACATCATGCTTTCTTTCATGTAACCTATTCTTCTCAAATTTATTTCATCCAAAATTACATGAAATTACATCCAAAGCATCTTTCAAAAGGAACAGGTGAAGTCCTGAGCATTATCTCATATAAAATAATTCATAATGTTTCTGGTAATGTGAGAACTATTAAAAAATTAATCTGGCTTTTCCGTATTTGTGTTGGATCCACTGGACTTGCAGTAGTAAAATAGCATCAGGTTTTCCTTTTTCTCTCTGATGTAACTATATGCTAGCATTTTACTACGTTAAATTAATTTAAAGACTTGCAAGGACAGCACCCTATTGTGCATGGTAATCAAAAATTAATTACAGACTCCTTTTTGGCAATATGAAATAACTGTATAGGCATGACTGACAATATTGTACAACATGTTTTATTGGTGTTTTCTTCAAAAGATGTCCCAGTAAGCATTAAACTAAAAAAAAAAAAAAAAAAAGCAACAAACATTGGATCCTAAATGCTATTTTCTTTCATTTTATGTCATAACATTACTAAAGTTAACAGTGAAATGTTATTGTAAGATACAACTGATTATTTTTCCTACTAAAATCTGTTGTTGCTATTTGAGGCAAATAAACCATGTTAGAGAAATGTTTTTGCTATGATAGTATAAGTAAATAAGAACAACACCAAGACAATACAATATATTTCATTGCCCACTGAATTCCACACATTACTCTTAGGTTTTATTCCAAGAATAAAACAGTGAGATCATAATAAAACCATATCAGCAACAGTGATCTCTTCTTTCTGTTTGTATTAGCCTCATCAACCTTTCATAATAAGTAAGTGAATATATGAATCTATCAAACTTTACTTGCTGCTCATATTGTGTTCCCAGTGAACTCTTATCATCATAAGTATTAGAAACATCAAGGAGGAAAATGTTATAATCTCATTTTAAAGAGTCAGTAGCATGTCTTAAAATTAATCATCCATTCTTGAGCTCTAATATTAGCTTTCAGTTACTAAAGCCTAATCCAATCTTACTGAAGTAATGCAAGGCTGTCACTTCATAAAATGTCATCAGTGCCTCTATAGTAAACATGGTTAGCTCTTGATCTTAGCAAGAATCTAGCCCAGAACTCAAGCTCAGTATGCTTCAGCCTCAAAGCAGCAGTTCTCTAGTAAAATCTATAGAAAAAATTATGGAGAAGTGCCAAGTGTCCCTCAAAATTTAAATCTGTGAATACAGTAGCAAACAGAGAAATCTTACTAAATGGAGCAAAAAATTGCATTTTATCTTTAAGAAAATAGTTGATCACAGTGAAACAAAGACACAATTGACAAAAAGCATTACCAGCTGGAAAAAGGGGAAATTCCAGTAGACGTCTGGACAACGTCTCACACAAACTGTGCTTTTACCCACAAATATCCAGGCAGTCCCAAGTCAGTCACTGTCTACATGAATTAGAGCTATGGCTACTTATAGAATTAAACCGCAAAGCCGTAACAAGGCCTGGCCATAATTTCTAGAGTGAGAAGTCAGTCTGAGCTGCCTTCAGCTCAATTTTCCATGTACCCAAAATGCCCTTGTACTTCAAGATTTTCCAGAACTTCCCTGTCATGAACTCTGTTTTCAGTTCAAGGTTGCTGTTGAGATTAAGAGTTGCAGGCTACCTTGTTCTTTCTGATTTCCAATTTGCTGTTCACCACACAGGACTATACCGCACGGCCCCAAAAGACATCAAGTCACAGAGCAAGAATGCCCCTGGGGTGTGTGGCAGCGATGCAGCACCAGCCCAGCCTGAAAACTGCACTCAGTCCCTTGATTTTCTATTGTTCACTTCCACTGCACAGTGAGCTGAGCTGCACACTTAGCTGATACCTTTTCTGAAGGTACACTCATGCTTTCAAGCAAGAATTCACAGTGGAACCAGTGGTATGTATGGTCCTCAGAGTGGGATATTTGCCTTCTGATGACGCTTGCAGAGTGTACATCTATGATTAATGACAAAAGTGTTATTTATTGTAGTCTCAACAATAATATTTGGGATTCAATAGATTTTTGCAGGACATTATCTGAAACTGATTCTAGAATGCACTTATCACTGAAACCTTACATTTCTTCTGCAACTATAATGGACTTCACCTCTAAATATCTCCAGAATATAATTAAGACCATCTGGTAGAGGGAGTAGACTTTGAAAACATTTTTGGTGGAAAGGAAGACAAATTCACTCTTGGGAATGGGATCTCTAATTCTCTTTCCTCTGAGATAATAGCATGAAGTAAAACCATTCTAGGAAGTATCCACAAAAACTTAATTTGATGTACAAGGACCGAAAAGCTAAAGCTGGAAGGAGAACCATGGAACAAAAACGTGTTTACACAGATGCTGGATTGTGTCCAAAACCTGTGAAAATAGTGCTAAATCCTCCCAGGGTTAAACAATGGGACTGAAACGTGGCATCAAAGAATAATTAATATATGTTAACTTGCTCCCACCCACTATCACACTGTGTGGGCTTTTTTCCCCTACAAGTACAAATAATCAAAATAGTGCAAAGGGTTTCTAATCCATTCATTGCACATTCTCAGACAGGGAAGGAGTCACCATCAAAGGTCTGATTGGAGCTGGCCTGCATTACTGCTTTTATTATTATAAAACAATTTTAAGTAGAATACCAGCCCTTCCTATGGCAATTCCTTCTTAAAAATTAATTTAATGCTTCCTTTTTTTAGTAAAATCTGCAGTTATTTGAACTGCAGACTGACTCTCCGACAACTAGCTCAGGCATGGACTGACACCCCAGGCTGAGCTGAAGTGAGGCCCCTGGGCTGCTGGTCAGGGATCAAGGGAAGCTCTGTGGGGGCCCTGAAAAAATACTTACAGGGCACTTATTTTCAGCATCTGACTTTAATAAGAGTTACCTTGAATGGACTGCTTTATGAACAAAAGAAAGTATTGGACACACTGTTATACAGAAGAAGATAAAGGTTGCTTACTGTTTATACTCCCTAGAATCAATAATCCTGGATTTTTAGGTTTTAACCTATTCAATTATTCATCTTCTTTTTTGATGTTTGAGGTAATATTGTCCAAGTAGCCACTGGCAGAACAAAACTATACTTGACCTCCACATGTGAAGAAATAATTGATGCCTTTTTATAGGACAGCTGACAGCTAACAGTGGGACAATAACCTCAGAAAACTGAGAGATTTCCCATCACTGTCTTTGCTTTTTAAAAATCTTTGATCTGAAGAGCACACATGTGATGGGGGGGGGGGGGGGGGGAGAGGAAGAGGAAAGGTCAGTATTAACTGCAGAGAGTGCAGGCAGAGTAGGATAACAAATTTGAAATAAATCATATAACCAAACCATAACAGGAAAATCTTTGATAGTCTGAGCATTGTATAGAGCCAGCACACTCTTCCCAAAGCACAGTGCCTTTTTATTACTGTTCTTGGAAAGCTCAGACAAGCGTTTTCCCTCATGTGGTGGAATATCAGATCTAAATTGCTAAACAACGTGATTTTCTATTCCTTTACAGAAAAAAACCTTCACCACCAAAAAAAACCCTCCCACCCCCTCAAACATCCCCACCTCCCAAAACCCCCAGAAAACAAAACCCCTTCTATGGCAACAGCAGAACTACACCACTTTGAGAGGACAGTGGGATATAATAAGATATAAATTGTGCGGTGCTCGTAACTTTAAATGAGCATGTGTTGGAGTGGATATGGAAACTAATTCTCTTCGAGCAAGTTTTACTTGCAGCTTTAGTTTGCTGAACATGTTACTTTTAGCCCTCCAAAATATTTTCAAAAACATGCACTAAAATGTCACAACAAAGCTCCTCTCCTTATTTCACAATTCTGTAGCACTATAAAACAGTCCTGGCTGGATAATGCATAATTTCTTCTTTTCCAGTTGTTCTCAAAAATCTGATTTTCCACAATCTTATGTGTTATAGTGAACTACAGAGAGTTATATAATTCTCAGGGCATTTGGTTATTTTACACTGATGAGAACATTGTGTACACACACTTCATGAAGAGTAAAAATTTTGGCTTGCATAATAACATAGAAGGAATTTGGAAATGAGCTATATTTTTGAGTCTTGAGCATTATAAATCTTGGCTTGCGGTACAACAAAACAATTGTCATTTTAAGTGTACGGTCTAATCTAACACTAACAGGTTGTATATATGTCAGTTCTGCATCACAGTACACATACATTGAAGTTACCAGCAACATAGGCTGAAGCTAACATCAAAGTAAAGCAAATAAATATGTGAGCCTAAGTAGTTCTGAAGAATTAACTCCAAAGAATTCCAGTTTCCTGTTGATCTGTGTTTTACCACTGGTCAGCTTCTTATATCATAACTTCGTATGTGTGCCAAGAGGATTTATAATGTTTTTCTTCCATTTAATGTTAAACAATGTCACTTCCATGTGCAGTCTTTCCATCATCAAGGCACTTTAATGGTCTATTTATCTCCTTCATCAGGCCACTTATTTTCATGACATTTGTGGAAGAACAATTATCTCTGGGACCTCTAGCCTCTACTTTACATGCAGCTGAAATTAGAGAGCACACGCACACAAACACAGAATTTATAAGCTTCATTTCCAAAGGAAATTGCTCTAAAAAGATACTCTTCTACCTTTTGTTTTACAAGAAGTGATCTCATTGTAATAAAAACAGATGTCCTATAAAAGACATTGGAAGCTTTTTCTATTCAAATGAAATATAAACAATTAACACTATCCAGTATCAGAAAAGTAAACAAGCAGAGGTAAGTGATAGACCACTCTTCTGGAAGGGAGGCAGGATTTTCTTACCACACCATGGATTGCTGCACCCATTCTCCTACTACTATTTAGTGTATTTCTGATTATAAATCTAACAGGTTCCTTATCAGATCAGTATGTTTTCTGTTTCTTTGGAGAGATTCCTTCCCCTAATAATGAAAAAATCTGTTTCTAATGTACTGTGTAAGAATACAGCATAGATCTTCAGGGTTCATATTAAAGCCAGGAAGAATAATAAATGAAGGTGATACAAACATTAGCCAACTAGAAAAGGAGACATTAGGGGAGCAGGAAAAATATTTACTCTTATGCAGATCATGAAAAAAAGAAAAGCGAGAAATACACTCCATCTACAAATTCTTTCAGATGACATAGGTAAAGGGGATCATTCATAAATAGTCAGGAAATTATGAAAAGGATAAATGGTCCAGAATTATGGGGAAAATAATTTCCCCTGAACATAAAAAAGCAGACTTTTCTGCTATTTAGGTAAGCTGAGTAATATGATACATGCAGTGAGCAACTAAAATAGTAGTAGGGTTGAAGCAGCAATGGATTCTGCAATGACTGATGCTGCGAACTGGGAAGTGTGCGATTGCATGGTTCCTCAGTCTTCTGAATCTGACAAAAAACTCCCCATCCCTGTCACCAAATAGTTTCACTTTTAGGACATGTCTGTCGGCTGTGACAGAAATTCACCTAAACCTTTTTAATTGTGTCTGATCTGACATCTCTTTGGCAGAATACTACCCTCATAGGCTCCATTTCCCAACCAGTATAAATGTAATACTCAAGACACTGATATTTCTGATTATTTATTACAGCACTTCAAAGCATATAAACTCCATTGCTAGGTGTTTTGAGCCAGTTTTAAAAAAAATAGAATAAAAATAAAATGAGGCTTTAAGTTTTAGGCAGTATTTCAGTAGATTTCAGTTAAGAATTCTTAGAATGTTACTGAAGTGGAAATAAGAATTTTGCTAGGAAAACAGTCTTCTCAAAATAAGGCTTCCTTTCAGTAAACCATGTATGTATTTGCTTAAGTTTATCATGTCCATTGGCAGTATATATTTTTTCAGATAAGAAATTTGTGGATTTGAGACATGAAAAAACAAACTAACCCCTGAAAGTACATTCCTCTGCTTATATGCCAAAGCTCATCTCTCTTATTTATACCTACCCAATTCTATTTACTTTTTAACATCGAAATTAGAAACAATTCTACAGCTTAAACTCTGAATGCTTTTTTTTTCTGTTTCAGATTTTACTACTTCAGTAATTAAGGCTACTGGTCAAAACACAGCTTGCTTTTAACTGTTGGTTGCCATATATAGCATTATCTTGAACTGAAGTCAGTTTGTTGTAGAGCCTAAAACCAAACTCAGTTTTGACAAACCCACACTTTAAAATTCCACTATAGTAACAACATTTCCACTTCATACATTTGACAATTTTATTTAATAGCCTCGCTAGTTCAGAATAGTTACATAATAGTTACACCACGGCTTTTAAAAAGGATTGCACTCAGTACTCAGTCCACTGAAATGCTAGAAAACAGGGAGAAGGAAAATATGGAGTGTAAAGGAGCTCTGTCCACTGAACTGTTTGTAGCAAGTTCTCACAAACATGAAGATGTTCTCATGCTTTTTGGTAGACTCTAACACACTTCACACCATTCATGTCACATTCCTAGAAGATAAAGAGATAGATTTATTAATTTGGTTCAGTAGAGACTAGAAGGAAAAAGGTCTTTTAGAATCACTTTTAGGCCACTGGCCAGAACACTTCAGGATCAGAAACTGGAACTGAACTCACCACCACCAACTGTCCATCCACTAATTTCCGTGTTATTATGGTCTTCTTTCCATCCCATTCCTGCTCCTGAATCATTGACCCATCATCTTTTAAGCTGACAAGGGTCTGAAAAAAGAACACAAACAGTAATACCTTCTGCATGACATTAGAAGGAGATTGAGGCTTTCCAACACCTTATTCCAAAGGAAGAAATCCCACCCCAGCTCACTCAATGGCAACTTTGCCATTTATATCTACAAAGCCAGGATATGGTCTCTATTGATCCTCTTTTTACAGTAGCTCACTGCTTGTTCACTCACTGCTCTGACACATTCCCGCATCAGACAGACCTTTTGACAGCATGCACAATTCCAATTAACAGGAGCAGACTATGTTCTCTGTCTCTTTGTACATGTGCTTTCAGCTTTTGTGTAAGGTTTATCTGATCTTGCTGTAACAGATGAATTGCCAGTGTGTGGTTGGAGGGAGGGGGGTGGTACCCAGAGAGCACTTACAAAAGGAAATGAGAGAGATGAATTTGAGGGCTTCTTTGCCTTTAACCTCCTTTTGGATGAATATTCTCCCTACCTGGTGCAGGAAGAAGCTCTTTGCCTTCTAAAACTGGAGATTAGGGGCTGTGATTCACATGTGTGCCTTGTGTGTCTGTTATCCCACTGCACACCGTGCCAGGCTCTCTTGTGATGCAAATATGAGACCAAGCTGAAAAGTTAACCCAAGGCCTGAATTGCCCCTGATTAAACTTCAATGGGATTATTTTCCATAGGCTTCAGATGAAATGGCATTTGGCTTTAACAGGAATTTAGAGCTCTGAAACAGGAATTAGAGCTCTACTAACACAATACTTCTGCTACAGATTGAAGGCAACAAAATACACAAGACATTATTGTTTTAAGCATTTTCCCTCTTTGGGAGATGCTTGATGTATACATATACACACAAAAAAAAAAATTCCTTTCAATGGGACATACAGAGCCAGCTGTTCACCAAATGAAGCATTGCTAGTGTGGATGTCAAAACTAACTTTTAAATAGCATCGCCATCTGTAAAACCACAAATTCTTTGTGTGTTCTCAATAGAAAGTCTAGTATACTGACCTGAGTTTTCCTGCCATCTAATGTGTTTTCCTCGAATTTCTCACCAAGCTTGAAGCTGAACTGTGAAGTTTTGAAGGTACTTTCTGTTTTTACAGTGATTGTGTCCCCATCCTTAATAATGTAAACATCTGGTTTGGCCATGCTTCCCATTTTCCTCATGGCCATACCCACACCTGCAAGGCGAGAGGCACAGAGTGTCACAAAGTCAGTTAAACCCTAAGGCTGAGGGCCACAGAGCAATTCAGATACCTAATTCTCATTTAATTAGGCACTTAAGTACAACTAAGAATCAAAGCTCAAGAGCCACAAAGAAAGAGGATGTTTTAAATTATCCACTGCTGAGGAAGGAAAAAAGCTTATTTGTAGTGTTAGTCCTTTGCTTCCTCAGAGAGCTAAAGTTAAATCTATTTTGCCCTCTAGAGGACTCACAGATGTCCCAGACCTCAACACTGAAGTTTTACAAACAGAAATAAACAATAATCACAAAAGCTTAAATAAACACAAAAGCTTAACTAATAAAAATTATTCAAGTTCTTAACACTTTGAAAATTCTACAGATGTTTTTCAATCGACATATTAATCCACCTGCATATTTATTTCAATTTACTTAAGAAATACTCTTCCATTGCTCTGCAGCAATTGCAAACATGCAATTTCTGATAAAATATATTCTTCTACATCCAGTATCCAAAGTATGAACTTGCGAATTAGAAAACCACTATTGTGCAAAATAGTGCTTACACACACAAAAGGACCATGAGAGAAATGTGAATGACTGAAAATTGATCATCTGGAGACAACAGCCCTTAAAACTCCTAAGCCAAAATGATTCACCCTGCCTCATCCCCTGTGTGAACTGTTCGGGGGATTTGCTTGAGGGTTTTTTGATCTGAAGGATGGATATACAAGTAAGAGGGTAGTCAGGCAACAAGCATAAATCCATCAGACTGGAAAGTGAGGATCTGCACCAAGAATCGATAAGCAACCAAATGGAACAGAAAGTGCCACCAAGTGGGTGAGTGTCTGGGCTCTGCAGCTGGTCCAGTTGGGAAGTGTTACCATGTAACAGCACAGCACTCCCTGGGACGTACTGGACACCTGGGTGCGGGCTGAGTCCACAAAGCAAAGACTACGGTTTCCTTGGCAGTTAGAAATAACGAAGTACTTCCGAGCCAGCCACTGCTTCTCCAGACTCAACTCAGACGCCAGGACTGAGCCTTAAGCTTGAGCTGCAGAGCTAAACAAGTCCTCCAAAGTCCAGCTTTTCTGACCAAATTGCAAATGATCATCAAAGTGACCCCCACACCCACCCTTCACTGTCATCCAGTCTAGAGTAATCAGTGAGTTATCTGATCAGCTACGGCTTGAGATCCAGCTAAACTGAGATGAGACACCTATGTCTTCCATATGGCAAGGAGTGACATTCTAACTTCTTTGTCCTTGAATGTTCTTTATACAGACTAAGCACAATCTGCAGAATCTTAGTTATGGTGTATCAATCACCAGGATCAAAGGCAGAGGGCTTCCTAAGTGGCCAGCCAGGGTGAAATCCAATAAAGGTCCGCCTCCTAAAGTGGGGCTTGGAATAAATTTAATTGCCTAAATTGCAATTGTAAAAAGACTGTTTTAAGACTGCAATCCAAAAACAAGCAAACAACACTCGGTCACTGCCTGCACATGGGAGGTGCTCTGCCCTTAATTTCTGCTTTGAAGTTGCCACTTAATCCATGCCTGAACTGAGCTGAGCTTCAAGTTCTTGAATTTCCCCTGAAATCTTCAAATGGCTCAGTCCACAAGGCTTTCTCACATCACAGCTATCCCATATTGACCGGCCTATCACAAAACACTACAGCCACCACTGTCCACAAAGTGTAAATGCAGCAATGCTTTTCGTATTTTACATAGAGATCTAAATTCCTTCCTCTCCTTCCTTCAAAGGAATTCAAGGTCACGTCTGTCACCAGTCTTGAGAAAATATCCTAGCTTTCAGAACATAAACTGTGGAAAAGAATTCTGTCTGTGTAGCTCCTGGGCTACAGACAACACAAGGTGTCTGTCACCTCTTGGCCAGGATGCTCCCAGGGAAATGGCACACCAGAACTTGCAGAGGAGGCTCCTCGTGTTAGGTCTGCTCGACTCCATGGCTTTGCATTACAAAACGTAGCACAACCTGGAAGCTGGGGTAACAAGCCACAAGTACCCCTGAGATACGGGTGCTGCCCACGGAGGAATACAAGCAGCCTCTGGCAGCGCAGCCAGCTGGCGATCACTCGTGGGCAGCTGATCCAGTTTGGCTTTTCCGTGAGGAGTCACGCAAGGTGACTTCACGGGAGAGCCGCCCTGCTCGGCAGGTCTGTCTGCGGCCACACGGGCGGGGTGAGCAGCTCCCGGCCCCAGCAGCAGCGCTGGTCCGCGGCCTCCCACCTCACCTCCCCAGACAGGGCTGGCCCCGCCGCACCGCACAGAAGCATTACCGGGAAGGAGGAGGAAACCGGAGTGATCGCCCGGGTTGATGATAAAGGGTGTGCTGCCGACGGGAGGGGGCTGCCGGGCTGCAGGGAAGGCCCAGCACGGGGAGGCGGCAATGTGCTTGCTTGGCACCGGCACCTGCCTCCCGGCAATTACGGTGCAAAAAGGGCTGCCGACATCTTTAGGGAGGAGAGGGAGGAAGGGTCTGCTCCGGCCCGCGCTCCCTGCCCGGTTCCGGGAGGGCGCGAAGCCGCGGGTGTCGCATCCCGGCATCAACCCCCGCAGCCGCCTCCCGCCCGTGGGGCCCAGCTCCGGGGCTGCGCTCGCTGCGGACCTTGGACAGAGCCTCGGCAGCGGCAGCGGCGGCAGGTCCGCAGGGCGGCCGGGGCCGGCATCTTTCCCTCCCGCCGGCTCCTTACCCAGCTCCTTCATATACTCCTCGAAGCCCTCGCTGGAGACGAGGCACCATTTGCCTAAAAACGCATCGATGGCCATGGCGGCGGCGCGGAGACTGGCGGCGTCCCTGGGGAAGCGCGGAAGCAGACGGACGCGGTGCAGTGGGATCGCGGCTGCCTTTATAGAGGGGCCAGCGACATGTGCCGCCGGGGAGAGCCAATGGGGCTCCCGCCGAGCCCCCGCCCGGCCAGTCCCGCCTACGCCGGCGGCGGCAAGAGCGGGCACGCTGCTGCCTCCCTCCCTCCCTCGCGCCCGCCTCCCGCACATCCAGGCGGCCGCAGCGCCCGGGAGCTGGGGGACACGGGCATAGCCGCCCGCCGAGGGGTGTCACGGCATTAGTGCTTCTTCCAACACAAACACCACAGGCACTTGCCAGCTGTAGAGCCCGGCGCTGCGCTCTGGCACCCAGGGGCTCCAGACCGTGCTCCGGGGCTTGGGTCTAAATCCTGTATTATGCTGTTTATTACATATCATGCTTTTTATAGCTAATTCAGGAACAAACAAGTGTAGGGCATCATATGGCACAGTGACAGAGCAGTAAGGAATCAGTATCCAAGAGCAGCTCACTGGGTTTGATTGTAGGCCTGCCCAGCATGCCCCCACATCCCACTGGTGTATCACTACAGAAATTCGACCTGGGAGCAGACCTGTTACATACACACAGCAATCAGGTAGCAAACAAAATCAGTCAAAATGCAGAGCTAATGCTTACAAACAAAAAAATCAAAGCCTGGATGCAGCCTTGGTACTTTGAGTTTAGACCATATTGAACCTCAATACCCTTAATTGCTCCTTCTTACGGGAAAACACAGCAGCTGCCACTGCTGCACACTGGCACATAAAATAAAATCATAAAATATACACCATTACCAGTCCTGTGAGGTCTGGGACAATATTTTGCCAAATTCTGTTGGGTGAGCAGAGAGATTTACTGGAATATTCTGTGAAAAAGCTGTGATTTCTACATCACAACAGAAATCCCAATTCCAGTGTATCCCCAGGGTTTGTTTCCAGCATCAGGGTTATGCCAATCGCTGCCTCTTTTGGCCTTGTCTCAGGCTGGATGGACCCTAGAGCTACTTTGTCCTGACCAGAAAAACAAAAATCTGAAGGCACGGCTGGAGTTATTTGGTGGCACAGCCGGGGCTGTTTCTCTGCTGGTACTTTTGTGGAGGAGTTTGAGACTGAGGTGTCAAAACCAGAGAAGACAGCAAGGGCTCTGTGCTGGTTCCAGCATTTCACAACAGGGGAAGCTGACGTGAATCCAAATGTTTTGGTGCAAGGCAGGCACTTCCCTTTATGCTTTGCAGTGATGCAGCACAGTGGAGCTGAGCTGAATCGATCTGAAGGTTCTAGAAAAGGTCAGAGTTGTCACACATTAAGTCATCAGCTCGATCTTCATCTGAGATTTTTTAAGAATTCCTTCTGCCTAACTGTCCTTTCCTGAGGAGCTGCCTTTAATTACCTTTCACTTCTCTGACTATATGCTTGCTTTTAATATGCAAACAACACCATAGCGTCTGCTAGTCAGGCAGCAAGCCACGTTGCTTTTTTGTCATTAAGTAGGTGCATTGAAACACAAGACTTTCAACTTACTTCCACTTTTATCTTTCTTTTTTTTTTTCCTTTCTTTGTCTTGCACAAGAGACTTAGGAGTAAATTTTAAATTAGGCTGATGATTACTGCCTAATTCATGGCAGCTGAACCAAAAGGCTGTCCATCCTGAAGTGCTTTTCCAGTTGTTTACAGAAAGGACAAAAGAGAAGCAATTTGGGATTAGGAGGTCTTTGGTCTTGTAAAATGGGGACAATTTCTAGAAATAGAAATCTTGCCTTTACTCCCTGCATGCTAGCAAAGAATCTCGGATCCACATTTCTGCAGTGCTGCCTGCAGATGGCTTACGATATGTGAAGAGTATTCAGGTATAAGTGCTGATAACGCTGCAGAAGATGTAAAATCCACTATTTCCATCTAGTGGTGAGACAGTATTCCTGGATCTGAAGTACAGGGAGATCCAGCTACCCACCTGTGCAAAACATTGCTATGTTTTTGAATCTTCCCACAACTCATTTGGTTTGCTTTATTCTCCTTACAAATTTTCCAGGTCTAGGCATGCCAGTTCATGTAAATGCAAGGAGAAATGAGGGGCTTATCTCTCTTTTCTGAAATGCAGACTGTCAGGGTACAGTGAAAAATCTATCTCAATTTTAACAAAAATCCAATGATTTGCAAATAAATCTGGTGATATGGATTACTGGCTGTCAGTGCCACACCTCAAAACCTCTTTGAAACAGAATAGTGCTGAAATCTGTGATATCTCACACAGCAAATAAAGTAACCAAAGGGACCAGAGATGTATCCTTCTGGGGAAGGTACATGTGGACTGAGCTACAAAACAGATGGCGTTTTTTACTATGACAGTACCATATATAGTGGTCAAAGATGGCTTTTACTTTAGGAGCCAAAATAAAATTGTCAGGTATTCAGAGGTGCTTGGACAACTGGGATCCGTCTCTAAATCCCAATTCCTGCCTGGTTTGAGGCTGGCATCACAGTCAAACTGTTTTGCATGTGTGGTCTCCCCTCTAGATACACTCAAAGAGAAGCAGCAGATACAGGTATTCATATGGAAAGTGTTGAGTTCCTATGTCAGGTATTACTGTTTCAGCACAGACAGATGAAGTTCTCTGAAGTTTTGCCTATTTGCATGTTAAACTATGCATTGTCCAAGAGAAGGAGAATCAGATTTACAATGAGAAGTGTAAACCTCCCTGTGGAAATTAGCTGCACGGAAAGCACGTAGCCAAGCGTTAGAAGCAACCACCACCCTGGTAGCTTGGGCCTGCCAGAGTGAATGTTTTTCTGAGGTAGTCAAGCCCTTGTGTCTTGGAGGAGGGGAAGATATTACAGTCCTTCATTACCGAGTGCACAGGAAAGGAGCAAGGCAACAGAGTGCACAGAGACCTTCATTCTACTCCTTTGGGCAAGTGTGTGTCGTGCAGTAATGCTTCATCTGACGTGAGAGTTGGGAGGCTGTGGCCAGCACAGTTTGAGGTTTCTCTTCACGTAGCCATAGCATTACCCATCCCAAGCAAGCTAAGCTATTTTTTTGTCTTTTGGAGTCACAATACCTGCTGCTTAGGCAGGGCAGAGCACCACCTCCTCATCTGCAACATATCGCTGATCAGGTTGGTGTAACTTTTTCCCTAGACCTTTATTCATTAAACTGCCCATATGTTTAACTTGAAAGGAACCCAATCTGATAGCACTACACTTTGCTTTACTGTGTAAAAGGGAGGATCTCCTTTTCCTTCTGGTATACAGACATATTGTGTATATGTAACACCTTCTGTAAGTGGTAGGCTTCTTCTAAGAGTCTTCTTTTCTAAGATTACCTCTTAGGAAAGCCTTAAAAAACTGCCAGGAATATTGGACACCACAGCCCAAATTTTTCAGCCTATCCTTAGCTGTGGAAAAAATTAAAGCAGTCCCTGAATAATAGTTACTCACCCCCAAGGCATGAATGAGAAAAATTGCATAGGTAGCACAGCTTCGTTTCTGTGTTCTTGTTGTACAAGTGTGGTTTTCCCTTCCCAGCCATGTCATCACTGGGCAGACATGATGAAACACGTGTTATGGTTGCTTAGGTGGCCTAAGTAAGCTTTACTCCAGCTCAGGAGCTATTTTCTTGGGCAATACAAGACCAGGGATTATGAAGAAACTCATGAACCTGCAAGTTTTAATTTGTATGTCAATAGGCACAAGATCTTCTACTGTGTCACCATTTTGTTACCTCTGAGCTAAAAGAGCTGGGTATAGCCTGTGTTTTATCAACAAGCTTTGTGTGATACATCTCAGTTTCCAAGTCAAAACAAAACTATCTTACTGTCCAGCATGACTTAGTCCAAGGAGCATGGGTCCAAGGAGGCCTTGCTGTGGATCTGGCACTGCTGCCTCAGCTCTGAGGGGCTGGATGTTGAGGACAGGCAGGCTCACATGTGCCTGCACTCAGTGCCAAGCCAAACATAGGCCTGATCCCTGCTGATGTGCCTGGGCATTACTATAATACCAGGACAAACTACCAATCCGGTAACCTCAGTGAATGTCCTGTACGCTGTCAGCAGCATGTTCAAAGCAAGCGTAAAGAGAAATGCTTACATCGAGGTCAAAGTTTACCATGCCTCAGTGACAGAAGAGAAAGGTCCAGAGTTTGCAGTGACCAGAAAGAACACTCCAGGTTTCATTTCCCTCATTTCAGACAAAAATGTCAGTTGCAGCCCATCTTACAGTGACTGCAGATATGTGAGTTTGTGTCTAATTTTGGAAGCTTTGAAAGAAACCCTCTTTATTTAGCAGCAGTATCTACCCTGAATAGCAAGCATCCATGTATTAGCATAAAAAAAAATGCATTTTTAATCTTAATAGTTTGATAATCAGCATAGTCATTGCAAGAGATGAGGATGACTACAAACTGTCCATAGCTGTAGTTTTAGCACTGAAAAGGCCTTTGATCTGCATAAAACAAACACTTACTAGCAGGCAATACTTGCTCATAGAGGAGACTTTCAGAAAGATAACACTCTGGTGTGGCTTTTTAGATACCTTAGCTGTACAAAAAATTACCCCAAATCTCTATAAATAAAGCCAAATAAAACCCCTGACTTTGTAATTTCTCTGTGGCCTGGAACAGTAAGGACATAAGGGCAAGGAATGGAAAAATAATTTGGAATAAATAATTATAAAAGAAACATTTCTACCAATTATGACTAATTAGCCTCTGACATTTAGAATCACAAATTACAGATATGCTCACTGGATTTTGGAAAGGGTTTATGAAGTTTTAGCATTATATTTTAATTTTATAATATAAGTAGGGCTTTATTAATAAGGATATTAACCAACCACTGTGAAGGTAACTTCAGGAAAAGGGCTTAAATTAGTTATAATAACTGCACTACTTTCCATTCTCAGGATGTCACCAAGGAGAGAGCACCACAGCTACAGATATCTGGAGGGCAGAGCCTGTCACTTATTCTCTATGCAGGAAGGGTCTTCCCACAGTGGTATGGATACCAATACCTTTCCCAGCAGCACTGGACTGAGAGGGACTGCAACTGCTGCTCTTCATGTTGAGCAAAATCCTGTTGTAAAGCTTTAGGAATATGTGTAGCCTGCCTACCAGATCAAGGCTCCCTCCCAAAGGACTTCATCCTGTGGCAACAAGGTGTGAAACAGATCATTGGGCACTGTTGATGAAGACTAGTTGTTGACCAAAAGCACGTCTCCTCACACCTGCGTGCAGAGGGAAGAGAGAGGTCCTCTGGGGTGGACCTTAGTTTCTAGGCCTGACCAAAAGCACATCTCCTCACACCTGCGTGCAGCGGGAAGAGAGAGGTCCTCTGGGGTGGGCCTTAGTTTCTAGGCCTGACTCTGCTTTCAGAAAAGACCTCCTCTAGCATGTGCTGTGCAAGAATCGAAGCAAAAACCATTTGGAAGCAAAAGCTAGTTTTTACTATTATCCAGTTCCCAACACAATGATTTGCCAAGCACGTTGACTACGTGACTTGGGTTCAAAAGGTCTTCTAGGAAAATTCTTACCTCTGGCATCTGAGGCAAGAATGCAGGACCAACAGGTATTCTCCAGTTTGCTCTTCTAGGTTTGAAAAGCCTTGTGGTATTTGGATTTACACCTTTGATTCCTTCTCAAGATACGATCTTGCATATCTAACATTGTCCTGTCAGCAGTAGCAGTCATTTCTCCTTCTTAGTAGCTGGTGCAATGCTGTGGTTTTGACTTTCAGCCTGGGAACAGCGCTGATAACACCAATGTTTTTAGTTGTTGCTCAGTAATGTTTACTCTGACCAAGGACTTTATGAGTCTCATGCTCTGCCAGGGAGGAGGGGAAGCCAGGAGGAAGCAGAGACAGGACACCTGACCCAAACTAGCCAAAGAGGTATTCCATACCACAGCACGTCATGCCCAGAATGTAGAACTGGGGGCAGTTACCTGGAATGGCTAGATAGCTGCTCGGTCAAGCTGGGTGTTGGTCGGCAGGTGGTGAGCAGTTGTATTCTCTTCCCTTGTTATTTCCCTTATCATTATTGTTATTGGTGGTAGCAGTAGTGGTTTGTGTTATACCTTAGTTACTGGACTGTTCTTATCTCAACCCGTGGGAGTTACATTCTTTCAATTCTCCTCCCCATCCCTCCGGGAGTGGGGGAGAGGATGGAGGGGGGAAGTGAGAGAGCAAGCTGCATGGCTGGGCTTAAACCACGACAGTTCTTTTTGGCGCCCAACATGGGGCTGGAAAAGTTGAGATAATGACAGATCTGACCAGAGCGTGTCTAACAGCTTAAACCACGACAAACATCTAGACCAGAGAAAAATCTATAAGGAGGTAAAGAATTACATTGCAGGTCCCCGATTTTTTCCTGTGCTTCTGCCACAAGATAGTTTTTGGTACCAATTCTGGCACTTTTATGTGCAGCTTAACACTATATTGATCCATCTCTGCAAGGGAAAAGCAGCAGTAATCATCCAATTCTTAAATTTGCAATTTCCAGTAAATACTTTGAAATTCATTTGAAAAGTGCATTTTGAAGACAAGTTCTGTAAGGCCCCATCTAGAAAAAGAGACTTTAAGAACTCCATGACAATAATTATTGTTTCTTTTATTGGTGCAAGTGATTTAAATCACTCAGATTTACCAGCAATGAAAGGCCAATTCAGTGAATCTGTGCAAGAGCTGTCTTTGAGGTGACAAATTTGCTGGCTCGGCATGCTGACCATGCTGTTTTCTATAGCAAGGCTGCTCTTTGACTCCGCACTGGAAAAGGGTGGAGTGATCAAAAGAAACAGAGAAGTAATATCTGAGTAAGGAAGGAACATGCTGCTTTGCCTCATGCCTGTCCTCTGAACTTCCTGCAGGAATTGCCATTCTGAGTTGTGATAACCTGTCCACTGAGGAATCCATCCTTCTCAGGCTTTGCTTGTATTGACTGAGCATTCCCTTCACAAACACGTCTGCTGGCCTACTTTTCCAACTATTTTGTCTTAAACAAAATGTTTGCTTCCTGTGTAAGGAAGTCCAACTTGCTTCATCCAGTGAAGAACAATATAGAGATCTCCTTTTAATGCACTATTAAAAATCACTGGCAACACTGCCAGTATGTATCAGACCTCTTTAAGCCAAGCGCTCTCTACGTTTGCTTTAAGCCAAACAGAGTCTCTATGCTTGCCTTAACTCTGCTTCCAAGTACCACTTTGAAACTTAATGAGACACAAATCAAAAGCGGTTGGCAACTCCTTTGCCCTCACACCTCTAATACCTATTCCTGGGCACAGCCTTAGTTTTGTAAAATCTTGAGAAGGCTAGCACAATGTGAAGACAATTTGTTGCTAAGTTAAAGATGATCAGAAGCAAAGTAGCATTCATGCTGCCCTGTCCCAACATTTCTGAGCATACAGAACAAGGCTGAGTGGGAAGAAGAGAAGAAATAGTGGCCCACCAGGAGCAAAGCACCTTGGCAGCTTAAAGCTGCTGCAAGCTTTTGGCAGACAATAAAAAAGGCTCAGAAGAGTGACTCAGGCCTTCCAGGAAAAAGGTGATGTGATCAAATAGTACCAGGAAGAAAAAACTCTATTACACCAGAAGGGAAGGAGGGAAGTGCACTGGGGAAAAGCACTGCTGGTAGGTGACCTGTCAGTCTGAAGGTGACTCCAAACTACTCTGTGGAGAAGCAGGCCTGGCGTCCAGGGAAACTGGTTGCACATGTAGTTGAAGAGGTGGGCAATAAGCCAGCAGTTCTTAAACAAGGTGTGTACACCTTGAGAGTGCACCTTGAGTATCTTACATTTGTGAGTAAAAGTCTTGAAAACTGCTAAATGCAGTCAAAGGATATTTAAGGGCGGGGGGCGGGGGGAATGGGGGTGGAGGAGTGTCCTTACACCATGCAAACTCCTTGGTCATTCAAAATTCATATATAGTAGAGGTGAAGAACTAGGAAAAGCCAACCAAAATGAATGCATTCCTTAAGTCCAACAGGGCAAATTCTTGTGGGCAATTTGCTGGAATTACTAGATGACACCTTTTGCATGTTCACAAACAGCAGAAACATGTTAGATTGTAACATTTTCAAAATAACTGAGATTTAAGGCATCTTCCACTCCTCAAGTGGGGTTTGCACAGCAATGGTGTACTGTACAGTTTTTCCTACAGTATGTAGCACCAAATTGCCCAAATTGAAATCTCTACAGATAACAGAGAACAGAATTAGCACTGGCTTATGTGAACTAGCTCTGATAGCATGTTTCTACTTGTTCCTACCCTGCAAGAAAGCCATCAGGACATTGCGATTTTGTACTTACTTGGGCCAGCTAGTAGTTAAAACTTGCTGTGGAAACCTTCACTAACACTGCTGCTCCTGGCTGAAATATTTAATAAAGACACTATTCTTGTTCCCCAAAATCAGTGCTGCAGGTATTAAAAAAGGATCTGAATGGCACATTCACCTGTTTCAGGACTATTTTCCCTACACATTGACAAGAACTTCTAAATAAATATGCATTTGTACAATGAACAGGTCTAAGATGATTCGAATCATTGTTTTAAATCTCCAGGTATTATAGATCTAGGCATTTTAATGTCATCACCTGCTATCAGATGCCCTACATGATGCTGTGTTTGTCTTTAGTTAATCCTAGTGGTTTTAGGGCCTGATCCAGGCCCTTTTATATTTAGGCAAGCACCCACATTCTTGGTGGGTTACAGTAATCAAGATTAGTGTGCTAGAGAATATTAACATTCAAAGTCAATGCTCTCCCAGCCACACTTTGTTCTGCATGACTGACCTTAATACCCTGTACATCCACAGCCCCAGACTGTGCCCGTCAGGAAGATGTCAGAGCAGCAGGTCACTCAGCTTTGTTTCAGTCAAACAGCAGCAGAAATAGACACCGTATGAACAGCTTGCAGCAAAGTTATCTAAATGCTTAGAGAAGAAATTCATTAAAGATTATCGTTAACATACTTGAAAAATGAATTCATACTTTTATCTGCGTGGTACAGGGAGAGCAATTTTCTACATATTAGCATAATAATCACCAGAGGATTACTTCTTTGCTCATATTGCTTGTTTATATCACTTCAGTATCTAGTAGTCTCAAGAGTGAATGGTTTTAGCTTTATTTTTCTATCCTGTATGTTTTCCTTTCCACCTTACATACTAAAATCCTAGTCATTATTTCTGTTCCATGCACAAAATATTGGAGCTTTACCCCTGCAAATTTCAGCTACTAGCACACACAGGAAAAGCAGCATCAGTGTCCACTGAATTGTCAGTCGTCTCTCGACAGCTACATTACAGGCCTTTCGCCCTAACCCAAGCAAAAAGACTGGGCATCTCTGGGTTAAAGTGAAAGCACGGAGCAAGAGCTTGTCTTTACAGAGCAGGAGTAAAGAAAAAAGAACAAAACAACACCTTTCCTGAACAGTGGAGAGGACTCATTTTGGCTATAAAAAGCCTGAACTGGGATCTTATTTTTCTGCCTTTTTTCTTCTTAAATAGAAATCCCAGTCGTGGGCTACAGAAACTTATTATTGCTATACACTATAAACACTTAATATTGCTTAATCCCTGTTTTGCTCTTTAGGTACTTACAAGTGGCTATTTAAGATGGATGTAAGTGGTTCACATTAAAAACTAAGTCTTACATACTGGTATCACTGTAAAAACTGTCAAAAGAAAAAAGTCACAAAGATCACTGATATATTACAGTAAGAGGACTTTTCAGCATATGAGTACATCATTAACCAGGGAAGGTGTAATTCTGCAGTAATTCTTGAACGCTTCTCACGTTCCCTGTAAGGCTACTTCAACTAAAGCCATGCAATATGACATTCTTTTAAACTGAGGAAAAAAAAAACAAACCACCAAACTGTCCTTTGAACCACCTTATTTCTGTTTGGTATACTTTCTAGAATACTCCTCCAGCTTGACAGGATTTAAAATCTTCTGTTTCAGATGCTCTTGCAACTCCTCCACTAGAAGGGAGATCAGTAGCAGGTTCAGGAGCTCTGCACTCCGAAACCACTTGGAAGAGTTGGTGGCCTAATATAATAGAAGGATAACAGACTGCAAAGAGGGTGTTCATCCCAAACCAAGCCACTCACATCTGTTGTTCCCACATGAAAACTTCATTGACCCATCTACCTCAATCATCTGATCTCTCTTCTGTTTGTTGCGAACACACAGAGGAGGCCAGCATAAAGTATCATCAAATGTCTTTAGCACAGCTCTGCTTCTCTAACGTGTTGCTTTGACTTCAGCATCCTGTTGAAGACACTGCAATGAACTGCCTTGACAGTGCTATTTAAAACAATGCTGCTTTCAGAAAGGACAGCATCCATTTACAAATCTTGGCAAAAGGTAAACCTGATTTCAGATTTGTACCCCCTTTGGAAATATACATACTACAATTTATAGAAGTCAGGCATCTGATTAACAACAGGTAGAATGAATGCCTCTCAATAGCACTGCATCTGCAATTCTCAAAACTGGAACTTGAATTACATTTTCATTGTGAATTGAACTACAACAAAACTGATGCACATATAATACGTGTGCAGTTGACACCTTCATCTGCACGGTCTGAGGACACATCAACCCTCCCAAACCCACAGGGCTTTGCAACACAGATGTGACACCCAAGCATTTACTTTAATAAATAACAGGGTTGGGCATAGGGCTATAAACACCAAATAAAGCTTTCCCTTTGATCTTTATAAAAGATTAAAGAATCTCCCCGAAGTGACCAAAATATTACAAACCTGAACGTCAAAGATAGCCCTTTTCTCCAATTATCAAAAAAAAAAAACCCCAAAACAACCAAACAACAAAACCAACCTACCTTTCGCTTTGAGCTAAACTTTGCTACTTTTATGCAGGCCAAGTAGCTCTACTGTGTGTTCATAGCCCCACTACCTGGTTACATTAACTGAGGAACTAAATTTAGCAGATCCCAGACTTTCTTAAAAAAGAGAGGAAGAAAACGGCAGGGACTTCGCAACATATGTATTACAAACACAGTATTACAAAATCTACTCTGTACGTGCAGCTTGGTGTCCCTCAGCTATGATAAATACTTTCAAAGTTGCCTTCAAACATTTGTATTTAATAATTTCCAAAAATAATAACCAGTCTGATAATATTCTGCATTCACTGTACAGAAATTTTGAGGAAATAATGCCCAAAGAGACCTGTTTTCACTGTAATATTAATTTAATAGGTAATGTGCATTATTCACATTTATATGCAAATACATGCGATATTAGTCCGACATGCAGATGACAGAGGCAGCTGCTTAGAAAGATCCATTCATATATATTAAGACACACTGACCCACTGGTGCTAGAAGACTTGCTGATCCACTGTGCTTTAAACAGTTTGTTCTGCTGCACGTTAAACTGGTCAATGTTTGGACATTTCTCTCTTGCAGATTTTGTTGCACAGGATAAAAGCCTTCTGTGCAGCCTGCTGTTTTCAACATGTAAATGTAAACGCAGTTGTTTTTCTGTTCTTTAGGGGCTCTTCTTCTTGCTTTTCTGTTCTTCCTTAATCTCTTTTGCATTACACCTGGTCCCCAATGCTGTTAACATTTCTGCTGTCGTCAGGTTGGCTCCCTTCATTATCAATCGATCTCCATCAACTGTAAAGGGAAAAAATTTAAGAAGTTACAAAATCTAAATCACAATTACAAGTGTGCAGTTCTGTTTTGTATATATAAATCCAAACACCCCACTCCTTTTGTCTGATTAGAAAGTACTCCACTTACCAAGGAATTTGATTATGCCTCACCCACAAACCAATATATTAAACTGAACATAGGACACATGAAATTTTCATTTCTGTAGTGCATTATTGAAAAATCTGAAACATTTGTCTAGGTATACCTATAGTAAGAACACATATTTGGTAAGAATGGCTCATACTATGCCCTCAAAATCATCTGACAGAAGGCACAGAAGGCACCGGAAGGCGTAATTTCCACACATGGCTCAGCATTTTAGCAGCATGTTGTCTATGGCCCGTTTAATTCTTTAGCCAAAACAATGAACTGGTTTACACAATCTGGTGGTTGTAATGTTAAAAAAACAAAAAACAAAGAACAAAAGGAGGACTAGGATTTCTAAAATTCTGAAAGGCATTATTTTAAAATAGGGAGGAGGCAGTAGAAGTTAAGCACTATACCTAAGTTAATTATTTTTTTTCCAAGATTTGCAAATACAAAAGCCATACTCAAACCCATATACTGCAATAACATGTACGGCATTCAAGTTCCAGCCCCATGTTTGTCATCTTCAAGGGCTGCAAACTCTTTACTTGTTAAGTAATCAGCTCTCATAAAATGAAGAATTCAGAGCTGTAGCTCTTGGATTAGTGAAATAAACTGGTTTAGTCTTACGCTGTGAAAAACACTGAGCTTTACTGCTGAAGTCCTTATACATCACAGTTAGAGACAGGCATGGGAAAGACAGAGGCACAGAGGGGGGAGAAACACATTGTCAACATATTTCATGTCTGAAATAACCAGACTTTCCCAAGCAAAATTAAGTACATTTAACATTCTTGACATATCTACTGATTCACTAAATAGATGGAAGTTTAAAGAAAAACAGGTATCAATGATCAATAATAATGAAAACTTTAATGGGCTACATGACATATTTGTCCATTACAGCACAGCAGGAAAGAAGATGCAGCCAGAGAAAAGGACAAAAGCAGATTAGAGCCATCTGTTCACAGCCTAGAATCTGGGCTGCTTCCAGGTCTGATGAAATTTTCACCATCAATTCCCTGCGGGCTCACTATACCCTCAAAGGAAATCAAGAAATTTGTCGTACATCAGTTGACCTCATTCTGCATGTCCCATCTGCACATGTATGGTTTTATCCATATAAGCAGTTCCTTCAAACTGCATAGTAAGATATTCAATTGCATAAGCAACTGAAGGTATTCAGCCTTTCTGCTCTCAAGATGGAGATGCCTCCACCATGGATAACAGAAGAAATTTCAGAGTGAACAGATTCTTACATCAAAATGGAGCTACACTTAACTTCAAGAATTGTACCTGACTGCAAGGTCACAGAAGTATGTCACTACAAAAGCTGACTCAACCCTAAAGTTAAGTCAGTTCTTTGATCTAAGATCCACCAAATCTAACTATAGTAAAAGGATATATATAAACATTTACTAGACATCAAGTTGTTACAGAATCATAGAATAGTTAGGATTGGAAAGGACCTTAAGATCATCTAGTTCCAACCCCCCTGCCATGGGCAGGGACACCTCACACTAAACCATGTCACCCAAGGCTCTGTCCAACCTGGCCTTGAGCACCGCGAGGGATGGAGCATTCACAACCTCCCTGGGCAACCCATTCCAGTGCCTCACCACCCTCAAAGTAAAGAAATTCTTCCTTATACCAAATCTAAACTTCCCCTGTTTAAGTTTGAACCCATTATCCCTTGTCTTATCTTTACAATCCCTAATGAAGAGTCCCTCCCCAGCATCCCTATAGCCCCCCTTCAGATACTGGAAGGCTGCCATGAGGTCTCCAAGCAGCCTTCTCTTCTCCAGGCTGAACAGCCCCAACTTTCTCAGCCTAGTTATGAGTTCCTTTTTTTCCCCTCCCTGCTGCACAACATCTAGCTATGGACCAGAACAAAAAAAAAAGTAAGCACAGTTGAAAAAAAAAAAAGGAAAATCATAGAGAAGACAATAACATCGTAACAACACAAACCACGAAGGTCTTTTTTTGGCCAAGATTAAAAATGAGCTCCTTACCAAACATAACATCTACAAGAGGTTCGGATCCATCATGTCTCACATCAGCAGTCACTTCACAGTTTTTATTAGTGGCCTGGATTCTTTTATGGTTTATACATCCAAGAAAGTTTCTGAAAATATATTTTAAAATATATTAGGTATGTTGTAGATAGAAATTATAGAAAGTCTATTTCTAAACTAATTTGAGTATCTTGATATTGCTGGCAACAAAAGTATAAACAAAATAGGATTTGATTCAACAATTTCAGACAGACTTCTTGTGGGATAATCACTGTTAAAAATCTAAATGGATAGTCCTTATAGGCTAACAGGTAAAACACATATCAAAGAATTTTGCAAAAATTCAGTGTATGCAGTTCTTGTGTTTCAGCTGGGTTAGTAATAATAATAAAAGAAAAATCAGCAATTTTCATTTTTCTTAAGACACCGGTTGCTTGCCAATGTTTTATTGTTTCGGTTTGACCCAGTATTTATTTATGTAACATCACCAGTCTCCTGCAGATTTCTGAAATGCATGACAGGTACTTGACATTCTGGGTGCTTAAAGACGTTCTAGGCTAAGTTGTGTTACTAAGTTTATTTCAAAAGTAGGTGTGTAAAGCTATTGCAAAATGACATTTTACAATTGTTTGGTGCAGAACTTGCGTCACTCAAGGAGCACAGTAACTTAGATTTCTCCAATAGTTAATTACCATGTTAGAGCAGCAGCTGTGCCCTCTTTCTCTCCCATTACCAGCATCTGGACTAGTGATTACAGACCCTCATCTACAGACCAAGCAACTGAACGGGACACCTACCTGGGTAGGCTGGTAAAGCTAAACACACATGCCTACATGCCAGGGTCTCTGCTCAGGCACAGAGATCCTGGTCAAGTCAGCACAGAATGAATTCTCTGTGCATCCTGGTATAAATGAGCCCCTAAGACAGACAGAGCACCTTCTCATTCTGAAATGTGAAGGCTCTGCCTCGACTAAGCCACAAAGCTGTGATAAATTCAAGCCTTCAAAGACCATAAGCATGAAAGTTAAAGTACAGCAGACGCATGTCCTTGGGAAAAGGAGATTTTTCTCCAGAGAGGGCACAACAGATGCTGCCCTTTCCCTCATTATTTACCCCCACAATGTCTTCTTACTTTTGGTGGCTACAATGACAGCAAGTTACAGGGCACTGCAGTGACAGCAGTTCTAATGGCTTCATAGAATCACAGAATCAGCTAGGTTGGAAAAGACAAGCTTTAAGATCAAGTTCAACTTTCACCCCAAGACTGCCAAGCCCACCACTAAACCATGTCACTAAGGGCCTCATCTACATGTTTTTTGAACACTTCCAGGGATGGTGATTCCATGACTGCCCTGGGCAGCCCCTTCCAATGCCCCAGCACCCTCTCTGTGAAGAAATTTTTCACAATACCTAATCTAAACCTCCCTAGTGCAGCTCAGGCTGTTTCCTCTTGTCCTATCACTTGTTACTTGGCAGAAGAGACCAGCCAGCTTCTCTCTCCACGCTCCTTTCAGGTACTGTGGAGAGAGAGAAACTTCGTTTTGCAGCTGCCACTGCAGCGACCCCGGCAGCAGCCGGCCGAGGCGGCCGCTCTCCCTGCCCTCCGGGATCCTTCAATGCTTCCACGGGCAGAGAGGCAGCAGGCCTCTGCCCGTCGCCGTGCCCGGGCCTTGGGGCAAGGTCTGGTGCATAAAACCCAGCCTCTACTCCTCTTCCCCAAATAAAAAAAGGCAAAAAGTGCGTCGCTCACCCCTGCCGTGAGGCGCACAGAACCCGCGGGAGCAAGAAGGGCACCGGGCCTTTACACACTGGGGAGCCCGGCCAAGGCTTCCCCGCTGGGCGCAGGTCCGAGCACGCCCAGGCTGCCGCGGGGCCGGCGCCGACGCGGCCCCTGCAGCCCCCTCACCTCGTGCTCTCCACGTTGGACTCGAAGGGGCAGAAGCGGACCACAATACTCTTCACCGGCCGAAGTACAACGTGGATCTTTGACGCCATGCTACCCCTACTACAACTCCCAGCAGCCCCCGCGGAAGAGGCGGGAAAACGCGGTGGTCGCGCTGTGCCGTCCGCCCCACAGGCACCTGGGAAATGTAGTCGGCGCCCGCCGCTCTGCTCGCCGCAGCCCTGCGACGGGGCGGCCCCCCGCGGGCACGGCTTTTGGTGGGGTGCCGGCTGCCTGCCCCCCAGTCTCATCTGATAACCCGAGGAGCTCAGGCTGGGAGAGGGACCGATTGATCAACCGGTCCCAGCTCCTCCTCTGGCTCTATAACACCGTAGATGCAGTTAGGGAATAAATAAATAAATAAGCATATTTTTGGCATGAATTTGGCATAAAACTGCCTTCTTTGGACTCTGCAGCAGCAGGCCCTTGTGCCATTAAGACTCGTGCAGGGGGCAGAGCATGAGGGGTAGCACTTACGGGAAGCTATAGTACATAGAATCACAGAATCAATGAGGTTGAAAAAGACCTTTAAGATCAAGTCCAACCATTACCCAAGGACTGCCAAGTCCACCACTAAACCATGTCACTGAAGGCATGTACACTGTTTTTGAACACTTCCAGGGACAGTGATTCCACCGCTTCCCTGGGCAGCCTGTTCCAATGCCTGCTCAGCCTTTCAGCAAAGAAATGTTTCTAAAATCTTATCTCAGCCTCCCCTGGAGCAGCTTGAGGCCATTTCCTCTTGTGTTATAACTTGTTACTTGGGAGAGGAGAACATAGTGTCCATTAAATGAAGAAACTAAAATATAAGGGTAGTTTTGTTTCTGTATGTTAAATCTATCCCTATGATGTGAGAGTTCTTGATGTCTTCCAGAAGTGTTTCATTTACTACAATTGAACATTCAGGGAAATTAAGGAAGGTCAATAAGAAACAGCCAATACAGTTAAGGATAAATTAGAGGCAATATTCTGCAATATATTAAGCAGAAAAGGGACTTGTAAGAAGCAATGCTACAGGAAGTGAATATGTCTGTTGTCGGGCTTTTTTCTCTAAGGGGTTAGATACAGGTGTTGCACCCCGAGGCTGTAGACAAGAGGTTTGGGTGTCGATGTGGTGGGTGCCAGCTGGGCATTTTCCACTAGGTGGCACAAACCTCCCTGAGAAATGCTCAACAGCACCCAGACCTTGGCCAGGGTTAGGGATGGGTTATGGAGGAAACCCAGTAGCAACGGCATTTAAACACATGATGTGTATTTCTGTGGAATGTTCAATACAAACCCATGGTTCCGATATGCAGGAACTGCATTAAGTATCTAGCTTCCCTTGTAACAGATAACCTCTATTTAGAATCTTATCTTTGCTTATTGAAAGCCCTCTTTTTAAGAAAATCATATAGTCATTGAAGAAAAATCTCCCTCTTCGCTGAGATTTAGCCAAGAGAAGTTAAGCAGCTAAACTAAATACAGCAGTCAGTTTTAATGTTTCCATTATGTTTTAAATATACATCTTAGTCTTCCTTTATGGAAAAAAAATGCATTTCTGTGACATATTTTTTGAAAGAATTCACTGTAACCAATAAATGGCTAATTTAAATAGGAATTCTTCCTGTTTAGAAGGCGGAAGTAGCTTACAAAATTTCAACATATCTTCCTTCATTATAACCCAAAGAGCTTGATATATTCTGGTTTAAATCTGTAGCAGAATTTCCATTAGCTCCTACGGCAGCACAGTTATTATGAAGGAATAACATCAGCAAAGGACCGTGGAAGAAAGAACAATCACTGATTTTTCTAAGGGTTCCATTCTCCACACTTCCTACAATGACACATACTGACTTAGAAATATGCATGGCAAAACCAGACCTATATTTGCTCTTATTGCATTTTGATAGTAATTTCATGAAGAATGTTTAGCTTACATTGCACAATTAAATGAAGAGAAAAATTTGTTTTCTCCTTTCCATGTTCAGATCAGTCAACTTCTAAACATCTGTTGTCAGCAGTAAAAGTTGCATCTTTCCCCTTAAGCCATCTGTTTGGAATAACTGAAAACCAGCTCTGCTTTTTCGAAGTAATTTTTAATTTTTTGAAGTCTAAGAGATTTGCAGTAAGGTACCTGGTGAAAAGGTACATTACTGCAAATGTGAAAGCCTCTATGCTTCTGTTCTTCCCTTCACAGACAGGCCTGCGTCTGTGAAATGAAACCAAAGGTTACTTCTTATCCCTACAAGAAGGAATATTTCACCCTTGGATGCTACCCTACTTGTTGATGACCAGGTCTTTCTCAACACTTACTGTAGATGCAATAGTTTTAGCTGGTGATAATTATGGTGACAGTGCTAACTTTTTCAGTTACTAAATTAGATAGATGAGCTATTAAAAAAAATACAATAGTATTTCTTAATCTGCCTTTCAACTCATAACCCCAGCATGTTGGACTGCCCTCAATTTACACCAGAGTAACTCCAGCTGATCTCTGAAGCACAATATTTAAATCCTCTTCAGGAAAGCTGATAATTTATCCAGGAATTCCTTGAATCAGGCTCTCCAGCTCCAGCAGGCAATCTGGGAACTCTCACATGTCTTCATTTGAGACTGTTCTCCAGGGATGCACTTGGGAAACTGAATGACCCATGATTCTTACACCTAGTGATAATCATACATGTTCCTAAAGCATAGTAACATGAAGAGGCATAGAAGTTATAACATTAAACTAGAAACAATTTTAGTATTCCTTTCACCAGGATGATCTTTCTTATAAATGGTGCCTTTCAGCAGACTTTCATGTCATTAGTTTCCCTGAAGTGTAGTCACAAGGCCATAGATGATTTATATCTAAGCACCATACATGGCAAGGAAAATGTGTAGCCATATTTTACATTTTAATTATAAAGATGGGGAGGAAAAAACTATAGTATTAATTAAAGTAAGTCAATTTTCTTTTTTTCTCATTGATCCTCCCAGCTATCTTAGATACAGGGAAGATGATTCCACTTTTCCCCGTTTCTTACTCTCTCTGTAATGTTGTCTGACTTTAGAAAGACACACATATCAGAACTCTTGACATCTAATTTCTCCATAGTTTGGGTATGCCTGCTTTTAGTACCTTGGCTTTGGCTTTTGATTGCTCTTCAGCTCATTTCTTCCTTTAAAATCTGGTGGGTTTTCCAATTCTTCATCCAGAACACTACATGAGAGAGTGCTCTCAATGCTGCATTACAACATTACATTTCCATGCACTTACTCAGTTTGGAGTCCTGGATCATTATCTCTGCTTGTCCTTAGCTGATTCCTTCCTCTGCATCTTTATCCTTTTTTTCTTGGGTCTTTCTCTGAGACTTGTCACAAATGTCAATAGGCCCAGAATTTAGCGATCAAAATTTCACGTCTGCAAACCTAGTTACAATTCTCTGTAGTCCAGGAATAAAATGTAATGCTGTCTTTAAGGCAGTAGCCAATACAGGCAAGTGAGCCAACACAGGCAAGTGAGCCAACACAAAGCCAGAGCCTGTCTGTTTCGCACTGAGGTGATGCTTCCAGATGGCCACCCAAAAGAGGCTCTTTGAGAAAAATGGCATGCTGGGCCTGACAGGAGAAACAAATTATTTCTAGAAACAGAAAAACCCTCTGACAAGTGCAGTATCATGGAGCATATCTTCTTAAGAGCAATGGGCAGAGATGTTTATGATCATAATGGACAGAGACATTTGAGATCACAAAGGACTTGCATGAAGTCATTACAAAATACTAGTGCCGCGTTGAAGGACATGTTGAGATGAATCTCTACCATACTGGAGGAACACTGCTTATAGTCATACAAATATTAACCAGTCCATGTTTTCTGTCTGGTTTTGTTTCTTCCTTTGAACTGAATATTCTTACACCATATGTTAGTTACTGAGTTTTAAAAGTATTTCCCCAAAGAGAAGAGTTTGTAAAGTTCCTTTATTCTCTGAAAATTGTTGAAGTCAAGCATAGTTTTAGATTAATAGTACTACTAATTTTGTATGTCATTTATGAACCAAATAATAGTTGCGTGTTAGTAATGCAGATTTCAGAAATAAAACTAAATCAACCAGCAAAGGTGCCACTTAAAATGTACTTGGTTTATAATTAGTTCTGCAATAGTAACTCTGCGTATCAGTTAAGAAAAGCTTTTATGGGAATGAATAAACAGATTCCCTGGTTGCTCTTTACTCCTCTGCAAACCATGTATCTCTATTGCCTGAGGTTAACAACAGCCAGCAGAAATGTTTGCTAAAATAATATGTAGCATTTAACTGGCTGAACACATACTGTGCCACTTCCTGACCTTTGTAGTTGATTTTCTTGAGAATAATACTGAAGTTTTTCAGGATTCACCTTCATAAGAGATAGAAAAAAGGTTTGCTTCATCTATTTTCCTTCCTTAATAAATACTACATTGAATATATACACCTATCATTTGAATTTTTATGTTAATCTAAAATATGCAGTTGCTTCCAGAAAATAAATTATCATAATAGCTCAAGGCACTGTGCTATTAAAGATGAACTGAAAAGAATGGCAACAACCCAAGGTTAGCACTCGAGTCCTTGAGGTCTAGAATCTGTGCTTGAAGTGCCAGGTAGATTAACTGTATACAATTTTACCTTAAAGGTCCTTGCACGCAGTGACTCACAGATCACAGGAACATTCTCATTTGACAGACCTAACTCTAACGGAGACCTTGTTACAGTTTAAGAAGGAACGCATTTCCAGAAGAGCAGAATTTGGAGGAAACAGCTGTATTGGAATTTCACTTGCATTCTCAAAGACTTCCTGAAGGTTTGTCTGTGCTTTGGATAACTTTTTCAGATTTTGATGAGCTCAGCAGCATATTTGACATTTGTACTGCTCCTCTAAGGGCATACTTCAGTGTTGTGAATATTGTAAACAAAGCAGTTTGTTTTCACTGTCTTCTGCTAAGAATAGCCATGCCTATATAATGATGTGTTATTAGTATTGTTAAGAAATTGTAATAATATTGCTTAGTTGAATGTGGTGACCAGCCAAGACAGATAGTCTCTTTATATACTTTTTTCATACAATTTTTTTCTATGGCAAGAACTTGCGCCTGATGTTCTACAAGGTTATTTATGCACTAGTTTTAACTTCTACTTTTATAGACTTCAAGAAGGTATCATCTAGGTATTCTAAACATGTAACCCATAGGATACCTACTTAACAAAAACAGAAGTTGAAACATAATGTGTCTAATCCGCCGCCATAAAAGAACTAGCTTTCAAAAAAGGGGTTTTTATCTAACCATTCTTTGCGACTAGTTTCATTTCATTTTATCTATCAACATAAGCGAAAGGTGTCTCCTCAAGAGAGTAATTGTAAATAAGTCTTGCCACCTATATGACTAGAAGACCGTATTTCTTTAAACTTGAAAACATACTGACATCAGTGACATACTACTAAATTGAGTATTGTAATTCCAATATAAAGGTAGTTTGCATTACTGAGAGGCCATGATAAAAATATTCTCTATTGTAAATCTAAATATGCCACAACATCCTTCACATGAAACTCTTCCTGTTTTCAGTCAGAAGGAGGGTTTTTTTTTAAAAAAAAAACAAACCAAAACAAACAAAAAAAAACAACCCATACCAAACCCCTAGCAACTGGATCGTGAATCTATTGGTCTTTTAAAGTAACAGAGTTATGTTTGGTTAAAGCCTGTGCATAGCACAGGAGGAGTATGATTCAGGTGGTGTCACACAAGAATTCCAGATGCAATACAGCCGCCAATATGCACAGACTTACTGCAGCATTAGTACAATAAAGGTCTGAACCATTTTGAAGTATTTGTCATTTATATCCTTATGTGATTATAATAATACTGTAATAATTACATTATTTTGTATTAATTGAAGTAAGCATGTCAGAAGATGGAGGACAATAAATAAGATAATGTAGGAGGTGTTATGCATACAGAAACTACATTATATAAAGAATAGGCAGCAGATGATAATTTAAACAGGTATTCCCAGAGAATTTATGTTACACAGATGAAATTAGGAATATAGAATGCTATATAAATAGCAAAAGTGGTGAATTTTATTTAAGCATATATTGCCCATTAATACAGAAATGAAGCAAGCATCATGTCTTAAAGCAGTGTTTTTCAACCACTGGACCCTTAGTCATCTGTGGGCTACTTGTAGTGGGTTCATGAAGGAGTATTTTACTGTTGGCAGGCTTCCAGTCAGGATCAAGGAGTCTCAGACTCCACTTGTAAATTGTAAGGATCCACAGATCAGTAAAGATAAATCACCACAGTGTACATGGTCACTGTTCAGCCCTGACAATGGGAGATAGCAGAGCATTGGTTTACTAGGCTAGTTCCAGCTGGTCAGATTCTCCAGACAGGGTTTCTTAATGTTTTAAAAGTATCAAAGAGTCTTCTCTGTATCACTCAAACCAGAAGAAATCATGACAATTTTTTCTCGATCTTGAGTTACTGACAGCTTATCCACATTTCATCCCCCTAACTACATTAGACAAACTAAACAACTCAGGGCCCTTGGGATAACAAATTCTTACCTTTATTCACTTTCTTGTGTGAAGTATATACGTATTAAACAGAGACTGTATGAGTCAGAGATTTAAACCACGTGTTTGGTTTTGTGAGTATAATGTTCTTGTTCCCATATTGAAATTGCTGGATCATATTTCACTTAGGTCAGTCACATTTCTCTCTCTAGTATCAATTGATAAAAAATATTCAGATGACTCAACACTATAAAACTAGAAATGTTTGCAATATAATTATTTTCATGTTGTTTTCCCATTTGTAATGAATTAGTAATGTATAAAGATAAGTGATAAAGAATTATGATTTATTTTCCAATGGTCATTTCTAGCAGTAAGCTAGATAATTTCTACTTATCAATGCCTCACTGAGAAGTGAAAATCAACTTAGTGAAAATCAACTTAATGAAAATCAAACATTTGTGATGAGCTATTACCATACTAAAAAGAGCTATACAGAGATTCAAGCAAATATTGAAGGGATGGGCACTTCAAAATGAAGTCAGAGAAACTGAACTTATATACATGTAGTCAATCTCCATCATGTCTGTGATGAGGAATTACATTCATTTACTGCCTACTGTAGTCTCTCCCAACAAGTCTGTATCAACAAAGAAAGAATAAAACAGCAAAAAATCATTTTCCAAAGAGGCTTTTTCTTGCAAAATGCATCTGTACTATGTTGACTCCAGGTATGGTAACAATGTGAGGTTTTGTGCATACAAGCAGTCCCTCTATATGTATCTCTTATACAGTGGTAGCTGGGTTTATTGGCAATACTAGAATTCAGGTGATGTCTGACAATTCATAGCCCACTCCCATGCTACAAGCACAAAACAGGTTTGTCTCCACAGACACTCTGTTGTCTGGACTAGTAAGAATCATGCTTTTGCCATGACTGCAAAAAAATGAGCAAACCATTTGAGAAAAGCAGCAGTGCACAGCAGAGCAACTGCCTGTGGCTTCTCACAAAATATGTTTATGACAGCAGACAGCTCTTGTGGAATAGTTGCGATGAGCCAGAGGTCTCTGCTGCCTTACCCTGCACTGCCCACAGCTAACAACCCTGCTCTGCCTTTTGTGGGGTCTATAATGTAACCATCTGCAATCAAGCAGATGTTATCAGCTCAGAGGAACAGACTTCTCCCAGTCTTAAACAAATATATGTAATCTATTTCAGTTATTGATTTGTGCTATTGGGTAAAGATGCATTTAAATTTTAAATCCTCTGTGCTTCTTGCCGTCTTAATAAGCTGCTCCTGCCTCCTTCTTTCTGGGGGCTTTCGGGACATAGTCAATACCAATAAACTCTAAAAATGTGACAGGAGTTTCATCTCATTAAAGTGGTCCACAAGAGATTTCTTTATTCCCTCTTGTGATTTGTGCTCACAATTTCTGACCTTTAATATCAGTGTTGTCTTACGAATATACTGTGTGCCCTGGGGAGTGTACTCAAGTATGTCATGGGACTTACTAGGGGATTTTTGCTTTATGTTATACATTTTTCTTGTCCACTGTAAGACGTTTATAGATCACTGCAATAGCCCATAGTAGAATTGTTCTTCCAGAAGATTGGGTTCTGTGGAAATTATTTATATTGCTTTCAGATATCGCTTCTCTACCATATTTTTCACTGTACTTATGTAAATAACATAATTTTTTATTCTTTAGGGGTACAAATCCTTTGTAAAGACCTATCCATAGGAATATCATAGCTGTCAGGGCTTTTTTTCCTACTGATCTTACCATACCTGTGGTTCTGATTGTGTCATGTTGGTAAGGTGTCTGGAAACTGGGTTATGAGTCATCCTTTTTTCTGTCTTAAAGCATCTTTAAGGGTCTTAAAGGAGGGTCAGAAAGTAAAAATACAAGTGAAGGAACAGCTACCCAGCTTCCTAACCCTGCAGTACTTCAGAGTCCGCATAGTTCAAAGTGTTGGCAGACTGTGGGCATGAGATGACAGTAGATTCCCGGGGCATCCCCATTGCTCCTTTTCAAGCCAGCAGTGCTGGCTTCAGCAGTCTCTCCTGTATCTCCTGCAGTTAGATATTCACATTAACCAGTCAGCCCCATGTTAGCACAGCCTCCTTCTGCTCAAGGATGCAGCCCTGGCATATCAAATTGCACTTGAACAGCTTGAGAGCTGCAGGTGGCTAAAGAGCCCCAAAACAACCACCCACCATCTAACAAAACCCAGCAGTTTTCAGATTTGCTGTAAGTCCTTGCAGCTAGTAACTACAAACATTTATCATTTTCTCCAGCTGAAGAAATTAGGCTGCTGCCTTCTCAACCTAGAAATGTGGGGAGGGCAGCTCATAGGAGGAAATCGCACTGAAAGGAGTGTCACAAAGACAGATGGGGCCAGAAAGAAGCTGTGTGCTCAAAGAAATAACAGTCTAAACCATTCTCTGTGTTGCTAAAATTTAATTTTACAAACAGAAATGGCGATCAGGATTCTGATCCTCATCAGAAATTTGCTGAAACCATCAATGACTTTACTAAAACTGCTCATTTTTGAGTGACACTGCACACTCATGCATAAAAATGCTCTATCAACATTGGTTTTCAATATATGCATAACTGGCTCCATGTTATGATGAGAATGATCAAGTTCTCAGAGCAAAAATCAGCTATATAAAGAGAAATGCCATGGGAATTACATGTTTTATGTATTTATGAAACTTTTCCATTAGGAAAAGTAGTCAAACATGAAGCAGTCTTAGTCTGCTTTCATAGTGCTTTCACTTTTCCATAGGATTCACAGAGCACAAAAGTATGCGTAAAAGTACTTCCCATCTAAATGAATTACAAAAGTGATATGAATACCTTTTTTTGGTATTGGTGTGTTAAAGGGATTGTTGTGCCCCTTTAGTAGCCTGATGTGATGCAAGCAGCACTGGTCAGCCAGTGCTAGAAAAAGACATTTGCCAATGTAATTCTTGAGTTGTGAACTAGAAACTACTGAAGTCAGGTAACCAGTAATGACAGAGTAGGAAAAAAAAAAGCCCCCCAAAATAATAAGCCAGTATCATGATATATGATTTTCAGCAGTTTAATAATGATAGATGAGTAACCACAAGAAACTTGGAAATACATCAGGCTGATGGTGCCTTGGAAATGTATTAGGTGGCCATGGGTACCTACCTGTGTAGTGCACCAGAGTTTGTGAAGAAGGATCTGATCCTTTCTGTTGCTAATGTTTAATTGCAACAGGGATCCAGGTTTATGCTGGGGAACATCCATTGAACCCACTGGTGTTCTGCAACAAAATGCAGACCTGCCTGTGGTGGCGCATTAGGCAGTGACACTCTGAGTGAGCTTCTTTGAGTCCATGGGAGCTGACTTCATAGGGTCACTGTTTTGTTCAGCAAGTGAATTTGGGTCTATTCCCCTTCTGCTTTCCTGTGCTCAGGGAGTAATTTTTCTGTGCAAATAATGGAGGAGAGATTCACCCAAAACCTTCCCTGTGTATTAAACATGTTTAGTCATGTTAACCTGTCTCTTTCTGCTTGTTTCTGTGATGGCACTGGTCAACCACAAAACCTGTGCTCAGTTAAGTCAATGGTTAGTTGCCATTAAATTTACCCAGATGACATTGGGTCAAAATTCTTGTTGAAATTTCTGAATACAACTAAATAAAATTTCTTTACACCAGAACAGCCTTCTTACTAATACCAATTTAGTATGAAGTCCTTAAAAAATGCTGTGTGCCAAAGAAACGGTGATTATGCCTAATTGTGCCAACACTATGTGGAGCTCACTCACATTTTGAAGCTAGAGAAGTCGTATCAGATTTGCATTAATGTTTTCCCAGAAAGCATTTTCTCAAACTGGTGCACAGCTGAACAACCAGAGTTCGTATAATTCTCCTGTTGAATGTCTCACAATGTAATTTTTTGGTCCTCTAAACATGAGATTCCAACTAAAGCAACAGTGCATGTAATGTTGGCAATAGAAGCAGGTAATGTGAAATTCATACCTCACACCTATGCCACTCAGGTTGTGCCAAAATGCTACTCTCTTGCTCGAAGCTAAGCGAGTATCAGATGCCTTTTATTTCCCTGACATGTGTGCTGCATACCACAATGTGCTCCAAGCCTTATTTGCATTTGAAGAGAATCAGTCTTTTGTGTGCTTTTATTGCAATCATTGCTGTTGTAAGGATATTCCTTGCCTAGCAGGTATAGATTACCTAATTGGTCTTGTCCATTCACCTCTGGTTTTTCCTATATTATCATCCTATCTGTAAGACTTGTGCTACCCTGATTTCCTTCCTAGAGTCCTAAACATGTGGCATAAAGATAAGGAAATGTAAGGTAAAAAGAAGGCCACATTTTTTTCTTTGCTGCATTTCTTGCTGCTTCTAATGGGTGCTGGCTGGTCTGCGAAACCTCAGGACACCTAGGGAGAAGGAAACCTGAGCATCAGAGTTTGGCCTGCAAGTCATAACTGGTGGGTTACTTAAAAGAGCTTTCCTCACAATGAAACAATGATCAAATGGTAGGGGAATAATATGATACTTTTATTTCTTTTTTAAATTGTGCTGTTACTGTAGAGCGCTACATAGATGGAACAATAAACCCTGTAAAAGTCACATGGCAAAAAGATTCACATTTCCCAAGACAGCAATTCTGAGGGTGAGCAGTTCAAGTTTGAGATCCTCAGGACAGTGAGAAGAGAGTGCAGCAAGCTCACTGCCCTGGACTTCAGGAGAGCAGACTTTGGCCTCTTCAGAAACCTGCTTAGTAAGGTTCCATGGGATATAGCCCTAGGGGGCAGGGGGGCCAAGACTGCTGGTTGATTACAAGTTCAGGAGCGTTGCGTCCCGACCAGAAGGAAGTGCAGCAGGAGGGCCAGGAGACCTCCTTGGATGGATAAGGAGCTCCTGAGGAAACTTAGAAGGAAAAAAGAGGCTTATAAAAGGTGGAAGCAAGGACAGGCGGCCTGGGAAGAATACAGGGATGTTGTCTGGGAAGTTAGGGACCAGGTTAGGAAAGCTAAGGCCCTGTTAGAATTAAACTTGGCTACGGATGTTAAGGATAACAGGAAGGGAATCTATAATTACATTGCAAATAAAAGACAGGCGAGGGACAATGTGGGCCCCCTCTGGAAGCTCTCGGGAGAACTGGCTACCCTGGATTTGGAGAAGGCTGAGGTTCTGAATGACTTCTTTGCCTTGGTCTTCACTGGCAAATGCTCTGACCACACCACCCAAGCCTTGAAAGGCAGACACAGGGACTGTGAGAATGAAGACCTTAGGCCCACTGCAGGAGAGGATTTGGCTCAAGACTATCTTAAGAACCGTAATGTACACAAGTCCATGGGACCTGATGAAATCCATCCGCGGGTCCTGAAGGAGCTGGGGAATGAAGTTGCTAAGCCACTGTCCATCAAATTTGAAAAATCATGGCAGTCAGGTGAAGTTCCCGATGACTGGAAAAAGGGAAATATAACCCCCATTTTCAAGAAGGGGAAGATGGATGACCCGGGGAACTACAGACCATTCAGTCTCACCTCTGTGCCTTGCAAAATCTTGGAGCAGATTCTCCTGGAAGGCATGCTAAGGCACATGAAAAACAGCAAGGTGCTTGGTGACAGCCAGCATGGCTTCACTAAGGGGAAATCCTGCCTGACCAATTTGGTGGCCTTCTATGATGGGGCTACAGAACTGATGGACAGGGGTAGAGCAGCTGATGTCATTTACCTGGACTTGTGCAAAGTGTTCAACACTGTCCCACACGACATCCTTGTCTCTAAATTGGAGAGACATCAATTTGATAGGTGGACCACTCGGTGGATAAAGAACTGGCTGGACGGCCGCACACAAAGAGCTGTGGTCAATGGCTCAATGTCCAACTGGAGACCAGTAACGAGTGGTGTCCCTCAGGGATCGGTGTCGGGACCAGTCTTGTTCAATACCTTTGTCGGTGACATGGACAGTGGGATTGAGTGCGCCCTCAGCAAGTTTGCCGATGACACCAGGCTGTGTGGTTCTGTTGACACGCTGGAGGGAAGGAATGCCATCCAGAGGGACCTTGACACCCTTGTGAGGTGGGCTGATGCCAACCTCATGAAGTTTAACCATGCCAAGTGCAAGGTCCTACACCTGGGTTGGAACAATCCCAGGCACAGCTACAGGTTGAGCAGTGAAGAGATTCAGAGCAGCCCTGCAGAGAAGGACTTGGGGGTGTTGGTTGATGAGAAAATGAACATGAGCTGGCAGTGTGCACTCACAGCCCAGAAAGCCAACTGTATCCTGGGCTGCATCAAAAGGAGCGTGACCAGCAGGTCGAAGGAGGTGATCCTGCCCCTCTCCTCTGCTCTTGTGAGACCTCACCTGGAGTATTGTGTGCAGTTCTGGTGTCCTCAACATAAAAAGGACATGGAACTGTTGGAACAATTCCAGAGGAGGGCCACGAGGATGATCAGGGGGCTGGAGCACCTCCCGTATGAAGACAGGCTGAGAAAGTTGGGGCTGTTCAGCCTGGAGAAGAGAAGGCTGCGTGGAGACCTCATAGCAGCCTTATACTATCTGAAGGGGGCCTATAGGGGTGCTGGGGAGGGACTCTTCATTAGGGACTGTAGCGATAGGACAAGGGGTAACAGGTTAAAACTTAAACAGGGAAAGTTTAGGTTGGATATAAGGAAGAAGTTCTTTACTTTGAGGGTGGTGAGGCACTGGAATGCGTTGCCCAGGGAGGTTGCGAATCCTCCATCCCTGGTGGTGTTCAAGGCCAGGTTGGACAGAGCCTTGGGTGACATGGTTTAGTGTGAGGTGTCCCTGCCCATGGCAGGGGTGTTGGAACTCTATGATCTTAAGGTCCTTTCCAACCCTAACTATTCTACGATTCTGTGATTCTGTGATGATGAACTGGAGGCATCAGAAAGCAAAGGGACAAAAAAATGCAAATTATGTCTATAGTTGTTGTCTCTTTGGTTGTGGTAGGTTGATGCTATGAGAATATTAATAGCAGCACCTGGGTCACAGGGATACTAACATCTTCATTTCACATCTCTGCTCACGGGATGTCATCTGTGGAAACCATTCCTTGATGCACAGAATGTAGTAGTCAAAAATGCCGATACCACATGTGATGTGAAGTTGAGTATAAAAGCTGAGTTTCTAGCTCAGTGCATGAGAACTCAGCTGGGTAGTGGGTCTGGCCCAAACTCAAATTGTATGTGAAGTTTTCTTAAATATTTTTTTTATAGGAGGCTGTATTGGATTACTGTGGGGTAATGCCATTCAACACATACTATTTCCCTGGAGCCTTACATCCTTACAGCTTGAACTTGGGCTAATGGAATTTGACAGTAACTCTTATGATGCTAAATTTCCTTTGTGTCTTTTCTAGGCTTTTCTCTTTACCACAGAGAGAAAGTGCTAGATCTTTTTTCTTCTCCAAAGAGGATGAATGCCTAAGAGGTATAGAAACTTACTCACTCTTTTTTTGATGAGTTATATAGGCATTTTGTATCCTTTCAAACATGTATCTGACACTTCATTTTTCCCTGTGTTTTTGGTGTTCTTATTAAGAATATTGACTATTGTTAGCCACATATGCCCAAATGGGTTTTGATCCTGAATGATAATGACATTGTTGCTGCGTTGCTCATGAGAGTTACAACGAGGAACACACTCAGAAGGGTGTAACCATGTTAATTTATTCTTTTTATGCAGAGGCCCTATGTTATTTCGTAAATCAGTAGACGTCCATTAAGAAGAAGATGGTTGGGAAGACAGATGTAGATTATTGCTTGAGGTGAGTATTTCAACTTCTGTTACTTAGGTAACTGCAGCCCTGAGGAGAAGGACTTGGGGTGTTGGCTAAAAGCTCAACATGAGCCAGCAGTGTGTGCTCGCAGCCCAGAAATCCACCGTGTCCTAGGCTACATCCAAAGGAACGTAGCTAGCAGGTCAAGGGAGGGAATTCTTTCCTTCTGAGCTCTGGTGAGACCCCTCTGCAGTCCTGCATCCAGCTGTGGAGTCCTCTGTACCCGAAAGCCATGGACCTGTTGGTGAGGGTCCAGAGGAGGGCCACAGAAACAATGGATGAAACACCTCTTCTATGAGGAAAGGCTGAGAGAGCTGGGGCTCTTCAGCCTGGAGAACACAAGATTTCAGGGATACTTTTTTCTGGCCTGTCAGTTCTTAAAACGGGCCTATAAGAAAGATGGGGAGACACTATTTAGCAGGGCCTGTTGTGACAGCATGAGGGGTAATGCTTTTAAACTAAAAGAGAGAAGACTGAGGCTGGAAGAGAGGAAGAATTTCTGTGCATTGAGGGTGGTAAAATACTGGCACAGGTTGCCCAAAGAGACAGAAGGTGCCCCATCCCTGGAGACATTCAAGACCAGGCAGGATGTGGTTCTAAGCAACCTGATCTAGTTGAAGATGTCCCTGTGCATTGCAAGGGATTGGAATAGATGACCTTTGAAGGTTCAGCCAACCCAAACTATTCTGTGGCACCTTTTTTCCTACTCTGATTGTGCCCGAGACACCGTCTGGTGTTTGTCCTGGTGTCACAGGTGGATTATTCAGGGAGATCATCCTTGGCAGGTTAATTAAAAGGGCTTTCTTCATGATGAAGCGATGATCAAATGGTAAGGAATCAATGGAATGAAAATCAGAGGGTAAGCAAATGGTGATTAAGCAACCATGGGATGGTAAGTGGAATAATAGAACCAATTAGTTTGGACGAGACGCTACAGGTTATTGAGTCCACCTATTAACCTAACACTGCCAAGTCCACCACAAAACCATGTCGCAACCCTTGACTCTGCACTTGCTGCAGGAGCAGCTGCCCTGGTGAGGTAGGTGCCGAGGGCTCGGGCCCCCACAACACAGCCACCCCTGTGAGAAACCCCTTGGCCCCCCTTCACTCACAGGGCCACTGTGACCCACAGGGGCAGGCAGCCCCTACGCTGGGGCACTATGTGTCACTGTGACCTGGTGAGGTGAGGAGTGGAGAGGGCAGGGCAGAGACAGGGCTGTCAGGGGGCTACTGAGGGAGGAGAGGGGGCCCACACCAGGGGGCTCTGGGTCTTTGCTGCAAGCACACCTGTGTCTCTCTTTTCCCTCAGAGGTAGCAAAGAAGCATTTGGAGGAGACGTCCAAGTACCGCTGGGACAGACTCTCTAAATGCCCACTGTTGACATGTCCTGTCTCCACACAGAAGTGTAAGATGCCTGACACGAAGGAGCAGGATGAGAGCAAAGTCCCCCTCCCACAGCCTGGCAGTCACCGTGGGGCTGGGAACATTGGCAGGAGGAGGAAGGAGCTCCCCACACATGCTGGGGCAGGGCTCCTAATGTCCTGGGCAAGCAGGACCCAGGCTGGGCAGCAGGCACCCACCATGAATGACTCTTGTGCCTGCAATTCTACTTGCTCTACAAGGCCTCCAGCCTGCTGCACCATGGGGATCTGAATCCCCAGGAGGTTGGTTTCTTTTCTTCCCAGCATAAAAGGCAGGAGGGTCCCAGTGCTGTGTACACTCGTGGCCCTCCACTGAACCCTCAGTCTGGGCTTCAGCTTCACAGAGGTGCTGGCAACGGGGTGGGAAGAGCAGGGAAGCCCTGCATCTGCCTTATGCCAGGGCAGTAGGAGCTCATCAATTTTCCCTTCCCTCACCAAAAGAGAACCATCATGGTTGGAAGACGATGCCTATGCACAATTATGTGAGAGGCACAGCCACTGCAATGCCATGCAGTGCCTTTGTCCAGGAGGCAGGAAGGAGGCAGAGTGACAGGGGTAAGTTGCCAAAGCTGCACCTCGGGGTTCAGCACAGGATCTCTGTCTCACCAAGGGCTCAAAGCAGAAGGGCTGAGAACAAGAGTTGTGCTGGACAACCCCATGCTGTGGGCGCTTTGTCTCAGAGCCATGACCCCCTTTCCTCCCCCAGGCCCTGGCAACTGCTGCTGTGCTGCTCCTGCGCTGCCAAGGGCACCCACAAACACTGCTCCTCCCTGAAGCACAGCACAACCAGCTGGGAGTGTGACACCTGTGCTGGAGCGGGCACCTGTAAGTATCAAAGCACCCATGTGCTCCTGGGCTGAGGCCAGGGGCCAGGCAAGGCCAGGCTGTGGGTGCCTGGTGTTGTCTTGGCAGAGCCTCCCTGCTCCAGGAGGGCTGGGGCACCGCTGTGGCCTATCCTGACCCAGGCCTGCGGGACTTGACCTCCTTGCTTCCTCTTGCAGCCTCCAGTGCCAGCTCGGCGCTTGCTGACAGAAGCCCATGCAGCCAGGCAGTGCCAGGGCTGTCCCAGTTCTCCCCAGCACCTGAGACCAGCAGCTGCAGCACTGGCAGCCAGGCACCATTGGGACTAAGCCACCTCCCCTGTGAGTGAGGGCAGCAGCTGCTCTAGACCCCCAGGACCTGACTGATGGCAAAACCAAACTCGGTTGAGCTGTCAGACCCAAACTCCCTACACGCGACCTAGAAGAGAGCGGGAGTGAACCAAGAGCACCATCACCAAGCACTGAGTGGAGCTCCCACTTGCAACATCTGGCCCAGATTCCCAACCCACGTCCCGGACACCTCTGTGGGACCAGCCGTGCTCCATCCCTGAGGTGTGGGGCTGGCTGTGGAGGCCCTGAGACTGCTGCTGATGTGGCTGCTCTGCTCTCTCCAGGACTGCTTCATCTGTGGTGAGAGCAGGGCCACCATGACCTGCTAGCAGAAGGGCTGCAAACCCAGATTCCATCTACCCTGTGCCGTGGAGGGTAGATGCATCAACCAGTTCTTTGAGCACTACAGGTAAGGACGGGCAGGCAGGCCTTGCGGGTGAGGCAAACCTGAAGTGACTCTTCCCAGTGGCTGGTCAGAGCCAGAGCCAAAGCCATAACAAAATCCCAGACAAAGCTGCACTGTTGGTGTGTGTTGTGTCTGTGTGTATGGTCTCTCGCTGAGGGTCAGCAGCTCTTAACCAGAGTGGAGCAACTCCTTTCCTAGAATATGTGTCCGTATTTGCAGCTTCAGAGCCTTCTTCATTCCTCAATTATCCAGCATGCTCTTGCTGTTGATAAAACAAAGGGGTTTTGTGCTCTTTGGATTTAGGTAAACAATCAGATAATTTGAAGAAGCGCTGTAGGTGGAAATAGTGTGGTATTCCCACTGCACAGTGAATAATAATAACAGTAATAGTAACAAGAAGAAGAACAACAGCACTAATTTTTCTGGTAATTTTTCTTTTTTTCCTTTTTATTTTTTTTCCCTTAATATGCTTAAAAGAATGTGCCTTAGGTTCTTAGGCTACTTAAATGTGGATCACTCCAGTGGCTACTTCAGCTGTTTGGAAGCCAGCACACAGCAGCTTCACACAGAGAGTGAAATAATATCAGCGTTGCTTTCCCCCAGGAAACAAAGAAAGATGTTCTCCACTCAAAACTAGTGTAATTTATCATTTCCTGTACACTAAAAGGCTGCAAGGTTCAACATAAAGGTGAAACACTGAAACAAATCTGGAAGACATTAGGTTATATGAAATAGAAATTTGCGCTGCAAGGGACATGAAGAACAGAAGGATTTTTTATTGGTTCCTTGTCATTTAAAAACAGAGTAATAGCAATGGTGTACTGGTACTGTCTGGAAGCATCAAAGGGAGAAGTTTCTGTAGGCAAAGGTAAAAATACATAGTTTTAATCATTCCAGCTTCCATAAGAAAAACTTGAAAAGTTGGATCAATATTTGGATGGAAGATGCCTAAAGAAACCCAAGTGACATTGGCTGAATGTAGCTGGCTATTTTTTGTTCACAGAGTATTCAGATTTCCTTAAATTTATGTGACAAGGACTTTAGTGCTGAACTGTTGAAATCTGAGTGATAAGGTTTTGTTGTTATTGATCCAATTTTTCCTGAGGTATTCCATGCTGGGTGACTAGGTATGACTGCAAATTTTCAATTACATACATGCTTGTCTCAACAGCTATGAAATACACTATACAAACCTCTGTGCCAGGCAGATAGATATATATGGGGCTTTTAACAAAATTTTTCAGGAAGAAAACATGAAAGTAGGCTTAAATGTACAAATGGCTTAAAAACAGGATTAGAAAAAAAAATATGAAGAATAGGTTTATGATGCATTGCTGAATACAGTGCCTCCGCTTGAGCTCAGCTTACTAAACCCCTGATTTCTGTAACGAGGGAGTACACATGAGGGATCCCTCAATATCTGTGGCTTCCTTATATTTCACAGAATCATAGAATACTAAGTTGGAAGGGACTTCAAGGATCATCTGGTTCAACCTTTCTTGGCAAAAGCATGGCTAGACAAGATATCCCATCACACTCTCCAGCTGAATGTTAAAAGTGTCCAGTATTGGGGAATTCATCACTGGGAAGATTCCAATGGCTGATGGTTCTCATTGTGAAAAAAATTTCCTCTTGTGTCCAACTGGAATCTGTACCCATTACCCCTTATCTTTTTCATGTGGCTCCTTGTAAAAAGGGAATCTCCATCTTCTCTGTAGCCCCCCTTTAAATACTGGAACATGATGATAAGGTCTCCCCTGAGCCTTTTGTCAAGGCTGAACAAACCCAGCTCTCTCAGCCTTTAATCATACAGCTTCCCAGTCCTTTGATCATCTTTTTTGCCCTTCTCCAGATGCTTTCCAGCTCATCCATATCTTTTTTGCATGGTAGGGACCAAAACTGAACACAGTATTCTAGGTGTGGCCTGACAAGCACTGAGCAGAACCATGACTTCTTTATGCCCAGCATCCTGTTGGCTTTCTTTGCCACAGCAGCATAGTGTTTACTCATCTTGATTTTGGTGTCCACCAGGACCCCCAGGTTCCTTTCCACAGAGCTGCTACCACAGCCAGGTAGATCCCAGCCTATTCTGTGCTCCGGGATTATGTCTTCCCAGGTGCAAGACCTTGTATTTGTCTTTGCTGAACTGCATAAGGTTCTTGTTAGCCTACTGTTCTAAACTATCATCTAGGTCTTCCTGCAGGGTGGCTCTCCCTTCCAAAATGTCCACTTCCCCACTCAGTTTGGTCATCAGCAAACCTTATCAGGGTACATTTGATCCCATCATCCAGATCACTTACAAATATATTAAACAGTAAAGGGCCCAATATAGATCTCTGCAGGACCCCACTTGTAACAGGTCACCAGATGGAAAAAGCTATTCACCGCCACCCTCTGAGAACAGTCAGCAAGTTCCCCACCCACTACACAGAACAGTTGTCTAGACTAATGCAGAGGTCTCTCCAGGAAGAGGCTGTGGGAAAAAACATATAAAAAGCCTTGGAGAAATCCAGATAGAAGCTGATAGCACATGCCTGCTGTAAGATCCCCCTTGGAGATGACCCCTCTGATCTTGACCTAGAGGCATTCAACAGGGCTTCCACAATTGCCATAGTTGACATTTATATATTAAAGAAGCCTATAGTCATCTATTGCAATTCTCCAGTCAGGTGAGTTGTTTGCCATGTTTCAGTTATTCCCATGATATCGTAACTCTCTGACTGGACACAGAGCTCCCATTCCTCCTGTTTGTTCCCCAGGTTGTGTGCACTGGTCTACATACACTTGAGCTGGTTGGTTTTCTGGTTCTCATCTTGGCAGGCAGCTAAGGAATATTTGTTGCTGCTCTGGTTGGCCTCCTTACTCCCAAGTTGGTTGCAACAGTGTGAGTGTTGCCACTTTGGACCCTGCCCCCAGTCCTTCAGTTTAAAACTAGCCTTACCAAGTTGGACAGTCTGCCAAAGATTCCCTTTCTTCTTTCCCTTCCATATGAAGACAGGCTGAGAAAGTTGGGGCTGTTCAGCCTGGAGAAGAGAAGGCTGCTTGGAGACCTCATAGCAGCCTTCCAGTATCTGAAGGGGGGCTATAAGGATGCTGGGGAGGGACTCTTCATTAGGGACTGTAGTGATAGGACAAGGGGTAACAGGTTAAAACCTAAACATGGAAAGTTTAGGTTGGATATAAGGAAGAAGTTCTTTACTGTGAGGGTGGTAAGGCACTGGAATGGGTTGCCCAGGGAAGTTGTGAATGCTCCATCCCTGGTGGTGTTCAAGGCCAGGTTGGACAGAGCCTTGGGTGACATGGTTTAGTGTGCTGGGGGGTTGGAACTCTATGATCTTAAGGTCCTTTCCAACCCTAACTATTCTATGATTCTGTGATTCTTCTAGACACATGGATTCCACCCCTCCCTAACAAGCTATAGTCATTGAAGAATGTCCCATCCTCATAAAAGCCAAAACCCTCACAACGGCACCAGCCATGAAGCCAGAAGGTGATTTGCATTTTGCAAAAAAATAAATTTTCTTCTGGATGCAGCCAAAGACAACATGCAGGGAGATATAAATGAACAGAGATAAAAACAATTTGAAAGTGTGATTAGGAAGGCTGCAATACTTGAGCCAGGCTTTAACCAACAGCATAGTATTTTCTTTTGTGGGAGCTGCCTGGCATGGTTGCCTGGTCATAGCTGAATTCAGGACCTGGTGGGACTATGGCAGGGCTGCACTGGGCAAAAGTTACTTGGGATCTGGACAGTAAGAAAACACTAATTGGCAGATGTTAGTATTAGTAGAACAGTAATAAAGATGATTGTGTTATTCCTCTGTGTAGCCACAAGCAGTCTGTTGTGCAATTATCTGAAGAAAATGCCCACAACTGAATAAATTACTGTGTCAGGGCACATCAAGACCCCCAAGCCTGTATCCTTTTGTAACACTGCTGGAAATCTAGTTTAATCCCACTGCGTACAAAAGGAGTTTCTCATGATTTACTGTAGTATAGACTGCAACAAAATCTGCACCTATCTTTCCCCTTAGTTATCTAGTGCATTTTGGACTTTGATTTGGTTTTTTTAGCAGGAGGCTTACTGCTGAAGAAAAGCTGTGTTCTTCTGTAAGATTTGGCAATATTACTCTCAGCCTGAAGGATGAAAGTCAGGTATCACATTAACACTTGAAGGCCTTGGGTTTAGAGGTAGATCTCTGCCTGGTGTTTCACAGACATAAGAACGAGCACCAAGCAATTTGCCTTACTCTCTCTTAGGTTGGACTGGTGGAATTTTTGTATTAGGCACATCTTAAGCAAGTAGGTTTTTGAGCAGCAGAACTAATGGTATTAATTTCGTGAGGATTCCCTCATGTTTAAGAAGATACTAAAATGCCTATCCAAGCATTTTCGTTCAAGTAATTCTCATGGTATGGATAAGAGCAGTTTGTACTTTTCCATTTGAGCTGCTTATCTCCATGAAACTCATACAGATTTAAATCATTATCTGTCAAGCATGCTTCCAACTGGACACAGTATTTAAAATAAAAGGATGGGGGATTACAGGCAGACAAATCTCACACAAAGACAACAGGAGCACCAGAACCTCATTTCTAAATGAAAGTGAGTTAAAAATGTCACATAACAAGAACTACAGTTTGACTGTTGTATGTAAGCACCAGAGCTGCCACAAAATTCAGGATCTGGCCACAGGCCAGACACTCCCTATGTTAATGTTACCATAAGATACCACAAATCTCTGTGCCTCCAGAACCTTCCTTATCTGCTGTAATGAACTCTGATTTAGTGTGCAGTAATTTATCTCTGACTAAAGGTGAAAAGTTGCAGTCAACTCTTTTCACTTAATTTTTTAAACTATACAGAAAGTGGCACATGATACAGCTCTGCCATGTGCTAGAGGTACAGTCAGGAAAAAAATCTTTTAATGAAATTTGGATTATTCAATATTGGATGACAACCAGGACTTGAAAATACAGCTTGCTGAGCCATTGCGGGCCTGCTAATTAAGCTCTCGGTTACTCCAGAGCAGCTTTAAAGTATTTGACAGCATAATATGGGTAAAATAAGACTATTGCTAGAAAAGCAAAGCCATGAAACATCATTTATTGATACACCTAATCAAAACATATTTTGTCTGATTTTAGCTTAAACTGATCATTTATAATATACATATGAAGTGACATAAGTAATTTACATAGTCATCTGTTGTATCAAGTGTTGTGTGCCATAGGTCCACCCATTAATAAAAAGACTAGCACAGAAAGTCGAGGCACTCTTCTGCTTTTCCTTAAATAGCCTTACAGTGGCCTGTCTTGGAGTAATTAAAAATATCCAGTCTCACAAGTATTTTCAACATCAGCAGTAAGAGGAGACCTCTGTTACTATAAGGAATATATTTCACATTCACAAAGGTCAGATTCCATTCAAGTTCTTCAGACTTCTCCTGTAGTGCAGGACCCAGACCAATATTCAGCTGTACCAAGGCAGATCCCTCAACGCATGTCCTCCCCAACAGCTGGAGTAAATCATGCCCTCGTACAACAAAAGCCCATTTGCAAGAAAAAGCCATTGGAATCACACAATGGGCTCTTCATAAAGGCTTCTTCTGCACTTTTCCAAAGTCAGGCATAACCCAGCTGTTACCATCTGCTGGAAGGAGCTCTTAGCAGAAGGCACCTTACAAATGCCTCCCAAGCACCAGCCCCTTGACAAAGTGGACCATCCGAATTCTCGCAGGATGAATCCCCTCTGCAGACATGTGATTTCACTGGCCAGAGGGCAGTTGCTAGTTATGCTTGCTACCCACGTGTCTCCAGGTGGCTGTATGAAGGTAGGGGAAGACTTTCATGGACTGAATCCATAAAAATGAAATAGTAATTTTTCATGGGTAATTAGGAAAAGCTGTTTTTAATTTTAAACACAGATACCCTAATTATTGCAAAAGCAATACCTTTTGGGGGCATTTAAATTCCTCTAAGCCATCTTCAATAATCATTATGGTTTTATTAAATGTCTAGCCCTAGGACTAACTATTAGCATTGATTTAAAGAATAAAGGCTGATTAAAAGTTTTCCATCATGATTTCATCCCAGTCTTGCTTAAGTACTGGAAAATGTCAAGATACCAGCATGAAAACCAGTTAATCTCAGCCTAAAATTAAGCAGTTAAATTTATCTTCATAAATTGACATTGTTAATCCCACAAAGAAAATTCTGTATGCCCAAATACCAGATCCTGTCATGTAAGATTTCACTGGTGTTGAGGTATGGAGATCCTCTTAACATATGATTTATTTTTAATGCTTTCACTGAAATTATAAAACCATCACATTTCTCTTCAATGGATTTAAGTTCTTCCTTTCCAGCTACATATGAGCACCACACAAAGACTCAAAACTGTTGCGGCATCACCTCTGGAGTAGTCTTCAAAAGAATAAATGATTGCTCAACCAGCATTCTAGGAATTTGCCTTGGAAACACCCATATAGCCTGACATAAAATGTGAAAGAAGAGGAACAGATAGCTGTAAAGAAAGCCGTGATATAGCCCAGAGTTAAATGTCTTTTAAATATATTAAAATACAGATTGATAGTTCACACCCCCATAAATTAAGTTGCTTTGGACTTATTTGTGTCAAATAAAATAAGACACCAAGTTTTTTTACCTTTTTTCAGGGTATAATGCCCATTGTAAACACAGCAACTGAAGTCTTGATTTAAATTGCTTGTCATTTAGATACATGTAGGTACTCCTCATATGACAAGTGCACACACTGCTTTAATACCTACATCTGTTCCAGCTCATTAAACCCAGCTGTTCTTTACTTTTCCTCTCTTCCCCTTATGGTTCAGTGGCAGTAAAACCATTCCACCCAAGCCGTAAGTGAAAAGCAGAGAAGGCATTTCCTACAACCAGCCAGAAAAAAAGACTAGTATTGCCACTTTTCTTGATTTCCTGTGCTTAAGTGTAAATTGATCAGGGAAACATATCCCTGCATAGGAACAAAGCTAGTTTCACTCTGGAATGCTAAGCCATGAGCACAGCTATGTTGGAATACTTATAGCATTGCAATGATACATCCTGTTTGAAATGGCAGTGTAGAAGTTCTTCTAGGCAAATTGAGAAATACTGGTATGAATATTGCTTTTTGAGCATTTAAAATGGCAGACATAACATAACAGAACTGACTGTATACTTCTATTTATCTATGCATAACACATACTGAGTTTAGAACACTAATACACGCAGTGTCCTGGGTGGTTTCTGTTTGGAGTCCTTCTTCATCCATTGATTTGCTGGTCCACCACCAAGTGACCAAATGCTTTTTAGCACAGGAACACTTTTATGTGAAAGCAGAGAAAATACTATCTTTTCCAGTTTAGCACCTGCATTAAATGTCAATGGATGTGAAGACCATAACTGGTAAAAAAGGTCATATTTAAAGTTTGCCCAGACCTTCAGCCAAACTAAAAAGAAAAACCAAAAAAAGTTCTTGATTTTTATATAAATAACTGTTGTTTCTGCAAACTAATAACCTAGGAGGTAAACGCTTCTGGCAGACACACATTGAAAGAAGAAATAAAGGCTTGGCAAACTGTCAGAGATATCTAGCTGTGACCTTGCTATTGGAAAGATCATGAAAAGGTATTTTATTACTTTCCTAGGACAAAGAAAATGTTGTGATTCCCTCACCGTTGTATATCAGGACTTGCACTTTTTCTAGAATACAACAGCCATTGAGGGCTTTGGGAAAGGGAACTTCATCCACCAGGAGAGAGAAGGACAAAAAAGAAACTACAGTGATGCACAGGCTGAGTCTTAGATCGGCCACCTCTGTGAGCAAGGAGCTAGAGGACACAGGGACAGATAGCTAACAGCCTAGGAGGGTAAGGTGGTATCAGAGTGCCACAAGTGTAGCTGGAGGGTGAAAAAGTACGAGTAGAGGGGATTCTGCAGCACATCTTTCCAACTCCAGTACCATTTCTATACTATTGCACTCCAGACCTGAGAAATCACCTGGAAGATGCTGTGGTGGGCAGGAGGTTGGTCAGAACATTGGCAGGGCCTTGGGCCTCGTCCTTTTCTGCCCACCGCAGAAAGGGGGGAGAAGAGCAGAAATACTGCCTGTAATTGAGGAGGTGACACTGCATGGGGCTGGGATCCTCTTCACAGGTAGTATGGCAGGCATTTTAGTGCCATTTGCAAACTTTGCTTACTGTCTACTTTTTAACAAAGATCTTTTTATTCTTTGAAAACATTTTACCTGCATTAATACAGACCTTGGTTACACACTCTATTGCAGATAAGTACTTAAGGAAACACAAAAACCAGGCAGGCTATTCCAAATTTTTAATAGACTTCAAAATTACATAAAGCAGTTGCCAGTTGGCATGGATGTGACAAAGTAACACAACATCACATTTCCTCACCTCTTTCCTTGTGCAACACTGCTTGGCCCACAAAGCTCTAGGCATGAAAAGCCCTTGCAATGCCTACCTCTTCTGGACTGCTCCCACTGATGACAGATGAACTTTTTCATTGCCTGTGCCAAGCCTGAGAACTGAGTGTCCTAAGCCCATGCTGACAAAAGCTCTATGCATTATCCTAGTAAATGTTGTGCCATTTACCTCCCGCCCCACTACTTTGAAGAACACCAGGCTTCCTGGCAACTTGGCTGGGTTACAGACAGTGCCATTTTGCTTTCAGTTTGCCTAATACGGGTTCTGCATCCATTAAGGAGCATGTCAGTGCACAAATGAGCCATCTCCTGCCAGGTGGTCTCATAGCAGGGAATGGCCTCATCAGCCAGGCAACTAGAGGGTACACTGAGCTCTCCTGAAACAACAGCATGTACTCACCTTTTTAAAGGCAAAAAGATGCTTTCGTATTCAAATAGATCTGGACCACACAGTGCCATGCACATTGCCAAGGTATCCTGCAGTGGTATTCAAAAAGGCTGTGTCTATAGTGATAAATTAGGTGTGCCTAGGAATGCGCCCAGGTGCTGAGGCCAACTGGCATAGAATGGCTTACATCTATGCTAATAAATTGTCTCATGTTCCAAAGCAGGGTGGCTGCATGCACACCACCTACACCACTCCGATCATGCCCAGGCATTACTCAGGAAGTGTGCTTGCTGCAATGGGCCAGGAGCGAGGGGGCCAGGGGTCAGGTGTAATGGTTTACTAGAACAGATACTTCGAGGCACGCTATGCATACTCGAATCTGCTAGCGCAGAAGCAGATGAATTTACCCTCCTGGTCAAATAAGCCATCCTCAGCAGACTTACTCATTCACACTGATGTGTCCACAAGAGCCTCTGTAGCGCAATCACTGTCTGTATAGGAAAGGAATGTTTACAAATGCAAGTATTGGCACTTTGGGACTGTTCTCAATCTGGATATCACTGTAGGGGTGATAGGAAAATCAACCATTTTGCAGCCACAACACATTAGTTATTACCTCACAAACTTCCACCACCACTATGTCGAGTGTTCAATACTGGTTGGCATCAGACTGACTTGTCGCTGGCTTGTAGCAAAGTCACTGCCTGCCAGATCTCAGCTGCAGCCTGTGTGGGCTGGTGCTGCCTTCTTTGCACATATTTTGCACAGTGTATTTTCCATGAAGATACTGCTAGGTGTGCACAAGCTCTTCAGTCAGTCGTTGCTATCTAGGGTCTGTAGAGTAAATGAAGCAGATGTGAAATCAGGGAAATGTTAGTAGTGGAAATTCCTCAGTCTTAAGACCCATCTCCTTTAATATTTCCATTAATAATTTCAGCACAAATAAGAGTAATGTTGGTGAGATATGTTAATGCATGAAGCTGGGTTTTAACATGAAAAGAGAGGAGGTTTGGAGGCTTGGATATCCTACTGGAATTAACCAATGAACTTCAGTACTGCAGTAGCAGAAACAGGATGAATTTCAATAAAATGAAGACTGCATATTTGAGAATTGCATGACACCAAGGACCTTACTGTTGTCAGCCAGAGAGGAATGCATGTGTTGCCAGCTGACTGGTGAATGACTGTGAACCATGGGAGATAATCATAGAAAAAGCAATTCAGGCTGCAGGAAGTGTTTTCAGGCTCAGTTCCTTATGCAGTGCTTAAGACAGTAAGCGAAACAGCACAGGAACACTTCAGAGAAAAGAAAATGTTGGCACAGACTAACATTGTCATGCTAGATATAAAAAAAAGTTAGGTTGGGAATTAAAAGATGTTCCTTTTCTCTAAACCAGTCCTGTCTGATGCAACTATTTCAGCAGAGCAAGAATGACATAAAGGAAGAGATTTTTAGGCAGTGCTTATCAAGTTTGAAAGAAGAATAGAATGACATGCTTGCCTGTGAGGGCAAGGAACAGGGCCTGGCAATCCGTATTTCCACTGCAGTCCTTTTGTTCCACCATGAAGAAGCAGCAGTCTGTGCTTACTTATGTCCTTGTCCCTGTGCCCTGAGGAAAACAGAGATTATCCAGGGAGGCTGCAGCCTAAGTCACCTATCTCCATGTATATCTAGATATCCATGTATATCTAGATATACCTATCTCCTAGATGGACTCGATGTCATGGCCTGCCCCAACTGTCCTCTAAAGATCTTTTCCAAGTTTCACATTCTTCATTTTCATCCAGATTTGAGTAAGTGAGAAGTAAGTTTCCATTTACTGCCCCATATTATTAAATTCAGCAGTGGAAAAGGACAGCACTGAGGAGACCACATATTAGTTTGCCATGTTGGAGGGCTAAGAACTAACAGTCAAATTGCACTGAGAGTGATGTGCACCATGGGAGTAGGGACACCAGAATATGATCCTCAAAATCTGACATGCCTGCCCTGAATTATGCACCAGTTTGGACATGAGGGCTGGTTATGCTCAGGCTGGCTGTTTGGCTAATTCAGCTACAGGGCCCAAGGAAAATCCTGAAATCCTGTATGGTAACTAGGAGGAGACCCTGCTGACAGTCAGGTTCATGCCGGCACTGTGCAGAATCATTACAAAAAAAGCCAGTAGGACAAACACGTGTCCCAGTGGTCATCTCTCCCAATTAGAAAAGCCTGAGTATGTCTGAAAGGATAATTAGAAAACATCATATTAAACAGAGAAGCCCTGAGGCTTGTCAGTATGAAGTGAAGTATCATTAATTGATACAAATTGTTAAGGAGTAACTCATTTGTCATGGCTTGCACAGTGCCTTGGATGAAGAAAATCCTTAAAGACAGAATAAAACCATTTGCTGTAGTTGTGGAGGAGTCTCTGGAACAAACATATGCTTTCTGGCTCTGCTTGATGCCTGCCAGAGCAAGATTTTTATCATTCGTTTTCTGGTACTAGTATGGATGTGAAATGAGCAACCATCACAGTTGGTAACTGATGCCAGTTCTGGCTGGGAAGGATGCGAAGAGCCATCGCAGCAGAATCAAGGGTGCATTTACTGGAACCCTCTGAAACTGAAAGCAACACAGGCTTTTCCAGAGGACAGTATCCACAGTGGTCCTGCAGAGAAAGAGAGTGAATAGCACTGTCCAGGAGCAGAGAGCTGGGGCTAGACATACAGGCAGTGTTTTGTGGATGGGGTGCTGTACCCCTGTTCCCAGCAAGGAGAACAGGGCATGGCCAGTGATGGGGATGGGCTCAGAGGCAGCCCAGGGATCACCAGATACATCTGTACTGAGACAGATCTGCGAGAAGCAAGGAAGTCACACCAGGTAGAGGGCTGAGCATACCTCAGTTCAAGGCATGAGGCGTGTACCACTCAGGGCCCCAGGGAATTCTGTAACTGCACTCCCAGCTCTCAGAGCAGAAGCCTAAAATGGACATCAAGAATTTGGCTTTCCCACAAATGGTGATTTGCGGCCTTCATCCAAAGGATGAATTCTGGGATTAGAACAGGGAAATAGAAAGGGTGGAAGATTCTGTCAGCAGTTTTCAAACTCCCTGCCTCAGTTCCTATTTCCAGGCCAGTACTTGCCTGCAGCCCTGTTTCATGACAGGAATCAGTAACAGTAGGAAGAGAAGAGTAAAGTGACATGGGGTGACATGGGATCAACTTCTGCAATAGGGGATGCAATGACCAACAATAATCCCACTTACTACAAAGAGATGAGACTTGCTAAGTACTTGCTAAGTAGGATAGAGACTAGTTTGGAAAATCCTTCATTGCAATCCAGCTGAAAATGTGAATGTTTTGAAGCAGGGAACTCCAGTGGGCAGACAGCCTTAGTTACAGGTATCTGTTCACAAGGGACAAAATACTGCCCAAGCACCTGCTCTTCACTACAGTACTGAGGACAGCTAATTTTTTCTCATGCACTCCTGATTTAACTTCCTTACCTGACAATCACATGTGCATCCTGGAGAAGTCCACCAACCACCAATCTTTTATCATTTTGGTAACACATCTGACATTTTTGCAGGTAAGTCTCTTAGGTCAGTAAACCGGCCACTTTGCTGGCTTGGCTTTGTGAGGTTCAACCTGTCTCAGGTGTGTCTAGTGCTGCTTTCTGCTGCAAGCAGGGAATTTTACTTTGAAGACTACTCCAAACACACAAAAGACGTTGAACTATGTAAAACTGTGTAAAACTGTAAGTTTTAAAATTTCTGTTGGTGGTACACTCTATGGAAGCAGGTGGTAATGTCAGTTTTGTTGCCAACTTAAGGAAGAGCAGGAGCAGGTATTCGTATGGGAGTCTGCCCATTATTGCCAGGTTGTTCCCATGGTAAATTTGAATGCAGTTTTCACTAATCTGGAACTTGCTGTTGCCTCTCTTTAACTCCCAAGATAGTTTCCACAACATGCTTTCCCAAAAACTATTCTCTCTGCAAGAGCTCTCTTCTTCTGCCTGTGAGGGCTTGCTTTTGCTTTCCCAGCAGTATTAGCTGGGTCTGAAGAAAGAACGGGGAAGAGCAAAATGACTGAGTACATGGGAGGTCCTAAACCATCTTCTCTATGGTGAAGCTGTTTTAAACAGTTCCCTCTTGCCCCTCTCAGTCTTAGTCCTGCCATCCCCTCAGTAGGGTGACCACAGGTCCAGCTGGAGCAGGCAGCCAGATGGACTAGGGAAATGATCAGAATTAAAAATAACCCTTCCCTAGTGAGACCATCTCTGCCACACCACCTTACACTGTCCTACCTGCCAGCGTGACCGAGGCTGGCCTCACAGGCAGTGCACACCCAGGCATGCCTGCCTGGCTGTCACCAGACGCTGTGCCATCCCCGTCCCTGGCCCAGCCCTGAGTCCCCATCCTCACTATGCAGAATAACTGGGGCTGTACAACAAATGAGAAATTTCCATCATAGATCTGTTCTGGATAACATGCACAACATAGTAAAGTGTTTCTTAGATTTTCACTTTGCCGGCTGTAGGAAATCAGAGATAATGTGTCAGGGCTCAATATACTCACTCTATCTTGTGTGGGTGAGGTCAAGGCACCATTGCTGGTCAGGAAAGATTACTGCTGCAAAGATAAAACTTATTTCCACCTACAGAGCTCTATGTTGTAAGTTAAGGTCATGGTCTGAACTTAAATTGAACATACTAGTAAGAAACATGTGTTGGTATAACCTGATCCTTATAAGCCCGAAACAAATTATTACAGCAATCATTAAAGTAACTGAGAGTACAGAAATATTAGAGCTATGAAAATGCATGTTGTAATTACTGGTGTTATCTCAGTTTTTCATATTCAAAGTTCTCTGTTCTGGATACTATTAATGAATATTGATTTGGAGAACAGAGAATGAACTTCCCAGCATTAACAGCAGTTTAGCTGTGTTTAAACCAAGATGGCTCCTTTTTCTCTTTTTCTGCCTCAGCCGTGTCTTTAGGCCCCCATTTAACAGCAGCTGTGATTTATTTTTAGCTTTTTTTCTTTGCATATTTAAAAGGGTGTTTCCGTATGGTGTGAAACATAAGCTACTGCAGCAATTAAATCGCAAGGAGACTGAGCTTTACAATTCCAAATTAAGTCAGAAATTAATTTCTGCCATGAACCAGACATCTACACAAAGTGAATAATATGCCTCTACTATACATGAATATTGTGTATCTGTCCATTTGAGGAACTCCATGAAGTATATAAGCTGAATTCAAAGGAAGACATCTAGCAGTGAGTTTAAGTGCCTGTAACACCACAGTACTAGCAGACTGTTGTAGTGTTGTCTTTTTAATTCATATTATATAAATTGAAATCAGCAATATCCTTTCAGAAGCACTACTCCGTACATCTAATGGAGCATGATCCAAAGGCTACATTTGCATCTAAATACAATGATCCATGCAGAAAATATCTGGCTTTTATTTATAAATTACAATGAGGTTTTCTTTTTCTACTTAAAATGGTCCTTTTTAAAGAAAAGAAAGATCTGTCTTCCAAGAGATGAACAACTGTTTTCATATTGTTGGGATAAGGTACAGCTATCTTACCCATCAGGACATGTTGCACATAAGGAGTTTTAAAACTGTGACTGTATAAATGTTTTCCTCTGACATTTTGTCGTGGTTTAACTCCACTAAGCAACTAAGTACCACACAGCTGCTCGCTTAATGCCCCTCCCCACGCCACTCCCAGTGAGATGGGAAGAAGAACTGGAAAAAGGTAAAATCCTTGGGTTGCAATCAGAACAGTTTAATAATTGAAATAAAGTAAAATAGAATAATAATATAGAAATAATAATGTGGAAAAGAGAGAGAGCTATAAAACCCAAGACAGACAAGTGATGCACAATACAATAGCTCACCACCCATTGACCACTACCCACCCCAACCCAAACAGCGATCAGTCCCTTCCAGGACAACTAAAACATTGATGTGTTATCAGCATTGTTCTCAGACTAAAGCCAAAGCATAGAACTGGAGCAGCTACTAGGAAAACAAACCAAACCCTTGATCCCAGCAAAATCCAGGGCACATTTTTAACTAGGGGAGTAGCTTTCAGTAAATAAATGATGTGGGTACACTGCAAACTCTTTTTACACTGTATCATAATTAAGATCTAATTAACAAGTCCTCATAAAGAAATAATTAATTTCTGGATCTTCTTTGCTTTTCTGTTTTATTAAATAAATCTCTGGGGTTTCTTCCCTAAAAGACACAAAAAACCTTCACAACTAGAGAGCATCCTGATCCTTTATTTGTGCACATTAGAATTTTAACAATATAAACCAGTGTAAATTTTTTCAAACATATAAAACCCCTTAGACTTCTCTGTCTGGTACACTGGTACAATTCTCCTTTAGGCAGTTGTTTTCTGACCTCAGTGCCCTCATCAGCAGGGATAGAGAGAAAAGGTTTTGCTTCCCTATTCTGTTTTGCTGATTTATGGTGGTTTACAAGTGCTCTGGTTTAACCTGGCAGGCAGCTGACCACCACACAGCCATTTGCTCACCAACCCCCAGTGGGATGGAGCATTAAATTAGAAAAAAAAAGGTAAAACTCATGGATTGAGATAAAGGTAGCTTAGTAAGACAGAAAGAAAGGGAAAATAATGATGGTAAAAGAACATACAGAAGTTGGGGTCAGCTGTTCTGGCTGTGTCTCCTCCCAGCTTCTTGTGCAACCTGAGCCTCCTTGCTAGCAGGGCAGTATGAAAAGCTGACTTAATGTAAGCACTGCTCAGCAACAACTAAAACACCAGTGTGTTATCAACGTTATTCTCATCCTAAATCCAAAACCACAGCACTGTACCAGCTACTAGTAAAAAAATTAACTCTATCCCAAACTAAACCAGAACAACAACACAGGCATTTTAAACCAGTTGCACGTCTTCTCAAGGCAGACGAAATCACCCTACGTCTCCTTCAAGGCTGTCTCAACAGGGCACCCCCTTTACGCAGCCAATTAATAAACCAGAGTGAAGCTTGCAGAGACCCAGTCACACACAGAAACCTGCCTTCTCAGCTCATGGCATTCTTTACACTGGAGCTCCCTGAGCCCTCAGCTATCACTTCTGCTTGGCTTCTTTCCAGGCTGGATTAGACACACCAGTGGGGACAAGCTGTACCCAGGCAGAGCTCCTCCGCTGCTGTCTAGCTCAGAAAAGGGTAGAAAAGCCAGCTGTCTGCAGTGCTTAAAAATGACGAACATGTCTGGGAAACACCTCTGAAAATACTGGGTTTTAAGCAATTGCACCATAGCAAATTTCTGGCATGTGGGATAGACCCTAACTCCTCTTCCCCATCCACAGCCACTCCTTTTGCTGTTCCTTCTGAGTATGTCTGCATTGCAGTGAATGTTCACAGAAGCACTACCAGGCTGGGTTAAGCTCACTCAACTCCTGCTAACTGCTGCGGTAGCAGCAAAAAGGCCTGTTATGAATTCTGCTTCAGCAAATTTTTGCATGCCTTTGTGTTTTAAACTCTCCGCAGTGCAATTAGTCAGAAATTTTTAAAGTGCAGGTCCATGGTCTAGTAACAGAGCTGATCACCCAGGAATTCAGAGGAACAGTCACTTACTCAGATGCAGGTGTTTGGGCATATGCTTGTAAAAAAATCCCAAACATAAAAAAAAAAAAAGCCAAAAAAACCCACCCCGAAACAACCAAACAACAACAACAACAAACCAAAACGTTAAAAAAAAACAAACAAAAAACCCCACATCATCATCATCATCATAAACAACAAAAACCAAACAGAAGAGCAATACAATTGTATGAAGTTCTGTTTTTTAAAAGGTTACAATTATGTTTAATAGTTACATTTCCATGATAAAAACTGCCTTTCTGCTTATCTCTGCTCAAATATGCTTTTCTAAACAAAAGCTCACCAGTCTTTTTCTTTTCAGAACTCAACAGTTTCCAGTACTCACCTTCAAGGGTAAAGGTGAATTTGTACACAGCTCTCTCCAAGGACTCTGTCATTATGGCTCTGTTTATCTAGGGTCTCCTGGGACCTGTTCCCTATTTTACTCCCTGGAATGCTTCTCTGACAGTGACAGGAATGAGAAACTGGAGGGAGAGAACTGGGATTTGCTTCCCCAAAGCCAGGACTAGTTTTGCTCAAGCTTAGAAAATCCAGGACCAAAACCTATGCGTTCTGGCTGCAATACTAGATACTTCCCTTATTGCAGCAGGGGAGCAATATACATTTACCCAAGTTCTGTGGAGGATCAGGTTCCTACATACTGCTTTAATTCTCTGGCATACTTGTTGCACGCTGAAATTCTTCCACCACGACACAATGCTGCAGGTGCATCCCAAGACACAGCACAACCTCCACCACACCCAGCACATTGGTGTCCTGACTCGTGTGCATAAACCTTTAATGAGTTTGGTGTCCTTCCAACATCCATGCAGGTACAAGACACGAGTATTTTGATCCTACAAGCATGAATCTTCAGGGTGCTGTAAGCAGAGGCCAGCTCTGCATTTAGTATTCAGTTTGTTTGAATAGCTTGTCCTCCTCCCATATTTCTCACTACATGTGGTCTTGAGAGAAGTCCACTGGGGAGCAACCACCGTGTGTAACAGCCAAAAGGGGAAGTGCTTTCTTCATCTTTTTGTGAAAACAAGCAGCAGTCAGTGCCAGACGAGGACATGGAGGAGGAGGTTGCTACCACATTGAAGGATTAGAAGCACAGCACGAGACATGGAACAGGGGCTGGCAGGAGGACAAGGAGGAGGGGAATTCCACCTAGTTCCCTCTGTGAATCCAAGTCAAGTGTACACGAATCTTCATACCAAGGCAGATGCCCATATCTGCTACTTTAAGCATTCATGTCACCAAATAACAATGGTCTGATGGATTAAAACCATTTCTTCGTAACATGAGTGTCTGATAGCAACTTACGTTGTACAGTGTAACTCACTACTTTTCCTCCTCCAATCAGATGGCCAGAACAGAGCAGACTGGAGTTTTTTGAGGAGCAAAGGGAGCCAAATTCCTCTTCTCCTTTACCAACCAGCACCTCCCATATGATGTCTATTCTATGCCTGTGGTGCTGGCAACTAATCCTGATGTACAGATGGGTTTGCTAAGGAAATGAAATCTCTGGACTGTTGAGAAAGCTTTCATAGCTCATTCATAGGTGATTAATTGTTTACCTGGTCATCAAATTACCCTCTGAGAGTGTGCTGGAAAATAGGTCCCAATAATAAAGTACACTGTCAAAACTGTCCTCACGTAGTCTTAGCTACTTCGGTGTTAGACATAAACTTAACTCCAACAGACAATTATTCTACATATATTTTATTGTGAGTCTAGATGTACACATAAAATTAATTAATTCAAAATGGAATACTGTGTTTTGGCAGCCAGCTTTTGTTAACGAGTGTGCTTCTATCATTAAAGTAGGGAATACAGCTAAAGTAATTTAGGAATGACAGCTGGAACATCGTATTGAATAGCAATATGTAAAGCATGCTAGATATTGAAAATAAATAAAATATTTTTTATCATCTCTTTGCATACAGGTGGTGGCCCTGTCAGGAGCTATTTCTTCATCCTTGCAGGCACAAACCTAATACGTGAGAAATCAGTTAATATGTTGCTGCACAGTTCCTTCTGTGGGAGACCCATGTGTTTGCTCATGTGATAGGAAAAGCATATTTTTCAGAGTTTCTACCCACGGCTTAGCCCGAGAAGGTAAAAACTGCACTAGTTCTATATGAGCTATGCCCCTCCCCAAAATGAATTCCTAACACAGAGGTGCCAGAATACCTGCTCTTGTCAGAGTAGACATGTCCTGCCCATTGAAAATCTTACCAACCACTAGAACATGTCTTCTCCTTGGTGAGGTGTAGGTCGGGCCCAAGCCACTTCTGTCTTTCTTTGTTTTGTTATCTTTCAATCCCCCCCCAAAAATATGAGGGTAGCATCTTCCAAATATCACCCTGGACATAGGACTGACCATGTTGGGCCAGATCAAAGGTCTGTTTAATTCCATTTCTTCATCAGGGACCAAGTCCAAACACCAAAAGAAGGGCATGAGAGAAAGACAAGCACATAATGGTATTTCTCTTAAAGTCTCTCCCAGCTTCCACTGTGCTGTGGCTCGGGGACTTTCTTAGCTAGAGGTGGTATTTAACAGCCTATTAAATGCACTCAGTGGTAGGTACTTAATATATAGCATGTATTTAATAGTCCTCAATAGATTATTCTTCCATTATTTTATCCCAGTTGCTTTTTTAACCCATGCACTTTTTTACCATCTCACATACACAGTGGCAAATCATTTCATAGCTTAAACAGTACCATGTATGAAAAATATTTCCTTTTGTTAGTTTTGAATTTGCTGCATGCTAGTTGCATTTGTTGCTGATTCTTCTACTGAGACAAAGAATGATCATGACCTATTCACTTTCTCTGTGTCCCTCATGACTCTGTAGACTCCGTTACGTTTCCCTCGATTCCTTTTTTCTCTTTTTATCTTCTCTTTCTCCCTCTGTACATATGTTTTAGTTCTATTTTACACATATTGAGATAGGGAGACCAGAACTGCATACAGCGTCCAAAATGTAGATTAATATTATGCATAATAATAATTTCTGATTTGATCTTTATTCCTTTCCATAGTAATTCCTAACATTAGACTTGGTTTTTCATCACTAATGTGCATTGAGCTGACATTTGAGGGTGGTGAGGCACTGGAATGGGTTGCCCAGGGAGGTTGTGAATGCTCCATCCCTGGCAGTGTTCAAGGCCATGTTGGACAAAGCCTTGGGTGACATGGTTTAGTGTGAGGTGTCCCTGCCCATGGCAGGGGGGGGGGCGGAACTAGATGATCTTAAGGTCCTTTCCAACCCTATCTATTCTATGATTCTATGATTCTCACTCAGAACCCATCATTGCAGATATAGAGCTGGTTTTTCCCATGTTCATCGCTTTACATTTACCTATGTTGCATTTCAGCATCCATTTCATTACCAAATGTTGTGGTTTAACCCCAGCTGGCAGCTAAGTATCACGCAGCTGTTTGCTCACTCTCACTGCCACAGCAGGATGAGGAAGAGAACCAGAAAAACATAGAACACATGGGTTGAGAACAGTTTAATAATTGAAATAAAGATAATGCTAATGATAATAATGATGATAATAATATTTTTTAAAACTAAAGAAAAAGAGAGAAATAATAAAACCCAATTAACAGCAGTGATGCACAATACAATTGCTCACTACCCGCTGACCAATACCCCCAGCAGCAGTCTCTTCCAGGTAACTCCCCCCAGTTTATATACTGGGCATGACGTGCTGTGGTATGGAATACCCCTTTGGCTAGTTCAGGTCAGGTGTCCTGTCTCTGCTTCTTCCTGGCTTCTTGTGCCTCTCCTCACTGGCAGGGTATGAGACTGAAAAGTCCTTGGTCAGGGTAAGTACTACGTAGCAACAACTAGAACATCGGTGTGTTATCAGTATTGTTGTCAGAGTAAAACCAAACTGCAGCTCTGCCCCAGCTACTAGGAAGAAAATTAACTCTATCACAGCCTAAATCAGGACACCAAGGTTGTTCATTCTGTATCTATTCATAGCTGGCCTTTTCGTTTCCTACATGAACACCTTAGGATCATCACATAGCGATACCCTACAATTCATCACTGATCTCAGATCAGTTATGAAGAACTTGAACAGCACAAGCTCCCACAGAGATGCCTTCAAGCTTCTATCTTCCCAGAGTGACCTCTCCCTTCTGTGCAAACAAACCATTTATTTCTACTGTTTGCTTGTTATCTTTAAAACAGTCATTTATCCAGGTGAGAAACGTTTTTTGTCTCATAATAGCTTTGGGGTTTAGAAGGTTTTGCTGAAAAGCTCTTTCAAATAGCTTCTGAAAGTCCAAGAAGAATGTATCAACACAATGAGTTGCCCACATGCCTTTTGATTCCTTCTCATGCTCCAGTACATTTTGGAGACACGGTTTGCCTTGCCCAGAGAGGTGTTCACTCTTCTTAACATATTAAACTTTCTGATGCATCTGCTGATTCTATTCTTTAGAAATGCTACTATAAGTTCATTTTATTGACCTCTTGTGTAATCTCCTTCACAGGCCCAGCAGTGCCATCAGCATAAATTCTCTATCTGTGATTTTCCTTTGGGTGTCTTGCATGAGCAATGAAATACTTGTCAAAGCTGACAGTTAAGCATTGACCTGCACACCTGGATATCTCCCTGAACTATGAATGGTCATTTCTCAGAATGATTTTTTCCATATTTACTACAGATTTATGCAGGAATCTTTGCAAAGACTGCAGCCACTTCACCCTCTGTGAATGTCTCTGTGGCTCTAATAGACACACAGGTTCCCCCACCTCTATCATCAGAGTGATGCTGGCATACACAATACTGTGTTCAGTCTGGATGTGATTTATAAGATAATATAAAGGCTTATAATATATAAACCTTGGGCTTAATCTGTGGCTGGGTTAGGTAGCAGCAATGTGCTGGAAGCACACTGGACAGTAGCAGCTGAGGGCTTTCGGCACGCCTCATACAACTGACAATATCTCAAGGACCAAGCCCAGGTTGGGGTCACAGCATTCTGCTTCCATCTCAGCAAGAAGATTCTGGGACAGCAGCTTAGTTACTCCTGGCTCCCTAGATTCTATCTCAATTTTACGCAAAGGAAGAATTTCTTTTTGGCTGCTCTCTTTTTATAAGCAAGAAGGAGGTAGGTGCCTGTAAAGGCCTATCCTGTGAGAAACAGTTCTAGGAGCTGTGGATCATGGTATTATGCTTCCTAGACTTACCTCTAATTTCATTAATAGTTCAAGTATTGTACCTTTCTCACCTCTGTAACAGTAGATTTTCTAGACCCAGAAGGAGATTATTTTTTTTTCAGTATTTTAAAAATAACCTTTTCCACAACTCTACCAGAAATATCAGTATTTTATAATAGTAATGTCTACACATCTACATTACTATTTCAGTTCTAAGGTGAAACTTCTTACCAAACTCAGCCAGCTGGTTTGGTTGTCATCCTCAGGTGGTCTTGGAGGGCATAAGATGAACTTCTTTTAGATGAAACTAAAACAGAAGACACTTAATGTGGTCCAGCCAGAAATGGGCATTTAAACCATAAGAGCAGACTAGAGCTGGTTTAGAAACATTCTCTGAAAGATGCAAATTTCTAGTGCCATTACATAATCCTATTGCAAACGGTGTAGAAATACAGCTTCCTCATATGGTACAGACACTGGCTCTTCAGCACCAACTGCTTTACTGTACAAATCACTCTTACTGACTGATATGACAGTCTGTAGCACATGGACAAGTCAGTGGCAAATTACTACAGTCTGCTGTGCTCAGATGACTGAGAGGAGAAAGCAAAATAGGTTAGAAAGAGCCCCTATCTTAAGAGCACTGAGAAAAACCACAAGCACCATGTTCTCAAGTGCAAGATTACCAGCCATTGACCTCATCTGAGGCCAGTGGTGACGAAATCACTTCTGCTGTGTCACTGGAGGTGTGTGTTTGTGGTTACACCCATCTGTCTCTCTGCTGTGAGAATCACACCAAAAGCATTGAAAGGAAGGAAGGTAGAAGCAACACTGCTACTTCTAGACGAGGGATTCTAGTACCAGAGGCCAGAAGACAATGCTGCCATTAAATTTGACTGAATGTTTCTCAGGATGAGGTATCCTGCAAGAGCTAGCCCAGAAAACATTAAATATATTCAGCTGACAATCAGTTACATTTACATAGTGAAATTATTGGCATATTCCTCTTTAGTAAGATAGTAATCCATTTTTGGATTACTATCACTTTGAAATCTTTTGTACCTAAATTCGTAACAACAAGTCAGAACATTAAGCCTTTCTGATAAAGTTGGATTATTGATTTGCATGTAACATAGCCATCCAGTTCCCTTGCTCTTTGTTCTCAATTTGAAATGTTTGCAAAATTGCAGCCACTTTAACTGTATTTTGAAGCAGCTGCAGCTGTGTAATTCAACTACACAACATGTTAACAAATGGCACCTTTAAAATAAATTGTTGAGAAAATTAAAAAAACATGAACATCTTCTTTCCAGCTTCTCCCATTCTTCTCAGAAATCCCATGTGCCAGAGCCTTAGGTGGAAGAATGCTCAATGTCTTAAGTAAAGCCACCTTGAGCTGCACTGGCTGTGAAGCTAAACTGTCAGCACCAATTCTGAACTGTTCCCAGCCAGATTCTCATTTCATATGCAACCGTCTGCTGCCAGAACACAATCATATGGCAGTTAGTGTAGTAATACAGCTTCCCCATACTGAATGCGAGGCTGCAGCGGTTGTTCAGAACACATTCAACGCAGATGAGGTTTAACAAAGGTGAATTACCGGGGATGCCATGTAGGGGCTTATGTTTGTGGACAGTGATCTTATGAAACTTAAAAACCAGGAAGCTCTGCTGAGCAGGCGGCTGTTAGGTAAAAAAAAAAAAAAAAGACTTCTTTAAAAAACACAGGGTAAAGATCACCTGGATCCACTTTCTGGCAACAAAGGTAAAAACTCTCTTGTCAGTCACCGGAGCACCTGCTAACTGGGAAGAAATGTTGAGAAAATCTCATGTGAGATACGTTTTCTTGCTAAATACATCTTGTTTCCTGCTTGATATCTTGAATAGAGATGGACGAAAGAGAAACAGTGGTAACATTTACACATATTTAGCCACATGTTCATAGCTTCATAAGAAAACTCCTACATTCTAATGTAAAGCCAGTAATGCTTCATAAGTGGTTGGATGCTTCTTCCAGGTGCTGCATCCACCAGCTGATGGTGTACATGGAAAACCCCTCCCATAGCACACAAAACCCCTTTGTCTGATGCTATTCATCCTGGTAACCATACCCGGTCAACCAGACAGGTGTCAATCAAACTAATGCCTCTCAACACAAAGCCAATCTGTCTATGGTTGCAGGGTTTAAGCCAATTTAATTTAATTTATTAGAGTTGAAAGGAACCTTTGCCTCTGTGACAATGGGTGAGACAGTTTGTAATGATTCTCATTTAATTGATGAATGCAGACTTGGCACTTGACAGTTAACAAGATGCATTAAGACACTAGGGGTGAAATCTCAAGAGGATTTCACAGGCATCTACATGCTTCTAAGGTTTACTTTCCTATAGCAAATTCATCTGCAACCTTTCTCAGTTGGGCAAAGCTGGAGCTGTTGAGCCATGTCTCACAGAAGCCAGCATCCTCCCCTCAGAAATAACCTTGCTGTGCAGGAGAGGGACCCAAGTCCCATCTCTGCTTTCACTGTGAGACCATGCTCAAAATATACAGCCTAATGGCAATTCTGTAATCCTATGTAGCTGCACATAGACCTTTTGCAATTTATGTACCTATGAAAAAGTGAGGAATATTTAAGTATGCATTAGCCACAAAAAGCCTACAATAAGTTAATCATCCTACAAAGCTATTTTGAAGGAGAAATGTTACTCTGACAACACTTTTCATTCCTACCTATTTTCCTAGTGCTGAAACTTGTTTCTATAGTCTGTCCTTTATGGTTGCCTGATTTACCAACCCTCTTTGATTAGCTTTTCAGTGTTAATTAATACACATTTTCAACCCTTCTAATCACATATTGCTCAAGGGTGGTTATTCTAGAGTCACAGATTTTAAGTCTGGGGTGCATTATTGCAGGCTTCAGCATAACTCCCTAGGATTTTATGGTTTATCCTGGGAATGCAGCACTGCACATCTCTCTGACGACTGGATGAGAGCATTTTTTTAAAGAAGGGAATCTAATCCTGATTTAAAGCATTAACGTGAGAGAGACGCTAACCACATCCTGTCATAAGCTGTTTCACTGGTCAAGATCTACATTTTATTTTTAGCTTCTACTCACCCAGCTTCAGCTTCTATGCACTGAATCTTTGTTAGGACTTTGTTTTCTGAACTGTGTTATTTATAGCCTGTGACAGATCACTTAAGAAATCTCCTCATTTACAAGCTAATTAGATTTTACAGATATTTCCATCTCTCTCATCAAAAGAAGAGCCCTGGAGAACAGCTCTGGTACTCTTGCTCATGCCTCTGCCTCTCAGCAGATCTGAACAGAAGCTGCTCCTTACCAGAAGAGTCCCGAATCCACCAGGGCAAAGCCTATTGAGGCTGTCAGACTGCCACTGCCCTCACCACTGCCCACTCTGCTGATCATCCCAACAGCACCAGCAACAGTGGTGGTTGCTGCTGGTGTTTTTCCCATAGCCTTTCTGACATGGAGCCTTCAAAGCCTGGGTGTTGAGTAATGGGTCTGTCACTGCAGTGTTTCTTCCTGCCGTTTCTTCCTGTCTCCTGCTTCTTAGAGCCCTCTGTTAACTCCCCTGAAACCACATGTCCCACCAGGAGCTCCCATTACTTGGGAGGCCACCTAAACTCTTTGCACAATCCCTGATCTCCCTACATCAATACCCATCTTAGGCACCCTGTGGTTACTTGGATGATTCTATTTTTATTTGTAGTCATTGACACATAATTTGTCTTTTTTTCATCACATTAGTCCAAGGGTTTATAACTCAATGGGAACTGTTCTAAGTGTGCCTTCATGCAATATATATAACCTTAGTGCGTTTGTCCCTGCTCTGTCCTCTGGTGTCTGCTCTGTCCAGAAGTGCTTTAATATTGTTTGAAAGAATTTCCATGTTACATTATGTAAGGTAATGTTTACATTCATTCTGACGTACTTCAGATTTGCTCTCCCTCTTTCCCTCCTTTTCCCTACCCATCTCTGCCAGCAGCCCACGCTTTCTGCCTGCCAGCTGTAAAGAGATTTCAGAATTTTAAAAATAGCTATTTAAAAGCAGCAAACCAAGACGGAAATGAAATACAGCAGGAAAGAACTGCTCTGGGGAAACTCAGTAAGTTAGAATACACCAGGGCTTTCCTGCAGGGTTTTAACGATGACTGTGTAGCTGCATAGACCTAAATCTATACATTTCATTAGCTGAACCATCACTATGTGAGGACTGTCTTTTATCTAAGTATAGTTAACTACAGATTTATAGAATTATAGAATTATCTAACTATAGTTAACTATAGATTCATAGAATTATAGAATTATCTAAGTGTAGTTAACTATAGACTTATAGAATTATAGAATTATAGAATTATAGATTTGGGAAGAAAAATTCCATACATAAATTTTTATTACTTATTATTTTTATTATTTTTGTGTTTCCATGAAATTTTATTTTCCCATCCCAAGAATCTACAGTCTAAATCTGGGTTTAGATGCCTCTGTTTGAACAAGCAAACTCAACAAATTTTATCCCATGGTATTTAATGCAAAAAGAAAATGTCATGAGGCCTTTTCCTTTAGAAATAATCAGTTAAGATTAATGAAGATGTATTTATGTCCACATTCTCCCATGCAGTAAGGCTAGGGGGTATATTCATCATATACATCAGGATTAACTCAGTTTCTGCTGTAGCACTGCAGTTCTCTTGAAAATGTAGAGTCACTGACCTATTTTTCAGGGGGTTTGGTGAGAGTCACTCCAAACCCTTCTGGTGTCTCAGCACCATAAAATTGTAATGGTTTACAGAAATGTAGCCTCTTATTGAAATAGCAAATAAGACAAAAGTGGCAAATGGAATTTGGAATCTTCACGTTGGGAAAACAGTAGTTTTCATAATGACCACACCCAAGGAGTGAGCTGACATGGAAGGCCCCCACTAAAATGTCCTATGGGAATTTGTCTGAAAGGGCAGTTTCTGCATCCCCAAAGCTGTTGTGATCTTTGATGGCCTCCTTCTGCTCTTCTCCTTTTTGTAAGGAAGTTGCTTGAAGACTTGGGGGTTCTGCCCCCCCCCCTTTTTTTTTATTCATGTAAAACACCAACTTTATTAAAACTAGGCTTAAGTGCATGTAGAATTACACCAGGTACATTAGGCACAGCACAGTCCATCTCAGTTAAATATACTAATTCTTGAGGTTAAAATAACACCAACTTTCTCCATTGCCTTTGCTCCCCCCTAAGGGAGTTTCTTGGGAAGGCAGCCTTGGAATTTTTACCAGCCCAAGAGGGAAGTGGTGAAAGCCCAGGACAGGTGTGGTCAGCACCTTCTGCCACTGTCCACATTTGTGCTCCTCGAGCTGAGCACGTGGTAAATGGATGCTGTCAAACTAGGCAATATAGAACACCAGGCCTGGAGACGTGGACTTTTTGCCCTAAAACAAAGACAAAGGAATTCCCATCAGAGATGTGTGAGCTTATACAGAGCAAATCCTTAATTGCTCTCTTAAACCCAAGAAAGGCTTCTTGTAAATCAAACCCAGCCAGATTATTATCTTAAAATTTTTAAGGATTTGCTTCTGATTTTATAATACCAGCCTCAGTGAAAAGTGGAGCAACATTTTCTGTAGCTGCCTTAGGAACTCCTGAAGTACGTGATTTTTCAGACAGACATTGTAACTGCTGTATCACTACCACTATAATGGTAAAACAATCTTCTTCACTTTAGTCCTTCTGAGAATTTGTTGAGGTTATTAGAGAGCTTGTTTCTGCTTCTCTGCACCAGCTGTACAAGGGCTGCCCCAGAAAAGAGGACATGAACGTAACACCCAGGCAGTTCAAAATCCACATTGATTTGTCTTGCCCAGTAATTACATTAATATCTCTATGGCATGGTTACACAGTATAGCCAGTGGGGAAGAGAAGAAGAAAGACCTGGTGAAGGAAATAAAAGGACACAAGTCAGCAATGTAGCTTGAAGGATATGGAGGGAACTGCATATTGTTTCTTCATCAGCGCTTCAGATCTAGTCACTAGTTCAAGGAATTGAGAAAAATATTTAAAGAAATTACATTTTTATCAATAATTTTGGGCGATAATTGCAAGGTCACAAAGGCAGGAGTGGGCTATGCAGTCTACAGCATGTAAGAAGTGGAAGAAAGCAGTGACTGAAGGTCTGAAGATGTTAAGAAAAAGGGTTTGTACACTAGGATTGTTCCAGCCACATGGGATAACTGATGCCCCTCTAGCAGGTCCCCTGGAAGTGAACCAACCAAGTGAACCAACCAGCTTCCAACCAAGATATTAATAGTAAAGAAAGTAGCAGACATTTTTAAGAGTGAATGTTGCATAGTGATATAGGGTAGTATGTGCATAGTGATAAAGGACAGTTTGAAGAGACTTAGAAAACTGAGGATTAGATGTCTTTCCTAACATTAACACTGTACTAAATCAAAAGCTTTACTTTTCCTGAATCTGAAATAGATTTAGCTATACTACTGAGCCAATAGCCTTTGAAACAGAAAAGCCTTCTTATCAAAAAGGAAATAGTTTCTGAGTTTGCCTGAGGCATGTTTCCTTCTGCAAGATTTGAAAAGGTGGGAAAAGAAAGTGGAGACATCCTTCATCCGACTTAGTTTAAAACACATATATTACATTTTTGCATTTCAAATTATGACGTTTAAATTTTATTCTGTCTGTAATTTTCCTCTATGTAATGGATTTTGTTTTCTTCTCATTTTAAATACATCTGTATCTTGGTGCACCTGAATTATTCATTTAGCTCAAAATTAATTTCTGGAGTTCTAATTAATTATTATGCCTGTATTAAAAATTAACTTCAAGGTTATTTTTAAAATCCTTTTCTCTTATTTGTAAGATACCAACAGAGAGGGGAGATACACATAGCCATTAAAATCATTCATGAGGTTCAAAACGTATTTCATTTTTTTTCAGGTCCTCCAGGCTTCGCTTCTGATTGCCTGACAACTCAAAGCCATCCAGAGAAGCCTCAAAGAAAAACTATTACAGAAGTAAAAGGTAAAAGACTGTATGGGAATTGGACTCCTCGATGTCACAGCTCTGCGTCAGGACTGGCTCAGCTCAATTCCCTTGGGCTGCTGATTCTTTCAGACTAGCTGATGCTCCTGTAGTCATTCCCCCTTGCCTGTAGCCTTTCTGGTGGCACTTCTTGTAAGGCTGCTAGCCACAAGCCTGACACCACACATGGCATTTAGCATGCCATGGAACTCTGAATCTTTAATTCAACCTCCAGCTTCCTGGTAAGGGAGGTGGGAAAGGTCAACCACTTTAGCGTGTAATCCTTCCCTTCCTAAATGCAGGCAGCTGTGAAAAGAAGTCATACATTGATGAAGCATTTGTCATTCAAATTGAGCATTCTTCTGGACTCCTTCCAGCCTTAGGACCTGAACCCTCCCCGCAGGCCCTTGCCCAGACAGAAAACCAGGGAGAGAGAATCTGTACTTTCCCATCTGGGGTGGGTGGGAGGGAATGGGATGCAGTGTCTCTTCCACTAATTCCTGATCTCAGAGCAGACAATTTTCACCTTGAGAAATGTAATTCACATCCTGCACCACCACAGCTCTCACTCTGGACTATGACTTCAGCCCTTCTCCTTCCTGCTCTCCATGTTTTTCTGGTGTCTTTGTGAGTAATAATTAATCACTTAGCCTAAAGGCAAAGATGTTTTTCAAGCCTTTGCAAGAATCAACCATTTACCTCAGTGTGACAGAGTGGCAGTGGTACTGATTTTCCTTTCAATAATTCATCTTTTGGCTTTTTTTATTGTGAAAAGCTACTTTTGAGCATTAATGGCCACAATATGTTCAGATTCGCTACACTTGGCAGGTGGGCTATTAATTGAAATGAGCATTAGTGAATTTGGAAAATCTTTTTTACTCAGTTCCTCAGGCAGGTTTTGATTTGCCTCCAAATACTTGCTCTGTGGTCTGGCTAGACATTTGTAATGGCTCCTCTGTGGTAATGGCCTGGGTTTCTTGATGGGGTTTTTCAGTGTGTTTTTAAGGACCACTTCAGCCTCTTTACACACAATGCAGCACCATCTCTGTTCATATTTAGCAGTGAGAAATTGGTCCTTTATTTCCCAAAGCTAGCAATATGCCCTGAACTTTGCAGCAGCAAACTGAAATTGTGTAGTTATCACATTTTAATATGAAGAGTGCGAGCTCAGCTAGACTAAGTAATTTGTAGATTCCAGCATGATGCTTGTGACTGTCATTAGAAGCCAGTTTGCCAGTCTAGTAATTACATTCAGATGAGTTTGGGTCAAACTCACTTAACTGTATTGTTTCTCCTAGAAAATGAATACTGTGGTCCTATTGTTCTTGAGTGGCAGTTTAAAGATATTGATGAGGGATTGTATCACAGCAATTTTAAAGATTTTATTTAAGGTAGTTATGCAAAAAAATAGTTTATAGCTGAATGTAGATTGTCAGTATCTTCAATACTACAAACCAGTTTTCTGACTGAATCATTCATATGCAGATTTCTAATACTTGTGGAAAAAAAAAAATAAACCCAACTAATTTTTATGTGATTTTCTGAACCAGAATATTTCCTCAATCAGTTACAATCATTAGTTTTTATTTATTATTTTTGTTCTCTTTTCCAGCCATCATCTACAATCAATGCTGCACATGAATCGTTAGTCTTGCTTCTGTTTCCCATCAGCATGCTGAAAGTCTGATGGATGAAATTCAGTTTAAGGGTGCAAGTGTTTTCCTTTGTCTTATTCAGACCATTCCTAAAGATAAAAACCAAGTTAAGTGGTAAAAATAAACACCTTTTCCAGTAACAAGTCAAGACACAAAGAACAACCAAGTGCTCCTGCATAGCAATACTGCAGCACTGTCAGCTAAAATGCTGCCATGGACACCTGCGTGCTCTGTCTAAAAATAAATTGCTGGATTGTGTCACCAGAATTGATGAGCCTAAAGAATCTAATATCTCATGACAATAGGATTCCTGGGTGGAAAGCTGTGTATGGAAAAGTGCCAGGCAGATGTACTGCAGACCTCACTGTGCTCCCCTGTAGTTATGCTGCTGAAGAGTAATCGCAGCCAAGTCAAGGCATTCCAAGGCTGGCAAAGTCAGAAGCCACAGCCAAGACGCTGGAGCCCACCCCATGCTGGAGACTGGTTATTTACTAAGGCTGACTGTGGGTCCCGGCACTACTCAGCAGATACAGCAGCTCCTTTGGTCTTCTCTCCTTCCTCCTTGGTAAGAAGCATGGAAGTGGGCTTCCCTGATGGCAGCATCACAAGAAATGATTTTGTCCGTTTAATAAATTTCTGTCCTTTGGAGAAAGCCTAGGCCCAGCGCTTCTGTCAGAAGATAGCTTACTTGCACACAAGGCCTTGGCATTAACAGGGGGGCAGAACTAACAATGACCGTCTCAGATAAATTGGCCATGCTAGGAGCCATTCCTTTGACAGAACGATGTTACATGCCTCAACCATAATGTGTTTTGTCATTGATTTCAGAGATGCAGCATGTAGCCATCCAGGCTTTCACAGGATTTTTCTGGCCTGTAATAAAGTTCTATTAGGATATTTATTCTGTCCTCTTGATGGTGGCAGCTTCTTACTGATGTGCTCCTTGAATGGAAGCAATGCTTTCCTACCAGCCCCCATGCCTCCTTTAAACTCTCCTTCCTATCCCTAATGGCTTGATTTCCAAAGGTGATGGTATCCTCAGGTCATTTTGCTCCTTAAAGAAGTAGAGCTGCTCAGACCTTTTGAAAACCAGGCCAACAATGTACTTATAGAGGTGTAATTACTATCTTTGTAAGCAGCTTCAGGCAATGTCATAATACACTCTGTTAAGTGAGGACAAAGTCCACACTAGATGGATGAGAGGCTAGGAAGGATGCACGGCTGGCACATAGAAAGGAACACACATCAGTTTATTCCAAGTTTTTTCCAGTGTGCAGGGAGAGGGAGCTGAGGAAGGATGAGCTTCTCCCCTGTCTTAATGCAGATATAGAGAAAATTAAACCACACAAACTGGCATGGGTGAGGGACACTGGAAGGGCTTGTTTAAATCCACGGTACTTACTGCATTAGTTACCCATGGGAAATTTACACTTGTGTACTTTAAAGTTGCATTCTTTTTTATAATGGGTTTGCTTATACTATACACAAATGAGAATTAGGGGATATACCTCAACATATCTTCAAAAGATACTTCAGTTTCCCCAAACCACAGAAACCTGCAGGCTGAGAACTCAGATTTTCCCCCAGTTACTTAAACTTCTTTAATGAGTATTTCTACATGAATAAGATACGTGGAACTAGGACCACACTAGTATTATATAAAATGGGAATGGGAATGAATTTAGGGATTGCAGCAAATTGCAGAGCTGCCTGTTCCCACGCAGTTTGTGTATCCTGGGATAACACAGGTAAATTGACCTCTAAAGTTGCAGTTATAAGCACCTAAGCATATCTGATGGCTTGCTCTTGCCATGAGGGGGAAGTCTTGTTCTTTCTCCTCCTTTTCTTTCTCCTCTAACCCAGACCTCTTCCTAGCCAAAGACCCTGCTGTCTCACTTAGGGTAGCTCTGGAGCTTCATGAACTTGCCTGTAAGCTGATTCAACTCACTAACCCAGCAGAGAAAATATCAGGCAGCTGTTTTCTTCTGGGTCATGTTTCTGCTTGGTCAGTGAACAGCAGTGGTGAGTGAAGGGCTTCATTTATTCACAGGTAGCAGAACTGATAAAAAAGATGATGGGATTGCATGGCTGGGAAAAGGGCCTCCTCACTTTGGTGGAGGTGAGCTGCTGGCTTAGTGCATGCCATCCTAGGAAACTGAAACTGTGTCTAAATTTGAGCACCTAATAGTAAAACCACCTGCTTTGCAGAAGCGCAGCTGAGGCAAATACTTTGCTTTTGGAACCTAAGGCCTCCAGCAGCTTGTGTAAGCCCCACTGTCCCTCTGCCTGGCCCTGGTGCTCCTTCCTACACTGGCTGGCCAGGGTATTTCTATGCCTTCACTGGGAGCTGGGAGAACTGATCCAGCTGAAAAATAACTTCTGCATCCAGCTCACTTACAAAGACTCACACTGAAACCATGCGAGCCAGTGCAGGGGCTGAGCAGGGACAGACATAGGCAATTCCACTTCGGGTCAGAGGGAAGCTTGTACATGTCCAGCTCTCACAAGATGTTACAAGTCAAAGGGCTGTGACCTCCAGCAGCTCATACGCCTTTTGCTTCAGCTATTACTGTGTTAGCCTGCTGCCCTAACTACTACCACCAACAGCTGTTTGGGCAAAAGGTTAAAAGTGTGTGTGATTTTTCTTGGTTCTTCAAGGCGAAAAAAAAAAGAAATAGAAGTGCCTGAGATGGAGGGTGGGTCGCTACTGTGTATGAACATTATTCTTGTATTAGCTACATGATTATAACTGTGAAGTTGCGTAACACACACAGGCTGCCATGCAGGCTTGCAAGGTTTTGGCTGTCCTTCCTCTCCTGGTCCTTTATTCTGTATATTACATTCCTTTATTGCATTCTGGCTCATGTTAAACTGTAAGGCCCTTATTGCAGGGACTATGTCATTTATGTATCAGCGCAGTGCCTCAGATAATGGAGCTTTAGCAGTGATGGGGCCTCTGGGAGCGCCTGTCACAGAAATGGCAGGGGGGAATAGTTTCACTCTTGTGGAGTGCAGAATTAATCATATCTAGGAGGGCTTGATTTTCACTAGCCTTTTTGAAGGACTTCATCTTTGCCTCTTGCCTGCCCAGTTCCTTTCCCTCCATCTCTCCCATCTCTCTGCCTTTACAGACACACTCCTGCTCCATTTTGACTCCATGAATGATCGTTCCCCTTTTGTCAAGAGATCACAGGCTACCTCTTTTCCTTCATTCTGCACATCTCCTCTTTCCTTCCTGATCTTTGGCTGCATGCTGAATAGGGCTGCAAAAATAAAAAAAAAACAAGGAAAAAAAAAGGTTAATGAGCAAACCCCACTGCCCTAGATTTAAAAGAGAAATGTATAATAATTGTTTTCTTCCTAAACACAGAGGAAGACAAATTAAACCAAATCGTATTTGGACCTGGAAGGCAAAGGGGAGAGAGGAGGTGGGAGAGAAGAAAGGAAGAGGCAAAGGAGAGCCGCACCTTCTCCTTTGGAGCTGTCTTTGGCTTTGTTTGCATTTCAACAGGAGTGTAAGTTATGATGAGAATATAGATTGTTATGGTAATACCCTTTTTATTCCATATGTAGTGACCCTTGTTCAAAAGCAAGTATATGGTTTTGATTTAGCTTACACTTTTTTGGAAGTTTTTTAACTGATAAAATCCAAATAAACTTAAGTATCCAGAGGACTGGGAATATCTACAGTAGGTTTAAAGAGATACAAAGTTCCTCTGGGTTTCAGTGTACTGGCACGCTTTGTGTATCCCACTTCTCTTGGCAGCTCCTGCCAGCAAACCTGTTCCAGCGTGGGTCTCCAAGGGGCCACAGGTCCTGCCAGGGGCCTGCTCCAGCACAGGCTTCCCACAGAGTCACAGCCTCCTTTGGAAATCCCCCTGCTCCAGGGTGGGATCCTCCATGGGCTGCAGGTGGATCTGCTCCATCATGAACCTCCATGGGCGGCAGAGGCACAGCCTGCCTCACCATGGGCTGCACCATGGGCTGCAGGGGAATCTCTGCTCTGGAGCGTAGAGCACCTCCTGCCCTCCTTCTGCACTGACCTTGGGAACTGCAGAGCTGTATCTGTCACATATTCTCACTCCTTTCTTCAGCTGCAATCACTACTGCAGTTTTTTTCCCCTTCTTTAAAAAGTCTGGGAAAAACATCATCAGGTTGGCTACAGTGTGCCAGTACAGTGGCTTGTTAGGAATCAAGAAAAGCAACACCAACTTGGTGAAAATGACAACCATCAGCTGGATATCAGAAAAGCTGGCAGCTATGTAGTAGAATAATATGCATTTTGTTGAGGGGGCCATGTGGACAAACTAAGATGGGCTGGAGTCTGCTAGACTTGGACTGTGTTGCCCCATGAGGACAGAACTTGTTGGACCAAGAGTTTAAAGAAGGCTCAGAAGGAAAAATAAAAAAGCAGAAAAAAAAAAAAGAAATCAACAGAGGAACCCAACAGCTGGTGATGCTGAAAGATGAGATGAAGAAAGGCTCGGCTCTGAGGATTCATTGGGTGGATGTGTGCAGAGCCAATAAACGGAGCCAAAGATTTGGTGAAGATGAAAATGCTGATGGCACTGCTATATTTGGATTATTAAAAACTCCAACCAAAGAAACCTCTAGCACTTCCCTGCATAGGTAAACCCTTGCTTGGTAAACATCAAATGCAGATTCAGACTCAAATCTTGAGCCAGCCACTCATGTGACACCAGTGCTGCTGCAGAATGGAATATGGGGTTTGAACTTGTTCTCAGGAAGTAAGAAACTTACTGGGTGTTAGGTCAATCCTTACTTACATCTGGGTGGAAACTTACAGTAACTGTGCAATTTCCCTAAATAATCCCCAGAGATCGAATTTAGGCATTTCACCTTTGCAGCCTTTCCTGCCTTTGCTCCTACAGTGCTTTTCATGCGAAGCCTTTGCGCTTCCCTACACCATGTAAACTATGACTACTTCTTTCACTTAAAGACCTCGGTACAACATTAAAATCCCACCAATAACTATGCGGAGGTCCCTTTTGTCGTAATACCTGTCTTCATTAGTCACGGTCGCTTAAAGGGGGAACATAAAACAGGACGCTTGGATCCATGGGCATCCTCCTCCCCACGCTGCTCCCCGAAGCACCCTCGGCCGAGCAGCGGGGCCGCCCGTGTGCTATCCCGGAGGGCGGTGGCCTCACGGAGCCGCTGCAGCCGCGGAGCGAGGGGATGCGGTGCCAGCACTGCCCGCGCAGCCTCCGCAGAGGCGCGCTGCGGTGCGCAGGGGCTGGCAGGCCCAGGCTGCCCGCGCTGCCGCATCATTCACCTCTCGGTGCCGCGCACGGGGACATGCGCAATGCTGCGCGCCTGTCCGCGCAGCGCTCCGCGGCCGCGCGCCGCCCAACCCAGCTCCGCCGCTTCCCTCTGACCCTCCTGCCGGGCGGAGGAGGGGAGGGATCGCGGTGGGGAGGAGGAGGAGGAGGAGGGAGTGAGGGAGGGGAGGGGAGAGGAGAGGAGAGGAGAGCAGAGCAGAACAGAACAGATCAGAACAGAACAGAGCAGAGCAGAGCAGAACAGAGGAGAAGAGGAGGGAAGAAGAGACGCGCTGCAACTTGCTGCTGCTCCTCCCTTCCTCCATCCCCTCCTTCCCTCCCCGCGCCGGTGCCCGGCCCCTGCGGGCTGCACTCCCCGGGCCGCGCTCCGCGGGAGGCGGCATCCTCGGGGGCGCCCCTCCGCGGGGCTGGCGCCTGTCGGTGAGTTGGGGGCGGTGCGAGAAGTTGCTGTGCCTGTGTTTTGGGGGGTGGAGGGAGAAATGTGTGCGTATTGCGGGGTGCTGTCGCTGCGGGCGCGGGTCGCTGCGCGGCTGCGGGAGGGCGGTGGAGGAACCGCCGCAGGGCTGCGAGGCTGTTCTGTCTGGCCGCGTTCCGTGCTGCGCGTTATGTGGTGACTGGGAGAGTAATTCGGCACGGTCATAGGTGCGGGGCAGGGTCGTGTGAAGCATCCCCCGGCGGTAGGATTCCCCCGTGGGCGAGCCCCGCGTTTTCATTCACATGCTATTGCATGGTGACAGACTCCAGTTTGTCAGTGGCATCTGCTCTTGGTCTTGGAAACTCTTCTAAGAGGAAGGGATCACCAGAGGAGAGCAAGAGGCTGCTTTTCAAAGCTCACAAATGAGTCCGGACACCCCATTTGCCGTGTGTGCTGCTCGGTTTGGAGCATTTGCTTCCCTTAGTGCTTCTAGGATGGGAAAGGAAGAAAGCTGGCAAACGGTCATCCCAAGAAAGTTGTGTAGCTTGAGATGTTACGTACGCTAATGGAGCCTATTATCTACATAAACAAACATAGTGATTTATAGGTGTCTGAACTATAATGCTTTGAACGATAGAGCTCTTTAACCTTTCTTTCTAATCTGTCTCTCAGAGATTTGGGTTTAAGGAGAGTAATACATCATCTGTGGTGCTGAATACTTGAGTTGATTACATTTGTAAAAGGAAACAATGCCTTTGAAATAATACTGAGCCATTAAGTAATAAATGCAGAAAAAGAGTGAGAAAGAGCAAAGCTAAGATTCTGGCAGAAAGTATTTCCTCGCCTTCCTAGCAGTCATGCTCGATTGACTTTTATCCAGCGTTCTTATTTTATTAAATTGTATGTCAAAAATGTAAGTGTGCCTTGTGAAACCAGAAGCAAATCCTCCTCAGTCCTCTCAAAGTCTGTCTGTGTTGCAGTTAAATGATTGGAGCAGTGTCTGTTAAGAGCATCTGCAGAAATGAGCTCTGCTAAAGATACCCAGTAAGTAAATGGAAGTACATTTTCATTGTATTTGCTTCTCTTAGACCATACAGTAGCAGAAACGTCAAATTTCAGGGTTTCTTATTTTACATCTTTAACAATTTTGCCCTGATAAATATACCTATATGTGAGGTGTGCAGCTTCATCATAGCAAAAGTGCCTCTCCTTACTGGATAAGTGATTAATTCAGGTGTTAACTTATTCAACAAGGGCCAAATTCTGTGGCCTGTGAAGCATCTCCTGTAACGGGTGTCTCCTGCCCTCAGGGGAAGAGGAAACAGCGAGTACAGTATGGACAATATCTTGCAGGCCTGAAGTACAGGAGCAATTTTATCTTTAACCGGTGTCTCAATACAGGATTTTATTAACATAAAATCAGTATTCAGGTCAGCAATGGGGATCTGCAACTTTCGAATGAGAAGCTGATCTGAAGGCAACACATTGCTCAGATGAGTAAAGGTTGTGGGGTATGACACTGAGCAAGTTCACCTATCTTTTGTTCTGGTCCTTTTATGAAATGTCATTTAATGAGGAGAAGAAATAGGTAATCCATTGCATTTTAAGGCACGGTGCTCCTGGTAAGGCTTATTGCCAGGCATTTGAACATGTATGTGGCTTTAGATCATGTATTGTATACAGATTACTGCTACTAGATAACTTAAGCTTTAAATTTATTCTACTGTTAAAGTTATATTGATCAGAAAGTGGCAACTGGATTTCAAGTCCTAGCAAGAAAATCTAGAGCTAATTTATATTTTAAGAAGCACTGTTCTGACCAATCCACCAGAAATGCAGCTGAGTTCTTCTTACCGGCTATGCTGTGGCATTTAGTTAAGGAGCACTCTTTCCTGGGGCTTTGTGGACTTCATGACACACAAAGGAGTTAAATTTGTTTATCAGCTCATTGATGCCCGTGGTAAAGTGCTGTAGAGTTCAATAGCTGGAACAGAGGATGGTCTTTTTCTGTCCATTAAGGACAGGGATGGAGAATGGAGGGGTTTTTACAAAGTGGTTCCAACACTATTTCATTTGTAACTGCAAAACATAAGAATAAGATTAATAGACCAGAAAGGCTTGAAAACATTATTTAACACTTGATTGAAACAATGAATCATTCAAATACAATTACCTAGGCTGCTGTAGTGATGCCTCTGCTTCTAGGTGTCGAGAAAGGACCAGATTTTGAGTGCGGGGTACTAGGTAGCTCAGCCTAGGATGGTGGTGGGAGGGCAGGAGTCCTGCCCTCACCTGCAGGTTTCCAGAGTGGGACTGAGAGCCCCTTCCCAAGTTTGAGTGTATGCTGAATGAGTGGCAGCTGCTGGCCCAAGCCCTGCCTGGAGCTAGCAGGGAAGGTGCGTTGGATGGGGTCCTGGTTGTACAGCCTGTAGCTTGCAGACAAGCTGCCTGGCTGCTTGCAGCCCATCTCTGCATCCCAAGGTTGCAGGTCTTATACTGTGTGTAACGATGCCAAAAAGCTTTTGTTCTGGTGGGGAAAGAAGTTCAGGATGGCTTCTTTTGTAGGAAAATGGTGCATTTATAAATGTCTGTATGATCAGATGCTGCTTACGTTGGTTGAAACATGGAAAGGGTGAGCAGGGCACACTCTTGCATATACTACTGCTAGTAAAAAACTCTAGACTTGAAACTACTGTGCACTCATGTAGGCTCTTGGAGGCCCTGTAAAATCCAGGTGAGGAAGTTGAAGCCTGCTGGTCTGCCTGCGAACTTAACTGAAAGGAATGAATATGTCCTTAGTTGCTGTTCCCCCATCTCCATCCTGGTATCCCTCATGCTCTGAATTGCTGTGCCATTCCATGACTCCTCTGTAGGTGTCTCATGGGTATGTGTGCTGCATCCAGTTCGTCTTCCCCCTGGCCCTTCACCTCCCAGAAAACAAAGGTTTTGCAACCTCCAAAGGTTGCTCCTCCAAAGGTACACCAAGCACAGCTGTCAGGTGAAGATGATGAGTGATGAGAGGCATTCCCTTGCTTCCTGGATGTGATATAACCAAGTTGTAATTAAAGCAGTGGTGGTAGATTATTAGGGCAGATAAACACTGCCTTGTTACAGCCCTCTTGGGTCATATGTAAGCAGGATTAGTTTAGAAAGGATGAATGAATAGTCAGTGTGAAGGATAAAGATCAGGATTGTTAATAACTCTGGAAGTCTTCTGTGGGAAAGTGTAAACTCACAAGGAAAGATAGTGTCCATAAATGTAATTTAAATATTTACATAACTTGAGGATAAAAATTTGATATTAAAAGCATGCAATTACCAAGTCATGTTTGGGTTCCTGTCAGAGTTCACTAGGACTTGTACTGCTGTGGTTGGTTGGTGGTGGGCTATATTTTTACGTAATGCTTCGCTACCAGCAGCAAAGAGTTCTTCTTTACCACCGCCTATGAAAAAAATCTGATGGTTCTTGTTTAAGTGCAGGTATAAAAAAAAAACACCAACCCACAGAAATTTCAGAGACTACATTTGCTTAAACTCTTCTGCTTCAGGTTGGGTTAACTCTTCAGGCATTCCTGCCTAAAGCAGCGTACCAGTGGCTGTAGGGGGCATGGTGATTCGTCATTCACTTACAGTTTGTGGCTGTTGATACAGGTGCAGTGTGAGAAAGAATGACTCCAGGTAGGAAAGGGTGGTTTCCACTCCCGTAAATAACTGGGATTTATTGGAATTGTTTCTCTGCTGATCCTTGATTTCATAATTCTCACAGAAGTTTCTTTTGTCCTTTTCCAGCTCTCAGAATGTGATAAAACCCTTGAAAAAAGGTGTGTGCTTTCATGTAAATACGATGAGGATGAGCCTTTGAAAACATATCTAAGCTGATGTTGATGAATAAACAAACTTGGCCAGAGTAAATCTTTTCATCTAACTTCAAGAGCCACACAGTAATGAAGTAAATATAGATGTACTTAATGGGCTTCTTTCATCCCAGCACATAAAAAACCCTCTAAAGTAATGCAAACAAATCTAAAATGGATTTCTAAGTGGCTGGGTTTTGGTTGGTTTTTGTTTATTGGTACTGAAGCAGTTTAGCCAGGCTAGAGTGGGAGTGGAGCTATAGAAGTGCTGACGTGAGGGGTAGCCTAAATGGGAGGGGACAGAGTGTGTGAGAGACCTGACTCTTCTGCAGTTCTGCAAAAAAGGCAGAAAGTGCTCATTCTGCATGTTTAGAACAAGTTATTTGAAGAGCTTCTCCCCAGACTTGTCTCTTTAAAAGGCAGCTTGCAGATGAGACTTCAAGAGGCAGGGGGCTTGCTCTGCAGGGTACGTCCAGGCAGTGCACTAGCCTGGTTTCCAGGTCACAATGTACCTGAATTTGGTGTTAAAGGTGGCCTCGGAACCATTGTGACACGTGCTATAGACTCAGTCATTGAAGTATGACTGCAGCAGGGGTTTTGATTTTGGCAGCCTCTTGTCGGTTGGAATCTGTGGTAAAGAGGATGTCAAGGAATGGTTCTGCAGATCTCGATGGTCACTGTATGACAGCAGATTTGGTTTCATTTCAAGATTTGCAGGATGGCCGATTTCAATGACGGCATTTGTAAATAGATTAACAACTTCTCGTGGAAAGAGTGCCTAGCAAATACAACTGTTTGGTCTTCCTGTCCTTGCTTTATGAAGACCAAGGTGTAATGTTTGCATTTCCTGTATGACAGAAAGAGTCTTTGGATCTTCTCTTTAAAAACACAGTTATGAAACAATTTTACTTTAAAGACAAGTGGTTTGTTTTGAAAAGGATAACCCTTGTGTTGAGGGGGGAAAAAAGTCAAAACCAAACCATAATGTGGTCTTGTCTTAACAGGAAAAGTTCAGGTCCATTTCGTTCTGTGTGGAATAAAATTCCGTTCAAAGCTGGTCAATATTAGACTACTTAGACAACTGTGTCAGCATAATTACAGAATTTCTTTGGTATGAGCTTTTTCTTTGCAGAGATCTTGATAAGTAGGAAATACTTTAAAAAATGGTTTCTGTGAGTGTTGGAGGAATTTTGTGGAAGAGCTATAAATCCAGGAGGCTGTTGTACTTTAAAAAACGTAACAGTGATTTACTAACACCCAGATTCAACTCACTATTTGACTCCTCAAATAGTCAGACATCCAGTTTAGCTCACATCTGGTTGTGTTGTGCCATGTGTGTAGAAGTGAAACATATTAAAAACTGTTAAGCTTTGGATGCGTTCATGTGGGGATTTACTCATAAATAATTGATAACCCCCTGAAACAAAATCTCTTCATTACTCGGTGGATTGCTCACCTCTTCCCTCCCATGCTCATTGTTCTTGCAGGCAGGGGGAAGAAGGAGGCGCTGCTTTAATGAAGGTGTACGTCAGCCTCTGCTGCTTCTTTCAAAAGGTCATCTACTAAACAGCAGCGATGAAATGCTTGACAAAAGATAAACATTTTATTGTCTTATGGAGATATGTGGCATTCCAGTGTTTTAGCGGAACCACTTAGCTGCTGTGTTTAAGACTTTTTTTCATCTTGGCACAGAAGCAGTGATGAATTATTAGATCAATGAATGGTTGTGTCTGGTGCACTGCAGGACATGACGTCAAATTAAGGGTTGTTTGATGTGCAGTACCAATTAGAACTGAAATATTTGGGCTTGATCTGTCAAGATTTTACCGCTGTTAAGCAGCTCAGACTGTTGACTGCAATGGAACAAGTCTTTGCGAACACTGGTTTCCCATTTGAGCAAGGGTTTGTGTGATTTGAGCTCCTGTTTACCAGACATTGAAGCACAGTGGTGGGTTTCGTTTCCTGGAAAAAAACAAAAGGGTTGTTCTATCCACTGACTTAATGTGTATCTGAGTTGATCTAACAAAATCTCATTTTAAGGGAAAAAGTGTCTTAGTGAAACATTAGTTCATCTGACTGATGACTTGATTGCTATAGAGTTATTAGCCAAGTTCTGTAACAGTCTTTAAAGGCTTTAATAGTCCTAACTATTGCTAATGCACAGGAAATGTTCAAATCGCATCATTGAGAGAGCACCCTAACAAATCTTACAGCTATTTTAATGTGAGGTTTCATATGTTGCTCTTTTTTAATTGAAAGGTGAATGCTATAAAGGCTTCATCAATCTGCTATTTCCAGATGACAGCATTTTTGATGGAGTAAGTTCCAGCATGCCGATCCTAGCTTTCAGCTTCAGTGTCACAGCTCAAACTTTTCCTTTTCCACTTGGCTGAAGTGTGTATCTGTGGTGGTGTCTGGATTTGTGTCTTCCAAAAAAAAAAACCAAAACACAAAAACTGGTGTCAATCAAATAAAATGAGAATAAAAATTCTGAAATAATAATAGCCCTCTGGCTGATACTGGAGAAAACAGGGCCTTCACTCCTCCTGCTAGAAACCAAAGATTAAGCTTGCTTATAAAGGATTAACAGAGCTCTCTTCTGTTAATTCGTAATGGTGTAGTCAAAATGCTTGATTTTACATCAGTGGAAAATCCATTATCAATCAATGGGAATTTTGCAGCTGAAGCCAAAAGGATTAGAGACTCGTCATTTGGAAGTGACTGAAGGAAAGAAAGACCTGGATATGCTTTTTGTCACATGGTTGTGAGCCACCACCAGGCCGTGGCCACAAAAAATGGCACAGGAGAATCTTCAGTTGCCTCAGGCAGGCTATTTCCAGAGATGTATGAAAGGGCTGGTGCCACTCTGTGGAGAAACCTTACCTGGTGTTCTGAGAGGGAGGAGGGAGTTGTTACTTGTGTCCAAGCAAAATTGCGTCAAAGGGGAAGAAATACACAGAGAGTGATGAACTGGAGCCCTCTTCTAGGAATGGTACCATGGTAGGGGAGAGTTGGTGAGGAGATCAGATGTGCAATGGGAGCAGGGGTTAGGAAGAACAGTGGAAGAGGGGTGCAGATTTGGTGTTGAGGGCTGCAGAGGAGCACTGGTGCCTACACCACAGTCATACCTGCTGCCATATAGGCACATTGGTTCAGGGGACTGGAGCGTGAAGGAGATGCAGGAAGAAATTGCTAAAGAATTTGCTAATGATGTCCTAATGAATTGCATTGACTGCAGAAGTTTCTTCCTTAAATAAATAATAGCTACTTTTCCTTCTAGTACAGTGCAGAGACCAGCATTCAGACTGCTAGAGCCTATATACTGTAAGAAAACCTGGGGTTCCAGGCTTACTTTGTGAGGAATATTCATCAAGCACATTCTGAAATATATATATATATTTTTTTTTTTTAATGATGTCAGCTCAGCTTTAAGCTTAGCTTAAAAGTAGCTCTGGTCCAGAGCCTAGTTACAGAGAAAAGCATGATCTCTGTGACCTCTGTTGCAGTGTTTGGTAGGTACTTTTCTGGGGACAGAAGCTAATACATCACAAGAAGCTATTCAGAGTAAAAATTACTTTTTACAATGATTTGGTAAATGTAAATGTATTGTTTTGATCTGTTAGGATAGGCAAGATTGGGTCGTTTAGTTTGGTAATACAAGGATGCAATTAATTTCATTTTCGTTTACTCTTGTTAAATGCAAAATAAGCACAAATCATGGAAGGTTGGGCTCTCTTGTTTGTAGCTTTATCATTTATTAATCTAACACATTAGATGAGAGGCTTTATAGATTTGCTTGCCTAACGAAGAAGAAGAAAATACAGAAAGGACAAACTAGATATCTATATTGTCTCACACTGTCATGAAACCCACTTTCAGGTACAGTCAAATACCGCCTCATTTTCAGTTCACTTTGTAACAAAGGACACTGCTTTTCCACTCAGAAAGGTAAGTTATGACTTAATGCTTAAAGAGTCTGAACAAGGTCATATTTGGATAGGCAAGGTCACTTGCGTAGTTCCTCCATCTCACACTATTCATGTAGGGGTATAACGCTGTAATGGGGTAGGCAAAATAAACTGTGTACATGCATGCTGTAAAAATGTATGTCTTGGCAATCTTAATTGACTATTCTGGTTGCAGGAGGAACTGTGCCTTCCCCTAATTTAGCCTTTCAGAAAATGGTGTTGGTCTACTACAGGCAGTGGTGCAGTAGCAGCCCAGTGGGGATGGAAGTGCTGTTCTTTCTTACCTTTATGTAGCTGGGGCATATTTGAAAATTGGGGATTTCTCTCCATCTCTGCAGCTCCAAGAAGCCCTGACACTGCCAGCCATGGATTAGTGAAATAAATCCTTCACGTTCACAACGAAGTGGAAAGCATAAAGAGCATTTTTTGCCTTTTTCCCCTCTTTTTAATGTGTCATTTGCTAGCTGGCGCAATGACCTCCGTTTTGTGACTCCTATGATATAACATGTTGCAGAGCTTTTCTGTGTGGATTAATTAATCACTCAAGGGAGTAGTAGCATGTGACACTATGCATGTGGACTTGAGGTAAACAGTTACCTACAGACCACCTATAATGAATCTGTTGTCTGTTATTCAAATGTTGTCTGTTAATGCAGTTTGATTATTCTACTGTGATTTTTCTTTCCCTTTTGTTTTATCTGTTTTCGTAGCTATGTCCTTGGGGGTCAAATGGGACGCGTACACAAAGTCACCTGCTGGTGTTGCCAGTGTAGCTGAATTTGGAAAAAAAATATTCCCGGCTATTTAGTACATGAAGTTTGCCAAGGCACTGGGAGGTGGTTTTATGCTAGTTACGTAGAGGTGCAACAGTTTTCCACAATATGTTAGTGGACAGTTTGTCAAATCTTTTAAATTGTTCCAGTCAATTATATTGACTGAAGTAAAAGCAAGTTTTTCCCCCCATTCTTAACATGAAGATTTACTATCAAACTCTTGAGTTACATTTCAGTATCAGTTGTGTATTTTAATTTGTGTAGTGAACCTTGAAGCCCTTACTCACTTGTGACTCCATCTTTAATTTTGCCTAAGAAGTCCGTCTTATTTCTGGAGAGCAAATACACCAGGAATCAATTAGCATTAACAGTCAGGTAAATGGCAGGGAAAGAAGTGATGACTGGGTCTGGTGTGGGGTTTGACCAGTTACAGTGAATTGACAGATGGTGGTTCACAGGTGATCCTGTTATGTTCCTCAGCAGGTTTGGTGAAAATCAGCCCTAGAGAAGTACTGGAAAAAGCATGCTAGCAAAGGGGCAGATAGCAAATAATTCAGCATTTGTGTGTTTCCCATTTATTTGGAGCTGAGGCATAGCATGCACACATAGCATGGTGGGATTGGTTCCAGGCAGGCACATCAGCACGTGTTGCTGGCCTGGGAGGAGAAGCCTGGACTGCAGAACAAATGGTGGGACCCCAAGACTTTTACAGGGTGGCCTTGATGGACCCAGCTGGCCATGCCCTGGTTTACAGAACCTGCAGAGATGCTGGCAGGGTAGGGCAGGGGCCAGACCATGGAGTGGTGGGGGTCTGCACTTAGGGAGCAGTTTTAGGGGTTTTCTGGAGGCAGGCAACCTAGGGATTTCATCCACAGCTGTGGACCACAGAGCCTGGAAGTGCTGGAGTCACCTGGCACCATGGGATGTGGCCTCATGCAGAAAAGAGGTAGCCTGAGAAACTGGTTGTAGCTGCTCCAGGATGCCAAAGCCCTGAAGGCTTGGAATTCATTGTTGACAGTCTGGGAACCTGGAAACCCTTGATTGATTTTTTTGTTGCTTCTTAGCTCTCCCAGCTGTGGGAATTACTGAAATACTAATTCTTGGACAGTGGCGAAATTAGCATGAGTTGTCAGTTTTAATCAGCAGTAAATAATATTTTGTTCAGGAAACACAGTAACCAAGAAAACTTGTTTCACTTTGTTTTCAGAACTAGGCAGAAATTATATGTTGCAGTGCTGTATTTCCCTGAGAAGGAGAATTTCAGTTTGCAGTTTCTGTGTTCCACCAGCCATGAAGTGTGCCCTGCTCCACAGAGCAGTTTTCTTTTCTATATCAAGTACTAGCCTGTATAATCAATTACACTGATGCTTAAAAAAAAGAAACGGCTTTGAACAGAAAAGGCTTCCTTTCACTGGAGTCAAGGAATAAAAAAACCTCAACAACAGAACCCCTCAGGAATCGCTGTGCTTAACCTCTCTGTCAGTAGGTAGTAATCGATGTTCTGAGGTATAACTCTGAAATGTTAGTGTTCATCATATAATAAAAATCATGCTCCCTGCAGCTCATCGTCAGCTGGTAGTTAGACTGAATTAATAAAAGAAGAAGTGTGAAGATTGCTGTAGGTAAATGACCACTATTGAGAGATTTAAACCCTTAGCTACCTGGTTTTATTACACTTCAGCGCCTGTGGTATCTGTATCAGCCTGATTTTATGCAGAGAGGCACAAGCTCTTGCAAACAAATTAGTGCTGCTAAGTCACTCATATGCTGAAGAACGAGGTTTTGGTGGCAGGGGGAAGTGCAGTGCTGGTTTCCCTTCCTGCAACTGGTGTTTCTGCATAGCAGTGGAGAACTGCCTGAAGCCATGCACTGCGAACTTGAACTTGCCTTTTCCTCACTTTCCTGTGTGATCTTCTCTAGTGGATCTGAAAACAGTAGGTTCCCTCTGAACATCAGGAAACACTTTTTCACTGTGAGGGTCACCAAGCACTGGCATGGGTTGCAAAGGGAGGTTGTGGAGTCTCTGTCCTTGGAGATACCCCAAAAACATGTGGACATGGTCCTGGGCAAGTGGCTTTTGGTGGTCCTGCTTGAGCAGGGGGATGGACCAGATGACCTCCAGAGGTCCCTTCCAACATCAACCATCCTGTGATGGTTGGTAGGTGCACCTCTGTGCCCCCTTCTTTGCAGACAGACTTCTTCTAGGAGCACGTGTTCTAAACTAACAGCTTCCTAGTTTGTTCTTTAAAAGTCTGAAAAAGACTGTCCATCTCACTGAAGAAGAGGGATAGTGACATGTTCTTGGTACCTTACGTCTACTTCTCAGGTCACACTCCCTTTTTCACCTTCAGTTTTTAAAACAAAATATCTCTTACATGGTCTCCTGTAAAGCAGCAATGCAATATTGGGCGTTGTCTCCTGTTCCTGCAGGGTGTATACAAAAGAGCAGTCTTTTCATCTCTGTTCTAATCACTTATGTGAAAAATAAGGAAAAATCTCTTTCTTTGCAGTGACTTGAGCCTGTGACTACTGGACAAAAAGAGTTACTGTGCAAGCCTCCTGTCTTGCTTTTTCTAGTATTTCCTTTCCTTTAAAACCTGGCTCTTACTAACTACATTTCTGAGCCATTTGAAGCTAGCGTTGTGTCCCATGTGCCTCTATGGAATAGCAGATCAGGTGCTGAGCTTAGCTGTTGTACTAATAGGCCTTAAGCGGTATCATGTCTAAAACTCATACTTTTATCAACACAAGCCTACAGAGAGGGCTTTTGTTGTAAATCACAATGGTACGGTGTGCCACTGCGTGTTTCTTCCTCCTGGCGAGTTAACAGCCGCCTGGAAACAAACCCACCAAACGTGCTGCTTTTTATGCACACAGGAGCAGTGGAGCTGTTATCAGTGACCTTATTCTTCTTGCTTTGGCTTGGAAGCTAATTTTGTATTAATTACAGGCATGGCTTTAATCTTTGGCAACAAGACAGCGACAATAGAGTTACCCTTTGACTACTGATGTCCAATTTGCTTTTATTCCGTGACTCTGTTTGCAAACTAAGGACTGAAGCATTTTCCATATAAATTAATTTGCTATTCATGATTTTTAAAATTCACAAAGAGCCTGATCTTAGATATACTGGTGCTACCTTCTCAGTGTAAATGCTATTGCTCTAGTGCAATCCTTGGAGACCATAAGAAGCTTTCCAGGACAGGCATAAAGTTTTTTCAGGAGAAAGAGGAGCAGTTTTAATGCAAGTTGTTTGATTTTTCCCAAAGGAGAAGGATGAACATTCACATTTTAGGGCAGGATGAAAACTAAAACTTTACGCAGTTCCACCCCAGTTAAAGGCATGCACGAGAGCTTAGGAACTCTTTAAGTTTTGAATATACTGGTAATATCAGAGACTTCAAAAGAGAAACAGCTGTGTGTGTATGATACAGTGGCCAAGACCTTAGTGAGCTGCAAAATGGGTGAAAACTTCACTTAAAATCTGTCTTGGAAGGTGGGTGTAGACTTAGGAACATGTTTAGCCAAGAGAGATAATTGTTCCTACGAAAAGATATTTTGTTCTTTGGGTTTGGTACCTAATGTATGTGGTGTGGGAAAAATGCTTGGGGGGGGGTGGGGGGGGTGGAGGAGGAGGGGGAGTTCACATGGCATTCTAATTCATTTTAAAATGTTTAGGAAGGTTCAGAAACAAACCTTATTGTTAACCAAAAGGTTGCGAAGGCTGATAGACCAAAGCGTGGATAAATAATAGCTGTTAAGAAGTTTTCCATGATAACTAAAAATGTAGGTTTCTTACCACTTTGGAATTTGCATGTCATACCCTGCTGTGGCTTCAGAGGGATTAGACATGCAAACTGCTGGTGTAGAGATGTGACTGCATGGATAAAGTGACAGTTGGTGCTACATTTGCTCTTTATTATAGAAGAGGTATGTTTAATTTTACTTGTGTTCATGCAAAAAACACAATACTCGGAAAACTGAGAAAAAATATTCTGTTACTTTTTTTATTGCAGCTAAATTATATGAGACAGTGATGCTAATATCTGTAGCTAATAAGAAAACAATTCAGAGGGTTTTTTTGTCCTGTCATATATTTTATTTGCCCTGTACCGCACATGTGGCATGAGCGGTGAACTCAAGAATTACACTCTTGTTGCAATTAGGCAGACTTACCACTTGTAATACGAAGAAAACACACACCAAGACCTCAAAGAATTTTAGAAAAAGTCTGAATCACATGTGTATATAGCTGTCTTTTCACTCCTAGGGCTTTTGAGACACTGAAGTACCTTTCCCACACCTGAACAAGGGATAAACTTAATATACTCAGGCTCGGCATGGGAGACTGCTTAAACACGTTGTTTAAGTCACATAAGGCATCTGCATCTGTCTGTAAGCAAGCAGAAACACTGGTCTGCTGAAAGCACGAGTGTTAGGAGTTACTCAGACTATAAAAATGTTCTTGAACATATGGGTATCTGCCCCTAATGATTTCAACAAAAAACCCAGCCAGACTCTGTTGAATCAAATGCAAACTGAGCATGAAGACCTCAAAAGGACTTTGAAGACCGAAGAGTCTGCAGCATAAAAGTAAATGATGAACTGTGTATGTATCTGTCAAAAGGTGGATACTTGCAGGAGCACTGGTGAGCATACAGGGTCATCAGGCAGGACATTAGAAAAATGAGAAGTTAGTTGAATTGGTCATTGCAGGGGAATTTGAGCAGGCGCTGTGTTGCGTAACAAAGATGAGAAGGTGTCAGGCTGCTGACATATCATAATAGAAGTGCTGAGAAAAGCTGGAGAGTTGAGTACGGAGGTGTCACTGTGTTGTACAGAGCATAGCCAGCGCTCCGAAGAGGCAGCAGCGCTGCTGACAGAAAACACATCACGCACGTGGATGTCCACAAATCAGATTCACGAATCACACCAGCTGTGATTTGTGAGTCTGAGCACTGGATCGCACTTAATAAGCTCTGAAATTTTTAGCAGAAAGCTAGTGTTGATTTTGAACAAGCTGGCAGTGATAGGGAGGGCCTGAGCTCCCAGGGCAACAGTTTCTCTCCTCAGCCCACTGCAGCTTCCTCCTTTGACTGCTACTGCTTTGCTCCTAGGTGGATGGGCACAGCAGTCCTGCTGCCTTCAGTTCCTGCCATCCTGCTTGCAAGCCCCTAACTACTAACTTTACTATCTAAGTCCATCTTCCTCCCCCAAAATGAGGTCATTCTTGATGAGATACTCCTCTTCATCTTCCCTGTGATTTGTAACTGGAGACAAATAATGGGAAAAATGGGTGCCTGGCCTTTTGGATATTTCATGAGAAGGCTGTATTATTTATAAATAATTTATGACCTTGAAGCTACACGCTTTCTCCCCAGGTTGTGTGTCTTTTATAACTGAACTGTGTGATTTACCTTAAATTGCCCATCTACCATGCATCATGAATCTCCATACAGCACTGTTTCTCCTCTCCTGTACATCATTCACTCATGGATAAGAGATGTGCATAAAATGATTTCTTAATGTTAATGTGATGGGGCTGTGGCTCCAGCATCTTGTTATAATGTATGTACCAATCCCCTTGAATTGGGCTAGCATCTACCTTGGTAATTCAATCTATTTATTTGTTGGTGTAGCTTTGGCAATTGGTAGGGAGCAGGATGCATGCGCTGATGTGCTTCTACTGCAGCCTTCGTAGCCATACCTTATCCAAAAGCTTCTTTGAAAAGACAGCAGGGAAGGATTGAGATGGGGGTTGGTGGTGCTGCAGCTCGGGCAGGGGCTAGGGCCTTACGGGGGCTCCCCAGGGACACCCCAGTTATCTATGCTGGTCCTGAGCCAGGCAGCCAGCCCCCATGGGGACAACCTGCCCAGGGCCCTGACAACTGGCATAATTAAAGTGGTATATAAGCCAGAGAGATAAGGAGCCCTGCCTTTTCAGCTGGTGTCACTCAGGATATGATGTGGGGGTTGCTGGGGGTCCAAGAAATGCTGGGGTGTGTGAAGTCCCTGCAGAGCAACCAAAGCCCCTCACAGACCTTTCCAGCACTCCTCTGCTCCCAGTGGTCTCAGCCTTGCCTTTATATGTGTTTGTTTTTCTTTTTTTATCCCTGATCACTGTTTTTGGCTGAACCTCTTTATTCACAGTCTCTCCTCCATGGCCTCACTTTCCTTGTTCTGTTAGATTTCTCTTTCTATTCTTCCAACTCCTTTTGGAGCCATCTTGTCCCAGCTTCTGCGATCTTCCCGGCACCTCCTAGTCTTCTCTTTACCTGAAGCATGAATAAATGAGATTATAAAACACAGACTAGTGGTCCCAATTACTTTGTATATGTATGCGTCTGTATGCCTTCAGCCACCCCCTTGTCTCTCATCTTTCTGTCCTTTTCTACAGCAGTCCCTGGAGGACGAGATTATCTTTTGGTGTGTTTTTAGCGCTGCCGCAGTATGAATAGCATTGACTAATGGTATACATATTTTGAAAAACTAAGCTGTACTGTAGCGTTCATTTGGGCTAGTAATGCCTAACAAATTACTAAGTAGCCTAGCTTGTCATCACCATCAATAAAATGTTTTCCGGCATTCAGGTTGTCATTGCATAGTTTTATTTTTTTGAAGCTGGAAGGGAAGATAAAATACAGTTGGTACAGCCTCTAGTAATTATTTAATACATTTTATGCTAATATTAATTTGTTCCGAATAATAGTTTATGGGAAAGATTTGCTAATTTAGCTTAAAGTGATAGTATTTCCGTCAGGTGTGTAGTAAGTGCAGAAGTCGGAGGGAATTTTTTTTTAAGGCTTTTCCATCTTTCTGTAATTACCAGATAGATAATATGAACTTGCCAGATCCAACATGCTAATGATTGCCTTCCAGCTTCTAGAGAGACAGAAATTATACGCTAGCAGTGTCTGAACAAGATTCTGCTTTGGTAATGTAATGAAACATACAATACCGTGCTCTCTTGCCATTGCGTAAACATCCATGAATATACCTCCAGTCTTTCAATACCGAAAATAATGAAGATGAAGCTAAATTTACTTTAGGAGTACTCAAATGGCTATTGATGGCTTGGGAATGCTGGATTATCAGTAGTAGATGAACTGCTTTGCTGTTGTCTGACACTTTGTACGGGTGTCTCATGAATCATTTTCAGATAAAAGGTAAATGCTCTTACTGTCCAATTCTGCTCCTTTTAAATTGCTGCATTTTTCAGTGTTGTCTGCAGGTTTCCTGAAGCAAGCTCTCTGTGGCTGTGATGCAGGGTGTTTTCTTAGCAAGATGCATTTTTTGAGCTGGCTCTGAACTGTGCTGCCTGATTAAAGGCAAGTCCGTGAAGACCATAGCGTGCGATGACTGTCTACTGAGCTCTCTGTTCCATGGGCAACTTAAGCGCTGGCTTGTGCAGCTTAGGAGGAAAGTGAAGAGAACTATGTTTGGGCAATATTCTTAAATGTCTCACATGCCCTTGGTTCCTTGCAGCTGGGTCTAGACTAATTGGGAAGAGAACACTTTGGCTGTTGTGCCACTAGCCATTTTGTTAGTTGCATCTTGCTGTATCTCACTTTTGAAGGAATAATTTGCATCCTTCTACGATGAAGAGAGTTCTTTCTAGTATTTATTTACCTCTAAGATACAGTCAGTATGGGAGATTACTACAGAGGAACATGGAGACCTTTACTCTTTCATACATATTTTAATCACATTGTGACTTTGTAGGCAAAGGAGCAGTCTGAGGTAGCAGATCAGCCTGCTGATGAAGAAGGAAAAAAAAGGCAAGAAGTGGTAGGAGGCACAGAAACAATATTCCTGAATCTGCAGGAAATCCTCTAATCCCTAGTTAATGTATAAAATAATCCTAAAATTACCAGAACTTTTGAAACTGGTTTCTCTGTTTCAGAAGTAAGTGGTGCAGTCTCAAAGCAAGGAGTGGCATGGATTCACTGGGATATTACTACAGAAAGATCTCTGAAGACAATACCCTCACCTCTTTGTTTTGGCTCAAGAGCTGTGAACCAGTTCACAGACTGTTAGAGTACTCTGCAGGTTATGGGGAAATTCTGGGAGAAAGTTTTTATAAGCTTATTCTGTTTGATTTATTCTGAAATCAGTAAATTAGATACCTCTGTTAATAGTGTGTGTTTAATACTGGTCAGTGTTGGGAGTAAAAGGTGAGGCTGAAGTTCTCCGCACTTCTTTCTAGGTGCATATAGCAAACTCTTGCTGGATACCTTCCTTTATCGGGAGTTTCAGTATCTCTAACAGTCTGACAGACTGAAGAAAACATTGCCTAAGGCTTTAAGGGTGATTTGGGCACAGGACTGTGGGTAGGTAGAATATCAGGAAATTGACTTTTATGGTTTTGGATGCCTGCTGCTTATTCTCTTGCCTTTCCTGTCTCTCCCCCACCCCGTACCTTCCCTTGAACTTGCTCTAGCCAATTATGTGAAATTAGACTTTATTGGAATGACTGTTGGGCACATCACACACATGCTTTTCCCCAGTGGCGAAGAGGCTGCTGTTGATACCTAAGTTTATTGCTGAGTTGCTTTAAAAACTACTTCCGTACTGGGTCATGGGAAAGGTTTTCAGCACACTGTTTTACGCTGATGCATCTCTAACTCCGTCAGCAGCCTTCAGCAGCATCACTTCTGCAGCTTTTTCAATAAAGGCATAAATTTCACTGTCATCTTTGCTGGGCTCTGCACACCTGTTCCATAAATTAAAATGCACAAAGAGAATACAGCATAAGGGGAGTGGTTGTGTACCTACCAGTTAGTATGGAAATAATTAAGGGCATGCTTAGATGAGCGCTCAGATATGGGTATACAGTGCATTTGACCCACCAGGGTGACACTGGGGCATGTGTGTCCCCCCACCTTCCTGTCTCTGTCCCTCCCTTGCAGTGTGATTTCTGCAGGAACAGTAGCTGGGTGTGGGGTTCAAAGGGAGCCTCCCCCAAACCCCTGCTTCACTTGCCAGCTTCCAGAAACCTAGGGAGACCTGTAGTGACAACAGTGCCTGAGTGTTTCTATCAGGGTTTAGACCTTTATTTATTTAGATGGGTGGTTTATCTCCTTCCGTCACAAGTACCCAGAGGATCTGGCCACCCATCTTGCTTGCCTCTCCTTTAGTTTGACAGTCTTGTCCCCATCTTTTCCAGCAGATGCTGAGGGTCATTTATCCCACTGCTGTGGTTGTACCTGGAGAGCAGTAGCTGTGCTGGAGGCAATGCAAGGATGAGACCTGTCAACACCCTGCAGAGCTGTAGCTGACTCCTCACAGCCTTCTGCAGACACTGGGTGTGAGAGATTACAGGCCAGGCCAGTCTGGTTTTCTGTGGGAGTAAGAAGTCCCAGTGGCAGACCCTCGAGCCATTGGTGTGTCTAAAGACAGTTTGAACAAAATCCACAGCTCACATAAATTGGTATCATATCCTTAACAGGCACATTGTTATTGTTCCGTATTTTGAAAGTACTATCCTGTAATATCAGTCCATTTTATTACTCTTCTGCTTTGCGCTATTGGTGTTAGCAGAGCTGAGAAACAAGGTAAAGCAAAAGATATGTTCTGGCCCAGTTGTCCCCGAAGTCTGTATTTTCCTGTGGCTGCATACCTTTAGACCTGCATGAACTTGGCTCTGGAGGGGAATGTGCTTTAGCGGTACAGACTTTTCTGTATAGTTTTGCCAAAAGATGGTCTCTTCTGACTTTCTGCTTTTGAGTAGACCTGTTTCTACTTCTGTGTTGCTTGTTTTTTCCTTGGCTTTATTCTTGCCTTTTTATCTCAGTCTCAGCTCCTTTAGGTGTATTTCCCTCTGCAGCCACTCTTCCATGTTAGCAATCTGTTTGTTTGCTCTCTTTGCCCAAAAGGACTTAGATTACTTTCCTGTCTTTCACCTGACTCCCCATTGTTGCCAGTCTCCCACCCAACCTCTTAGGTCTGTGCTACTGTCTCCTTAGCTCTGTCTCCTCCTGTCTCTGCCAAGCCAGTGCCACTCTCCCCTTGTACCAGTCCTCATCCAAGAAGTTCCTGATCTCAATTTCCTTTTTCACACATTTTTGTCTCCTTTTGCCTAAATTGACTGACTCTCACACCCTTCTTTCTCCCTACTCTCTTGCCCTCCTTTATCCTGCTTTTCTACCAGACTCCTGAGCCAAATTTCTTTGCCTATTTTTATCCCTCATCTTCCCCATGTATCTTTTGGTCCCAGTTTTCCCCACTTTCCCTCACTTACTCCTGGAGTTTCCTCACTCTTGTTCCTGGATTGTATACCTTTCCCATTTCAGAAGTCAGTAAAAAAATTTGTCTGACAGAGCTTTTTCCTATATCAAGCCACATTCCTGTTTCAAAAAGTAGAGATACTCGGGCTTCTAGAAGAAAAAAGATGCCAAATTATTTTAACTTGGGCAGTGAAAAGTACTTTTCTTTGGCTTTATTTTCAGAAACATGTGCATCGTTTGGAGATACCAAAGATTACGTTTAGTATGAGGCCATGTTTTGTAACAGTTGAGAATGGCTCTGAAAAGGCGGGAATGCTGGGCAGCTTTAATAAGCACACCTCCGGTACTTACCATCAGGAAATGCCATTACAGTCTTGAAAGTCCTTTTTTTCTCCACATGTTGGCAGATACGTAGTCTTGGAAAGATTTAACGAGGTTTTTACAAGGCTACCAATAGAGTCAGTTGTCCAAGGAGGAGATGCATGAGCAGTGAACTGCTGCCAGCCTTCCTGGGTTGTAAGAGTTAGTTGAGGAGCGAGAGCCCACTTCGGAGTTGGGCATTGTCTGGGAGCCCTTGGTGGTAGCACTGTACTGATGGTAAATGTGCGTGTGTAGCTCCTGATCATCCTTGCTCCAAGGTTGGTTCTATATACGTATATCGAAAAAATTAAAGACGCCTCTCAAATTACAGGAGCCTGTGTCACTGTAGCCTTCCCATTTTATGGAAGAGTCAGACTGGGATGCTGATACCCATAAGAAGGTTGGTGATGCTACGGAGAATTCACAACTGTTGAAATAGATTTTTTGATTTTTAATGGATAAATTCAGACAGCAGTTCTGCCAGCCTTATATTGTACAAGGTCTGTCTGTCATGTTGTACTTTTTCTCAGATAGTAAAAGGAAGACATGATCCCCAGTGAGTTAGTAAGAATAATTCTTTCATGCCAGGAAAAAAAAAAAGGTGAAAGGAGAAATGAGCTGCATAAGATTTGCTTGTGACATTTAAAGTCTAAATCTGAGTTAGTCTGAGTAATTTATCTTTGGGCATTTGCAGGAGAGAGAACAGGAATATGAATGAGTGCATCTCAGTTGTGTCTGAGCTTTCTGATAGATTAAGAGGATTTTTGGTGACTCCATCTGGCTGAAAGGTCTATCTGTGTGATCTCTTTTCTGGCAGATGGAAGATAACACTAGGAGAAGTCTTTTGATTATTAAAGTATGGGAATTACTCCAGTGCAATATCACCCTGGGACACCACTTTCTTTCAGAGTGACAGGTGATGTTTCTGGGATGTTAGAGAGAGCTCATTTACCCCTGCTGCACTGAACATGTGTACACCAGATTTTCTTTGGCAATATTAAACCTATTCACCTTCTGTATCTGTTGCTAATGAGGAAAGAAATGAAAATACAGAGTATGCATGTAGAGAACATAGTAAGTACAAAGGGACCAAAAAAAAAGATACATTTATCAACTTCATTAACACTTCTTTTACAATCTGCTTGGGTTCTTGGAGTTTCTATGAACTACTTTTTGAAACACGTAAAAGATTATCAGGCTGACATTAACTGAAGTCATTCCTTGAGTGTAAAGGTACTTTCTCAGAGTGTAGCAATTTGTATTTCCTGCTGCTGTTGGCTTTCTGCGTGCACACATTTGCAGTGTCCCATTGAGCAACCTCACACTTCTGTCAAGACTTCTCTTTGCAACATGCAGTGCTGCATGTGAACCTACCAACAGTCCTTCATCCAGACTTTTATTTATAAAATAAAAGGAATAACATCCAGTTTATTCTTGTCAATACCAGGAGTTAAACACTGGAGTCAGTCAGCCTTCGGTGAATTCCCTACCACTTCAGCATGTAATCTCTATGTAGCTATAGGAAGGCAGCTATGAGTGTCAGTCCTTGCTTGGAGGAATGACAAGAAAGGACTGTGTAACCATGGAAGCTGTGATTCCTCTGATGCCTGGGGAAGTGTGTGCTGGGGAAGACAGTCTTTGCCTTCTGCGCTGGAACATATTCTGGTCCATAGGATGAAGGTCCAGCTGCCACATGGTACTTTTAGGGGATTGCTATGTTTCCAGCAGGTGAGACTGGAGTACTATGTTTATTCTTCAGCCTGTGCTTGGTTCTTATCTGCTCTTCCCCACAGTTGCACATCACATAGAGTCTCTTGAAGTAGAGCTGTTTTCACCAGCTCTTTGCTGGTGAAAGAGCTGGAACGAATGTCCCATGAGGAATGGCTAGAGACTTTGGGCTTGTCTAGTTTGGAGAAAAAGAGACTGAGGGGTGACCCCATTGTTCTCTACAGCTTCCTGAGGAGGGGAAATGGAGCAGGAGGTGCTGATCTCTTCTCCCTGGTATCTAGTGACAGGATGTGTGGGAATGGTTTGAAGCTGTGTCAGGGGAGGTTCAGATGTGACATTAGGAAGCACTTCTTCATAGCGGGGTTGACCAAACACTGGAGCAGGTTTCCCAGGGAGGTGGTCAATGCTCCAGGCCTGTCAGTGTTTTGGAGAATGCCCTTAGTATCATAACTTAGCTTGTGGTCAGCCCTGAAGCTGTCAGGCAGTTGGACTGGGTGTTCAGTTTAGGTCCTTTCCAACTGAAGTAGTCTATTCTAATGTTTTACAGTCTGGACACTGGCTGTGCAGTGGAATACACAGAAGACCATGAGATTAACAAAAGCCATGCCTGTGAGAGCAGGTCTCAGTTCCCCTTTGCTCTGGAGGAGGTTAGGAGAAAGTGCATTGGTGTAGCCTTTTCCTGTGTGCAGAGTGCCTTTCCCAATTTATCAATGCAGGTGAGGGTGAGGAGTTAATGTTTGAGTCACATGTTTGTCCAAATTCATAAAGATGTGTAGAGGTCATCTCTGTTCATAAGAAATACTCTTGTAGGGTGTCTCACTGTCCATCCATATGGGTTGTGTGTACGAACTTCCCTCTTTTACCACATAACTACTGTAGCTGCATCTGTGACATGAACTTACGTTTGTACAAGCATTCAGTGCTTTGTTACTGAGAAACTTGGCACAGATATGGAACAGTCAGGTTTTGGCCAGGGCTTCTGAAGTAAGATGAAGAATTACTTGCTGTGTAGCTTTCCTGTGTAATTCACAGGTACATTTAGCTATCCATCTGATCACTGTTTCATTTCATGATGTTCTTATTCATAGCTCATGTTCTGTCTTCAGGAAATGCCATTATAGTTGTCTCACTGTTGGCCTTGCGCTGTCTTTCGGTGCTTGCCGGCACCAAACAATACAGAGGAGACAGTGTAAATATCTGAGGTTCCAAATGTCAAAACCTCAAGATCCTGTTACAAAGAAGTTAGGACAGCAGCTGGGTTACTCTACAAGCTTTAATTAAAATGCGATGTTTACCACTTCCTAAGTATTTTCTTTGTTTTATTTTAGTACTTATAAATCTTTTTCTGCCTTAAGTAACTTTTTTAAACTTATCTTTTAATATCCTAAATGGCTTTATGCAATTAATATGTGATTAATACATGTAATGGAGTTTTGGTCATGAATGTGATTCTGTTGGCATTCTTTCTGATTTTTTCTCTTTGCTATTTATGTTGGCCACCTGAGACACTTCCTGATTTTCTTTTTCTTTTTTTTTTTTTTGGCATAACATTTATTTTTATTTCATAGTTGATAGTATCATTATTTTATCAAATAATCTGATAAATTGTTACAGCAAGACTGCAGCAGCAGCCAAAACACTGATGCTTTCTAATGGTGCACTTTACCTCTGCTCTATTATCACTGCCCATTTCATTATTTGCAAGTTGATTACAGCTGTGCTTCTCAGGGGCTATGAAATATTCAGCAGCCTGCACTAGTCTGGGGAGAATCACAGTCCTTGCAGCTGAACACCTGCCCTCAAAGAGGAACCAAAAACTTCTTGTGTTTAAAACTGATGGGGAAATTCCTTCTTTGTTTTAACTTTCCCACAAAGCTGAGTGATTGAAAGTTGCTGCTTTGCTTATACTTGCAATTGGGTGAGGGGAAGAATAAGAATAAATACATGACTACTGCATTTCTGCCACACTCGCCTAGCTACAGCAAAGAAGGAAAAAAATGTTGGCATAACTGGTTGCCTGTGTGTCAGCGCGAGGCAGTTGGCATTCTGGGTGGAGTTAGGAAAAAAGCTCTCCGTTAAGGGCAAAAATTAACACTACTGGTTTTGTTCTCGCACTTTGTCTCTCTGGAGGAGTAGCCAGCAATGATTGACTGAAATGTGCAATATTTTACCAAGTAGGAAGTAGATAAGATTTTTATAAACAGGATACTTCATCATTAAAGTAAAGAAACAATTGCTTTGACCTTGACACTGAATGACTAAGGCCAGCATTGTGATAATTGAGAATGTAGCTAAGCAACAGTTCTCCAGGAGCTTGTGCTGCTTTATTTTTAGTAGACTACACCAGTAAGGGAGGGGAGAGTGTGTGTGTGGTGTGAATGAGCAAAGCAACTGGTTAATGCTTACAAAAAAAGAAATTATTTCTGTCTTTGTGCAAAAAGTTTGAGTGTTAATGTGTGCTTATACCAATTTTAATTTGGGTCTGTGTCTAAAGAAAGTAATTGAATCAGTATATCCTTCTGTGGTCTGAACAAGCAGATAGCCTGACAGCATCTCTGATTTCTTAAGCTGCTTTGGAGGCTTGAATGTCTTCTGAAAATTAATGGTGTAGAAGAAATGGCGTATTACTGCAGAAATAGTCTATTTTATACCTATTTCTGCTTACTTTGTCAGTAATTGCATTTCCTAACCATATTACGGTTTGCACTGTAACACCTGAAATATTTATTGCTTAGCTTTAGTCATACAATGCTATAGCAAGCTAATTCCCCACAGTTACCACTGTTAAGATCCTTTAAATCCGAAATAAACATCCAAGGAAAGGAAGGTACTTTCTTCTAGCTAATTCAATTTACAAACTAAGTTACTTTAATTTTTCACGTAGACAATGGAAAGAAATCAGTCTGACAAGTTTGACGTTTTTATCATGTAGGCATTGCAGGATTGATTGCAACTACATGGCCACTCTGTCCTCTCCTAACTAAAAGTATTCCAAGGCTGCTGCTAGTGGAAAGTTTGCAGCCTCTTTACCTCTCTCTGTTCCTAGTAAATCTCTCATCACTGAATTGGATGTGCTTTCTTTACATACCAAGCAAATACAGTTACTAAGTAAAGATGAGTTTCTGTTCATAAAACCCAAGCAGTTACAGAAATCTCTCTGAAGATACTGTCCATGCATGGATATAAACTGCCCTAACTTTACATATAGGAGCCTTTAATCAGGTTCACAGACCTGATTTGGTCTGTGAAATCCATATTTATTAGCAACATGACATAGGTGAGAGAATAAAAATATCTTAATTCTCAGCCCGACTTCTTTATTAGATCTTTGAAAGATAGTAAACAGACAAAAATAATAAAAAGGAACTTAAAAACTGTATTAGTTATCCTTGGGTATTTTAAATACAGGAAGGAAACTTTTTCTAAAGTACTTTTCTCTGGATACGATTTTAAATTTATAGAAACAGAGGATAATGAATATTGTCTCTTATTTTCTCATAGTGTGGCATTATTGGATTCAGAAGTGTGATTCTTTCTTTTTTTTTTTTTTGCCTAGGAGGAAACATTTGTCAAGACTGTATATCACTTCAACATCAAGCTCTACAAAGCTCCAAGGTAATTATTTATGCAACTGCTTTTTGTTTCCTGTGGTGATCAGACTGGCTTTAGTTCAGTTTTCTTGAAGACCCCTGTAATTCATGAAGGTGCCAATGCTAAGCAATTAAACTGGGTAGCAGCAACAGCTTTTATAGAAGCTGTTGCATACAGCTTTATCATCCATCATGTGCTATGTGAGATTGCCAATGTGTGTGTATAAAATAAAGATGTGATACATTTTGAAAATACAGTTGTTTTAATGTCTTAAAAAGCAGCAGTATCAGCTGAAAGGTAAAATAGCCGGGTATGGGTTTGTATATGGTCATTCAGAAAGTCTTTGCTTACCCCTTGGTATCCTGGTTTTCTCGCTGGTTGTCTTCTGAGAGCTGTGCAAGAGGCACCACATGCTCTGCAGCACTGGCACAGGCTTTACTGCCCCAGATGTTGGGAGTTCTGGTCAGTGGATCTGTTTTGGTCAAGCAGAGCAATGGCTACCTCATTGGAAATCGCAGTCTTTACTCACGTTGTTTGCTAAGTTCTTAAAAGCTGTTTCTGCTGTTGCGATTGCTGTGGGTGCTGCAGATCATGTTTGCTCATTTCAAAGCCTGTTTTTGAGAGCATAGCTCATGAGGTCTCCATGGGCATGGTCAGAACTTGAATAACAAAATAGACAGCTGGGGGTTCGTATTTCATGTTCAAGTTACACAACTATCCCACTGCAGCGGATATGGAAAAGAGTACTGTGGTTAGGAAGCTGGCCTGGGCATGCAATCTGCAAAGCAAATCTCGTACCTTTGCATGGAGACCAGGGAGATCCAGTCTGCAGTGTGTAGGCTGGTGCTGCTTGCATTCATTTATTGGTTGCATTCATTTACTGAAGGTCTGATGAGATTTGAGCAGCATCTGATTTATACTGGGTTGCCACTTCAATAATATCTCCCAACACCTGGCAGATGGTGAATTTTCAAACACTGCAGTTATTTTTTGATCCCAAGTATCCCTGGGTGGCTGTTACTAATAAGTAATGATATGGTACCAGACTGGATTTGCTTGTATGTAATGCACGCAGGTTGCATCTGAGTTGTGAAACTCTGGGAAGATTTCAGGTCTCTTTCTTAGCGCAGTAATAGCTTTGAATCTTTTTGGGGAGCCAGTGTTTGCTACTACATGCCAAACAGGTGGTATTTACTTACAGTATATTGATAATACCACAAGTAAAAAACTTCCAAGGTAACCACATTGCACTAACTGAAGTGGTGCATGTTCCTAAGATTTCCTAAAGGAAGGATGGTTGCTCAGACAAGTTTACTGGTTTAGCTTTTCCTTTGTAAAAAGAGAGCACGTCTCTGGTAATGTACTCAGTTACCGCAGCTTGTCTGACCAGGCACCTCCTGAGCTACAGTGTGGATCTGCTGAGAGTTCTTCTCTCAGCCTCTTTTTGTTACCTGTACATAGTGCAGAGATGCTTCAATGCCATCTTGGCCCCAAGAGAAATGCATAAATATAACTGACATATGGTTCATAGAAACATTGCTTCTTTGTAGTATTTGTCTTTAAAATTAACACAGAAATCCAAGAGGTTGAACAGACACCTTAAAGTTAATGTAAAATCAATTTAATACCACTCGTGCTTCTGGAGTCTTGCCTTGTGGAAGTCAGAGGACTGTGGTAGTTGTCTTTAAATCAGTCAAAGATGAAGCGGTGTAGTTTTGAACTCTCATTCTCTGTGAAAGATTCTTGGATCTGGAAATGAAACACCTCTGAAAGGTGAGGGGGTTTTCTGTCTCTTCCCTGGTGACTAATTCATCATTTTTGAAATTCTGTTCCCAAAAAAATGTGTTGATGACTCTGCATGTGTAAAGGGCTTGGATAACCTGAACTCTTGACTTGCGCAGGAAATCGGAAATTGTAAATGTGTCGTCCTGCCATGTAACCCTCCATCGGCATTAATGGTGGTGACACAGGGTCATCTGAGCACAGCTGTAGGTCCAGTGAATTATCCCTCCAGTTCAAGAAGGCTGGGAATTCTACAGCCAGGGGGAGGAGGGAGGAAGGAAGGTTGTTTTATTGGGGTTCCAGGTTCTTTAAATAATCTGTATATATTTCTCTGATCCTGTTCATAGTACAGCCCAGTAACAGCAGTTTGGCCTTGGGTGATGCTGGAAAGTGAGGACAGGATCCTTTCAACCATCTATGTTGGTATCAGACTTGAGCCTGGCAGTGGGGGATTTTTGTCTGTGTGAAAAAACAAACCACCCCTCCATGGGTGACTTGACAGGTATGGTTTAGAGCGTGACCAAAGGAAGTACCTGCAGATGGAGGTGGGAAGGCAGGTTTGGCCAGTGATAAAAGAAGTGGGTGAATTGAGGGCTTTCTTTAGCCAGTCAGGCTGCTGAGGATCTCTCAGTCTCTCTCATGTCTCCAGGCACTGCATGCACAGACAGATCTGGGTATTTCACTAAGGGGTTCCTCCCCGAGGCTAGTATGGCTCTATTCCATCAAGGTCTATGATTCCATGATTCTAAGAGATGAAAAGCCCTTTTTCTCAGAGTGCCTTCAGTGCACAGGACACATGGTTTGGCACTTAAAATTTGCAGCTTGCCTGTGTTGGAAGTTACTCAGGTATAGCTGCTTTGCTTTCCGTTTCCATCCTGCCCATTTTGCTAACAACATCCACATGCAAACAGTCCACTGCTGCAGCCAGGGGTTGGGGTATGTATATATTCAGTATAAATAAACCATATAAGCTTCAGCTTGAGCCCTCTCCTTTTTACTTGTGTGAGTTTTGGGGGGTTTGAGGTTGGTTGTTTTATTTGAGGTGTTGCGGGAGGGTGGGGGTTGAGTTTTTTCTAGTTTCCTTTCTTCTGGAAAGCCCCCTCTCCTTGCCTTTAGCATTTCTGTTTCTTTGAGTTGATACAAGCCTTTTCTGTCTGTGTTGATGTTAATGGGCTCCTCCATGTTGGCTAGGACAGAGCCTAAAGACATCTCTTATCTTTGCTGCTGTCAGTGGTAGCTTCTGCACGGGTGTCCTTCCCTGAGATGTCAGGTTTTTCCTCTGTTTTCTTTAGATTGCCCTTCCAGATGGCCTGCTCTCCTGCAGGAGTAAGTACCCCCAGGCAAGGGCACTCAGCTGCAGCTCCTCAATCTGAAAGGGTCATAAATACATGAAGTTTGGGCTTTTCATTACACTGAATGAAACAGGAGGAGTTGCCTTGTCAGCATGCTCCCAAGGGGAGGATCTGCACTAAAAGGTCTGCATAACAGCAGGGGAGGCAAAAAAAAACCTTTGAGAGCAATGTCCCTGGGCTGGATGTTGGTGATATGGAGTCGGTGATCTCAGAGGTCATCCGTAGGTCTGACTATGGCTTGCTGTCTCACCTTTACCTCTTCATTTTTCTTCCTCCTTTGCTGTTTGCGTGACTGTGCTGCTAAGCCTGGATGCCTGTGGCTGTTGGGAAGGCCCCTGGCTGTGAGCACCAGCAGCTTGCCCCGTGCCCAAAATTAACTCACACACTTCCACATGGGTCTCCAGCATGAGGCTGATGTTTGCAAGGAACATGGTTTGAAGGTGATGTTTCTGGGGAGGTGAGGATCAATGAGACATCAGCCCTGCTGGCCATCAGTGAGCTGGGAAGGACATCAGTGAGAGCTGACTGCTATAACCTGTTACAGGCCAAGCTTTCCTGGTGCTGGAGGACACGTAGGTGGAAGGAGGGAGGTGCAGGAGTCAAACTTGTGCAGATCTGCCTTCAACAAGGTGTGGGAAAGCAAGCAAGCAGGGATTCCTACAATTCAGCTCACTATATGGTGCATTTAACATAACCTGCCCTTCTTGAATGTAATGTAAAGGAATTGAGGAACTGCCTTGCAACAGGAGTTAATGTTGTTCTATTTAGACCTGTCCTACAGAAGTGGAGTGATTCAAATATTCCTGTGATGGGTTTGCATCCCTGGGACTACAGTGGTGGGTGTCTGAACTGCGTCGACTGCAAAAATAGGCTTACGCAGCAGGAATGACTAAGGCGATTACGGGGCTGCATGAATGATTAATTTACCCTGCTTTTGTTTCACTTCTGATCCCAGGCCCTCTGGAAAAGAAAAAAAAAAAGGCAGTTTTGGAAGCTGTTTTTAAAATAAACCAATGTCAGTTTAATAACAGCTTTACTACATAAATGGGCACCAAAACTACTCCAACAGGAGCAGAGTAAAAAATCAGTTGCTACCGTATCTCTGTAACATGAGTATTTGTAGACAAGTAATCGCCAAATACTTTGCAATCAGAATATTCACATTTTAGGAGAATAATTGTTTTTCTTCAAGTAGGATATACAGTGACATAGCGGTAGTGCTTTCTTAATAACCCTCCTTTAAGCTCGGTTTAGAAAGCATTTATTTTGTTATTAAAATTACTCCACGTATTTGAGACAGACTTCAGCTCAACAACTGCCTAACACGTGCTAGACACGTATTGATTTTTTCTGTCTTAGCCCAACATTTCCCCTGGGCATCGTATTATTTATTCATAAAGCAGAAATGATGTCTGACAGGCAGTTAGAGGGGTGTAGAGCTGTAGCCCGGAAACAATGTGAAGAGATTTGCAAGGACCCCAAGAAATCAATGTGCTGATGCTAAAGAGTAGCCTTTAAATTCTGAGCACACATTCTTGCAATCATTCAGTGTGGAAAAGGAAATTTAAATAACAAATAGTTACTATTAAAACTGCAGGCCTAAATTTTCATTCATCTTTATTCCAATTATCAGAGCCAGGGTGGAAGTAGGCACTGGAGGCAGCTAGCCAAGCCCAGACATCTCTCAGTCATAAAGCAGGGCTTGCTGCTCTAGCTCTAATTTGCACTTTTGTATGTAGATTTCTGTTGGAAGTAAGATATTTTTATCAATAAAGATTTAAAACCCCGATGTTGTTCAGAGAGACATTTCCTAAAATGTGCACAATTCATAACCACTTACTCTAATTGAGTGTTAGACTGATGTCTGTACAGCAGATTAAAATAATAAATAGCTGGTAATCTTAGAATGTGAGTTGAAATATTTTGATAAGCTAATCATTGTGACAGACCTGTTTGAAAAAAAAAGTAGGGAAAAAGAGATTTGTTCTGGTTTTGTTCATTCAGAATTAGATCACAGAATACTCTCAAGCAGTATTTGCTGGTAGGTGATTTATTTCAAAAAATGCTTTCTCTACTGAAAAAAAAAATCACACAAGTAATCTTAAGAAATTTTTTATACGACGTTGTACTTCTCTCAACAAGATAACTTCAATAATTGAAGTATTATATCTAAAATGAGATCGACATCTGAATATCTGGTAAAATCAGGCCACTACAGAATTTGTTTCTTGTTATTTAAAACCCAGATAATGCTGTTGAAAAAATAAATTGTCATCAGGTAATTAAATATTTCATCTTAGTATATAAACATGAGGGAACTGAACTAAATTTGTTCTGGCATTTCTTGACTTTCTAGTACTTGACTTTGAACCTGAATGTTCTTTGATATATAGGGTTGTGAATTTCAACATTTGCTTTGCATATTTTGAGGGGGAGGGGGACATGTGAGAAAATAATTCATTTCTACTCTATAAACATGAAGGTTACTGTCTTTCTCTTGGTTAATAAGGTCATGTTATTTAAAAATGAAACCAAGGCACACAATAACTTCATGGAGCTAAGAAGTTAACAGATATTCCTTAAGTTGGTCTGCAAAACACCTTGTGGTTGTTTTCCTGAAAGAAGTCTTTGACCTCTGCAATCATGAAACATCACAATAAATGCAGTTTTAAATCACTGAGCTGCGGCAGCGTAATCTGCGCCCATCTAGAATAAGTAAGAGTGCCTGAAGCATGCACAAATTTGTTTGTTTTTTTTTTTTTCCCCAGGAAGCAGGGTGGCTTTAAAAAGAAGGGGAAAATGTGATGCCTCACTACTGTCTTCTAGGTCGTCAAATGAACTTTCACGTTTGGTGTTGTGTTGTGATGTATAAAGATGGCATTGGGGAAGCACTACAGTGTTTTTATATGCCTGCCTTTCAGACATATAAATCAGCGGATTTGAAAATCTGATTTCATTTGACTCTATCTGAAGAAAATGTATCAAAATGACTTTTTTCTGGGCTATTGTACCTCTTGCAATGGCACATATTTTATGGTTGCTATCTGATGAGAACATGAAGTCATGAAAATACTTTGTTTCGCAAAAATCGATGCATCTTGATTTGTTCTTGCCAATACTTTCAAATGCTGCCCTTAACTTGCAAGTTACCTTGTATTTACAAGTAAGTTTTAAATAACAAATTTACTGTCTGAATGTTAAGTAGTGATTTTAAATGTCACTTTTCCAAATTGTTAAACTACAGCTGTAGTAATAATTCCTTTAATCTATTTAGATAGCTAGTAGCCAGTCAGTTAATGAGCTTTGTTCATCCAAAGCTCAACTGCAACTCTCTGCCTCTCTGAACTCTTTTCATAATTTAGTTCTGTCATTACTGTTGTCAAGAACACAGCTCTTTGCTTTTGACAGCAGAATAATACCCACCCCCAGATAATGTGCTAAACCATGAATACATGCATTTTCTGCTTCACCAAACTGCAGTGCTCTTCAGGTCACTCAGATGGAGGATTTCTGCACCAGAGCTGGTCACCCAAGATGTCCTTGTAGTCAAGGGACATGGTCCATTTAACGTATTCTGTAGGCTGATTTTATTGTGTAGTAAGTTGCCTCTTATATGGATGCTGTATTCTGAAGAGACTGTAGGTACCTAGTTGTGGGGTGGATTCAGCTTCAGGCTGACGCACTCATGTCATGTTACTTCTGCCCAGCTGGGTCCTTATGTGAGTGCCGTATCTTCCTTTGAATCAGTGGAGATGTTGTCCCTGTGGCTGGTGGCCAGGCACTGCGCTGTGGGATTGCTCGCTGTGGACAACTGATGAGGCTGAACAGGGCATGGTGTTCTTGTCATCAGGATCCTGGGACTCATTGTGCTCTTCCAATCTACAGTTATTTAGGACAGTGATACATTAGAAAGCTAGCAGGTTATCTATGGGCTTTACTTTGGGTGTTGATTCTTACAAGCTTTTAAAAGACATGGCAGAGGGCACTAGGCAAAAAAATGAAAGGTAAGCCATATTTGGCTTAATAAATGAAAGGTAAGCCATATTTTTAACAGGCTTTTCATTGTTCAGGTTTACCCGAATACAGTACACCAAAAAGTTCCCTTAGTTTTGTGATGTTGTTGTGTTCCTAAAACGTCTTTCTTCGGATGCTTTGCTGGAACCTTTAATGGAAAGTGATTGATTTGGAAACCACCATTAAAAACATTGTGTATGGGAAGAGGCCTGTTGCATTTTCTATTTTTACCTTTTTTTTTCCCTAAGGAATAACTTACCATATGTAACATGTCTTTGGTTATACACCCTGCCTTGCCAAACAACCGATATTTTCAGAGACTTAGTAATAGGCTGGCAGATACTAGTCCATCTCACATGTCAGTTGGACAAAAGGAAGCAATGCTGTTGAGACTGTCAGCTACTGAAAGGCAAATATATTTTAAGGCCAAGGTTCGTTACTGAGTTGAAACGGATCTCAGATGCCTCTGGTCTGTTAACTTTGTAAAATGGCTGAGCTAAGGAAAAATGACAGATAAACTAGTATGTGAAATATTTTCTAACAGAATTAAATAGCAAATACATATGTAAATCAATTTATAAAAGACCAAATCAGCTGTGGAACACAGAAGTTTCCAGCTGGTGCATACAATATTTTACAAGTCATTAGAAGATAGTAACTTACGAAAACAACCAGCTTAGCTAATGATGTCCTGGACTGAAAAAAAACAGCTATGAAGGATATTGCATAAGGCATGTTCCTTTCTCCAGAGATGTCTGTGGACTGAAAGGTGTTTAGGAGCCAGCCCTAGAGGAATGCCTTGATCATGAAGTAATGCCACCCTTCAGTCCACTGTCAGGCATGGTCCACATACAGCTTATGTAGCTTTTACCTTGTTTAAATCTACTGTAAAAATAATTTTGTTTTCTTGTGAACATTTCTGTAATATTCATCATTCTTTCTTATCACAATGGTAGTACAAAGCAGCCTGATGTCATATTCAAAGTCCTTCGGGCCCAGCCGTCCACATGTGCCTCCAGTTCACCTGTAATACCAGCTAAACCACAGACATGCTGTGTATTCAAACCATCTGTGGGCTTTATTCATTGCTACTGCCAAAGTTAAGGATGAGCTGTGGGCAGACATAAACACACTTAACCTCATTTTCTCCTTTTAAATCCCTTCTTAAAATCTCCTCTGCAATAATCCCTGAAAGAAACAAAAGTAGGTTAGCGATAGGTTATGGCCACCACTCTTGTGTTGGCTGGTGCTGTCTCTTTGTTTCCTCCTACTTCCTTGTCAACCATCCATATCCATATGCACCTGCTGGACTTTTTTTTTTTTTTTGAGTGTTTCAAGGCAGGATCTATCTTTTTTGTATTCTCTGAGCTTCCAATGTGTCTGTTGCCTGGCCTGAGACTCCTCCACAACACAAGGAAGAGAAAATAACTGTAATGGCTCAGTGCCTCACAACTTTCAAAAGCTTTTGTCACAGCATCAAACGAGTAAAATGGGTGTTTTTATCACATGACAAAAGTGACAAATGAAGGCTTATGTCCTTCATGAGGAGTGTTCTATAAATACTTCTGATAATTTTAAAGGTCTGAGATGAGATATAGGTATTTTTTCCCTTAAAGGCTTGTGGCATTCCTTAGTGTTTTAATATCCGATCTCCCAGTGCTTCAATTGTAGGCATATGTTCAGCACTGCTGCAGGTCAGGAGCTTGGGAAATGGGAGGTTTGAGTATAGATGGGACATTAGCTCAGTGTTTTCCCAAGCATCCATAGGAGCTCTTTGCCAGAACCTATGGCACCAATTTATTTATAGAAGAGTTTGGGTTGGAAGGAACCGTAAAGATCATCTAGTTCCAACCTCCCTGCCATGGGCAGGGACACCTTTCACCAGACCAGGTTGCTAAAAGCCCTGTCCAAGCTGGCCTTGAACAATTCAGGGATGGGGCAGCAACAGCTTCTCTGGGCAACCTGTTCCAGTTTCTCACCAGGCTGAACAACCCCAGCTCTCTCAGAATGTCGTAATAGCAGAGGTGGTCTAGTGGCCTGATCATTTTTATAGCTTTCTCTGCACCTGCTCCAAAGAGTTCACATCCTTAATGCTGGGGGCCCCAGAGCTGAACATAGTACTGTAGCTGGGGTCTCATGAGAGGAGTAGAGGAGAGGAGTACACACTCCTTTTGGTGCAACCCAGGACACGATTGGCTTTCTGTGCTATGAGCACACACTGCCGGCTCATGTTCAGTTTCTCCTCGACCAACACCCCCAAGTCCTTCTTGGGGCTCCTGTCAGTCCATTCTCTGCCCAGCCTGTGTTTGTGCTTGGGAGTGCCCTGAGAGTGCAGGACATTAACCATTACACCTCTCCAGGTCTCCTGCCATGGTGACTTTTTATGCCTTCCAGAGTATGGACTGAAGGCGACATGATCCTATGGGCTGCAGGGCTCAAAAAATCAGTAATATAGGAGCCTTACCCTACTGTGTAGACCGTGAGCTTTTCCACGGGGGCATGATGCATGCCTGTGCTACACGGACAGGCAGAGGCAGGACCACAGGCGTTAGGAGCTGTTGGGCAGCATGTGTTTTGCCACAGGCAGGCGTGTGGCAGAGTCACAGGCTCCACACACTTCTGCAATGCTCAGCTGAGCCTGGAGGCTGCTCCTATTGGGAGAGCATCAGTCTGGGAAGATGTGGGGGATTCACACTGGGACAAAGGTTTCTCCACACCTGCAACATGTATGGAGATTTCTTACACCATACTGTCAAAATATAAATACTATAAGAAATACAAATATCAAAGACTTTTTTAACATAAAATACATTAGTGCTGTTACTCTTCAGTTTTCTTAAAAATTAAGTTAAGCTTCAGTAGATTTTATCATTGCCATAAGGATAGTGTTAATTGGAATAGCACATTTAGTCAACAAACATTTATTGAGAGACAGTAGTCTTCCTGTAGGTTGTATATCTCATAAAAACTCTCCAGTGTGCTGTTAAAAGCATTTTCTTCCTTTTATTGAAATATAGGGCCTACACACAATACATGGCAATGTGGGATAAAGTTTTTAGCTACTGTTTAGGATAGAAGTATTGTAATTGCCATTGAATCTATTTTTTAATGTCTCTGATGGCAAAGCTGGGCATTGTACTTTTATTATACAGGGTTTGATGGTGTTCCCTTCCTGAAATCATGCTAAATCTCAATATACGTTTGGTTTTTTTTGGTGTATAGGAACATAACAATTTAAAATATCACTGTTTGTGACACTTCTGAGACAAGTAGCATATACTAGAGAGAAGTTAAACTTCCTTTTCAGTGGTATAAATCCTCTTGGTGATGTCTTTAGGTGAGCCACTGCTATCAGTAAAGCTGGTACTCTTCGAGGTCCATGTACTTGGTGTCTTTTGCACAAAGTATATCTCCGTTTTGCGTGCTAGGCTTCCATGACAGGTTGACTCATTTTATGATGGTGGATTGAGGTTGCTGGCATATGCTGCCCGAAAATTTAGTGAATAGGAGGAGTATATAAACATTATTTAAATATTTTCTGTATTTGTGGGATATCTGTCTATATGCACACACATAATGCATTTCTAACTCATGCTTGAATGAACATAAATGCATCACTTTTAATTGTGTGAAAGAGGTTCTAGAGTGAAAGTATAAGATATGATACTTAAGATATAATAATACACTTCTTGCTTGTTGAGAAAGTCATACAATGGATCTAGAAATGGAAATAATCTAAAATCAAAAAATCAGAAGTATTAGGTCAGGCTTTTCCAAGCTGAATTAAAACATATTTGAAAGGAAGATCTCTCAGATGCAGCAAAGTTAGTTTATTTTTGTTTCTCCAGAGAGTTTAAACTAGATATTCATGTTCAGGGTTGAAGAGGAGGTCAGTACCTGTGGGACTTCCGCTGCAGGGACTTGCCTCCCTGTGGACACTGTCAGCAAAGCTGCCTGTTACAATGACACTTTTGGTAACGCAGACACTGGGATACTTTCTATCATGCATATGGATCCATATGCATCCATACTCAGTTTAAGCAACCACCAAATCATAGCAGCTTGGCTCAGTAGTGGTTTGGCCCCTCAATTATATTTAGTACTGTGACTAAAATGTACTGTATTCTCTTCCAGCTATTTTATACAAGGCATACCTTAACTGCTACTTGGGAATTTAGTTTGACGATTGTTAATCAGTTTAATCAGTGAAATATCCATGTCATGCTAATTCTTCTAAAGAAAGAATTGAGCACTCTCTGCCTTGACACCACAAGCAATGGATGTGGGCTTGGGCTTTCAGCCTTACTTCTGCATGTTCTTATGTCTGTATATTAAAATGCTGTATATTGTCTGAAGCCATCAAAACCATTTTAACTTTACGGCCATCCATTAAACAGAGCAAGCTGCAAACATCCCATCGAATATAACCTTTCTTCAGAGCTATTGATGGACTTCTTTTCAGAGCTAGTGAAGCTGGAGTCTGCAACTTGCTTTGAGGTAACTGAAAAAGAAAATGGGAAGAATCAGTCCTATCAATATACCATTGCTATGTTTCTATTTAGAGGCCTTTTAAACATGCCTTTGCAAATGATTGCCTTAAAGCTTTTAACGTTGTTGCACTGTAAGAAGCTGAGTAACATTGTCAGTGCTTATTCACAGCGTTCTCTTGGCATATGTTCCTGCAGTCCCCATCAGGCAAAAATCCCCCTCAAATTAAATGGGCTTTTTGCCTGACACAGTCTCTCATTCTAACTAAATTAGCAGTAATATTTTTATTCTGAGCACATTCCCTAATAATTGTCCTCCACTAGTAAATACTTCACCGTATCAGTGCGATACAAGAGCTTTAAATTCTTTAAACCCAGCAACCATCTTTTATTTCAGGACTGGTTCTGTGGGAAGAGGAGATTGGGTTTTTTTTGTATTGTGAGAGAGATCACTCCTAAAAACAAACTTGAGGGTATAATTAGGATATTGTCTTCTGAAAATACTACTTTAGAATGTGTGAAATTTTGAGTTCTTCCCCAGTGAGCACCTTCTGCATTAGGGACTGGGGTGGCCAGGTCTAGGAGGGCTGTGTTCTTTTTTTAATGCTTTTATTTTCCAGGTATGCATTAATATTGACAAGAGGCTGATTCATGCTAGACTACATTTTCAGTATGGATTTAATTCCACCAGGAGTCAGGGTAGTGAAACGTGCTGCATGGCAGCTGGCACAACAGCATTTTTAATCAAATAATAGATTCCAGCTGGTGGGGAGTCAGCTGGGTTCTGAAGCAGACATGACTTAATACAGATCTTCCTTATTTCTTTAATAAAGCACATTACCTTTCCATATTAAGCAAATGTAAATGGCGGAGGGGAAGTGAAGGAAAGCAAATTTGCTAGGTTTGCTAGAAGTAAAACTAATCATTGTAACCTCATGAAGGGAGTTAAACAAGGGAGAATATGGGGATCAACCTCATGAAGTGAGTTAAACAAGGGAGAATATAGGGGTCTGTGTTCTGAGGGGTAAATTGGACTCTTCTCATGTATTATGAAATGATCTCTGTTTTGCAGGTGTACTTGTGATTGCAAGGCTCATTTTCTGTACTCTGTCCTTGACTATTGCATGGGTTGCTCTTTGGCTACCTACTACTGTCACCAGGAGTCATCCACACAGTACTTACCTGGCTAGGTTACAGTGTGGTGGTGTGAACGGTTAACCCCAGCAACCATGTTGGGAGTCTTTCTGGTGTCACTGAACTGAACATCATTTCAGACACACACCTTTTTCAGTAATGCTTTTTTTTTCGCTCTCACTAAAAGTGCAAAGATTTTGATAGGATCAGATAACGAGGACCTTATTGATATGTACAGCTAAAACAATGTATTTGTGCTGCAAAGATAAATCTAATGGTGTTGGAAAGGTCAGTGCATATTAGAAAATGTCTACAGGTGCTGCCTTTTCAATGATCTTTCTTGTTCGCTTCTATCCCATGATCTAAGCTCGGTACTTAGCCAGAACAAGCAACTCATTCATCTCATCTTGTTTACCAGGGCTTAGTTAATGCTGTTGAAAGAAATGGCAAATGCTACATACCCCCAGTACATTGGCTAAGGCTTTTCATTCTCCTGGTTTTCTCCCTGTCTGGAAGCTGGAAGCAATATATGCTTGCTAGTTGGTTTTCTGTTATTTGACCATTTGGTGTTCTTCACACAACTGAGGAGAAGTTCAGCATTACACCACCAGAATCAGCAGGGTCTTTGTGGAAGCAGGTATTCTGCTGTCTTGTTTGCAGCTGAGGAGCGTGAACCTTTGTGGAGCTGGTAACTCCCATCCCTTTAGCTCGGGCTGCAGAGATTTGGTATTTCACACAGCCCAGACAGAAGGTAAACAGAGTACTAAAAAACATATCTGATGTGTGGAGACAGTTTCTGGGCTGAGTGATCCTCATTCTCTCCCAGTCCCCCTGAGGTCACTTGTTTCAATTGGGAGCTGCTGCACGATAGCAAGATGAAAGGTGTTGGAAGCAATCAGACTTCTTCATGACATCTGCTGAAAGTGTGTTACAAGCTTTTTCTTAAAAAAACAAAACAACAAAAGCTTTATTTTTACTTTTATTTGTGTTTTTATTTATTTGTTTATTCAGAACTTCATCCTCAGTAAGAGTCCTGTGGAAGAGTAATAAGGAGTATTTTTATGTAGATGGCTGCAATTAATATAAATCTATCAATCCAAACTAGCAAGGAAGTATTGATTGCAGTGTTTTTTGCACTACCTTCTGACAAGATGGAAAAGTGGTGAGAGAAAAACAAAGCCAAATTGATCTCATAATTTCAGGAGTTGTCTTGAAAACAAAAATAAATATTCACATAGCTTCAATTTATTGCCTGTATTTTAATATGGTGTTTCTGTAGTTATTGTCTGTTTCTGATATTACAGTATACAGTAGAGACCTTCTGTGTTAGTTTTAGTTTTGCTGTGTCAGTTGCCGTGTTCCTTATGTAGCTTATTGATATCATAAGTAAATTTAAAAATGGTTCTGAACGTGGAAAATGCGTGGAAAAAGTAATCCAAAATATAGCCAGTACTGATAGGGGTTTGAAGGAGATGCTTAGGTAAGTTTTTTTTTTGTATTGAGTGTTATGAAAAATTCATATTAATCTTCTGTTGTGCATTGGTAATTCAGGAGGTGCACTGGAAGCCTGGTTGCTTGTGTCTGTGGTCAAACCTAATTTATTTTGATACAAAATGCTAGATTTGAAGCTTACTTTTTTCATACAGAAGCAATACTGGGCCTTTTTGAAATGTTAATAAAACAACATCGAGGGAAAAAAAAAATCATCCCAGAGCAGCCAAGTGTGTTTTGGCCAGGCACTTTCATGTACACCAAGAACTCAGCCTCAGGTCTGTCGTCTAACACATCCTGAACAAACGCTGTTTAATGCAGACAATCAGTGGCTTTTGGTCAGTGACTGTTATCTCCTGTTTTCTCCTGCTCTCTTTATTCATCTGGAAATCTTAATCCACATCTGGGAAATACTTCTAATATCCACTTTCCTTGGGAAGTGATGTATTACTGCAAAAACATATGCATTGCCTTCAGTTTCAAAACAAATTTAATAAATTTGGAGCTAGCTTTGGTAATTTAAACTAACCTGGGTGAGCAGTGGATATGTTCACATTTTCAGAGGGACCTTTATGTTCTCTAAGGTCTATGCTGATGCACATCCAGCAGTTGAGGTTGTGGTGAGCAGGTTAAAGGTAAGGGTTTGTCTACAACCTTGTTGACTGGATTGGCAGTAGACAGGTTTTCATTTGGGTGTATTGAGTTTCATGTGCCACATGCAAAGATTTGAACAACAGTTATTGGGTTTACTGAAGTTGTCTCAGATTTGCAGGATTCATTTCAATGAAAACTGATAAATGAAGAGTAAAAGATTACATATTGGTTTAAGAAAGCAGCTATTTCAGAACTAATTAGTCTATTTATGAAATAATCTAATAAATATTTAATTATTTGCTTGATTCTTATAAACAAATATTGTGCTTGTAGATGCTAATTACTTAAGCAGAGCTCTTCACTTTGCATGGGAAGAGTTATATTTGTGTTGAAGTGTTTGTTGTGTTCATGCCAAAAACCGACCAAAAACCCTCATTAGGATCTGATCCTTCAAATGTGCATGTGCTTAACTTGACTGCTCAAATAATGTTGTTTTGGCAGTGTTGATTTCAATACTTTGATCATGAAATACCTCATGTAAGGGGGGGGGAATTAATACAGCAGTGGTGTTGATCTGCATAAAGAGTCATTAACATGTTGCACCCTTCCCTGGAGGCAGAAAATCATGTTTCTGCTGAGTTGATGAATTAAACGAAGTTGTTCACCAGAGATATTTACTGTCTTGAGATCCATTTTGCTGTTCCTATCTTAGCCTGAACTCGGACTTCAGAGTGACTCTTCCTGTATTTTGCTGTACATGGGTTTCTCTGGGTGCTGCTTTCCAGTGTTCAGGCTCTTACTCCTGTTCACAATGTATTACCTGCAATATCTTTGTCTCGGTTCCCTGAGCTAGACTAGGGACAGCACAAAGACATTTATAAAGGTAAACAAGAATATTACTTGAGTGATTTTACAACAGAAGATAATTTGTTTGCCCAGTGGAAGAAGAATGTTTACTATCTAGCAAGGAAGTACTTTCACTTCAGGCTTTACTAAGTGGAAAAAATTACTGCATCTTAATGCTGACTGGAGGCCCTGAACCTCTCATGTAGATACCAGCTGAGGTTTTTGGGGATAGAAGAGTCTTGGGACCTAGCAGGGGATAGGCTAAGGCAAGATTAAGGGAGAAGTACGAGAATTAAACTGAAAAGCCATGTAAAATTCATGAAGGATGGGAAGAGGATATCAACAAGAAGATGGCAAGGGTGGATTTCTGTGATGGTTGCTTCTGAAGGATGGCTGGCAGACACTCCATCTGACAGCATTTCATATGCATTTCTGCCTGGCCAAGATCTCATTTATAAATCTGAGAAGGTATTTGAATTTCTTCTGTGCTACTCCTGTGTGGAGTTCTTCCTGTATTGGTTTCTGTGTTTATTTTCTCAAAGGAGAAAAAATTTGCAGACTCCCCAAATATTCTAAGAAGAAAAGCCAGCCCTTTATTTAAGCTGGCTCTCAATATGCAGAAAGTTGCCTCCAAAAGAAAATGCTAATGTTTGGCTTTGGGCTTTCCTGGGAACACAAATAAACTCCTGTTTATTTTTCGTTTTCGGAGATTTTGTAGGTGTTTTTATTTCTTCCTTGTTCTTTGAAGCCTTTTTTGCTACCTGTCTAGCATCTCACATAACTTTGATATTTATCTTTGCAATAGAGTAATTTACATGAAGATATGCAGGGGGTTGAGAATGTTTTCTTAACCAGTAGACAGAATAGGAAGTTAAAAATCATCTGTTTTCCATTTGGTATCTATTTTGCAGTGCATGTTGAAAGAGACATATGCCGCTGCATGTGTGATGAGGGTAATTCTGTCTTTGCCTTAGTGGAGTCGTTGACACTGAGCTTCTACTCTGATGAATTAAATGAGGAATTACGAAATTAGGTTCACAATAGGCTCTCTGAAGATTGCTTTGTTATTTGCTTGCTCAAAGCTCTGTGAAACTCACCCAGCCCCATGTCCACCCCTGCCACTGTGTTCTATTTCTTGAGGGTCATCCAAAGGAAGCTAGGAGTGATTGAAGGCTTCAGGCGCTTCGGGTACAACCTTGCTGTGAAACTAAAATCAGTTTTACCTGGTGAAGTGACAAAACCCTATGTAGGTCAGACTATCCCAGTCTTCCCAGAGTTTTGTTTGCTGAGGCTACTGATGGCACTCCCAGTACCTTTGAGCATCAGAGACTCATGGAAATGGAGTACTGTAAAGGTGAATTTGTGAGTAGATAAATTTGTCTTTGACTCCACAGCATTTGCAGATTGTCTAAGTCAGGGATACTGCAGAGGATGGCCTGTGGCCAGCCACACGATCATTTTGACTATGCACATCTGAGCCTCCATGAATGGCATTGAAGGATTTCTTTTTAATGGGCATGTTAAACATGGGACAAATTTAATTTTAGTATTGTCATTTAAAGTAATTTCTGATACAGATGATTTGCTGGCAAATGAGACATTAGGTCCACAATAATTTGGGGCTATCCAAGTTTCTGCTCCTCTAAATGCAACTGATCCAAATGATGGTTCAGCTATGCATAGTACTTTAATGGAAATGAGTTGTTCTGACTGTGATGATGAATGCAATAGATAAACCCCCTATGCATTAATAACAAAAATGTACCTGCTGTCACCTCCTTAAAAAACCCTGAAACCTCAGTGTGGTTGGCTGTTACTATCATCCACTGCAAGTGGATCCTGTTTTAAACACACAAACACCTCAAATTTCCCCATGGGTATTTTTAGTGCATGTTATAGTGTTACTATTGAGTATCTGAAAATATCACAAAAAATTTATGTATATAAGAATATTGAAAAATTGGCAAAACAGTCTAAGTCAGTATCAAAGAAAAGAAACTAAAGCTTAGAATAAAACCCTCTATAATGAGGCATGTCATATTTTATACAGCAGTCACACTGTATAAAATATTCTGTCAAAATTTCCCAATTCAGGCAAAATTTCACTGTGCACTGGTATGTTCACGAGGATTCTCATCCCAGCTTTACTAAAGTAAGGACAGTAAAATTCTTGTACAACCTAAATGTGCATGTATAGGAGAAATGGCTATCATGAGATCTCATTGCATTTATGTTCATGATGACCTGTCTTTTTCTTTTTACTTTGATTTTCCCCCTGACTTGTAGTTACTGAAATCCCTAAAGATTACAGGGGCAGAATGCCTGAAAGTGCTCTTTAATGCTTGACAGTAAAGTTCTGACAGTGTTATACACACATTTTAAGCATGCAGACAATTGAAGGGTAGTGCAGTATGCAGTACAGAGCGCTTACTGAAGAGGTACATGGGATTTTGTGGCTTATGATGGACAGTCTTTGATATAACAGTTTCAAAAATTATATTAGGATGTATATAATTTAAAACTCTTCCAGTTGTGCTGTAAATTTAATGGCAAGGTTTTGTTGAAATAAGCTCTTGTGGTCTGTAAGGAAGAAAATCAATCATTGTGCACCTTATCATTTTTCTGTATCCTTGGTAGGGATGCAATTAAATTCAGTCTGAGAGGTCACAGTGTGGGGTATGCATTAACCTCACACTAACCCTGTATGTGATACTGCCACTGAGAATAAGTTAATAAAGGTATCAGTTGGAGTTGTACGTTTGTTCTCTTTTTTACAAATCTATCTGTGTTCACACACACTTCTAATTACATCTTTGTGCATAATATTAGCAGATATCTAGGGTATTCGCAGTGCTGCTAATTAGGCTTTGGGCTAGTGTACAGTGGAATATACAGCAAAGTTCCACAGTTGGTGGCTGAAAACACTTAAACTCATTTGCTGAAGTTGATGTTAATGCAGGGATGTGTCAATGAGACAAAGCTTTGTTTCATTTCCAGACTCTGATGATATTTAAAACAGCAGCTGCAAAAAGTGCATTTAATTCCAAAATGCAGTAGAGTTTCTGAATGCCATTTGCATTATACACATTTGCTCCAGATGGAAGAAATTAAATATCTCATTGAGAATTGGACAAGTACTTTGCTGGTGAAGAGACTCTTGACCTTTTTAACCTTTTAAATTAAGTTATGGGGAGGTACTTGATTTTAGGTTTGATTTGGAAGGCCTCTTTAAAGAGAAACCACATGTTTCCTAACAGCTATTAAAAAAGCCCAGTAAAAAGAGACATTAAGAACATCAGTGCAGTTTCAGGGACAAGTTAGAGAAACATATCCAGCACGTCTTTTCCAGAGACTAACAGTGAGAGGTCATCAGATTTTACTTCTAAAATATTTCTGCTCCTCCTCGGAAAGACATTTATTGTTATATGAGATTTCAGAATTTCTAATGAATATATTGAACAATGGGGCATTAGAATGAGAAATGCAAAATTTGCACATCAAATTATGAGATAGATCCAGGGGAAGTGGATTTGGGCCAATCTTTAGAGTATGTAATATTTTAGAGCAAAGATATTAAAGTCAGGGGAAGCAGACAGAGAGTGGGAGTAAATAAAAAATTATTAATAAATATTTTGTGCCAAGGGTAGCCGTTTCATCTTGTCGTGGTTTAAACCCAGCCAGACAACTTGTTCACTCACTCCCCCCCTTTTTGCCCTCCCCCTACTCCCAGAGGGACGGAGAGGAGAATCAAAAAGAATGCAACTCCCATGGGTTGAGATAAGAACAGTCCAGTAACTAAGGTATAATACAAATCACTGCTGCTACCACCAATAATAATAATGATAAAGGAAATAACAAGGGAAGAGAATACAACACCTCAGCACCAGCCAACTGATAACTCGCCTCCCCCGCCTGACCAAGCACCAACCAATACCTCCTCCAACCCCGCAGTCTCCCAGCCCTTCTGGGTAACTCCCAGTTACATCCTGGGCATGACGTGCTGTGGTATGGAATAGCTCTTTGGTCAGTTTGGGTCAGGTGTCCTGTCTCTGCTTCCTCCCGGCTTCCCCTCCTCCCTGGCAGAGCATGAGGCTCACAAAGTCCTTGGCCAGACCAAAACATCATTGTTATCAGCTCTGTTCCCAGGCCAAAAGTCAAAACACAGCACTGCACCAGCTACTAAGAAGGAGAAAAATGACTGCTACTGCTGAACCCAGGACACATCTTCAGTTCTGTTGCTGAACAAAAGCAATAGATGTAATCCATCTCAATTTTGATAAAGAATTTGAATATGGTTCCCACATGGAGATTTATCAGTATGGTAAGAAAAGAAGGAGATTTATCAGTATGGCAAGAAAAGAAGATTTATAGAATGAATTTTAAATAGGTAGAGAATTTAATAAAGAGGAGATGGCAACATGAGTCTTGAAATGGGAGTGTTGGGCTAAAGGGAGACTGCTAATTAAATTCCTCAAAGGAGATGAAACAGAGAATCATAGAATCATAGAATAGTTAGGGTTGGAAAGGACCTTAAGATCACCTAGTTCCAATCCCCCTGCCATGGACAGGGACACCTACCACTAAACCATGCCACCCAAGGCTCTGTCCAACCTGACCTTGAACACTGCCAGGGATAGAGCATTCACAACCTCCCTGGGCAACCCATTCCAGTGCCTCACTACCCTAACAGGAAAGAATTTCTTCTATATATCCAATCTAAACTTCCCCTGTTTAAGTTTTAAACCATTACCCCTTGTCCTGTCACGTTTAATATCTTCCTATCATTGTCACAAATAAGTAGTAGCATGCTTATGAATCTACAGATGACTCAAAGGTAAGAGTTGCTGACATTTCAGATGGGATTCATAGCATCCTGCAAGAAGAATAAGGTTTTCTTCCAAGTTGGTGTAATAGATAGGGCATGAAATGTAATTGTGCCAAGTGCAAGGCTGTGCTTTCAGGGAATAAACATCTGAATTCAGTCTGTAGCTGGGAACTCATCAGCTGAAAATCAGGAAAAAATAAATATAGCTAATGAGGTCATCTAGGACCATGATCTTAGATCTGTGGCCTATTGTAGATCTAGGATCCTAGGGCCTATCCTATCTAGGATTAAGCTACCAGTATGATGCTACTGTAATAAGATAAATGCATGCTGATAGGATAGGGGGTGAGGTATTTCTAGCAGAGAAAGAAAGCATTAACAACATATTTTGAAATGTTGACAGTGCACAATGAGGATAGTGTGTACCATTCGCATTAAAGAAAGGCAGAGCCTTGGGTGGCATGGTTTAGTGTGAGGTGTCCCTGCCCATGGCAGGGGGGTTGGAACTAGATGATCTTAAGGTCCTTTCCAACCCTAACTATTCTATGATTCTATGAGTTCAGCCCAGAGCAGGCTCACAGAAGGGCTCTCAGGATAACCAGGGGGACAATGGATCATGTGTAGTACCAGAAGGCACTGTAAAAACCTTGGCTTGTTCAGGTAGTAAAGCAGATGAGATACTGCTGTCTTCAGGAGGGTGAATACACAGGAGGAGAGTAAACACCAGGGGGTGAAAGGAGCTAAATTTTAGGTGAGATGATAGAGCAGGCATCAGGAAAGTAAACAGACCATGGGTGAATGAAGCCAGACAATAGAAGACGGCCCCTGGTTATCTCTGAAGTTTGTGACCAGCCTTTTCCTGGGTGTAGCAGAGGTAAAATATAAAGAGCAGCTTGAGGATGGAGTTTCTTCAGTTGATGAGGGGGACTCAGGAGCTTTCTTGCAGTCCTGTGCTCCTGTATGTATTTAAGGTGTTTCTCTTGAGGAGTGGGTTGTACACGTGCCTCTCTGTGTGTGGATGTTTTAATTAACTTGCTAGCTGCTTCCATGTGTTTGAAGCATTCCCCTGTGGTGCACGTATCTGTGCACTGTGGGCAGCATGAACGAAGATGTGTTCTTGTGCACGCAGCTGCAGCACGGCAGAAAAAGGGAACATTTAAGAGACAGCAAACTGTGCATCTCCTGGAGGGACAGTTGTCAGTCACATCCACTCATCTGGGGCCTTTTGCTGTTGTGGGAACGTGCTGAATTCCTGTTCCTCCTTGGATGGCCAGTGATCATTGCTGATGAGCACAACCTAAATATTGCCCTGCCTGAAGAGGAATAGAAAATCTCTCTCTTTCTACAGCACTTTGATTTCCCTCTTGGAAGACTACTTGTTCTAAACTTAAGTAGTTTCACAGAATCTTAGGAGAGCTATGGTAGCAACAGGCCTCTGGAGGTCATCTGGTCCAAACCCTTGCTTCAAGCAGAGCCACCTAGAGCCAGTTGCCCAGATTTTTTAATATCTCCAAGGATGGAGATTCCACTACCTGTGCAAGTTTTTCCATGGAAGTGGGTTGACATCACACAGACAGGCATGAGATGGGAAGATTCCTGCCAGTTGCAGGGAGGTTTGGAGTTGGAATGAGGTTTAGGTAGCTAAGATGCAGGAGATGAGAGAGAGACGAATCCTGATTGTGTGGTGAGTGCCACATCCTGCATTCACATAGTTCCCAAATGCAGTCTAGAACTTAAATTGATTCATTGGTCAAGTTGACTTTCCACGCCAGGTACACTATGGGTAACTACCAGCTGTGCTGTGCCACGTTCCATCAGTGTGTGCTGCCAAAAGTAGACATATAGGTACCCTTAGATGCTGTAGTTGTGCCATCTGTGCTCTGAGCAAAGCATGGCTTCTCTGATGCTTACATACTGCCATTGGGAGAGGAACTTGGACATGTGAAGAAGGGAGATTCAGCATTAGAGGAGGATGTAGCAGGTGGTTTGCTGGGCTTAGAGGGTCAACCTGCAGCCATACAGGCAGGCCTGGGGGACAGCAGCTCTGCGCCAGGGCTGTGCTTGTGACGCTCGGGCAAGCGCAGGTGCCACTTCTCCGCTCTTGTCGCTGCTCATATTCCCTCCTTGCATTGGTCCTCTGAGGTTCGTAGGGCTCTGTGGATTTCAGGAGAAAGCATGTGTCACGATTTTTGTTCTCCCTCATCTTGAAAAAGCAGAACTTAAGATTTCATAGGAAATCCAGCCATTTGTTTCATTAATTCATATGCTAATGCTCGTCTTTCTTTAACTGCCACACAAGGAAAGAGTGGGGATGACAGTTTATTCCACTTAGGGCACATTACACAATGGTTATCAGTACTGGGGCTGTATTCTGAAACATCTGCATCTTTTTTTTTGTTTTCTCAAGATTAATCTCACCTAGTTTCCATGCTTACGTTGTTTACCTTTGACATGAATTACTATTTCTTCCAAATATATTAAACATGTTAATCTAGTTTTCATGGCTGAAGCAGGTTTAATATGCATTTTTAGGAAAGTATTGGACAGATTTCACTGGGTTTGTTCCAAGAATTTTACTTGCTGATTTACTCTGCTTTGAGAGTGAGATTGTCTTTTGTGTCAGACGGGCAGCATGGCAAGCCAACAAACGTGAGAATCAAGAGTGACTTGATGCTGCAAACAAGAATGTGTGATTTTCTTTCCTTCATCTAGTTCTGTTTCATACCAACAGAAATGGCACATCTCCCACCTTTGTGTGGGTACAACTTCTGCATTCTGCAGTGAATCCTCAGTAGTTTGGTCAGGGTTTTCCCCAGGGGGACAGAGGAAGCTGTGGCACTGTCCACCGAACCCACCACTTCTCTTAAGAGAAAGCTGTTTCACAGTCGGAAGGAGCAAATGGGTGTAATTGTGTTTTTCATGGCATAAAAACCTATGAACATGCTCAGGAACCATGCACTTCACTGTATAATTTCCTGGTTGATGATGGCTTAAAATTGTAAAGCAGTTGTGTTAATTTTTATATAACAGTATGGTGAGGGATCAAGAATACTACTTAGCCAGGTCCATAGGTTTATTCACCTAATACCTCTTGAATTTGGTACAGGTGATAATCACTGCCACCCTTATCATTCCCTGTTCCTGAGGAAAGCAGAAATACAAACTTGCTTGTTCAGACATGAGAGGTGATTTGACAATGGCTGTCATAAACTCATTACACAAAATGAAGGAAATTAGCCCAGAAGTTCACATCCCTAATTATTGTTGCAGTTCAGATGTAGTGTGGGAACTATTCTGTTTCAGGGAGTAAGGGAATACTAGCTCTTTCAGTCAGCCTTATTATTTTTGTATTATTACTGTCAGCATCATGATTCTGCCAAATCAAAATATGTATCCAGACATTACGTGGTCTTCTGCGTTTCACAGCCCATTTTTTCTGTCTGTTGATGAGTGCAAGTTCTTTCACCATGATTTGGAGCTTCTTAATGGTGTCAGCAAAGAAATGTCCATTCCCACACTGTTAAATGAGAAATCTGTGGCTGTTCTTACCCTTGGGGTAGGAGAGGTTCTAAGAAGATTGTATTACAGAAGATTGATTTCTGCTCTTTGTGTAAAAGGGAAATCTGTTTCTAATCTGGTTTGAGATAGGAATTCATAGTGACCATCTGCGTGAAGTTTTACCCATGGTAATTTAAAAGAAAAAAAAAAAAAAAGAAAGAAATCTGGCTCAAAATCTCAGCGCCTTTTGTTTTGTTTTGGGGTGTTTTGTTGTTTTTTTTAAAAATCCCTGAATAAAGTTTCCCTGTCTGGCATCTGAGGGAAGAGCATCTGCTTGAAAGATGTCTTTGGAGATTCTGAGTTACTACTCTTCACCTTTTTAAACAAGTTTTTCTATCATGCTGCCTTATGCAGCCAGTGAGAAGTCTCCAGCTGTTGTGGGCAAGTGCTGTACTATATAGACATTACCTAGTCTCATCTGACTTCATTAGAGAGAGAAACACACTTCACTCCTTAATATGAATGTCTTTGTTCATCTTTTCCCTAAAAAAAATAAATTTGACACTGAGATTTGCTTTTGTTAGTCACAATTTTGACAGATCTACTAAAAATTATCATGCCTCACATTTCATCCTGTTAAAAAGAAAATTAACAACAGAATCAGAGGGCTGATAATACTTAGAAAGTCCAGTCTGTGCTTAAATTTTTCATTGTCTTTGACAGTCTGTTTAGAAAGTCTGTGTAAATTCCAGCGTGGATTTTCAGTAGGTTTCAATTAATATATTTGTTGGGATTTGCAAATACTTCATACTTAGGTTGCATTCTATTCCCACAGGAACTTTATGCCCCTGGACATTCAAATAATTATCCTTTATTCACATAAATACTTACACTAATATTTAACATTCACATTACATTAAATAATGTACTTACATTAACGTAGTATATTGACATTAATCTCAATACAAATATAAAATGTTAATTGCATGTGCTTGAACTATATTAGGTTAAGCATGCTACTGGGTATCATAGAGGAACAGTGTTCCCAAAACTCCTTGACCTGCTTCACTGCAAGAAAGCAGTTAAAAGCCAAACGAGGAGATGAAAATATCTGTCACAGCTGTGACAGCGCAACATATGTTACTACTTTGTGTGAAAATGAACAGAGACAATTTAAACTCTGCATTTGGCCGATTAGTCCTATGGTGTTTTTTCTTGGACAATAAAGATGCCCTTGGCAAAACTTATCCAGAAAGGACAGAGTGGGTATTCCTGCAGAGGCTGCCTGGAACATTGGGATGTTTCTGGCATACATATTTGTAGCAGATGTTTCCAATTACCTGTAATAATTCTGAAAAGTAAATGAACTTTATTCATGATCTCCTCAATGAATATCAATGTGGCAGCCATCTCCTCAGCCTGGAAGGCTTGCAGTCTTGGTGCTCAGGGTGGAGATGATAAAGAATTGAAAAGCGACAATCTGGCAGGTCCTTGTATAGGGGGAGAATGAGGATAGAACTTTTGTCTCAGTTTCTCTGTCTTTCCTGGCTTTTCTCCTCCAGCAAGCCCTCTCTCATGGTCAGCCCCAGGTGCCTGCCAAGCAGGGGCAATGCCACCACCTGTCCACGATGCACGACACCAGGGTGTCGTGTCCAGGAGAGACATTCATTTCTGCAGGCCAGTGTGGATGGCTGTGTTAAGCCCCTAGGTGACCATAGTGCCAAAATTAAGGGATGTTTTTCTTGGGTGCTCCAGAAGAGTGTTCTGTCTGTGGAGACTCGTGAGCTCCTCCAGGCTCCAGCAGCTCAGAAACATTTCAGCGACGTATGGAGAGTTGAACTTTGTTTGGCTGTGGTGTGGGACACCAGAGTGAGTGTGGAGGTTTCTGGTATGGATCCCTTCAAGGCCCCAGGACTCTTCTTGTCTGCTGTCCACCAGCAGATGGGAAGCTGTACTATTAAAAAGAAATAAAAGGCAAAGAGTCTTTCTGAACTTGCACACAATTTTATGCGGCTTTATTTTAGCTTAGTTACATTTCTGATTGAGTCTGTATTGCTTTATTTTCTTTCTTATAGGTGTATTTTTTTCATGCCTTTAGCTAGGTCTAAGTAGTATTGATTTGAACTTGATGATTTAAATATTTTTTCTCTTTGTATTTTTTTGTAGTGCACCAGTACTTTTGCCAGTTTTAATTATTACTCTTCATAGCTTTGTTGCAAGACGCATCTTTGCTCTGGTTTCACCTCATTCTTCCTATACTCTTAAACTCTTACATTTTTAATTTTTCAGCTCATATGGTAGATTCCACTCTTTGGCAGTGATTGCAAGCATCACCAGTGTCATTTATTTGCTTTTAATTTTGCTCCTTTAAAAAAAAATTAAAGACATGAAACAGATTACTTGCTTAGGCATGCTCTGTTTCAAGATTCTGAGACAGGCTTCATGAAAAAATGTGAAAGCTTTGGCTTTCAAGGAAACTGGTGTAAGGTTTTCTGGAGGTTTTTGAAGTTTTGTTCAGTGGAAAGATATTAAATCTTGTTTCAGGGCACTTTTCTTAAACTTTGTCTGGAAGGCCACCGAACAGAAAGCTTCAGGCTGGTGAATCTCTGGTGGCCATCCAGCCTAGCCACTAAGCTCACTGATCTTGCTGCATCTTGTTTTAGCACAGATATCCATCTAACCTGCTTATCCTGAGTTGCCTCTATCTTCCCAGGGGCTTAAAAATCCATCTTTTGCCTTTCTAGCTTCCAGACCCTCTTGCAGTGCTTCAGGGAGTGCTCCTCACTGATGGTACAGAAATGATGGGCTGTCCCAATGGCCAGAATTAGGTATTCTAAAGCAACAGGGAGAGTGCTGTGTCCTTATACATTTTCCCCATTTAGCTCTCCAAAGACTCTTCATCTGTAGTGTTTGCAATGTGTCCTGCTTGCGATGCTGCAGAGTCAAGGTCCCAGCCTTGAGCTGGGGCCAACCTTGCTATGGGGAACAAAACTTCCTGGCTGGTGTTGCTGCCCTGATGGTATGGCTTTTAGATTTAAAAGCTACCAGGAATTAATCTTCCTTTTCATTCCCATTTATTGCTCTGTCCTTTTATGTGACAAGGGTATTAGAGCAGTTGCAGTGCAGACCCGTTGTGCAGAATCTTGCCCGCTGCTGTCCTTTGACACAAGCCTCCATGCTGCTTCTTTTGGCTTCTAAAAACTGAGCTTCACAAGCCACAAAGGGCCTGTGTAATGTTTCTTTAGAGAAAGCCCAACTGACTGTATAATCTTAAGCCACTTCATTTTCCAGTACTTTAGTTCACATTATCCGCTTTCAGAAGAGAATTACATGTTAAAAGACAAAAAGTTTAACACTACCAAATAGTTCCTGCAAGACTTTTTTAAGGGAATTTTTTGCTAGTTTTCACCATTTGGGAGTGTCTCTAACTTAACTGCAGTCAGGAAAACACAGAAGATAAGATCTCTGCAGTGATAGGAATCCTTCATGTTGCACATGTGCAGCTCTGTTTTGTTTTCACAGGTACACCTACCATTTGAACACTATTATTGAGAACGTAAAATTATGTAGAGGAGTAGGGGTTTTGCTTTTATCTTTTTTACATTAAGGCAGAGTTGAGGATAGCAAGATGATGCTGAGTAAAAATACTCACATCTGTGGCTCTTTTAGGGCTAGCACCAAAATAAGAATTATATGTGACAAGGGGTCATGAACAAATAGAATTGATAAAGCTGAAAACACAAATGTGGAAGAGAAATGATTCCTGTGAACTCCATCTGTACTGAAAAAGACTATGTCAAGAACAAGATTGGAATTTTTTTGGCTGAGCATTTGCATGGCACAGAATGTAGTTAAAACAATTCCTGTAAAAGCTTCTTCCTAAGCGGGCGGATATCTGGAGGAATAAATGGCTGACACGGCACTGCAGGCTCATGGCAGGCAAAGCAGTGGTGCTCCTGCATGCTGGATCAGGTTCTGGATTTTTCCACCTGCACAAAGCCAAGTTTTTCTAATGATTTCAGCAGGGCAGTATCAAACAAAGATTGATATAGGCAAAAAATAGGTTTTAAAGTGGCAAACATAACAGGAATGCAATCCTTCAGATTATTTGCAGTGGTTATCCCCATCCATTTTAACCACTTCCTGGCCAGAGTTCAGTGAGAACAAAGCCACAGTCATCTGAAATTATTTTCTAGGAGTTTTGAGGGATGCTCTTGCAGGACAGACGAAGCATTAATGTAGTGCTGCTTTGGCATGCCTGGGTGATTTATGCTGTGTTAATTTAGTGATGAATCATGTAGGCAATATCCAGTGCTTTGGGTGTTACTGCTAATGCTGAAGGGGCTGGAGTAGCCAGCAGGAAAAAGACAGGGATGCAGTTGCAGCAAAGGAATGGCTGAAGAACGGGAGCACAGAGCAGAAGTAGGAGATGGTAGGTCACAGGTAACAGCAGAGCTTAACTGTCTTGTCTTTGCATCTGTTAACAGCGGGTTTGCAGTGGCGTGTACACTGGGTGGTAAATACGAACTTTGTCTGTAGGTGTGACTTCAGTTGCTTACCCTTTTCTGCCCTCCTCCACATTTAATATTGTTATAAAAAATCTAGGTAGCACTGTGTGAGTGTTTTACTTTTTGAAAAAAGGAGCCATTGGCAGTTGTCACTATGTCAGTAAGAACCAACACACAGGCCAAAGCGTTTGACACCTCCTGTGCTTACTGAGAAGGTTAAATTAATGTGAAGGAAGGCCTTCTATTTAAATGAGCAAATACCTAAATGACTGCCTAACATATTAATGTTTGTTTGCATGAAGCTTTTCTTGGTCGTAAACTCATAAAACACAATCAAATAAGTTTTGTTTTGTCAGGATTTGGAATTAATGGAAAGATTGAACTTCAAAAAACAAAACTAACCAACCAACCAGGCAAAGCTCTTTCATAAAGAGAGGCAAGGAGATTTCTCTGTGTCTGCAAGACCTGTAATTTTTGGAAGCATATCTGCCAGCCAAGTTGTATCTCTGTGCTAATTGCATTTCTTGGAGGAGGTCTGTATGTGGCTGGTATTTCACATTCTTAATGTCTGTGGTTTAGTTTTGAAGAGGCTGCACATGTGAGGTAACCCACCCTTCTCTATTTTCGCTATTAGAAAAGTAAAAACATAAAGAGACCTGCATTAGTTGGCCTGATTATTGGGATTGCTGACTGTGATGCTTCCAGGAGCAGAGAATAGGAGCTCATTTCCCAGGGCTTGCTTTCCAAGCTGGTATTCCTAGGAGACTTGTTTGAGCAAAGATTCAGGCTCTGACTCACTGTGACTTCTGGTGTCTAATACAGAGAGGATGGTAACAGCCACCCCAAAAATCTAATTTTAAAAGTGATGGGAAACAAGAACTAATATTTTGTCTTTGGGGAGTGTACAGATTGAACATTATTCCTGAAACACTTCAGAGAAGGGACTGTAGTGATAGGACAAGGGGTAATGGGTTAAAACTTAAACAGGGGAAGTTTAGATTGGATATAAGGAGGAAATTTTTTCCTGTTAGGGTGGTGAGGCACTGGAATGGGTTGCCCAGGAAGGTTGTGTCAAGACCAGGTTGGACGAGGCCTTGGGTGATATGGTTTAGTGTGAGGTGTCCCTGCCCATGGCAGGGGGTTGGAACTTGATGATCTTAAGGTCCTTTCCAACCTTAACTATTCTATGATTCTATGATTCTAAGGTGAGGTTTTCCTAAACATATTGCGCAATTAATTTGTTTTCTCATAGTGTGTAAGGCGCACTCTCTTGTTAACAGTGCTTTGTTGCCTGATTCCCACAGCAGCAGCAAGTGATCTTATCTGAAGTTAAGATGCTCTCCATCATCATGGGACTGTCACTGATATCTCAGCAGCAGCAGTAAGGGTCCCTACTGAGGACTTCAACAGGTGGCTGCAGCTGCTCTGATGCCTTCCTCACAGAGGGAGGAAAGTGCATGAAAAGGAGAAAAAAAACATAAGGAAATCCATTAATAACTGTTAGGAAGGGAAAAAGCTATGGTTGATAAATTTTAGTACAACAGAAACTATTTCTGCAAAGCCACCTTCTGTGTTGCTATGACTGATGGCTGTGAAACAGGGTGACACCTCTTCCCGGAACTGTGCTGGGTGGCGGGGCAATAGAGATGGGGAGCCCCAGGCTTGTTTCCTGCTCTGACAAATGCTTCCTGGCTGTGGTAGAGGTGCTGGCAGGGGTACTGCCCCCAGCCACTGCTTTCTCTGTAGTCAAGGGAAGGCAGCTGTGAAAGCCAGGCTGTCAGTATGGGGAGGGGGGTAATGCTTTGGGTGGGGGGAAGCACATGAGGGCTTTTTTTTACTTGTTCTTCTCCCCTCAGGCTTAACAGAAAATGTTTTTTTCACATCTCTGTCTGCCCATCTGTCTGCTTTGCTGTAGGAGAAAACACATGCTGAAGCCTATACAATTCCCATGGATTTAATGCAAATACTGAAGAAGAATTTCAGGACTTGGTTAAGTGTGGGGTTTTTTTCTAAAGTAGTCTTATGTGATCCTCTGTGTGCAATTACATCTTCTGGCAAAGCTTCCTTGGTTAACAAATATGATCTCTGATCTCTGGTTTAGGATTTTATTCTAGCATCTGTCCCAGTTCTGTAAATTGGCATATACAATACCGTTTAGTGTCTTGTCTAATGTATTTTGTCCAGCACGGAGACCGGAGGTAGTGAATAGGCTTCTGCTAACTCACTGGCTACCTCAGCAACTTCTGTAAAAATGACAGAGGTCACATTCAAAGATTAAAAAGAAAAAAATCTTTGTCATCCACAAGTTATTGCAGGATTCCTTAAGCATCCCGTTCTGTTCCCACTGACAGAGGGATTTAAAAGGTTATTTTCCAAAGACAAGAGGCATAGAAATGTTCTGGGAAGTCCTCTTTCTCCAGGCACTGGTCAGAGCAGGGTTGCTCTGTGCCCTCTGTCCATCAGCCCACTCCATCTGCCACCTCCCATATGCGGGATGAAGGTGGTTGCTGATGGCACACAGACAGCAGGTGCCTGCAGAACACATCCACTGAAATGAAGGCATCGTGATGGATGAAGGCCTGGTGATGGTGGTCTGTCTCAGCAGCTTCTCTTTGGCTTTGCCTGCTTTATTGAGCCATGGTCCAGTAGTGGACTTAAAAATCACAGGGTAAAGTCTACATTGCAGATACTGGCTTTCCTGTATGGCTGATGGAGTAGAAGCATGCCAAAGGCTGAGCCTCTGCTGGCTCTTACTGATTCCTGATGCTCGAGAGGTTTGGAGGTTTTGTTTTGGTTTTTAATAGCTAATAACGTCATAAAAACTAAACCAACCAGCTTCTATTACTGCCATGGTGTGTGATCGGGGCAAAAACTTTATGTACAGATACTTTCAGAGGTTTTAGAGAGCTCCCTAGGTTGTCAGACACTGGCTTACTGCGCCACTTCACTCTCAGAAATATTTGTTGAAGATATACTTGAAAGTCAGGTCAGGGTCCAGTTTCTCGGTACCCTTATGCAAGCCTGGCTTTATCAGGTACTTGAGAGATTGGCTATTTTAAGATTCCTTTTTAATTACTCTCTGAATTCTTTCAGTCCAGCCTTGTGAACCAGGTTTGGGTGAGGCTTTCAGATATGTGCCAATCCATCCATGGTGAGTATGTCCAAGTGAGAACAAAATATCAAAGGACAATATAGTACCAGATATAAAACCAGGTCTGGTCCCTCGCAAGGAGTGTGGAGTTCAGGTATAAAGCATAAAATCCCAAGACAGCAGTAGCAGAAAGGAGCTGTAAATGCATTCTCATACTGATCATCTGCTTCAGGAGCTCTATGAATTTGGGGTGACAGCAGCTTATTTAGGCTGTTTTGTTTGGGGTTTTTTTGGGGTTGTTTTTTTTTTTTGTTTTTTTTTTTTTGACATAGGTCAAACTTTGGACGTTATTGCTAGATTTCAGTCTAGTGCTGTATGAAGCAGGTGCATGGGCAGCCAGGTCTCTGCTCTGTCCTGTAAGTACTTAGGAGGACAGCACAAACAGCCTGGGTTGCATTAAGAAATGTTTGATGTAATTCCCCAACTTTGTATTTATGTTTTGAGGGGGATTAAGGTTGTTCATCTTGCTTTTCCTGTCTTTTAAACCAGTTTTCACTGTGAAAGATATAGCGATAAGCAGAGACCAGGAACTGTTACAATAATCAAAGAGACCAGGACAGTCTACGTCCTGTTTTTCCTGAAATAATCTTCCAGTATTAAACATTATTTCAATTCACTGTGGTTAAACAAAAGTTTCTAAGAGTGGTTTCTTTTTCTTTTATTATATATTCCTTGTTTTATTAATAAATAAATGCTACAGACATCTTAGTGCTAATTCAATACTTAAATGTGCTTCCGACAGTTTTTACAGAGGGGTAGCTATGGTAGGAGGATTTGTATAGTTTGTGCAAACGCTTGTTCAGAGAAAATTACACCTTAATAATGACTTTCCACATAATGCAATTTTCTGAATACAGTTTTATCTGGTATGCTTTCACTGAGTATGATGCCACAACTCCTGGCAGCAAAACTAGGATAATTCAGACAGGTCTAACAGGATCAGGATGTGGAAATGCAAGTCAGCTGTAGGAGACAGGATCAGAAGCAGTTATGGCAGGTGATGAAGTAGTGACACAGGTGTCCTTGTTCTCAGCTGCTATAATGCAGCTTCTCAGTAAATAACAGGAGGTTCTCATTCTTTGTCTCTTGTATTTGTAATCTCAAAAAGAAATTCTTGACTCACACCTAGATTTGTATTTTCTGGTGGCTGTTTTGCCAACTAGCATCGTGTCACTTACATTTGCAGAACCTCTGCCTGCTAGTACCCTATAGTCTGGCCAATTATTTTGAGCACACTTTAATTAGATTTCTTATTTTTTTAAAAATATATATATTCCCTTGTGCATTACAGTTTAACAACCTGATTTAGATAATTAGATCTTGTCCATATATCCAGATAATTCAGGAGTTTCTCCTGGTTAGCTGTGACAATATAAGATAATGGATTTGCAAGACTTTTTAACCAAATCTGAAAAACATTTGAATGTTGTGAGTCAGAAAGCTTTAACCTGAAATTTAATTAAGGAGTGGAAAATAGGAAAAGTGGGAGGACGCAAGAGAGGATTCAACAAAAAATAAGATCCCCGGGTCGCTTAAGACTTTGCTCCTGTTAAATGGTCTAAAAAGCTGTTGTCATAGTTGGCCCTTATAAATGGAATAAATTTGAAAATTAGGAAGGGTGGAAAATGAAAACTTAGTAATGTGATTTCTTTCTTCATTTTTAATGAAAATGAGCTAGCTGAGGTTGAAGGAAGGACATTTGTAGCCAACCATGTCCTAATAAGTAGCATGAGGAAACCATATGTAAGTATTTAGTCTTGACTGTAGCAGATTGAATACTTTTGGTCTTGTCTGGACAAAGCAAGCTCAAATCTATGAAGTATTTGGGTGAAAAAAACAGTTGGAAATTCTGGTTACTGCAAATGGAAACTGAAGAGCTATGTTCAAATGCTTGATAAATACTGGAAGCAGAAGAGGTGAAAGTCTGAGTTCCATTATCGGTGCTAATCAGAGAGATGGAAAGATGAGAAATTTGTTTTTAAGAACATCAGGTATTCTTAAAAATGTTTTACTGAATATGGAGTAGTTCATAATTACTGTAATGCTGCAAACCAACTTCCATCAGAAAAAAAGATTTAGAAAATTTTTTTGCATTATTATAACACATTAATACTGAACTTAGATTGTATTGGTAGACTTTAAATCTGTGTAGATGTGATGCTTAGGGACATGGGTTAGTGGTATACATGGCAGTGTTGGGTTAATGGCTGGGACTCCATGGTCTTAAAGGACTTTTACAAACTAAATGATTCTCATTCTATGACTTGACTGCTCTAAGAAGGGGCTTTAGACACATGCTAGATTTGACAAAATAAAATCCACAAGGCCGCAGGTCTTACTTAACTTGTATAGATGATGTATCCACCTGAGTTAGTCAAGAGCTTTTAGCAGAGAACAGACCATGTCCAAGTGAAATACTTCAGGAAGGTAGATGAAAATGAAATATGACTCTTGGCAATGGAGGCAGTCTAGCATACGTATGTCTTTCAGCAGACATAGGAGATATGCAGGTACTTCCCAGGACTGAAGAACTCCCAGCCAGAGCAAAAGGTGATGCTCAATTACATGTAATTATCTGTTTAATCTCTGGATCTCCTGTAGTTGTAGAGAACCTGGTACAGTCCAGCACTGTGCTCAGGCTGGTAGAAGGACCTGATGAGGTGCACATACTGATGCTGTGCAGTGCTAAAAATAAAACTGTCACTGGAAGCAACAGTCTCAGAAAGTTAATGCAGGAAGGAACAGCAGTGACAAGTTTGACTGAAAAAAAATTAAGGGAAGTCTAGAATAAGCAGTGTTATCAAATTGGTTTTCATTGACAGCTAATTTAAATTTAACTAAGATCTCTAGGGTTAAGGCTTCATTATCACCTTATGCAGGCTGAACACATTTGTCTTCTACTAGATGAAGATTTGATGTAACACCTATTTAGAGAAGTAATTTACAACTGTAACCCTTATCTGTATGGACAGAGATGTTCATAATTTGCTTAATGATGTTTGCTTTGTATTTGTAAAGATTGAATTTGATATCAGGGTATTAGAGCAGCAGTGACAAAGACTTGGCATGCTTCACTGGCAAAACTCCTGGTCTTGTGTTTTTGGAAAACTGAATGCTATATCCCACACACTCTTGGTTGTAGATGTAAAATGAGAGTGTGATCAAGTGTGTGTTATAAAAGTCTGTGAGCAGACCAGATTTTTTTCAGAGTAGCAGTGTGCTAAGAAATGTAATAATCTTTCTGCAACTCCAAAGACACATACTGCACCTCAGTGTGCTTGACAGTGTGCAGTGTGCTCCTTCCTCTTGCATGTTTTTATGGAAAAGTTCTCTGAAACTTTCGTTCTGTGCTTCCTTAATTCATCCCTCCAACCTCTTTTGCTACCTAAACTGCCCTGAGCAATATCTTCCTGATTTTGTATCCTTTGAGAGCTAAGGATGTGTGAGAGAGAGATGAGGGACATCTCAGATGGTGTACTTCCAAAGATACTGGAAGTCAATGGAATTACTGTGGGGTTACACCAGTGAAAATTAGTCATGTTCTGTACTTTTAAAATAATTATGAGAATAGTTTGAAAGTACTCATTTTTCATGTAAAGCTAAAAGGTAGTGGTTGGATCTTTACATGCCATAGATGGGTTGGGGGGGGGGAAGACAATAAGGCCTTTAAAAAATCGAATAGAACATTAGACAGCCAATTGACGCTGTGTTGTGGTTCCCAAACGTTATGTGGCAAAGGAGGAAAGTTGTATGAGAAGAGTAATGCTGAGGGCCACTGATTATTGTAGACTGAAAACTTAGGAGAAGCAGTAAAGGGAGGAGGAATAAAGCTGGCCTGTAGGACTTTGTTCTTAATTGTACTTGACCTGTTTTAGTTGAAGTACTTCTACTTGCCTCTAGCAACAAGCATTTCCTAATGTATTTTACCATTAGTTGTTGCATCCTTTCCTAGTTATTGAATGATGTATGTAGGCTGGTCCCCGTACAGTTCTCATTTAGGGCATCCTTTTGACTCTAAATAATTCCCTCAGAATTCTTTTTTAAAGTGTAGAAATATCTGGATGTTTAGGATTTCTTAAATAATTCTGTACAGCAAAAAGAGATCACATTGGAGATCCATCAGCTGTGATGCTGACCCGGAAGCTACTCTGAATTATGTTTTGGATATATCCAATGTTCTGTCAAAAAGCATCTGATTTTGCTTATTGCCATGGAGTCATGGGGCTTTGCTGATATAAATCAATCCTGATCCTGCTTAATTCCATCTGGGAAGATGTTTAAGACAACTTGAGCTTATTAATAGATAAAGGGAAGACACTTCCTTAAGAACTGTTACTAAAGAATAAATTAGAAGAGGTGGTTGCTTATCTGTAATGCTCTGGTTTCAGCTTAATTTTGAGCACAAGATGCAGGGTATTACTGGTCTGTTGCTATCTATTAGCACCACTGCTCATGAAAATGATGTTGGAGCTTGGCATTGGTGAAATGCTTTTATGCAAGTTATTTTCAAAAAAAAGTTTATAATTTCCCTCTAGAAATTTCAATTATATTTAATGTTATTTAGTCTGAATTTTTTAATTATATTTAATTTAATTCCTCTTATTTTGGCATCTTGTTACAAACTAATATGCATTGCTTTGAAAGTGGCGTATCTGAGATTGTTCATTATTCAAAATAGCCCTTGCCACTTCCCATGAAATACGGACACAAAAATGTGCCCTGATTGCTGTGGCACCAGTGATGGCCCCACTGATGATCAAGCCTGATCTGGTAGGATCTGCCAAAAGGGTGAGATAGAGCCCCTGGGGATTGCCAGGAAGTCACCAATTAGTACTAATTGCATAGGAAATTGTTCTAACACTGCAATGGTTCATCAGGGACCTGGAATGAGTTCACAGCTGTGCTGCACCCTAGGGCTGCATGTCCCTTGATTGTGCTTCTAGAAGAAAGCACATTGTTGCACACTGCTCCATTCAGTTGCAGCATTTTAAGATCTGGACTATAATTAATATGGAGGAATGTGAACAGCTACCATCTATTGTGGAACTTGGCTTGGGAATATTAGAAATTAAAATTCCAATTGGTTTCAGCAGAGATCATCACTCAGGAAATTTTTTCACAGTGAGAGCAATCAGCCATTGGAATAATCTCCTCAGGGGAGTGATAATTCCCCAGCACTGGACACTTCTAGAATTTGGCTGGACAGGGTACTGAGACATCTAGTCTAGATCATGCTTTGCGTAGAAAGGTGGGACCAGATGATCCTTGAGATCTCTTCCAGCCTGGTATTCTATCATTCTATGACTCTTCTGAAGCTGGGCCAGATCAGTTCTCAATTTCTGACAGGAAAGAAAACAAAGCTGAAGTTATATGAAATGTGTGCATGATGCACATGATAATCCTTTCACAAGAAGAAAAATACAGATACCAGATTTTAAAAGGTCTTTCTGCTCTGCCTCTCTGATTTCCAAGGGGAGCTTTGCAGAAAACTGAAATTTAAGATGCTGCCATCTTCCCCACTTCCTAGTGACAGCTGTAAACATCTGCTGAGGATGTCGTTCATTGTCTCATCCTACAGTCATTTGTTAAGATCATGGAGCATCTTTGACAGTTAAACTGGCAATGCTGTGGGGAGGGAAGGGACAGCCAGCATGCTCAGAGGCTCTCCGGAGTGTGACTTCCGAGGGGTGCGAGAGCAGCTGCTGCCTCCATGTTCCATCCCAGGATAACTCCTCAGCAGGGAGAGGAGCTTTCCCAGCCAGTTTGGAGAGGCGGGCAGTGGCAGGTGGGGTGACTGAGCTCACTGCTGTGTCACTGCACTGTGATTTTGCCTCTCTGTCCTGCTCTCGAGAAGGCAGACAAGGCTTCAAGTCATGCATTGCATTTCTGGTAACTCCTCCCCTGTTTGGGCTGCCTGCTCACACAGCCACCCACGGATCTGAAATAAAAATGTGTGAAGTGAGGCAGGGAGCACTCTCACCAGTGCGGATTCCATCTCCTCTCTAGGCACCAGGTTGTCCATCCTGGGCTGACACCGTCTTGCTCCTCCTGAACACAGCGAAGCTTTGGCTGATCACAGATCCATAAGCATTTTTCTCCCACCCATTCTCATCAGCTGGTACTCCAGAAAGAAGAAGAAGGAGGAAAAAGAAAGAAAGTCCAGGGCTGTGCATGAACGTGTCTTTGTGCCACTGTTGGCTGGGCGGGCTGACAGAGGCAGCATTGTTCGCAGGCTGTGCCCGACTTGGCAGTCAGAGAAGGTGGGGATCTGCACCGTGCATACGGAATCGGCGAGCAGCCGAGGATAGGGGTCCAGAATCTCCTAGAGCTGCATTGACAAGAGGAAGTTTCAGAGCACCACTAACAGACTCTCCTGGTGTCTTCTGCACAATCAGATGGGGACTGGGATGAGGAGACCTTTTTAATCGAAGGTAATGTTTGTATCTTTATAGTAGCACGGTAGTGATTGCTGCTATTCAGTTATTAATTAAAATATGGCTGATGCAATGGGAAAAGTTATGAAGTTGGCTGTACTCCTTAGGAGAATAAAGGTGGCATCGTCCTGTACCTGAGGGTTATAGGAGTTTGTCCCCTTTATGCAGGCTTAGTTCGGATTACCAGTAATGAGGAAATCTGTATGTGTTCCCATCAGAGGAAGAAAGTCTCTTTAGTCTACTTCTCCAGCATTCTTATTTTTTAAGCCACAAGCTACTGTGTATATGCAATATTAAATAGATTTTGCTAATAAAAATACATTAACATACAGCCATTAAGCAAGGTAATACTTCTTCCTATTACCAGAGACAGTTCCTCACCCCTGCAGGTACTTCCTGGGGTATAAAACATCCTGTGAAGTGGTAAAAATTAACATCTGTTCCACACACCTCAGCAGAAAGAAAAATCATTGTTGCATTCATTTTTCCAGGCACTTTGTAATAACTAAGATTATGCAGACTGTGATAAACAGAATTTATGCTGTTGTGCAGATATTTCTCCTGTGTTCTTACTACTTCAGTGATATTTTTAGTAGTTTTAAAAATTATTATTATTTTTCTAAAGTAAACACATTCTTTGTCTGAGTGCTTCTCTGGGTCTCTTTGCTGTTCCTAACGCTTTCTGTCCCTTGCAATTGATGACTGTATTTTTGAGAGTGTACACTGCAATTTGGGGATGATAACGAACATGGTCTTAAAAGTGTTTGTCTTGGAGCTTTGGCTGTTTTTCATTTTGTTTGCCCAGGTTGGGGTGAATGGGCTCAGCTGCGGTGGGTACCCCCAACTCTACATCTGGAGCTCTTAATGTTACAAGTGGTGGTTGGGGAAATTTTTGTTGAATTTTTTTTTTTTTTTAATTATTTCCCCAAAGGAGCGTGAAAACAAGAGTTTAATTTGTGCGCCGAAGGACTTCACTGTTTTCTGCCAGTGCAGCACTATGTGCTGTGTGTAATTCAGGAGAACGTAGCTTGTACCTCTTGTTTCCTTTATGGCACGTAGCAGCCCCAGAGGACACATGCTGCTTTTGTGCTCCTGCTCAGTTTTAATCTTTAGGGAGCAACTGTTTCAAAGAATAAACACATTGCCTTGTAGGAGAAACTCTGGAAAACATCCTGCTAGTGACAGCGTCAGCCGCTGCCTATCATACTGCACGTCCCTCTGCCAAAACCGGTGCAGCTTTGATAGCCAGCTAGCCAAAGCTGGGAGCTGCAGGCTGTGTACCCACGGGCATGGCTGGGGGAAATAACGATTAAAAGAGTTACATTAAAACTGTGAGACTGTTAACTGTTTGCTCAGAGTGTGGTATCTGGATTTATCCTGGCCCTCAACCTGGGGATTTGCAGCATCCCCTTTGTGCAGGAGTGTCCACCCAAGTTATCCACACGCTGCTCCCCAGGCTGCTCTGTGATGGGGCGGTGCAAGGCACCAGGTGGGCAGGTAATGACTCTGTTTACTCCCTTCATGAAAGCTTTCACTATGGGCCTATCCTCACTGAGGGAGAGGGAACTGTGGGCTCCAGCATGGGGGAGTGGGGTCCCTGCTCCCCAGCCCCTTCAGCCAGCAGCAGGGCTGGAGGGATGGTGCTGGACGCTTCATCCTGCCTTTTGGGCATCAGCATTTTAGCAATACTCATCAGGGAGAGACATTACAGACAACACCTGCTATAGTAAAGAAGGACATTTTAAAGTAATAATAAGGATATTTAGGCTTGTCTAATTTTTTTTTCTGTCAAATGTGAGATATTTATGGTCATTAACTCCATGAGAAAAAGAAGTGAGACCTCAGATTAGATTCTGTGTCTTTCAGTGATTTTCTTTCGCTTGTCAAGGACCAGCAAGTGTGGAAATACCAAAGCAGAGCTGTTCTGCACAAGCAAAACAATGGGACCAGAATAATTAAAGGGGTTGCAATTCACGATCGTTTTTCAGTCGATGCTTTACTAAAGGCACTTTACTAAAGGCAGTCATATCAGGAAATAAAAATACATGCGAATAAGCGTGGTTTTTTAGGTTAAATCAAAATCGATTATTTATTATTGTGACATACTGCTTCATACTGGTGTAGCGTTACTTTACTTTTACTGCTGTGTTTTAACTGGCAAACACGAAGTTTCATTTGCTGTTAGTTGAATAAAATGGAGCAACTATGTCTCCCACACATAAAATAATCTTGCTTAAAGTTCATTTTCTAAATGCTGCATGCCTCATTTATACAGTGACTTTTACAACCCATTTCCTCCCAAGTATATGACACTAAGTGGGCAGGGTTGATCTAAAATAAATAACTTTTGCTTACACAGTGAACTTTCATCTATTGTATATGTTTCTGTAAACAAAAAGATGCAGCAGAGTTTGTGATGGACGTAAGCACAGGCAGGGTCTTCTTAACCAGCACATCATCATTTTTTTTCAGCACAGAAGCTTTTGCTTCCTCACTGGGAGAGCCTGTATGAAGACCTGTGTGGATGGTGTTGTAAGGTAAGGAATATACCCACTGAGAGCTGGGGTTTTTAAGTTTTCCCTAATTATGCATTGCTATGGAATACCTGTGTGAGAAGTTCCTTCACTTTGCATCTGGTTTCTTCTCAAAAAGACTTGCATATGGTGGTCCTTTTAGTTCAGTAGTAACAAATGCATGAGCAAAATGAGTAAATACATGAGTTTATGGTGTTCATGTTAGTATGTCTTAAATGATGATGAATTTCACTATCACGTGAAGTTTTATATGCATACTCTTTCTCTCCTGTGAGGCTCAAGCAGTGTCTTTGGGGGAAAAGATCGTGCTGTCTGCAGAAGGTCCCTCTGTAGCATTGCTTGCAGCATTTTATTGAGCTCTCTAGTGTTAAATTAACACAGGGAATCAGGTGTGTTTTCTGATTCCCAGAAATACCGTGGCTTTGTGGCCTTTTGCTGCCAGCTTTATTGTTGCCTTTCCTTCTCAACTTCACTTCTGTCTTCTCCTGCTGGGTAGCAGCCTCCATCATCTCTGCAGCCCTTCAGACATGGTGCACTCGAGGCTTTTACCCACAGGCAGACTGATGCTCAGCAACAGCATCATTCTTGCCTCCTTTCCCAGGACCTACATCTGTCATGTTTTACTCTGCCTCATAATAAGTAAATGGTCAATAAATGAAGAATCTATTTGAAATACAATGACTGGATAATGCGTAGCTCTTCTGATTTGGGATCTTAAAAGGCAGGCTTTCATACAGTACAGATTACACAGCCTGCATGGATATTACAAAGCCCAGCAGCGTTAGCATAGCATAGCTGTGCCGCTTGTTTCCTTAATCCGCTTGTTTAGAGATACCCAGAATATTCATCTTAATCATCTCTTTCCGCTGCATAGTAGGTACAAGAGGAAATACCACAGAGAGCCCTGTCACTGGGAAAATGCATCATTTGAATGTGCAATGTAAATATTTTAACTAACCAAATGTAAACACTGTTTTGCCTTTAGGATGGGAAAAGACTGTCGCAGTCAAAAATGAGTTGACATAGGAATGACCCTGTATAGATGAGATACAAAATTGTGTTCACACATTTTGGTAATCAAAACAGAGCCCTTAATGAATTGCCTAGTGTGAAAGGAATTACAAACACAAACGTGCCTGACACAAGACAATCGGAAGTCGCTGCTGTATTAACATTAGAAGGAAGGACTTTCAGGATTCATGGGGATCGAGGTCCATGGGAGGGATGATGTGAGATGAGAGAGACGAAATGATGAGAGATGTGAGATGGTGAGAGCTAGAGAGAGGCTGGAGACCCTAGAGGAGAATCTAAACTGTAATTATACCCTGAATATCCATGCTCCTCTGTGCCTCTGGCTGTGACTTGTGTTCACCATGCCAGGACAGTTAATTCAGAAGTTTACAAGGGTTAGAAGATGGTAGAAGCAGCAAAGATGCTAGATACAGCAAGAAGCACCTTATTTTATTCACAGACATTCTGAGGATTTTTCAGTTGGTGATTTCAAAACAAAGCAGAGTTCTTGGTGAGCTCAGAGCAGTTGCTCATTAGCTCTGCCTACTAGCTATATAAGCTCTTGGAAACATATATTCAAATCGTAGTTGATAGAAACAAGACATGGGGTTTAACTTTTGATGATGAGTATGTTCCTGAAAATAGTCCTATAGCATAGGATTCAAAATCGTCCAGATACCACTTGACTTTACTTGGCAATAGAGACTCTAAGTGTTCCTTGGGTGTTTATCAGATTGCTAAATGGAAGAAACATCTGGACATTACCTCATTGTCTTTATGTTCTAGCCCATGGATTGATAGTATCAGAAGAAGAAGAAATGACACAGAGGATTTGACTAGACTCCATGGATTGCAGGAAACTAGTTAGGTCTTTTTTCTGTAGGCAGAGGCCTATGTACATATACAAGCAAGTCAGCTTTCATTACTGGAATAGCTGAGGGACTTTTAAAGTTGATTTTTGCTTGTATTACCAACAATGGGTTGTATATTAACATCTGCCTCACATTTGCTATTTCTTTGTTCTAACAGCTGTAAATTTACATTTACACATAGTGCTCAGAGCTAAAAATGTCATTCCCTAGGTTAAAAACCCATACTGATTTTTGTCATTCTCCTTGTTAGGAAAGAGAACTGGAAACACAGGGAAAAGACAAATGGGAAGGATAGCCCCCAGATGATAAGTGGTTTTAGTTGGAGCATGGATTAATCACGTACAGTGTAGCCTAAGAGCGCCATTGTCTGCTATTAACGCAGCAATTTAACTGTAGACAAATGAGCAAATCTATTAAGTGTAAAAATTATCCAAAGAAAGTAGAAGAAACCAAATACTTCAACCAACAGTGAAGAGAAAAATACAATAATTCTTTTTCAGGATAGAGGAAATTAGGAGCCTTTTTTGTGTGGATGGATGAGAAGTGTTTTGCACAGATGAGAATAACTTTGATGTTATCCTTGAATAAAACTTCTGTTGCTAGAAAATCAATCATTTTATGCAATAACTCCATGTAACTATTCTCTCAAATACAGATAATCCGAATCTTCTTTACTGCTCAGACAGATGTGTCAATTTTCATGGGAAAGCATGAATACCTTCAAAAGTAAGAGCTTCATTTTTCTCTTTAGGAGCAGGAAGCTCATATACTTTCACCAAAGCACTGTATTGTATGATTTTTTTCTTGCCATTTTCTTTTTTCCCCTTCAAAAAAAGCTCTAAAATTGTTTAGCACAGGAGAAAAGGCAGGAAGAGATTACTTTGTGATGCTGAATTCATAGTGTCGTTTCTCTAAAAGAAACTGGCATTATTTGAAGAAGGGTTTTAGATGGCAATGACAGGGAATTTAGGAGAAGGGAAGTGCATTTGAAAAAATTTTGGAAGGACGTTGTAAACTTCAGGGAGGAAGGGAATTAGATAAAAGAATCTGTGAGAGTGGGAACAATAATGTGAAGGGGAACAGGCTGTGCTGGAGAGATCTTTTGACCTAGGTCTTGAAAAAAATTCAGAATATGATCTGCAATCTCTGTCTTTGGGAGGGGGAATGGGAGTTCTTCCATTTACGGTAAAGTGGAGTAATAAGGTCATTGCCCCAGCTGTTGAAATATTTTAAGATCTACTTCAAACTGATTATTTATTGTAGTGTTGAAGTATAAACTGTTGTGCTCAGAAGAAAGAGAGAAGTTGGAATTGAACCCAAAAAGTGGTGTGAAAGCATAATTTATGCTTCTCTGAGAGGGGATGGGACCGCTAGTCCAGTCCAGGTCATTATCACTGGTGACACTGGTTTTTAAGAAGCCTCTTTAGGTATAGCTGTAAGTGAACAAGTCTCAAGGTTCAAATGTGCAAGGGGAACTTGGAAGCCTCCAGCAAAACCAGGGATAAATAGGATGCATATTTTGAGTCTGAAAGTGCCTCTGAGTGTGGCTTTGCAAAGCACGTGAGGACCATGGCATGGCAAGCATCTCGGGCATATACTTGAGAACTGGCTTGTGTGACGCAGTGTTTCTGTGGAAGGTAGATGGGCTACACAGGAGCTCCTGTGCCTACATCTGCTTCAGAAGCCACGTTTTCCTTGTGGTACAGAGTAGACTACAGTTTGCCTACTTAGTCATTTCTGTTTAGCACAGTCTTCACGTTCATAATCTACATATAACCTGTTCCAGATGAACAGCAATAACTTTCATCATTAGATAAATCTCTTTGTGAGATTAATCTATACTTGTGCTGTCATAGCCTAGCAGTACCTTAGACAGTCCTCTATCATCAGGCTAACTCGGTTCCTTAGTTCTGCTCTTGTGGCACAGCCAATTCCATTTCAGTGCATGTGAATTAAGGAGAGTATGCTCTGATAATATTTTACATTTACACAACACCTCTCATCCCAGAGTACTTTATAAATCATGTATAGTCAACACCACTGACCTTTCACAGTCCCATGAGAGCAGAAGAATAACCATTTTACAAAAGCAATCAAACCACAGGAATTTTTTCTCTACAATACTGGGGAGAACCAATTAATTACAGAATGTATTTTATGTTCCCTAAGCTACAGCTTCAGTTTGTAAAGACCTTTATTGAAAATTTCCTCAAGACAAAATGCATGATCCTACATTTTGTGTACACTGTGAACAAAGAGCTAATCCATCTTTTCCAAAACTGGACACCTGGAAGCATTTCACTCTTGCCTCTGAATAAACACTGGAATATTCCTGCTTCTATACCTTAGCTGTCATTTTTATCTGTACATTTTCATCTTTTCCTGCAGAATCTGTCCAAAATCCTGTAGTCTGCATTCCCCTCTGCTGAGGATCCTCCCATCTCAGTGTGTGAGAGGTACAGCAAAATAGATACATCAGGAAACCTACTTAATTGCTTTTGAGGATTTCAAATGTAGCTGATCTTCTGGGTATCCAGCTGAAGAAATTCAGCATGGCTATGCAGTGGGCCAGGGTATGCAGAGGGGGGATGAGCAAGGCCAAAGAAACAAGGAGGAGAAGGACAACGGCAATGAATTAAGCTTCCTGGCGTTCAGTTTTCCCTCCCATAAACATTAAGAGGATAATCCAAAGCCTACTGAGATCAGTTAGCTTCTGTCCCTGCAGCACTGGAGCTGTGGGGAATGGCTGTGGTTGCTGAGGGAGCATGCGAGGTCCTTTGTCTGCCAGGGCATCCTTCTTGTGATGTGCAGAGGCTGCCTTGGTAGGGTCAGATTCCATTTACTTTAACAAAAAAACTCCGGGGGAGCTGCTATCCTTATTTTTAAAGAAGAAAATAGGTATACAGCCTGTTCTAGTACAGTATTTGCAAAAGCAGCCATTCTGGAGGTTAATTCAGGCCTTTAGTCTGTTGTTTTAAAAGCAAGGACAGCACATTTCTATTTTAGTTGTACAATTCAGCAAATGGATTACAAAACTGCAGTTAACTGTCAATGCCATGGATGGCAACTCAGTTAATAGTAAATTAAAAGAATCTTTAGGTTTTCAGTGCATTGGTTTGCCATTTATCTCTCTTTGTAGCTTGTCTGGATTTAATGTAGTTTATTCCATTTAGGAGCATTACTGAGACAAACCCCATTAAAGCAGGCATTATAGTCCTTGTTTTAATTAGCACTCAAGGCCACTAGATAATGATGCTTAGAAAAAAATCTATCATGGTCATTAGCACTGTGATCACCAGAAACCTCTCTATGACAGTGTCTTTTTTTTTTCTTTCTAAATCCCAGAGCCAGTTGTGAATGCCTTTAATATGGTCTGTGGCATTTGAACTGTAACATTGATCTCAAAAATAACAGTTCTTGCTCTTTCAGTGCTCATACTTGGAAGAAAACGGATCTTTGTATGTAAGACTTGCAGTCAGAATCTATCATTATTAGCTAATATTTTGCAAAGCTATTTTATTTGGGTGATTTTCTGTCATTTTATTTCATGGTGAGGTTTTTTTTAGGTATTTGGGTCTGTGCATGATCTTCTCAAACAACACCCTGATCAGGGAAAGATATTTGCACCACTCTACCAATATAGGACCAATTCTGTCCCTGACCGATACGGGCAATTAAAATAATTTCCTGACATCATGTTTAAAGCACTGACATGTAATTCTAGGACAAAGCCTCTCAGCACCTCTTCCCAATACTTGTCTGCACTCAGAGGATGAGCAGCTGCTATTTCATGCTAATGTCTTTTGAGGGTGAGGACATGTTATTAACTCTGCAAAGGGGTGCATTTTCCATCGTACAGAGCTGACCCCACATGCTGTTCCTTTTGTAGGTTTTAGTTTTGTTGACAAAAAATAAAATGAGAAAAATTATGAGTTTGGTGAGTTAGGGTTGGCATCTTGAAGGATGGGGCATGTCCCTGCTCTAACCGTAGGGAACAGACCCCTCACCTTACATGTGTGGTAAGTTGCAGGTCTTTAAGGCTATCCAGGACAAGTAATATTTCTAATAACACAGCTGCTTATTTTACCAGTATTGCTGCATTTTACTTACTGTGGATAAAGACTGGTGTACCTGAAAAGAGGCACTCACCCTAGTCTTTGTCCTTTATTCCTACAGACCAAAGTCGCCATGTGTTTTCAGTGACTTGCCGGCTCCAGGTGCAAGAGCCTAGCAGCCTCCTGAGATCCTTTAAGCTGCTCATCAAAGCCTCAGAGCAGGCTGAATGCTTGTCTTCATAACCATACTTCTATAGAGAAATAAAAATTGCTTTATTTTTCCCCTTTCTTCCTCCTGAAGAGGAGAATTGTGTGTACCAAAACAGTATAGCATACAGAACTTTACCCAAAACTTGCTTTGGCTTATGACTCTGCCACATTACTGCTGACAGCGTGTTTCTTGATGTGGCTGTGATCCCTCAGCCCCTGCTTCAGTGTGTTGGGGACTTGGGGGGGTGAATGGCCATCAGTGCCCAATTTATAGAATAGTAATTTTTGTTGGACTGTTTCAAGATTCTTGAGAGCTTCTGAGCACAGAAGCTCTTTTTGCCCTTGGCAGCCCAAGCCACCTAATCTGTACTCCTGTGGTGTGGGCATTTTTTGGCAAAATTTGCTCACTAGATCGTCCAGTTCTATTCTATTCCTACCTTTTGTTTTGTCTAGTCTTGCTCAGGGTAGATAACTAATGCAGCAGTTAAAATGCCATCCTATCAATGTTCTTTACCAGGAATGGAAACCTGCTTGTCTCAGGAGCAGTTACACATGAACTCATTTACAGAATGAGCTTCAGAGTGGAATAAACGTGGATTTAGTATTCAAACAGTCCACAGTAACTGGATTTTTCTGTTGTTATTTTTACCTAGATAGTTGTTGCAGGTAAATAAAAGACTTCTCCCAATTTCTCAGTTTCTAAAAAGTAGAAAAGAACCAAATCTGTGGAAGATATCTCAAAATCTGTTTTTAAAACTGTGTAAATCCTCACTTGTGAATTCCTGATAAATGCAGAATAAATTCCCACAGTTCATGATTTCTCCTTATTTATTTTATTTATATGCCATTCTGACTGTGAATGAGGCTTTACAAAACCACAGGGACACAATCTTTCCCCAAAGGAGATTGTAGCTGAAATTAGACACAACACAAAACCAGCGGCTTCAATAGACAAAGCAGGATTATGCCAAATAAAGTTTTTTTATATGGTATATATTATATATGTTGTAAGCTTCTGATAATACAATTATTTGGAAAAGATCTGATTGTCACCTCTGAAAGTGGTGGTTAAAAACAAAGCTCTGGAATAAAGCCATCATTAGTGTTTGCTGGTTTAAAGCAGCAAACCTGAGACAGTAATGACTTGCTTTTCTAAGGGCAACTTAATTGAAGAGATAGATTTAATGGGGGATCTTCACTTCTAAACTCTTCTTCTAGGCTAGTGGTGCTGCCTGCTTTGTATGTTTTACTACATGAGGAAGGTAAAACCTCTTGGAGGCTCTATCAGGACTTCTAGTTTCTTCAAGGTTCATTTTGAGTACACAGTAGATTCTTCTGAATTTCAAGTAAAGGGGTATCTTACTCCACTCATATAGAGCTCTTCTTCTACCCTTCCGTTCCATTCTACTCTACCCTTCCGTACACAGGACCTGTGTAATATTTTGTTCCTGGGAATAAGCAATGATTGTGCAGTAGTACATAGAGTGTTCCTCAGCACAAAAGGCTACCATTCACATGTATATACTATCAAATCCTCAGGCTTTATTTTTACATTTGAATATCTAGACCTTTTGTTTAACAAGACTTTGAATAACTAACTGAGGTTTGGCCACTATTTCCAGAGCTCTGCTAATACAGAGCTCATCTCATCCCCTCTGTGCACATCAGTGGAGGGAGCAACATGGGCTGGACAAGGGGCACGGGGCTGGAAACCTCGCCGCCTTTTCAGCCCCTTCAGCAGGCAAGAGGGGTTAATGTATCTGCTCACCTGCCCCACAGGATTCTGGTGTGGCTAATTAGTCAATATTTGCACAGTTCTGTGAGAGCACTTTAGAAGTGCCAATTATGAATTATAATTATCTTGTGAAGATGATTGGGAGTCCATGTTTGCATGTTGGTTCAGGCCATGGGAGTAAGCTTTTCAAATAATGGCTCTTATTTAAATGCCTTACATATTCCTTATCTCTTGTTCTGTGGAGTTTTTTCTTAAGGATGATGGGAAACCTTAGTTTACCCTCAGGAAAACCAGGTCTGACTGTTTTTACTAATGAGTTATGTACTTAGTCACAGTAGGTAAATTTACAAACCAAGCAGGAGGCACTCAGAGATCAATTCTGTCTGTTTGGTAGATGTCCTACATAAACCGTTCAGCAGGGTGAGCCTGCTGAGACTTTAAAACAAATACTTCTAAGTAACATTGCCATAAGCATGGTAATACAGTGGCAGTTCCTGTTTTAAACTCTGCCGAGTTCCTACTTTATTTATATCCCATCTATTTACTGAAGTGTAATAGATTTACTCTGGGAAGAGACTCAGTCTCAGCAGATTTACACTGAAAGATGACATTTAAGTTTCAACTTACTTTTACAAAATAGTAACTAATGTTTAGCACTAACTGCAGGGCACTTAGCTATTTGTTTCTTTTTCATAACAGCACAGCAGTATTAAAGACAAAGCAAGAAGAGACTACAAGAGAAGTCCATGACCTGACTTACTGGAAATTTCCTGTTACAGAAAGAATAACTGTATTTTTCTTAAGGTCTCTGAATTCTTGAAGCCTTTTAAATGTTGTTAGGCTCTTTAACTGTATAGTAAAAGGCTTTGTCATTTTTTCTACTTTTGTGTAAAGTAGTTGGGCAAATAGTTGCCTGTAGCGCAGGTTTAATATTTTACTGCGGAGACGTGTATGTTAATGTTGAGTTAAATAAAGAGAAACCTAGAGTAGCATGTAATTCCACAGAGAGGACAAGGTTCTGACTGCAGTTACTATACAAGAGCAATTGGGAACAGGTTTGGGCCAGAAGCTCCCTTCCTACCTATCTCTTTGTGGTAACATAAAATTTTAATGGGGAAAAATTACAGGGAAATGAACACTTTTTAAAAAATGTTCATGAATGGAGAAGAACTTCTTTTTTTCTGAATAGGGGCCTTTTGATGGTTGTTTGCTAGCCTTATACATGCATTCTGTAGCTGCTTAGGGATGTTTAACGCAATGTTGATATGAGCCCGTGTACTGATGCTCCAGCAGAAGGGTCTTAAAAATTCATACAGTGACTAGATTCATGTGTTTTTATTTGCTGCTTTTCTTCTCTACTTGGGAGTCCTAAGCACTGTCAGGTAATTTAATATTACAGGGTTTGTGGTAGTGAATGTTGCTGAAAATCTGGACATTCATTTTTCATCCTGCCGGCTGGAAGGAGTGTGATGCTCTGGCATTGTTCTGTTTGGAGAAAAGTGTTCTTCTGATACTAGACTAAAATGTTTCATCCCTGCATAAATCCTTACGACTTTCTGAGAATGATTTAGTGCTAAAAGCATTCAGCCTTGTTCGGAAAATTATTGTAGAGGAAGATGCTTGTATCTGTGTAACAGTTAGCATGATGTTACTGGTATGAGATTGAAGTGCAAATGAAAATTCCCAAATTTAGGCAAATACCTGTAAGGCATCTTCAAGCCCTGTTACAGTCAGTGGCAGTAAGGGCCCCCTTCAGCTGCCATGCAGAAGCAGCTGGTGCCATTTGAGATGGCGTGGGATGTTTTTTGTAGCCTCTAAAAGCTATTTGAGAAACATGACAGTTTTCTGTAGCTCCTGTGCCAGGTCTGCCAACGGCATCCAGATGCAGATTTCATCTGCCTAGAGAGAGGGTACTTAATGCTGCTTTAAATGGCATAGGCTATGCCTCTTGACCCCCAGCTGCCACTTCAGAAGGGCATGAATGTCCTGCAGTTCCTGCATCAAGTTGTCCACCTCCATGAACATATCTGCACAGACATCCAGATAGCTTGGATGCCCTTGGCAGCTCAGGTGGTCCTATCTGCCAGAGTTTAGGCAACTAAGTAGCATTCCCATGGGCTGGTCAGCTGCATCCCTTGTGAGGCTCCATTGCCTTGTAACCCCTCGGAATATGGAGGTTCAAACACATTGTTTGCCCATAAACACACTTGGACATCTCACATCTCATGATGGGTGGCTGACTCCCACCCATCACGTCACACGTGTGACATTTCACTGAGCGTGCAGTGCCACATGGGACTTCATTGATAGGAAATTAGAAAACTGTGGAAGGGTTGAGAGGAATAAAGGAGAGAAAACTGTAGTTGCTGTCCATGTTACTGCTCTGCTGTGCTCTGTATCTCAGCTGGTGAGACGTGCTGTGGATTTGACCCATGATCTCCCTGTCCTCCAGGCTCATCTGCAGAGCCACAGAATGGCAACACAGGCAATCAAGCCAAGTCAGAAAGCTGCACCAGGGGGAAATTAGTGTCCTTGAGGCATGATCACTGAGCAGCACCACCACAGTGGAATAAATTGGATGTCCTGAAATGGGTCAAATGACTGTCCTTCTGAGGCAGCAGTAGGTACTCTATGGTGACTTGCTTGTTTTCTCCATCTTTTTTGGGCTGACCTTTGGATTTTCCGTGATCATTTTGCCTTTTCTTTGCCTCTGCTTCACCTGTGTTTGCCAGCAGTGCTGTCTTTGCCTATTAGCAGTTGTGCACCAGCTGCTGTGCTTTTTCTTTTTTTGGCAGTTTCTGTGCATATTTGGCTGGCTTTTTTGCCTCAAACTGTTTTGGTGCACGTCAGCATTTTGTCTGTTTGCATGCACTAGGGAATGATAGGAGCCACAATCTATTTGGGTCAGTGCATGGCTGTGTGGAACCATTCCAAAACGAGGGATTTTCCAAGAATAAATTTTCCTTTGCTAGTCTGGTTCTCATTCTTGCCCATGTTATATCTCTTAGCTCCCTTCTGCTATTTTTAGACTTGTAAAACTGGGGTAAAGAGAGTGATGAGACTTTCTGTTGGTTTTGCTTTCTTCCAGCCAAACTCAGTCTTGTGTTTCTCCTGTTGGTTGAATAGTTCATGGGAATACAGAGCAACACAAGTAGTTTAGCGGCTGCCCAAAACTAAGGTCTGTGGTCATGTGTTACAAGCCAGCTGAAAATTCAAAGAGGGTTCTCTATAAGAACAGCACAGTTGTGTTTCTGAAAGTAGCACATCATTTTGGTATTGTGTCTAAGTAAGCGCAGAGCTGATGACCTCTGCTCTTCAGGCAGTTTGCCAGCTGTTTGCTGTACCTGAGAAAATCTTTCAACAAAAGGAAAAATGAATTTGCTATTGCTGCCACCATATTAACCTGTAAATGTTTCAGCTTTCAGTGACTGATGGTCACCCTCTTGATTTGGGAATGGTTTCTTTTGAAACCTGTTTCTTCCTGCAGAATCTGATTGCTTTACAATAAAACTGTATCCTGAAGTGATGGAAAAGGATAAAAGATAAAGTGTTTTTTCACCACTTAGTGTTAGGTTGTCCTTTGAAATGAGCCACGTTCAGGAGGGTATTACAGCAAGCCTGAGCATGGTGAATTTCTCAAAGAATAAAGATAAAGCAGATGAAATCCAGACTGCTTGGCAAAGGAAAATCAAACCTGAACAGGGTATTATAGCAGTGAAGTAATGGTAAATTGTAAAAGATAACTAGCTGTTGAAATTGCTTGGGGGGTGAGGGGTGTATTGTAGCTGTATCTGTTCTTGAACTGACTTCTTATTAGTATTAATAGGCCATATCTAAAGTAATCAATAGATATTGATATCTGTACTGGTAATTTTATAAGAAATTTGTGTGATTTTGCTGGATCAGTATATTATTATAGAAAAATAATTAGGGGAAGAAGTGCTAAACCAGAAGTGTTGTCCAGGGTGAGAAATACTCAGCTAATGCCCTCGTGGAGCTGCAGCACTGGAGCAGTACTGGTGTGGCTTCTGGAAAGGAGGAGGTGGTGGTTATGGAAGAAGGAACGAGGCTTCACTGGTGGTAGAGGGTGGGTGAAGGTACCAGAAGGAAGCGAGACAGCAGTGGTCAAGGCTTCCTGGCCATGCAGGAGTGGAAACAGTAGTTTCTTTGGTGTGCATGCACACTGTGGTTGCATGTGTACAGCTAAAAGACTCTCTCAGCTCTGTGTAAATTGGACTACTGTACAGAGGTTTTGAGCTTGCTTTCTGCTCTTCCCCTCACACATCACCAGTCTGAGACTGTTCTTCATCTTACCTGGTCTGTCTTGATTACTCTCCTGTCCCTGGAGAGCAGTTATCCTTGTATCCAGTATAGGGTTTTCATCAAACTTTAGTCTTATTCTTCTCCTTAAAAGCCTTAACAAGACCAAGTTCTGTGGGGATGAAGTAATGATTTGGGTCAGCACAAAAGCAAAACCTGTAAGAAGAAAAGCGAGGCTGATTACTGACTCTATGATGCGGTGCTCTGCTTGTCCTGCTTACCAGCAGTTGCTTCTCTGTCATCATGCTTTGGCAGCTTGTAACTCAAAAGTACTAACTCAAACTCCTTGCAGGAGGCATGATGTATTTACCCTTCTATCTGCAGTGCTACTCAGATTGTAGTGCTTCCTGCTAAAATAAGGTTAATGATAGTAATGTGGGAAAGCAGAGAGGCAGGAGAAGTCTTGCAGCATTAGCGATGCTTAAATTGGAGAAAAATAGATGCCAACAGGCAGCAAAAAGAACTGATTGGAGGAAAGGGGAAAAAAGGGTTTTTTTAGTCATTTGTTATTCAGGTTTACAAGCTGTAGGCCAAATTCTGTCTTCTGATTCTTGCTTAGGTGGAAGAGGGGTGTATTTTTATTAGTGGTCATGATTTATTCATGATGAGGAAATGTTCTGTTTATACCGAGTTCAGATTGAAAAGTGGTAGTTAGTAGATGATACTAAAAATGGTGAGTTCCCTTGAAATGGTGTGAGAAAGTATCCATCTTCTGAAGTCCATTTCTCTTCACAGGTAGTTTCCTACTGTTAAATATCCAGCAGTCAGGAGAAAGAGTCCAACACTGTGGCAGACAACTGCATTTGCTGCGTATGTAAATGCAATATTCATACATAGCTTTATGGACAGTTTCTTTTCCACAGTGTATGAACTAAACACCTCAAATCAAGAAGGGGAAGACCTGGTTTTCATTAGCTGTGAAGACTTTCAGAATTACATTAGTTGCAGTTCATTAGATCTTATAATTGTATTTGCTGTGAGTCATGATGAGGGAGTGAGGGGTTTGGGTGTGCATGGGGGACACCCAGTTCGTAGATCATTCCCAGAGGATACATGATTAGCTTTTGCTGCTTCAGTCCATCAGGATCAAGCCCAGAGTTTTTTATTTCCCTCCCCATAGGATAAAATGTGCCACGTGCCGGGATGTTGGTGTGAGGAGCAGGAAATGGTTGGATTTATTTTGCCTCACTACCCCATGCTGCTCCAGCTGGCAAGAAGAGCCATGCACCTCAGTGGGGAAGGTGAAGTTGCAGGGTGTGCTGGACCGTCACAAGCAAGTAATGTTTTCATTTGCCCCAGCTCTGCTTCCCATTGAAAGGACAGAATGACATCATCATGTAAATGTCAGGGAGAAATTACAATGAAATAGTGCAACAGCGTGAGGCCGTGAAAAGCCCTGGTCTGTCAGTGCTGCTCCCACTACACAGCCACGTTTTCTGTTCTGACATGTCAGCCAAGGAAGGTAACGCAAAGACCTCCCCCACTTGGTCACTTCACATTAACTTCCCTGCTTTTGCCCATGATGTATAGGTATCTCCTCTCCTTATTTTAGGTGTCTGGAAGTTCAGTGGTCTGTAAGAGGAGACTAGGTATGACCAGCTGTGAAGGCCATTCCTAGTCTCCTCTACCTGAGAAGGTACTCCTCTTTCTGCAGGCAGAAGTTTGTCTTCACTGACCATGCAGACAGTTTAGATTATTTTTAGATGAGTGAAGTTAAGGCAGCACCTTTCCTCAAGGTCCACATGGTCCTTGAGGACCATGCTTCCAAGTTGCCAAGTCAAAGAAGAAAAGGAAGATCACGTAGATGAGGCATTGGCAAGGCACCGCAGGCAACTGGGAGCAGTTCTCATCTCTGCCAAAAAGCTCTTCAAAAAACACTGAATCCACCTCTGTCTTGAACTTTTTTTTTTTATTCATGAAAAGGGAGTCTCTCCTGTGCTAACTTGGTCTTACCTAGGTAAAATATAAACTCTTCAGGACATGGACCATTATCAGCAATGACGAAGGCTTCTATACCTATATCTGCACCAAATATTTAAGAAAAGCTGGCAGTCCTAATAAAATACAAATGCTAGAAAGTTAAAATTAATTTTACTGAATCAGAGTGAATAACGAGAAATTTGAGCTTGAAATAGCCCTTCAGCTTTACAAAGCACATCACAAGCTGAATGCTGTTTTCTTAAAATTGGTCTGTCCCTAATTTACTGACTGCTGCCTGTCTTGCTGCAGGATATTATACAGTTCAATTCTCACTAACTTCTTTTGCTTCAAGATTATTTGATCTTATATATAATAGGTCCCTCTGATGTAATTTGTGCTCTACCTCTAAGGACCATCATTTAGCTTCCCTGGAACACTCTTGTCTTCCAGACTTTTATATGTATAGATATATGCTATCTTTGGCATTCAGTAATCTGGGCTTTTTAGATTAAGGCTGTAATGCCCTGAGAGTTGGATACAGGGCACTTTTTAAATTTCTCAGTTTAGGTAGAACTGATCTAACTATTAGTACTAAAATTTTAGCAATCTAGAAGTGAAGCATCAATGCAAGTCATTTAGCCTTCTCATGTGATGGGAACAGAGGTGAGATCTCTCAGGTGGGACCCCGTAGATAGCATCTTGGTGAAGAGAAGCCTGTTTTTAGAGAAATAAACATACAGAAGTTGAATCCCACTCTAAGTAAGAGCCTTGTTTTTTAAGAGAAGTTCCGCCTTCTTCAGCATTTTGTTGGGGACAATCAGAGCATTGTGGTTTGCCGTTGCATATTCTGCAATCTTCTGTATTTCTATGTTCAGGGTCCTTTGGAATTTGGAAGTGGTCTCTGGAAAAGTACTGTCTGTCATGTTTCATGGGCCTGATTCAGACATCATTTTGAGAACAAGTCTGATTGCCATGGGTTTTAGAGGTCTTGTAGGTCAGATGACAGAGGCAATCTCTGTGTGTTCCCGCTTCCCAGGCTAGAGGAGTTCTGTATTTCTGTTATTACCTGAGTTTGCAAAAGGGTTGCTCAAAATGTTCTTTCACTGCAAAGACTGAAAGGGGACTTGGGATGGTAGAATTTCATAAACAGTAAAGTGCAATTATAAACAGGCAGTGCTGAATATGAAGTAGCACCTCGTTCCAGGAAAAGCAAAGATATCAGGAGTAGTTGTGTCAGAGCTGGAAAGCACTTCACAAAGACAGCTTTCATTTCTGTATACTCTAAAGTATGCAGTAATCGCGGTCTAATTACCTCACTGCAGCCAGAAAGCAGTATGGGATATTGTGGGGGTGTGGGAAAGAGCATAATATGCTACAATTAAGCTATAATCCTTTGCATGGTCACTCATCAGATAAAGCTTTTCTGCTGTTGCATTCTAGACAGTCATCATTTGGCTGCTAAAGCCTGGGGAAAATATGTGGTGGTGTTCCTAGGAGCTGTTTCACAGAGGCTTCATTATTGGTTTCTTCCTCAGCAACTGGCCAAGTCTGGACAGCTCTACATTTGCAAGCTGTGTCCACAGTGCTCCGTTTTTCCTTGCTTGTGCTGAAGGTTTTGTACTGCTGGCAGTAGAATGGGGGTAATGTTATTACCCACCATGGAAGGAATTTGTGAGCTTTAAGTTATTAGTTTAAAAACCTGTTTGCTCAGGACCCGATTTATAATGGAAGGTAGCTTTATTGGAGATCTGTGAGCGTGTGTGGTTTATACACAGAAAGACCTTGTGAATGTGGGAAATAAATGTGCTAGCTACATGACACATTAGGTACATAATTATGCACATGTATTAACCCTGGGATGCAGACTGTGTTTCACGGGGACATAATCATGTTCATATGCAATTATGCTCACCTTCCTTTGAAAATCTAATTTTACCGTCTGCTAGAAAACCTTGCTAGTGACATCTCTTATGTTCTGAATTTCTCCACTATTTTAATGGAAACTATTCCACTGCCTTAAAGCAAGCTCCTGAATTCACACACTTGATTGTTCACACACCTTCCTTGATTCTTCCCACTTTCCCAAATGTCTTTCTGAGGAGGAAAGGGAGCCTGCAATGCAGGCTAATGTGAAATTGCTAAAATTCTAGTAGGAGTACAAAGGAAAGCATGGAAAGAGAAGTCAGGTCAACTTTGTTGACCTTGAGGTGATGTTGTCTGACAAAGGCATGAATGAGTTGATTGGAGTCTAAATGCAGATTGCGGCATAAATCAGCATTTACTGCTGCAAAACCTTTTTTATTTTTTCTGCAGTGCCAGAGATAGATGTTTTCAGAGAGACTTGGTTTCTCTTTAGAAGTTGAGACTTAGAAGGGGTTAAAAGTGACCGGTGGTTTGGGCCTGTTCGGTTTTGTCTTAGATCTCTTTTTGCACATTATAGAGCACACATATCCTTTGATAAGCCAGCTATGATTTCTGTAGAAGTAGATACAGTGGGGAATTAGATCAGAACCTCATTATTCTGCTGCTTCACGAAGCAGAAACATGAACTATTTTGAAAGCTTACAGCACGCAGTTTCTGCAAGGCTTCTCTGACAGCCTGCAATAGCAGTGCAGTCCGTATCAGTAATTCCTTCCAGCACCAGGCTTCCAGGACCAGGCCTTAATTATGTGCACATCTGGTCTTCACTGCTTGGAGTAAGACATATCTGCCTTAAACTGTTCTCATTAAATGGGTACTGCCAAGCCAAGCAGCTCAAAACCCAACTGCACCAGCAGAGCTTTAATCTGTTGTAGGGAATGATTTGTCCTGGTTTAAGTGCATAGGAACCCCAAGAGTTAAATGCAGTAGGTACTGCATGAAAAAGGTGAGCATGGTCTTAAGGTTTGTGTAGTTCAGTACTGGATCTGCATACAAGCAGCTAGAAGCCAAAACAAGGCAACACAGGTGCAGAAACAGTAATGCATATAGATCTTACAACTTTGTTACAGGGCATTTGGAGAAACGTCACAATCTTAATTCTAGTGACACTGTGGTGGTATGAGATGTTCCGTCAATCCTGACCTCAGTCCAAGCAGCAGTCCTGTTACCTGTTGTCTCCAGAAGCATTTAACTATGCTTATCCTCCTAGCAGCAATTTAAAGTAAGGATAATGTTTGTGTATTCAGGCTGTTCCATAGTGCTATCTATTTTAATGCAGCAATTCCTGAGAATTATCTGCGTGGTATCTTTTTGATAAAGTTTTGGTATCTCTGTACTTTATTAAGTACTCATGCATGCTTGTTGCTATTTTGGTATCTTAATATGGTTTTTGTCACCTGTAATAGAGGTGATTGCCCCTGACAGCAGACAACTGGGAACTGGGAGAAGAGAGAGCAGCTGGTGAGAGGAGCTGGAGTGGGTAGACCACTGGGCATGTCCTGTGGTGGAGTACCAAAAGAAGGGAAGGAGCTCTTGCACAGTGGGGCCAAGGTCAAAAGGGGATCCACTGTTGTCAGATGTTCAGTCTGAGATTTGAAGGATCTGCTTTTACGAAGATAGAACAGCAAGGTAATGGACTGCTTCCTTCAGGTGTTTTCTTTAGGGCGGCCTGAGGATGTCACATACGGGGGTGCGTTCAGTCTTTGGGCACTTGGAGATACACTGCACCCACTGATGCCTGAGCTGGGTCTGAAGTTGCAGAGGGAGATTTCTGGAAAAGGAGTAAGGTAACAGGACCTCGCTGGGTCTCCAGTAGGATGCTAGCTTCATAAAGTCAGTCCATTTCGAGGATTTGGAGGAATGGAAGATAGAAGGATCTAGGTTCAGGGGCATTATTCACACATGCAGGACTGTTTCTGGTACTGCCTCTTCTTCATAGCCCAGGTTTCTGTTCTGGTTTCGTGTTTGAATGACCATGTTTGCAGCTGGATGCGGACAAGGGGATGATAGTTTCATACTTCTCAGCTCCTGCCTCAGAAGTAGAGAGAAGAGAAAAGCGGGAGACCAAGCAGCTTGAAAATTAGCCCAATAACTGAAACTCTGCACAGAGGCGAGCATGTGAAGCTCCTGGGCAGAGCCCATGTTAGCCGAATCTGGCCTGACAGCCCAGGACAGGGAGTCGTGATCCTGCAGCCCTCCCCAAATCTCTCCTGTCCTGTCACATTTGGCTTCTTGCATTCAGAGTCACTCAGTTGTCAGAATTATTTCTTCTCTTGCCTTCGCTCCATCTATAATTCATTAAAAAACCCGGAGGGGTGAAGCAGTCAGTTTTTCCCACTCCTTCCCCTCTGGAAGATGTGGGCTGAGCTTGGTTTGCAGCAGGGCATGAATGAAGCAGGCATAAAACCCAGAAGCCAAGAGGAGGGTGGTGGGAGAGGGACATGCTGCCATCTCCTGCGAGGCCACTAGGGCATGGTGTCTGCCTCTCGCAAAGCACATCCCATATGCATTCTGCCACAGGCTTGGGCAAATCTTTGCTTGGAAAACCTAGGTCAAATTCTGGACCTGAAGCACACTGGATTGGTCAGTTCCTGAGCTTCAGAAGCCCAGGTTTCAGTCCAAGTTTGTGCAGCAGCTTCCCCACTAGTTAAAATTTTCACTCCGTGTGCTCCCTAAAATTGCAGTCTACATCTTGGGCTCAGAATTGCTTCACCCCAGATACAACTTTTTCTTCTTCTGTTTGGCCACAAACTTATACTTGCATGTTGTACACTCCCTACATCACTGCATCTGGCTGCACAGCCTCAGCTCTGCTTTATCCCTCCAACAGCTGCGAGGAAAAATAACACATTCTTCACCATGGAAGTGCAGGTCATGCAGTGAAATACCTGTCTTTCTGAAACTGCAGACCTAATTGGGCATTTAAGTGCAATTTTGAGGAAATGGCTACAGGTGTTATTTGTCATGTAGGTTCTCCTAATGGCAAATATTGATGTCTAAAAAGCAAGAGAAAGTTCCCACAAGTAGGAGAAATTTTCTTCAATATAGTGTAAGAATTGGTTTTCTAAAGTGATAGTGGCTTTGAAATGTGAGTGCAAGCTGTTGTTTGCATTTTGTCTTCAGTGAAATAACCAAGGTTCTTATCCAGGTATTTCAGGCCTGTCTGTACTACTCTTTTTTCAGACTTTGGCATCACCAGCATTCTGTGTGGAAAGGGCACAATGCAAGAAATCTTCATCTTAAAAAATCATCACATACAAAAGTGATAATAATTAAAAAAATACAGTTTAGTTGACTGTTATTCTTTCCTAGCCATGTCTCTCTGTAACCTATTCAATTCTGGCAGTCTGCAAGGGTGGAGGTAGGTCTTTTTCAAGCCCAGCAGAAGAATGGCCCCATGTAAACTTCATGGCTTGCATCCATCTCTGAAGCACCCTCACCAGAGCCACAAGTCCCTGTCCCCAAATGGAGAGATTCACCAGAGGGCAGCACAATATCACTTTACATTGTAAAAGTAGTTAACTATTTCAGCTGTATAAAAGCTTTTTGAAATTAGTGGTTTGTTGTTCCATAGTCATGATTGCAAATAAGTCTCTTTTTAAAGCTGGCCTCTGAATCAGCTCCACAATCCCTTGTATTACACATACATTAACGTTTTAGGGTCCAGGGATTTACCACATGGAAGCAAGGGCAGTCCAGACAGTTGTGTTTTCAATGTATCTCTCTACCAGGTTTCTCTCCAGGGCTGGTCAGGACACCTGATGGGTGCTTGTCCAGCTTCAAGTATTTCAGAAGCTCTCCTGTGTTAAAGGCACCAACCTGAGTGAATACTATTTCAGCCTCATTGTTCGGGTAGCATTAAACAGTAGGAGTAAGCCCTCTGATGGCACTTCATGAGAAAGGTGCACAGAGGATGAACGCAGGCATGCTTCCTTTGTATTATATTTTCTTCTGGTTGTCCTGTATGCTGGGCAGCTTCTAGGTCCTCTGGCACTTATGCCAGATTCTCACCACTCAAGGAGCTAAGAAGTGTCACTGGTCGCATCTTGCCTGCTCAGCTTCCCTCACAAAGTGCTTCATCTGTCATCAATCTGTTCCCATTTATTACTCTATTCTGCTTGCACTGGTAACTGGTGTCTCCGGCAGTTGCCTCCCCTGATTCAAGTGCCGCTGTACTTTTCTGACCTTTTCTGACCTCTTTCTCTCAACTTACAGCCAAAGCTTTGGTGTCTGAATTCCTGCTTTTTTCCTGTGCATTAACTACATCTTCTGTCCTTGGTTGTTCTCTTTGCTCCATTTAGCTTCTGCCTGGTGGGATGTCTTGTGTCTAGCTTCAATCTTGCACTTCACTCCTGACATTCGCATGTAGGTCTCCCTTGAATCTCTCTCTGATCTCACTCCTCTTTATGCTCAGTCTCAACTCCATCTGCTCCTACTCATCCCCACATTTCCCCACTCTATACTGAAGTATTTAAAGATAAAGCTTTTCCATGGAGCTGCTCCCCATGCATTCTTAGCTTTCCTTGGATCAGCTATTATCTTTATATAAAGGCCAGCAGCCTTAAGTATATATAATAAAAGAATAACTTTTCCTACCATATTAGCTTATGTTACATTATTTAGTCATATGAGAGTACTGTAATGTTGTTTTTCAGAGTAGGTATAAATTCATGAACTTAGAAATGATTTAAATTATATCTTTTAAGACAATTCTGTATCTGCTTTTAAAAAAAAATGAATTTGTGATTCTGGTTTAAGAAAAAAAAATATTTTGAAATCTCTGCTCTCTTACATATATTTTTCTCTGACCAATATTTGAAGAAAAAAAAAAGGACAAAAGTTTCCTTTTTTTTTTTTCTTTTTAATTTGCATTCTATCTTTTTATTTCTTGGGAAGACTAAGAAAAGAAAAAAGACAACAGAAATGTTCACAGAATATTTGATTTGGTTTTCATTTTTTTCACAGTTCATTTTCATTTCATTTTTTTTTGTCAAGGAAGGAAGAAAATTATTTTTTAAAGGCAAAAGGATGTGAAAAAGAAGGCAAAAGATCTTTTAAGAATAACTTTTAAAAGCTTTAGCAGGACAGAAAATTTCTTTGAAAATTTATAAAAATTAAAAGTTGTAAAGAAAAATACTTTCTATTCAAAACATTCAGCAAAGGTTCGGAGCTAGGTTAAGGCAGCCAATGCAGTGGACTTTGTAGAGTTTTCTAAATGAGGACAGTCCATCGCCTCTGCAGGAATCCACCCCATTGCACAATACCCTTGCAACTCATCAGAGACGTCTCTGTGGGCATTACACCAAGTTTTCTCCTGACTAAATCTGATTCAGCTTCTCTTAAGGTCTCTCCATGTCACAGTCAGTGGTGTGACTGTGACTCGGCATAGAAATAACCTAAGTTTTGTTTTATAATAGGGATGATGAAGGGCTGTGTCAGATTCACATCTGCAATATATATATTTTAGAGTTGTCTGCCATTGCTTTTAAATGTGTAATTTTTCAAACTCTACCAAGCTAATGAGAGAGGTGCATTGCTTGGCAGTGGTCATCCCCAAAGAGTGGTGGCTCTTTAATGTTGGTGCTCAAAGCTACCAGTAAGACACATCTGTGCTAGAAACCAAAGAGCTCATTTTATGTAGAAACAGAAATGTTATTTGTAAGAGCTACCCAGTCACATAGCTTAAGTTTCTTCTGCTGGCTCACCAGATTTCCTTTGATGTGAATGGCCTTTTTCTGAAAATTAATCTTTTTTTCTTATAAGATTTTAATAACAAAATGGTGACATGCTGAAAGCCTGTAAATGGACTTTGCATAACCAATTCGTAAATTATGGATACATTGGTATCTTCAGTGGTGCAGAATGAAAGACACCTTTCGAATTTTGCCATGTATTACAATATATTGCATTAAGAATGTGTGTAAAATTTTAGAATATGTTGTATACCAAAACTTGTTGGAACTAGACGGTCTTTAAGGTCCCTTACAACCCAAAGCATTCTGCCATTCTGTAAATACCATTTACCCAGGGTGTCTCACCATCCACTGATGTGCTGAAGCAAAACTTGCATTTGTTCAAGTTCTTGAAAGCCACTCTGCCTACTTTTCTTGTTAGTCATTTTCTTAGACTCAAGTGGGCAGAAGCAAAAAAGAAAGTTCATTATTATTACTTTCCAGACATGCTATGAAGAAAATAAGTATTTCACATAGAAAGAAGACTAGAACTGATCCACTGCAAGATAGGTTTTTGTGGTACTCCTTTTAAAGGTTTACCTAGCATATTTGTCACTGTATGTCAAGCACCATATCACATGGAGGCGGGAGACATTAAGAGGGAAGGAGGTGAATGCCTGCTTCAGTTCTCTTTTTGGCCTGTAACTTTGCAGAAGTTGTAGTTTGTTTGAAAGCTCACTTTTCAATGAAGTTAACAAATATCACTGCAAAATAGACTGCTTTATCTCTCAAAGAGGATTTATAGTCTTTTTCCTCAAAATAAGAGTACAGAGATACTGTACTACCTTTTATTCATGTTGAGATGGTAGATAAGTAACAGCTTGTGTTAATATTTGACAAGGTTTGTTCTATGTCACTGTCAGAAACATAGCTGAAAATCTCTTTGGCTGGCTGGCTTGTACTTGAAACTGTCTTTTTGTAAGATCTGGATTAGAAAATCTCTCCTGCCAGACTTGTAGCTGTCAGATTCATTATCTTCAAAAATTTACATTAACCTCTTAATGGTGTTTTTCTTTCTGCAGGAACAGAAGGTGCATGCAGCACAGATGCCAGCCTTCTCCAAGGAATAACCTCTTCATCCCCAAGTGACTCCAGCTCCTGCTAGTACCATGGGGCCAGAAGGTGGTTTCTTAAGCAGTGGTCAGGTTCACATCATCTTGTGGGGAAGTTTGGCAGCCATGACAACACTCTTGTTCCTCACCTTCCTCATCTTCCTCTGCTCCAGCTGCAACAGGTGAGGTCAAGAGCTTAGCTGGCAGAAGTGGTTCTTGAGTCAAATAGTGTAGGGATTGAAATAGCTTCACTAATAACTAGTTAGAAAGACAGTGAGGACTTGGGTACAGAAACAAAAGCATACAGTACAACATGTGTTTTTGGAGCAAACCTGAATTTGAACAGTTCTGTTCATTCTAAAATCTAAATTTATTTTTTTCTTTTGCTGTGAAGGAAAAACACTGTTATGTTTGCTAGGTGCTTTCTCCTACGCTGAAGCCTGGAGCACAGACACTGACTGTTAGCAGAGCACACTGCTAACCTGAAACAGTTATACTAATTAACATCTTGTATTCATACCTTATCCATATTTTCTTCTCCAAAAGAGGGTTCAATTTTACCAATACAGTCATTTCTACTGACTTTGTTGAGTCCCATTTCAAGGCCTCTTCATGACACTTAAGCAGAGCCCTGCTGATTGCACAGGGAGCTGGGCAACCTGTGCTTAATCCACAGCACCCTTCCACCATGTCAGACCCTTCATAATGAGGAGCATGACTGCTGGGGTCCATATTGCTATATTTTGCCAGGATAGTTCAGTCAGCCAAGTGTGTGTGTTGGGGGAAAACTTATCCAATAACTCAGTACAGCAGCACCCTTATGCCTGTGGAAGGATGTTCTTTCAGCCATTCAACATTGAGAGCATTGAGGAAGCTGTGTAGCTGTAACATACACTGTCTTGGCATTAGATGTGTCTACAGTGGAAGGTTTTCAGCAGGATTTCTCTATTGCCAGTGTTGTTAGAAACAGTCATGGGAAAGACTAGACCCCAGAATCTGGTTGAAACCCTAAAAAGCATAGGTTGGAACTTGTAATTTCATGTGATTCAGGAGAAATGCTTTTGTAAGATAACATTTCAGTATCTGAGAATGGTTTGGATTGGAAAGAACCTTAAAGATCATCAAGTTACAATCCTCCTGCCATGGGCAGGACACCTTCCACTAGACCAGGCTGATCAAGGCCCCATCCAACCTGGCCTTCAACACTTCCTATTCATTCCTATTTATCACAGTTCCTGTGATACCTGTGTAAAAATAGTAGAAATATGTAATTTTTTATTTATTTAAAAGTATAAAATCTAATTTAAAAATCCTTAAGCCCACAAACATTGCATTTAGGTACCATGTTTTGCCTTGTAACGCTCTAGTCTTTGATGCTAGAAACAGCTCTAGAAAGATGTTTTTAAAACAGAGTCAAACCACTGAATATGTCTTTGCAGTTACAGAGATGATAGATTATCAGAAACTATCTGGTGATGCTCTTTATTAAGTTCTTGTGTTGCTAGTCTGGACGCAGTATTTCTTATTTCAGATCGTTCTATAGGGCAGATTATTTATGCATAAATGCAGTTATGTAGAATTTCAACAAATGGTTGTGGATATGGAAAACCAAACAAAATCTGCTCTTTCTGTAATGTCAGAGTCAGAAAAACACTTCCAGAGAGGAAATAAAATATTTCTGAACTCTAACGCTGCTCTGCATTGATCCTTACTTGCTCTGATTTCTTATTTCCCATTTAGGTAGAATTTTAACAGTTGCTAATGTGGAAACTACAGTTCACTGCAGACTTCAGAAGCAGCACAGATTTCATATTGTCAATATTTCCTTGCCTTTTTACTTGGCTTTTCATTTAGGGAAAGGACTGTAATCGTTTTAAGCTCATAGTTTATTACAGTATTTCAGAATAAGAGCTGTATTTCCAAAATGGTGAAAACTGAAAACTTGATCCATACTTCGAGTTCTGTGAAGTACCTGGTGAAGCAGGACTCCTTTTGAAATGAAGGCTTCTGCTGCTATGAAATTTATAGGCCTTCCTGAACTGCTTATGCTTATTATTAACTGTTACTAGTATCCTGAGCGGGAATAAGCTAGATTTTGTGGGCCTTTTCTAATTCTTCATGCGATAAATACCTTTTGCTGAACCAGTCTAAGGAATTACCCAAGTAGTCTGTCACCAAAACACATATCTCATTTACCTCTGAGCATTTTGGATATGATTAAATTGAGGATAATATTATTTTTATTATCATCAGTTACTCCTTACTGTGACCTTCAACTGAATGAGAAAAAGGATGGTGAGATCCATGCCTCTTCAGATACCACCCTGCCTCTCTTGACTGGGACCTCACACAGAGGTCATACTAGTCCCTGTAATAATTTTCAGTTACACTGTTTTCAATATTATTGTGAATCACAATTCCATTCCCTGTAGAAGTATAAGGTCTGTTAATGATTGACATTTATATATTAGCATAATCTGTAATAACAGTTCGTATGCCTTTTTCATTAAGGGAAAAGAAGGCCAAATATCAGAATGGAGATCATGAAAATCTGATGAATGTGGTAAGTATTTATTTCTGGCAGCTTGTGTCTGTCTTGTAATTGGTTTGTACCAAGCTCCCTGCAAAATACTGCAGATTGGAAAATAGCTCAGGAATTCAGAGATGGTTGAGCAAGGGAAACTTTAAAAGTTGCACAACAGGAAGAGGAGAGGACCTGAGTAGACCCTGATAATCTGCACTTTCTCAATGCTTTTTCTGCCACTGTTGTACTCCAGATCTCCCACCTGCCTTTCACTCCATTTGCAGCACAGGCACAGTGTACCCTTCCCACGAATTAAAGCCATGGTAATGTCTATTATGACAAAAGTTGAAATGAAGATCACTCTGGACATGCTTGCATTTATTTGGTTTTACATCTGTAAACACAAGTACCTGAATCTTTGAGTACAGTCAGCATAGTTTGACTCTTCCTGCCAATAATACCTGTGAATCACAGTTCCCAAGATCAGAACAAAATTTGTCACCTATGTATTTATGCAGACATGTATTCTGATCCAGCAGTGGTTAGATCTCACTATTTGTGTTCCAGCCTTCTGACAAGGAGGTGTTCAGCCACTCGATCACAAGTTCAGCTACTGAACCCCCTCCGAGCACTGACCAGAACGGAGCACTCAGCAATGGTGAGGGTGAGTAGCGCAGACCCTGCGGGTGGGATGAATGAGCATCACCATCTCCTTGCTCACAGATCCTACACTGGTGAACCCTTGAGTCTTCTGGATTAGCTTTCCAAGCACGAAGTCATGCCATTTGTCTGAATACCCTTTGTTTCCCTTTGCTCATTTCTGGAGGTCTGACACCAGATCAGCTTCTGTATCGCAGCGTAGAGGCTGGACATGCAGCTCTCTGGAGGGCAGTCAGGGCACACACAGAACATAATTCACATAAGCATGTTTGCGTTGCTGGGAAGTAGCCCATCCCAAGGAGATGTTGGAATTTTAGGCTATATCTCCAGTTCCCTGATGGGCACGCTCTGGCATAGCACTACATCCCAGCTCCCAGTCCTCTGCACCAGTCAACACTGGAGAAGGGCTAAGGGCCTCCTCTGTGCCACCAAAGCTACACCTGCAGATTGACAAGGCCATCAGGCAAAGACTGGTGTTCCCTAATGTTGGCCAGCAGTTGGGACTGGGATGTGACCAGAGGATGCAGTCACACCGTAGAGCTTCAAAAGCACTCCAGGAGACTGTAGAAATCTTTCAGGTCCTCCTCTCCCCAGAGGACTGGGAAGCCTGCCATATGGGGAAAGGCTGAGAGAGCTGGGTTTGTTCAGCCTTGAGAAAGGAAGGCTCGGGGGATACATTATCAGCATGTTCCAGTATTTAAAGTTGGGCTACAAAGAAGAAGGAGACTCCCTTTTTACAAGGAGTCACATGGAAAAATTAAGGGGTAATGGGCATAAATTGCTCTTGGGGAGATTCCAACTGGACGCAGGAAGAAATTTTTTCACAATGAGAAAAATCAGCTGTTGGAATAATTTCCTCAGGGGAGTAGTGGATTCCCCAACACTGGACACCTTTAAGATTTAGATGCACAGGGTGCTAGTCTAGGTCATCTCATCTAGGTCATGCTTTGCCTTGAAAGGTTGGACCAGATGACCCTTGAGGTCCCTTCCAACCTGGTAATTGCTTGTATTTTTCTATTTTATTTTTTTTTAAACAATCAACATAAATAGGCTTTTTTTTTTCCCTAGTCTTTCTTTTGCTGAATGCCCAAAATGATTCACACTGAAGTATCACTGGAAAATATTTTTCTCAAATGCACCTAAAAATAAACTGGCTCTCAGCCCAGAGCCACTGGGAACCAACTGTTGTCTCCACACTAGGCACTAATGATGGGACCACGCTCCTGACTTGCAGCTCTCCTCCTCATCTCCTTGTGTGGCCAGAGGTATTCAGTCCTTCCACCTCAGAGATGAGTATGCAAAGGAAATTTTAAACTTTGGTTTGCAGCTAATTGCTGCTCCCATCCATTGGCTTGTTGTGTATTTAGGTATGTGGCTTACTAAGGGACTTGATGTGCAGAGCAAAGCCCGGCAGAAGGGAAGCATTTCTCTTTGCCATAAGTCACCACACATGCAGCTGCCAAAGCTGATACAGAAAGGTGTGCTGTCAACCAGCAGACAGTTTTCATACTCTCTGATACTACTCGGCTTACACTCTGCATAACGACCCTTTTGAATAATGGGAACCAATGTGCTTTAACTTCTTATTTATACTTTATGTGTTTTTTTGTTAATAGTTCTTTTTATTTTGCTGTTTCTAGCCTTTTGAACAGAGGCAAGGCTATAGAAGTAGCACCATCAAATGTTTTTTCTTTTACCCAACCTCCCAGCATTGTGTTTATCCATGCCAACCCTTTATCTACACCAACCCCTTCTGTGCTACTACCCATGAATCACAAGAGCACAGAAACACAAGCTCATTGCTTCTGATTATCCCCCTAAGGCTGAAATGGGGTGGGTGCTTTCTGGGGCCTGCACAGCACAGAAATCCCTGGGAGCAAGGGCCAGGAAGGGAGAACATCTTTTAGCTTCTCCAGGGTGCTTCCTGATGTCCTTCAGAAAGTCTGGAGGCACCCTGGGGACTGAGTAGGACACCTTGCCTGTCTCCTGTTCTTCCCCAGGTGGTATGTAGGAGCCAGGTGAATGGAGAAGGTAGTTCTCCTTTTCTCCTCCTCCCATCTCCCATTCAGACAGCGACTGCTATCTCGTACCTCCCAGTTCCAACCTGAGTTTTGCTGTCAGGGTGCAGCTCCCCCTGTGAGTGCTGACTGCTTGAGTCTGCATGTCCTGAGCACCAGAGAAAGCAGACCATGAAATCAAGTGTATTGACTGCTTCAGCAATACTTTATGTCTTCATGTCAAACATGCTGAAGGAAGAATGGGTTGATTTTGCTTAGACAGTAGGAGCCATAGGAACTGTGCTAAGAAAAGTAAAGCTATTCAGAAGTGATTTTTCAAAGAATTGTGTGACATAATAGTTACATGCTATATACTACCTGAAACATGCTTGTATGTGCCCATGCATACATGCTGAATGCAGGCAAATGTCATGCATGTGCACTGTAAGATGAGAAATCCCATAGATCTAAGTCCCTCTAGTGACAGCAACACGTGGCCCAGTCTGGGACATAAAATAACGTGTTCTGCCTAACACTGCTTTCTGAAGCCTAGTCTTCTCTTTTGTGTATATGGCTGGCTCGTTAGTAGGTTGTCAACCTACATTATGTGCTGTGAGACTAACAGAAGTATAGCATAGCCTTCCCACTGGAGGAGCTTCTGGTGTAGCATGCAGGGAGCTGACTGCAGCAGGGCTGAGCACAGACAAGATTTTGTCCAGCATGTTAAACAAGGCAAAGGCTGGGCAGGGAGGAAGCAAGAATGCTTTCCTTTATTATTCCAAAGGATAGGGAAATGGAAGGAGGGAAATCTAACAAGGCTGTTTTCAAAGCCATTTGGTTTGAGGCCTCTTACCAGTGTTCCCCATTTGAGACTACTGGGCAGTCTGTTAAGCATCCAGTATAACTGAGTACAAGCCAGCTGACCGTACATGCCCACCTGCACTTACCCACCTGTCTCCTGTGCCCACTGTGAATGCTGTTGCTATATAATGTGACTTGGGGCTGCACAGAATATTTAAGATGTTGTGAGAAAGATATTTTAACAGCAGAGTGCAGAAATCTCTGTAACTGAAACCTTTTGATCGACAAAAAGCATGATGACCACTAGACATTTCCAGGCATTAGAATCACTTATCCTCTCCAGCGAGATGCAAAACCAAAGTGATGTAGAAAGGTACCAAATTATACTCACCTTACAGTTATACAATTGTTTTAAATACTTCTTTATAATTTTTTCTAGTACTCTCAGAGGACAGTGCAGCTGCTTGTATCCAGCCTTATGAAGAAGTACAGACGTCTGATCTGCTAGATCAACAGGATGGTCTTGGAAAGTCTATAAAATGTCACCAGAGCCGGGAACTACCCAGTATTCCCCCTAATACCACCATGGAAACCGTTGTCTCAGCTAGAAATGCAGAAAATGATCAAGGTCTTGGAACGGAAGGGCCTTACGAAGTCTTGAAAGACAGCTCCTCTCAGGAGAACATAGTTGAAGACTGCTTGTATGAAACTGTGAAGGAAATTAAAGATGTTGGAGCAGTAGCCAGCATGGAAGGGAGCTGTAACAGCAAATCAAAGACTCCACTGACAGTTTCTGAAGGTCAGAATCAGATTCCTGAGTGCAGAACTGAATCAGCAGAATATGCATCTGTTGACCGAAATAAGAAAAGTCGTCAAAGTGCTAATTCAGAAAGCCCTCTTGACAACACACCAGATGTAGAAGATGAGCTTCCCCCGCCAGTACCCATGAAGCTTCTCGATGAAAATGAGAATGTGCAAGAAAAAGAAGTGGAAGAAGAAGTGACAGAAGGAGCAAGTAAACCAGAAAAGGTAAATACTGCAGATACTTGTCCTTGTCAAACAGCCAAATAATGATAGAGAACATATGGGTGGGAGAGGATTTATTTTTCTTTAATAACAAAAAAATGCCAAGGAAACAAAAACACTCAAGGTGATGCAAGACTGTAAAATACATAAATATGAAAATGTACAGTATAGTGTTTGCATTATAGGCATGCGCTCATTCTGTTCCTGTCCATATTTTGGATTGTTGCAGTATGCTCTTCATTAAGGCTTTCTCCAAATATTAGGCAGAAACTGCACAGGAGGACTCTGCTTCTTTATTTAATGGTATTATACTTGGGGAACTATTACAATGGGTATCCAGTATCTCTGTCAGCATCTATATCGTGTTCAGAATCCCTCTCCCTCCTTGTTTTTTTTCTAATGAAACCTCAATGTACAGAGAGGGGAGGGGAGAATTCTTGGTAGATTCCCTAACTTTAGATGTGCCTCCTTTGTTGGGCTACCTTGACTTAGCTTGTGCAAGTGTTAAGCGTCTGCTCAAAGTCACTTCTCTCATCTCCCACTGTAAGAGAGCGGGACAGCAAGAGAGAAAGATTGCAACTGTAGGCTTTTATATTTGTCAAATTCTGTATGTCACATGTAAATAAATTTCTGCCTGCTGAAATCTTGGCCAAAAGTTATGTTTTCTTCAGCATCTTTTTCTTCATCCCAGCCTAGGAACTCATTGAAAAATAGAATGATGACATTTTCAACAATTTATTTTCCCATATTTAGTTTTTAACCAGAATTAATTTGAAGGATGCTTTCAGATCATTGGGTAGATTTTTCCTAAACTGATTGATTTTGCACTTTTCAGAGCTAGTTTAGGTCACTTCTTACTAATTGTGAATGAACTGTGATTTTTAGCAGCTTAATATAGTTTTAGTGTCTGTGGCATCAAATAATAGGCACTGATGAAAATTGGAAAAAAAATCTTTAAGATGCAATGTGAAATTTTAATGTAAACATTTACGTGAAAAATCATAGCAGAGCTGAGGTGTTGTTACTTTTTTCTGGTTGTTCTCTTATTTGAAGTATTTCAGTAATGCAGGCAGAGGGCAGGAAAACACCTTCATGTAACCTATGAAGCACGGTACAGTCAAAGTGAATTAAATGAAGATTTTACTTCTAATATAAAAATTGTTTATCTGGACTCCTCAGTTCTTACATATAATGAGCTCGTTAAGCAAGAAATTAAGATGTGATTGTCAACAATAACCCACCACCACTCCCTCCTCCCAAATTCAGGCCATATGCAATTTCTAATTAAACTTTTAGAGAAACAGCTTTCTGTAACAGTGACATTTTTCCTACCAGGTGTGAAAAGACTCACAGAAAATCATTGTATTTCCCAGGCACCAATACAAAGGAAAAGCATTTGCAACTCTGTAGCTCCCCAGCACACCATGTATGCAGTGTCAGTAACTGCATGGAGTGGGAATTGATTAAAATGGTTCAGGTTTTGAAGGATTAATCAAGAGATGACACATGCAGTCCCCTAAGTGCCAGAAAAAAGGCGTTTGTCTAATTAAAATTTATTCAGAGCTAAAGCCATCCTGAGTTAAAGCTTCAGCAGCATCAGATCATTCCCGCATTCACTGCTAGGTACATGCATTATGCATTGAAGCGTGTTCCTGTCCTGCCCTTGAGAGCTACAGCTGCAGCAGAGTTGGAAATGGTAATTGATGGAATATATAAATGTCATTATTGTTGGCATTGTGTGGAGAGGTGGTTACGGGATTGTTTGTTGTTGTGGTGGTGATAATTTTTCCCTCTATTTTGCTGCTTCCAACAATGCAGAGCAATGCCTGTTACTTCCAGTGTGGCAACCAAAAGCAAGATATTTATGGAAACGTATGTTATATTGATAACTCTTTTAGTTAAACAGACTCCAGAGCCGTCTCTTTTTGCTTCCTCTCTTGCGAGTCTACTTAGCCTTCCTGCTTAACATTATATCCATATCCCAAACTTTTTCAACCTTCTGCCCTGACCCTGATGAATAGAGAGGGTGGGTGTAAGTTGTGGAAGTCTTTCTCCCCACAATTAGGCTTTGCTTTAGTAGGGCACAAAGAACGGACAGGTGGGAAGCCTGTTCATGTAACCAAGACTTGCACCTGCCAACAGAGAGAAAACAGACCATGTCCAAGCTGTTTCAGTCTCACCCTGTATGAGGGCAGCCCTTGCCAGTTCCTGAACCACACTTGTTTGGGAGAGAGCTGGGTGGATCAAGCCAGAGACTGTTCCAGTATATAACAATTTGAAAAGGGTAAATAATCATTTCCAGAGCCAAATGTGCAAAATGGGTGAAAAATAATCTAACTTGGTTATTGGCCATGACCCAACCAAATCCTTTGGAAGGTTTTGGAGAAGCAAGGCACCTTTAACAGAACAAGGCTCTTTCAGGCTTCTATCACCTGGAAAAACTTGGACATAGTTCTAATAAAACTAGAAAGGCAGAATAGTTTTTCTGTAGTTCTTCCTTCTTTATTCAGGATTATATATCTCCTTTTTCACCCAAGTCTTTCCAGAGTGAGCACTGGTAGAAATGCTCTCCATGTGTACATCTGGCTGCTGCCATCTGATTTCAGACTTGTGCAGCTTGAGGATGGGCAAAGCATTTCTTACAGATGTACCAGAGGAGAATGGTCTTCTTGTTCTAGTGCCGGAATCTGGAGCAGCAGCTGAGCCAAAGAGCAAAAAATCAAATGCTGTCGAGGAACAAAAAGAAAGTGGAAGGCAAATAAGGACACATGCTTGTTTGTGTTGCTGTGCTGAGGCTTGAAGCATAATTTATAACATTGCTAGGTACAAAATGTTTAGCAGCAAGTTCGTTTTTTTTCAGTTTCCAAAATGACAATATCCTTCAAAATTAATGTGTCACAGCTTTCACATTTAGAAGAAAGAACTCTGGGTCCCAAGGAAACAAGAAAAGGACTGCCAGCACCCTGGGGTATTTGTCAGTACTTGAGTGGGAAACTGTAGAAGAGGTCCTGACATGTGGTGCTTATAGACAAACTGATGAGAGAAAATAATTTCTGAAGAATTTTGCAAGCACATTTTTGTTCTAATGTGTGAGGATGAAATTAGTAACTTACTCCTGAACGTAAAATGCATCCTGCAAATAAAGACTAAACTGAGCTGCTGTAGTGAAGCAGAAAAGACCAAAATCCACTTGAACTTCTCCTTTTCATCTTTCTTTTTCTGTTGTTGTGAGTAAACAAACCACAATTTAAAGAGTGCATTCTCCAGACAGTGATAAAGAAGCGAGGGAGTTGTCAGGTGGGAGGGAAGCCTCCTGGGGAGCAGCCCACAGACTTGCGCTTTGGGTCAGGGTCTTCATCACAAGTGCCCCAGGGGTTTGAAGTCTGGTATTTACCAGGATTAGAAACAACAAGAAAAATGGAAGTAGGAAAGAATCTGTTGTAATGAGCCTCTGTGGGGGAAAAGAAGAAAAAAAGGTCTTGTGTGTATAGAATGTGTCTGAAAGCGGTATTTAATTGACTGTGCTAAGAATGGCTCTGCTTCTCCACCTTGGTCTGCACTTGGAGGAATTCTGGAGTATTTTAAGTGGAGAATTTTTATGCAACTCTAAAATATGGCCCTTTAGAAACAGTGCTGGAAGGTTCCCTCTGAATCACTGTGGAGCAGGAGTCCAGCAAAACCTTCTCGCCCCAGGGAGGAGGAATCACATGGCTGCTCTGACAAAGCAAGGGTTTTTGTTGCCATAAAGGCCATAAGACATTTTTCAAAAGAGAAAAATCCTTTTCCCCCAGTGTTTCATGGCCTAATTTCTACATGGTGCTTTACATGTTTGAAGTTAGACTTGACACCAGACCCTTCACTCTTTAGGAACTTGGAAATGTGAACTGCATCCAGGCAGATGCTTTGAGGGTTGAGCTGCCCATCTCAGTGTGGGTTGCAGCAGGCCTTTATCTGAGTTTGCAGGCTGAGCAGTTGTGAGGTGCTGCTGCCATGCACCTCTGCATGTCTGCTGTGCATCTTCCCTGTGAGGGCGGTGAGACAATGGAACAGGTTGCCCAGAGAAGCTGTGGCTGCCCCATCCCTGGCAGTGTTCAAGGCCAGGTTGGATGGGGCTTGGAGCAACCTGGTCTAGTGGAAGGTGTCCGTGCCTATGGCAGGGGGGTTGGAACTGGATGGTCTTTAAAGGTCCCTTCCAGCCCAAACCGTTCTATCATTCTATGATCTGTGCACAGCTGCTGCATTTCCTGTGGGAAGAGGACACAGCACCTCCCTTGCAGCACTGCCAGGATCCACTGGTTGCATGGTAATAGTTATCAGGAAGATGTCAGGTTTGTTCTTTTGTCATCTGAAAACATATCTGAAAATCACATGGAAGGCCAACTAGCGTGTCACAACAGCTGACTTTTAATAGTTCAAAAGCCTTTGCAGACTCTTTCTTGCTTCATTAGAAATGTAAAGGCAGGGATACAGTGGAGCAGAGTTTGTTTTAACCATTACAGTATTTTTACCCTTTTCAGGTCAGAACAAGAGCAGATAACATTAAAAAGCTCTAGTATCCTCAGGGCTGTTATCTCCAGAGATGTACTCTGGATATTAGGGATATTTGCTATGTAAAATGGAACGAGTGAGCAAATTACTATAAAATAGAATGTATTGATTGTAATAGGAAGACTTTATTATAGGTTTCACACTGTTGACTGGTGATGAGCTTTTTCTTCTTTCTTCCTGTTTTACAGAGGCATAGTTCAATGTCTTACAAGTCTCGTGAGGAAGATCCATCTCTTACAGAAGATGAGGTAGGTTTCTTGCACAAAATTCAATAACCAACTAGAGACCTTTTTGCAGGCAGAAATTAACATAAGATGTGCATGATTAAGCAGGATCTAAGAAAGGTGAAATTTGTCTGAAGGGAAAATGAAAGCTAAAGTTTCTCTGCACAGTTTGTACTGCCACATTCCTGAAATCAGAACTATTCTAGCATATGGCTATATCAGGCCAATAAGTTAAAAAATGGTGTCATAAAATAACAGGAGGCCACGTTTAGCTTATCATTGGTCAGGTGATTCTTGATTTGGATTACAAGCTTTATTTAAGGATGATAATCCGTAGCCTTTTGAAACATGCTCCACCTTCCCCACAAAAAGTGTTTGGGGCTCTGGGAAATAAACAGAAGCACAATAAAAGCACTGGAACATAAACTGTTATTAAAATAAATTGAGGAGATTGAAACAAAGACAGAAAAGTGAAACAGAAATGAGGTTGCTTGTGATCATCTCCAGTAGACCCATGCAATTTATCAAAATGTTTATGAGCCTAAAAGTAAACACAAACTTGGCAATGAGCTGAGCAAGCTAATGCTTTCTGCTGAGTGAAGTGTTCCCGGGTGTTAATGAATGAATTGATCCTTGAACTGGGTTGCTGGAGAGGGTTAAGTAAGGATGGGCAGAAAAGCCTTTTTTTGGATTGGTTGGCTAAAAGCAGTAAAAAGTAAGAAATATTGCCATCTGCAATTGGATGTCTCTATTAAAAAAACAAACATATAGAATTAACAGAAGTGATCTGGTTCATCTGCATCTCTCAGTGGTGCTTAATGGCAGTGGATGTTTTCATGCCAATACACTATTTTCATTGCATTGGTACCTAATCCAGAGTGGCCTTGCATGCCTGGGAAAGACTTTAAATGTAAGAGAAGAGCTACACTGCTATTGCAATATTAGGTAGCAGAGAAGCAGCAAGGGAATTTCATCTATCTGCCCTGTGCAAGGGCTGGTATCCACTTGGGCTGGGAGAGGGAGTCAAGGGCGGCTCCCTGCACTCAGCACCAACCCTGGTGAGCCCTGAACAGAGGGACATGTGTGGACGTGGGCTTCTCCTTCAGCTTTTCATTAAGGGCCACCTCAGTGCACTTGTTTAAGCATGCCACCTCCTCAAAGACTCCAACTCCCTCGCATGTGTTTATAGTAGCTGAAAGGTTTCAGTCTCTAGTTTTAAGTGCTGATACACAGTGACTGAGATGCAGCTCCTCTCTGTAGGCAGTTTAGTCAATGGAATAGACTTTGTGTTTCAAGATCAGCACTGACTATTTGCTGTTTTCTGGTGTGGGTAATTTATCTCCTGATTTTTAATATTTTCTTCACATGACTTAATGCCTCTTTGGTCCTGCCTATGAACAACAACAAATAACTACTCTCCTGTTGGGATCTCTAAATGTAGCCAACTACCATTGGAATTATTAATAATTTTTAAACGTCCAAGGATGAGACAGCATCCTTTTCCTGCATTACAGCAGCTAAACCTGTTCATCCCTTTGGCAGCTGGCTCCAGCACCATAGCAAAAGTTGTAAGAGCTCCCGCTCATAAAGCCATTTCATTTTGTCCGATGTTTAATGTGCCTGCAAGGGATTTATGTTCAACCAGTTTTTACATTTATAAATATTCTTTCTTTTTTGAAAGAAAATCAGTTTATAAAACACATGCCAGAAATGAAAGGGTTTGTAAGAATTTTTTTTTAGATATGTTTTATTAGAAGATCCTGTCTTTTCTTAAGTAACTGACATCCTTGTGGTGGAAGGGGTACAAACTGGCACGCAAGCTTTATGCCATGCTTAAACACTTAGCACATGTCTCCTTTTCCTAGATCTCAGCCATGTACTCATCAGTGAGTAAGCCGGGACAGGTCCTCAAGGCACTGGATTCTCCTTACACCTGTATTCAAGAAATTGCATCTCAGAGGTCCCCATCCATTTGCAGTGGCCTCTATGCAAGTGTGAAGGACTTTGAGAACGCCCTAAGTACTACCACTGTGCCTCAGTCAGCAGACAGACCAAATGGGGAGCTGGAGCCTGATTATGAAGCGATCCAGTCAGTGAGCCAAGAAGAAGACAGGACCTTGTCTGTGCCTAACACAAACCACTCTGCTCTTTCAGGAGAGAATGACTATGAGAGCATAGGGGACTTGCAGCACCACAGGGATTTCACCAGGCTTTAACTACTCCGGCGGGCTAATTTCTCCTCTGGTATTTTCAAAGGAACATGTGAAACATGGAGAGAGAAGCTTTTCTCCCTTTGAGGAACAAAGCGAAGTAGGGAACAAAAGTTGTGACGAAACAATGTATGTTTCAGCCAGGGTGCAATACCGACTAGGTTATTCTGGGTGGTGGATGGAGGCTCACAGGAAAGGGTACGTCAGGTCAGAATGATGACCAGGACAGCATAAGCGCTTCTTTATTTTTAGCTCCAAGAAAAACAGAATTTGGGAAGGAGTGCCATGCTTGTCATCCTGATAGGATTACATACCAAAAAGACTGCTTCCACAAAGCTAGCTTTTAATTTTATGTCATTTTCTTCAAAGAAACACTTTTTCAAGCACCATTTTCATTCAAGTTTGGGCACACAACATTGAGCAAATCACGGATCATTGTACCTCAACTCAGACTTACTTTGCAGGGCTGGGGAAGGCGTGCTCACTTCCAGGTCCTTTGGGGAGCTCTGTTCACATTCATTGCAACTAAAGTGCAAGCAGCAGTACTTCACAAGGGACCTACTCCAAATGTACTTGAATTAATTCTGTCAGCTTTTTTTATATGTCAAGGGCTGCAGAATGTGACTTGCAATATTTGAGATGTGTACTGGTGGGTTTGGGTGGGGTTTTGTTTGATTATTTGTGAAATACCACTTTAAAATGGCAAGTGACACTCTTAATATTCTTGCTGTGTTCCCCTCACATGCACACATATACCTACGTAAACATGCAGCAGACAATTGTCATGTTGCAAAAAGTTGTGCAAATGAATGCATTGGTATAATGTTTAGTCTAACCTTAATAGTGTTGAGTCATTTTTTGAATAGCTTTGCCCTTTTTTAAGACTTGAAATATTTTAATATGTTTGTCTAGTTTATCATGTAGGAAAATCTACATACTGTGTTCAGAGTGGATTACATTTTTTATTTTTTGGTTATCATCTTCAAAGTTTTTGTAGATTAACTTACTGTGTTATGTAACAGGAGGAATCCCATTCTTTTGGCTTAATTTGTTTTTTTCCTTTAATTTCTATTTTCCTATTTCAGAAGTATGTAAATGAACAACTGCCTTTGTTGTTGTTATCTTCAGCAGGGATGTGGAACATGTTTTGCTGGTTTTAAGCTTAAAATAGTGGAATCTATGAACTGCCAGAGGGCAAAAGAAAGGCAGAAGAGACAGTGGGATTTAGTCTGGGGCAGGCAGTGGTCCTCCTTGTTCCTTTGCTAAAAGGAGCAGGAGGGCAACCAAGAACTCTTTGGGGCTCTGACAAGCAGTTTGAAAGCCACTGGCTTTGCAAGGATACCGAGTTACTCTGTTACTGTTAAAAGCAGAGTACAGATCTTGGATGAAATAAGTAGGTGCTGGGTTCATAATTTTGTTCTCTTCAAGAACAGTACAATGACATGTCACTGGGACAACTTGTTAACCATGAGCCAGCATGTGCTATTGTGGCCAAGAAGGCCAATGGTATCCTGTGGTGCATTAAGAGGAGTGTGGCCCGCAGGTCAACGGAGGTGATCCTGCCCCTCTACTCAGCCCTGGTGTATTGTGCCCTGTTCTGGGCTACCCAGTTCAAGAAAGACAAAGGAGAGGGTCCAGCAGAGGGCCACAAAGATGGTCAGAGGTCTGGAGCATCTCCCCTGTGAAGAAAGTCTGAGAGAGCTGGGCCTGTTCAGCCTGGAGAAGAGACAAGTTCCCTGAGAAGGGATCTTACCAATGCACACAAATGCCTAAAGGATGGATATCAAGAGGATGGGGCCAGACTCTTTTCAGTAATGCCCAGCAACAGGATAATGGGCAAAGGACACAAACTGAAACACAGGAAGTTCTTTCTGAATATGGGGAAAAACTTCTTTACTGTGAGGGTGTCAGAGCACTGGAACAGGCTGACCAGACAGGGTGTGCGGTCTCCTTCTCTGGAGATACTTAAAACCTGCCTGGGCACAATCCTGTGCAGCTTGCTCTAGGTGTACCTGCTTTAGCAGGGGGGTTGGACCAGAAGATCTCCATAGGTCCCTTCCAACCTCAACCACTGAGCTATTCTGTGAACGAACAGTACAATAGTACAAGAGTAGCCCAGCAGCAGTGAATTGGTTATGTGTACACATGTGCATATATCCCCATGTAAATAAGCATACACGTGTAATTTGGACACAAGTATAAATTATAGTCCAAACTTGGTAACATTCAAATACATTCACGTACGTAATATCTGGCATGTGCTTGAAGAGTAGTTTATTTTTCATTTGTAATAAACAGTATATAAACTGAGGTTGGCTTATTCCATAGTAGACAAAAGAGGTTTCATTTCAGCTCACTTGGTACTGGGTTTTGATATACCAGATTGAGTCCTTCTCAGATCACTAGCCAGCATCCAATATCACTTGGTGCTATAGACAGCAAACACAGATCTGGTTACGCACATTTATTAGAAATAACTTTACAACTGAAAGCAGTGTACTGATTTATGGGCTTTGCCTGTAAGTGCTGCGGCTCTGAGAAGCAGTGCAAGTGTGCAGTCAAACATGGGGTGATTGAAACTGCATGGATCCTGACCTCGTGCAAGAGTGCAGCATGCTTGATCTATGACTCTCTTCCTTTGAGGAGAAGCAGTTCAGACAAGTCTACATCCATCTTGCTCATGACCATGCTGCCATGCTTCCACAGCTGCAGCAAATCATTGCTTCCACTTCATTACAGTGCTTTCAAAAGCTGACTTTGGTTTTCCTTTCTGGAGTTTTTCCCTCAAAAAATGTTTCTATTTCTGTTCCCTTGAATGTGAATTCATGAAGTTTGCCTCTGACTGTTCTTCTGCTTCACACTGTTTAAGGCCAAAGATAAGATACACCATGTTTCAGAAGATCTGTTGTGCTAAGTCTGGAGAATTTCTGAAGTCCTTAACTATGTTTTTGCTGTCTGTTCCTTGCTCAGGGGTACGGGTTTATATATGTAGTCCTCAGTCTGACTCCTGCAACATAGTGGCAGGCATACCTCAACTCCTGAAATTCCCAAATACATCTCAAGATGTAATTATCCCTTAAGTTATACCTTAAGAATTGTGTAACTTGTTACATAGACGACTGCTTTTGGAGAAACAGTAGCAACATGAGGTTTGTCAGGATCACTAGCTTAAGACCAGTTAAAGAAAAGAGATCATGCCAGTTAACAACAGCAAAGAGTAACACTGAACTCTTGATTGTAAAATTTTAAGGTGTAAAAGAAGACAATCAAACATCACTCCAGAAGTGCCCTCATTAAGAAGCAAGTCAAAGAAAGGAAGAGGGCTGCCCAGCCAGTCTTTGTGTCTTTTAGAGTAGGATCCAAGAGTGTTGGTTTGGAGGAAGGGACATGAGACTCAGCTTCTTCCTTCCTTCCTTTCCTCTGTTCCAAGGGCTGCTTCTTGAGATACCATGATTTCCCTTTTTCAGTGAAACCCCTCCCCTTATCTTTTTGCTTGTTTCTATTTTTAACCTGTCTCGTGCAGCCTTGCACTGGGAGCTGGTTCTGTCCATGCAGTCCTGTGATGCTGGCATGTTCCTTCCCATTTAAATGACAAGCTGGTCACAACCTCTTCATCATCCACCAGACCTTCAGGCTGGTAGGGAAGGAGCTCAGATTTTTGGATTGCTGCTTGAGGGATGTGTACCTGCCCTCAGCCATTGAGACCCTGCATACATCGAACTCTTGAGAGCTGTGAAAAGAAATTAGTCTCCTGAACAAGGACGGAGTCTGTAACTCCCCTACACTATCCATTAGGTAGTCTAATGCTAAAGAAAAATGTTCTAGAATTCAGTCCAAGGTTCTTATGTGAATAATTACATCTCTTGACTAAGAATCAAGCTTATGGTTTATTTCCCTCTTCCCAGAAGTAAGATCTGTTTTTGTACGGCTGTTGCCAATGCTTCCTTTTCACTAATATATTGGATAGAAAGATTTTTCTGACAGTAATCCCCAAATAGATGAATCTGACTGTAAAGAAAAGGGAGTCTCTTCTGCTTGTCTCTTCATTGCTATTGTTTCCTCTTTCACTATACCCCCTGAATAAAATGTCAGGATCCAAAATAAAGTATTTATTATGTGGTGATCTTTCCTGGGGAAGCTTCAGAGTCTATTTCTTTGCCTCCATTTTTAAGCACAACTGTATAAGATCTGACATCAAATTGCCACAGTAAGGCCAAGACAAGCTGTAAGATGTAACATGCATAACTGTACTAGTGAAAAGGTCTTTTCTGGTTTCCTCCTGGAAATAGGAAATGCAGTTTGGACGCCTCTTCCATGAATCTGTGTCTCCTGTGAGAGTTGTTCTTACCACATACCTAAACCACATACCTACACCAGTGCTAACCCCATTCATAAACCAGTCCCCCTTTCCTACCATGACGAGTGCAGAATTGCTTTCTCAGTCACAGAGAGAAATAGATTCTTTACAGATACCTGTAGCATAGGTATGTACCTAATTACCACAGTTAGATCAGTTATAGTGCCTTTTTCACTAAGTAACTAGTACTCCCATACACCTTTCCACACTGTGCTTGTTTAATTCAAACGGACAACCCCAATTTTTACTTGTTTAAGTTGGAAACTGCTTTATAGAGACACAGTAAAGGTATTGGACCTTGATTTGGCCTTACAGTAGCAATAGTCTCTTGCAAACATCCTCCAAAAAGCCCAGTAATGTAGCTATGATAACTAAGCTTTGCAATAAGAATTAAAAAGTTTCCTTTTGAAGAACCTAATTTTTTGAACAGTGAGCATTCAGGGAGGTGGTGGGCTTTGTTCATGTCAGCTGTGAACAATGAGTTGCTTCAGTCTTTCTGTTAATATCAATTGCAGGCTTGCTTATATGTAGTAGGATTCATGGGGTGAGGGATGAGTGGGTGTGGGGATTCATATTCATGAGTCACCCAGAGCTGGACCACTCCCACAGCAGCACCTGGCTGAGGACCAGCTGCCTTGTTCTCTAAGCCCTTGTCTATTGTGCCTTCAGGGAATTCATCCTGCAGGGATTCTTCTGGGCTGCGTGCTTCTCCATGGCTCCCTGAACAGCTCCTGTCCACTGTCTTGACCACAGTTCTGCTCAATGCTGATCACAGTGGTCTCTCTTCGACCTTTCAATGGTGCTTTTATAAGATTCTGGGTAAATGGGTTCAATGTGCTTTCTGGAAGCTGACGTGTAAAGCTGTGACGTGGAGTGCTCCCTGGTATTGTCTGCTTCCCAGAACTTTGCGTTAGCTGTGTTATTCTGACTACAAAAGGCTGGCAGCGCTGTCCTGTCTCTTATCCCACACACATCCAGAATGTAGTCACCAACGTAACAAGCCTAGGTTGGGCCACAGGTGTTCGAAAGCAGCCAATTCAGGCCAAATGGCTTGGCTTGAAAGCAGTGAGAGACATGCCTCTCATCTGTGCAGTGTGGGATTGGAAACATCATAGAGCCCATCTCAAGGACTTTTTGCTGTCTCCTATTGTTCATATATATATTTGTTTGCAATATGTCTGTAAGAAATCTGTTTCTGCAACAGACATTTCCATTTGTGCCACACTCCAATGTGGAGACTTTTGCTGTTAGGCAAATTACCAGTTATTTCAGGCAAGTGTTATTTATTTAGGTTGGAGCATGCCTGAATAAGGCTGCTATGTGCCTCACAAGAAACTTAATGTGTGTAGTCTATTGCAAAACAGGAGACTGCACAGAGATGCTCAGCCAGACAGGTGCTCCTGTGGTGATGTGCTGAAGACGTTCAAGGGCAGGTTTCTTCCTGGGAGCAGGGAGCATCATTGTTATTAATATGATGTCATACCCTGGTGCTGGAGTTGATTTGTAGCATCTCTTTTGAACAGATCTCGGCCTCAAAAAAAAAGGTATTTTAAACGGTTTGCTAGCAACATACGTTGGGGATTATGCTAAAGATAAATGCTATGGATGGAACATCACAGAGGTGAAAGCACAGGGTTCCCTTTCTTAAAGGAGAGAGAACCCCTATTGGTTAGGTCAGTATGAAAGATCCCAGGGTTACAAAAAGTATTAAATACCAGAAGTATTAAATTAATCTCATGTGTGGTTAATTTTCCAGGATTGCAGTAGGGTATCATATACACTAGACACTGTTCTTTTCCTGTGGACAGCAGAAAGATGAAAGCTTATTTGTAATACAAGGTTCCTATTGATTAATTGATAAACTTTAGATGTAAGCCAGACATCAGCAAGAGTGTCTGCACAATATAGATACGTATGTTTAAGCTAACTGTAAAAGATCCAGCTCAGGTGTTGTAAGCAGAATCACTAGAACAATTTAATGCCCTGTTTGGTCTGACCCACTCGCAATAGCTCATTCCAGCACCCCGATTTGTATTACATACCCATTGGCCTGTGCCCAGTCTAAAAATAATATTAAACTTCCGTTCTGTTTTTTCAGGCTGTGAGGTTTTGTTTCTGGAGGTGTTTTGTTTCAAACTGGCCGGGACACTCACTACAAACATAATAGCAAAGTGCCTAAAAATAAAGATGTTTCTGTTAAAATGCTCACTGTTACTGCACAGCATGTTGTCTACTGTATGTGGTACTCTCTTGCCATACACATTCCTAAATACTGGCGGCTTTCATTTGTTACGTTCACTTATGGTTACATTAGCATAGTCTGACAAGGGTTTTGTCTCTCCAAATTAATTGTCTAATTTTAATGAGCATATATTTGTTACAGAAAATATAAAATGAGATTCTTTGTTCAGTTTAGGGGGCAGCTGTTATTTCTTACAGTTTAGGATAATGCAACAATCTGCTTAGATGATTTACAGAGTATGTAAGTATCGCTTGACTTCCAAATGCTTCATTTGGATTTCAGGATGCATCCCATTCACTACCAGACAACATTACCAACTCTTGTCATTTTAATCTTGTAATACTGGAAAGGGGATTTTAATCCTCACAAATCTTACTACTTAAAAAAAAAAAAAATACTGTGCTGATGTTTTCACTTCCCAATGTCTACAGAGACTCACATTTTAACTTTCAGCGTCAGTTACATTTGGACTACCCTCTTATTTATGAACTCCCCTCCTCATCAGCCATCACCATCAAAGCACCTCTTTTGTCTTTGATGAAATATGGCAGTTGTCCAGAGAGGACAGAAACTGTGTCACATCACACTTCTGAATGGGACCTTTTTAACGTGCCTGTGAGATTTAGGAGCCTGGACTTAAGTCAGTTGTTTTGTGGAAATTGCCTCCTGTCTTGCAGACTTCTGTGGAGGTCTTCACTTTCTTTCAAGGCAAAAAGTTCTGTAGCCTGCAAGCACTCAACTGACACAGAAAGATGTATATAAGAGGTGAAACGGTACAATGTTTAAATGTGTTAGTAAAAAAACCCATAAGAGCACAGGAACCTTCTTTGTCCCATGTCTGAGGATACTGGAATTTGGTCTTTATCTCTGAGGCTATTTGAGAACCATCATGTAACCAGTCTCCTCAGAACATCCTACCATCAGACAAGTCTTTGAATGAGCATCTGGATCGCTCTGGTGGCTTCTGAGTTTCCACACATACCACCTTCATGACTTGCGGCAGGGCTTGTCAACTACACTGTGGCAATGACTACTCAGGAGTGCCCTTTGCTTCACAGTCCTGACCCCTTTATTTAAGAAATGGGGATGTGAGCTGTGTCTCCTCAGTCTGACTTGTCTGTCTTGGTGAAAGTGTGATAATAGCCCAGGAAAGAATATTTACTAGTGGGGCAAGACAGGGATAGCCTACTGCAGCAGCCGGGAAGGGAGAGGTAAAAGGAACAATTGCACTTCACCTATATCACAGACTACCTGTTTAGAAAGATTTTTATGGTAGAAGAGGTTACGGTTAAGGGTCAAGTTTCCAAGAATCTTACAGGAGATGGATGGAACTATTTATTTTTCTCAGTATTCCCTGTACCCCTAGAGGCAGGGGTAAATCCTCTCTGCCCCACCATGATGCAGTTTGCTGATCTTTTATCAAGCCTCCACATCAACATAAATGAAATTAATAAATGAGTTCTAAAGACATGGTTTTGTTCCATCATAAACCCTAAAAGGACAAATGTAGATGCGTTAATGTAAGTACCATGTGCAGATCTGGACTTGCACAGATAGTTTTTAGCAAAAACAAACAAACAAACACAACTCCTAACTTTATTTGAAGAGGATTACTTGCATGAGACAAGGGTGCAGGATTGGACCCCAAGAGAGTTTAGAAGATGTTTTGGTTTGGTACTAGGTATTTTTGTTTGTATTTTCAGTGAAAAATACTTTCTTTTATGTTAATGAATTGGTATAACTTCCATAGGAACAATAAAAATATAGTCTGGTATATGGTTAATTATCTCTAATAGCTATTATTAAAATCATGCCTCAGTAGGAGTCACTTTAAATTGGGTGTGATATGAGCTTCAGCATAAAATTGCTTTGTACATGGAACATTGCATACTTAGAACATAGTGGATAAATATTTGTAATTACAGACACTTTCATTTATTTTATCCATTGTTTTATTATAGAAAAAATACTTATTACTGGATTGGTTTTCCAGCAGTGTTCTCTTACATAATGTTCTCGCACAAAGTGTTTTTCTGGACAACCATTTGATTCTCTGGTCACTGACGCAGAACTGCAAAACACCCTCAAACCACTATGAGCTTCTGAAATTAAGAGGATTAGAACTACCTCTGGCTATCTTAGTGTGAATACAGTTAAATATCCTGTATAGTTCAGACCTGTAGGCAGTGAGAGCAGTTCGAAGAAATAACTGTACCTTAAAAAATGACTGTCCATATAAAGCTGGAGTCGGCGCATGCAGACTTCTGAGATGGCACTGGCTGAGGCTTGCTTGCTATATGATGGGTTATTTGGCTTGCTACCTGTTTGAAATCAATATAGTTTTATTAACACTGCTGCAGACACTGAAATACTGTAGTTTTGCAGAATGTATGTTCCCTGAATTGTAGCTTGACTGTAATTGCCGGGCTTATCCTACTGTTAGAGAAGTTCAGATCCAACACTAAATTACATTTTGTAAATTGATAAATGCCATGCAGTTCCTCTCAACATTTTGTAGTAGTATACACGAGTTGATGTAATTTAGTCATACCGTTATTCCAAGAATCTTCATCTGATGTTTCTAGCCAATTCAGCTTTTGGCTGCTGAAAGCACAGTAGGTAATTATGGTTATTTACTGTAAATGTAGATAAGTTTTATGTAAATATTTCGGGGGGGGGGGGAATGCTACGTAAACATATGAGGCAGTTACCTAAAAGTAAGAACATAGGTCAGTAATATAAAATACTGGTTTTATTTATGTACAGTAGTATCCTAATATTTACTTGTTTATATGCAGAAAAAAAAAACCTGAAGAAACTGTACTGTATTCTCTGAAAGCTTTTAAAAGGGGCTCTGCCGTTTTCTCTGGTTAATATATTTGCAAATAACTTTTGAACTTATTGGAAGTCTGTGTAAATTCTGTCAAATGGGAAACATATTACATTGCAATGAAATGAGTTTAATTCAAAAATCCTGGCAAAATTCATGGGATTGAAATCCCTGTATAAATTCAATAGCCAGGCAGAATAGAACACAATAAATAAGCTTTGTCTTTTGGTTTGTTGTGTTTGGAGTATTTTAACCCATGCCTTTTTTGGGTGTTTTCTTAACAAATATTTTATCCAGTCCTTGTAGTCACTTCTTCCTGCAGGTTTTTAAATCTGCATTGATAGAATTCTGTTTTGTTCTGTGCATTTTTTGCTGATTTCATTACCTGACAAGAACTATTAAGCCTTCTTTGTGTTACATAGCATCTTACTCCTCCCAAAGCCACAATCCCATTAAGACTCAAGCATGCACACAACAGCACCAATTTTAAATTGTCTCTAGACTAAAGCAGGAACTTCCTTGAATATAGTGGCACTAAAATAGTGGCATTATGCTCTTTAATGCAGGTAAGTATATTGGATTTAAGCCTTTGAAAGTTGTGCAGCTTTCAGCATTTTTAAGGGGCTGCAATTACCAGCCTTATGGATTATCTTCTGAAATTGCCATGGCATTTGATTCCTTTTTGTTTGCTAAAGATGCTCTCCAGGTAATGTTCCCCAGCCACTTGCTGCACTGTCAATGGCAAGACTAATTTGTGCAGAAACATTTTGAAAGCATCCTGAAGCATTTCAGAGGCCACTGAGTTAGGACCACAGCTTAGTATGTAACAAACACAGATTCTGCATGTAAGTCTAAGACAAGGAAATGTCACCTTTTAAGAGCACCAGTGGAGCAAGACCTCTTTGTACGTTAAAGCATGAGACTGAATTAGTACCTAGCCTGCTGGGACTTGCATTCTCTATGAGCTGCACCTTCCTCCTCATTATCTTTAATTACAGATAAGAGAAGAGCAGCTTTGTCTTTTTAATACTGAGTAGTTACTGATGAACAGGTTCCTGGAAAATTAACAGTGCAGCCATGGATTAGTTATGCTGAGCTGAGAGGCTGAAAAAAATGAGTCAACTAGGCAAATACTATCTGTTCACTGTGAAGGTGATGGCTCTTTAGTCTGGGTGAGTATATTTTAATGCTCAAAGATAAAAGGTTATAGATCTAATAGGAAACATATAAATCCAAAGAAAAAATAATGTGAAATATCATTCAGGATTTGATAATTTAAAGGAAGATTGCTTTTTACTGAATGTTTGCTTATGAATCAAGGAGCTACAAAATGTGTAATCTGGTATAATTTTCTTATGAAGTAACGGCTGAGTCTTACACAGTACAGGCTGTTCTTCTGCAAAATGCATGCATTATTATTATCAAGAGAACTGTGGCACAGACACTATTTTTTTTTTTTTTTTTCATTCCAAACATTTGGTACCAGCCATAAAATAGTTCTATTATAGTGGCTAGGCTTCAGGTTTGAGGCCAACCACATAGAGCTATAAATGTGGCTGGTTGAAGTATTGGACACTTTGCCCATATTCTGGCTAATCATGTAGCTGCATGCACACAGTTAGGAATCGAAAGTACGAGCATCTTTGTTCTTCACTGATCTTTGACACCGCTTGAAAGTAAAGCGTTAACCTAAAGGCAGCTTGGTATGCAATCGAGAGTATACTGCAGTGACACCTGGTGTTTAAAACGGCATTATTCTCTGTGAAGCGTGACTGTCAATTTACTTATAATTTGGTACACATTCACTCAAAGACTCAGAGTTCACCCTGTGTTCATGGAACGTAACAGTATATTGAACCAGAAAGTGTCGGAGCTAAAGAGTGGCTTGACAGTACTTGGTAGAAAATACCTGACAGATTAGATTCAAAAGCCCAATTTTGCAGTAACATGATCTTTCATGAATAGCTATTCTTCCTAGCACTCTAGCTGAGTGCTTCTTTACCACTACTTCTTCTCAGCCAGTTATTATACAAATAATATTGACCCTTCATATAATTCACACAACTGGAATTTCTGTGCAGCCTTTGTGGAAGAACTGATAGGCAAGAACTGCCATTTCAGGCAGAAACCAGGGATCCCATGTGTGTCATTGTGCTAGAAAGCCTATCAGAGCTGTAATAGATACTTCTGAAATAGTCCCATCTAAAGAGTTTATTAATCAAAGTAGTCAAGATCTGCATATTTACAGATGTGACTGAAATAGAATGTAAATCCCATCATCACTTAAGTCAGCAGTAGAATAACCCTTGGGCTGTTTCTGGGTTAGAGGGCTGCATGCTTGTACAGTGTTGCTATAATCCTCACAGGTTACCTTTCCCTGCTTCCACTTTCTGTATGCTTCCTTTCTATGCTTCCTGTCTGTGCTTTATCAGGAGCTTCTTGTTCACCCATGCAGGCCTCCTGGCATTTTTGCCTGACTTCCTGCTCCTTAGGATGGATCGCTCCTGACCTTGGAGGAGATGAAGCTTGCATATCAGTCAGGTTTCTTGGACCCCTCTTCTCTCCAGGGCCTTATCCCATTGGACTCTTTTAAGTGGAGCCCATCCAGCCACCTCATTCACCAAATAAGGGAATTCTTGTGGAAAAGAATTATTGTGATCTTATTTTCAATTACTTCATCTTTAATTGCTTAATCATGTGTTTTTATGACAGTTTCTGTGTTCGTTTTTTTTTCCCCAGAAACTTTATCAGTCACTTTTAATCATAAAAGAAGCAAGAAACTATAGAAAGTACCTGAAGGTATTTGTAAATGTAAAACTTTTTTTTTTTCCCCTCCAGATTTTGCAGCCTAGGTAACACTTAGAGGTTTAATACATAATTGAAAGATGATGATGGCCACATGCCTATGAGGTATCTGTAGGTGATGCTATAAAGACTGCTAAGTGGAAAGATAAGATGACAAGGATCCTGTCCTTTGTAACCTGCAACTAAAATACCTACTGGGGAGATGAGTGAGTGTGAAGTCAGTTCTCCCTTGTTCATTGCAATAGGATCGTTATGATACTCTAGACAGTGAGATGATTTTTTTTTCCATGGCTTCCAAATCCCTGCTAGGTCCTCCTGGGTTCATCTACAGTGCTATCCAATACATGTGGTGTCTAGAGCCTCCTAGCTCACACACAATCTGCTTTTGAAGCCCATGTTACCAGAACACGCAGTTGGCATATTACTCTGGCACACAGCGTAACATCCTCTGAGCTGCTGCAGCACAGCTCCAGCCTTGGTCCTGCAGATCTAGCACCAAGCCCCAGCTAATGAGCCTCCCTGGAGCCAAGCAAGCCTGTGTAGAGGGAGATGCTATGTATGTGGTTTGGCCACAAACTTGGTAATTATCACACTTAAGGGAGGTAATTAGGTGATTTTATTTGTTTAATTATGCGTGTGCACGTGTGGCAAGGGAGAGAAGACAGAGAACCACAGGTTTGATATCACGTAACTTTCAGTCATATATATGTTAAAATTAAAACCAACATCACTATCCTGGTGCCTAAGATGGCTGCAGAGGCATGTTCTTAATAAATTAAGTAATTTTAGGTTAGTCTAAAAAAATCTTCAAACTACAAATTATTCCTTTTAGGACCCAAGCTGAGCAACTTTCCATTTGCTTTCAGAGAACCAACCAAGCAAAAAGAAAACAACCCAAACTTTAACATTTATGGGGGATACTTGTGAGGATATTAAAGTCCTAGATTCTTAACACAAAATAAGAGTTGAGTGCCTGGGTCCCCTGTACCACTAATGGAATTAGATGCCATCAGAGGACTCTCAAACAGGCAATGTACTGAGAAAAAACTGCTTGAGGTAGTCAGTGCAGCACACAGAGAAAAATAATAATGGTTTGCCAGCCCCTTTCAGGGACCAACCTAAGACAGGCAGATGCTTCCTGGTGGTCACCTTTCACAGACACAAACTGTTCCAGTTTGTTCTGACAGCTTGTGTCTTGAAACTTGTATGTGGGGTGAGATGATGACAACTATTTGTAGCATGAAAAAATGAGCCTGAATAAATACTTAGCACATATTCTCTTCTGGAGCAGTGCAAGTAAGAACTCATTTAGAGACTAAGCAACCACGACTGCATCCCTATGCGAGCACATGTACTTTCAGTTAAAAATGTCTCTATCTGCGCACCCTTGCTCTCTTGCCAAATCTGCAGGAATCCAAGACTTTAAAACACATATTATCTCCATTACAGTATATTAAGAAATGCAAAGTGCTACGTAACACTTAAGACTGCATTCAGAATTGATTTAGAGAAATGCTTGAACTCATCTGAGATTAAGATCTGGTCAGCCCAGGATATCTCTCATAAATTTCAGTGAAGTCCAGATATCCCTCTAGTGTTTCAGAACTAACAACACAAACTGCAAACTGAGGGACTTGTCTCCAGTGATGCACATGAAATTTTCCTAGTGCAGGAAGAAGAAAGTTGCAGCACTGACAGACAAGGCAAGTCAAATAGTGCCACTGGAAGTGTAGTTAATTCATGATGAAGTTGATTCATCTGTGCCTCTGTAAAGTACATTTTCAATAGAGGAAAAAGAATAAGAATGCTATCACATCATGAGGGGTTCTTGCTACTGCTACACTTACTCTTCATGGCCAGAGAGGCCAGTCTGAGCTAGATGAATGAACTACAGGAATTTTCTTCAGACAGAGTCAGACTGTATCTAAATTTGCTTGATCTATGTTTTTTTAAAGCACACCTTCACTGAGGGGAACTGCTAACCCAGCAGTTCCTGTTCTTGGCTTGAGATACCCAGTTTGGTAGACTTCAGCCATGTTAGTGTGGCGGTGTCCTGGGTTCAGCAGTAGCAATCATTTTTCTCCTTAGTAGCTGGTGCAGTGCTGAGTTTTTGACTTTCAGCCTGGGAACAACACTGATAACACCGATGTTTTCAGTTGTTGCTATGTAATGTTTACTCTGACCAAGGACTTTCTGAGTCTCATGCTCTGCCAGGGAGGAGGGGAAGCTGTGAGGAAGCAGAGACAGGACACCTGACCCAAACTAACCAAAGAGGTATTCCGTACCACAGCACATCATGATCAGTATATGAACTGGGGGGGGGTTCCTGGGAAGGCCCAGATTGCTGCTTGCGTCAGGCTGGGTATTGGTCGGCAGGTGGTGAGCGGTTGTATTCTCTTCCCTTGTTATTTCCCTTATTATTATTGGTGGTAGCAGTAGTGGTTTTGTGTTATCCCCTAGTTACTGGACTGTTCTTATCTCAACCTGAGGGAGGAAGAAGGAGGGGAGTGAGTGAGCGGCTGTGTGGTTCTGGATTGCCGGCTGGGCTTAAACCACAACAGTTGTTTGTGGTGCCCAACGTGGGGCATGAAGGGTTGAGATAACGACAGATCTAACCAGAGTGTGTCTAATCATATCTGTGATAAGCATTCATTGTTTTGGATTAATAGTCACTCATTACAATGCTGATTTATTGGCTCTCAAAGTTGTTACTCTTGATCGCAGAGTTTCAGCATGTCGTAGCTTACTTACAGCCAGTATTTGCTGTCTTAGTGTTTATTGGCTGGGGGGCCTGGGCTTAGGCTTCTTGTTTCACTGTACTTTCTGGTAATGACTTGTAATACAATGAGCTTGAACAGGAAATCCCAGCCATCCAGGAATTCTAGAAGTCATCATGGACTGGCCAGAGGGCAAAGATTTTGGAATGTCACCAGAGGAGGAGGTGGTGCATGCTGAAGAGGCCCCACCATATAATAAACTGCCAGAAAGTGAAAAGCAGTATGCCTTGTTTACTGATGGGTGTTGCTGTATTGTGGGAAAGCATCGGAGATGGAAGGCAGCTGTATCGAGTCCTGGACGACAAGTTGCAGAAACTGCTGAAGGAGAGGGTGAATTGAGTCAGATTGCCGAGGTGAAAGCCATCCAGCTGGCCCTGGACATTGCTGAATGAGAAAAGTGGCCAGTACTTTATCTCTGTACTGACTCATGGATGGTGGCAAATGCCCTGTGGGGGTGGTTGCAGCAATGGAAGCAGAGCAACACAGAGGTAATCCCATCTGGGCTGCTGCACTGTGGCAAGATATTGCTGCCTGGGTGCAGAACCTGGTGGTGAAGGTACGTCATGTAGATGCCCATGTACCCAAGAGTTGGTCCACTGAGGAACACCAGAACAACCAACAAGTGGATAAAGCGGCTAAGATTGAAGTGGCTCAGATGGACTTAGATTGGCAACATAAAGGTGAATTATTTTTGGCCCGGTGGGCCCATGACACCTCAGGCCATCAGGGCAGAGATGCAACACAGAGATGGGCCCGTGATTGAGGGGTGGACTCAACAATGGACACTATTGCCCAGGTTAGTCACAAGTGTGCTACAACTTGCAATAAGCTGCAATTAAGCTGCAGTTAAACAGTTAAAGCCTCTTTGGTATGGAGGACGATGGCTGAAGTATAAATATGGGGAGGCCTGGCAGATTGATTATGTCACACTGCCGACAACCCGCCAAGGCAAGTGCCATGTGCTTACCATGGTGGAAGCAACCACCGGGTGGCTGGAAACATACGCTGTGCCCCATGCCACTGCCCGGAACACTATCCTGGGCCTTGAGAAACAGATTTTGTGGCGACACGGCACACCAGAGAGAATTGAGTCAGACAATGGGACTCATTTCTGGAACAACCTTATAGACACCTGGGCCAAAGAGCATGGCATTGAGTGGGTATATCACATCCCCTACCATGCACCAGCCTCTGGGAAAATCGAACGGTACAATGGGCTGTTAAAAACTACACTGAGAGCAATGGGTGGGGGAACTTTCAAGCATTGGGATACACACTTACCAAAGGCCACCTGGTTGGTCAACACCAGAGGATCTGCCAACAGGGCTGGCCCAGCCCAGTCAGAACTTTTACATACTGTAGAAGGGGATAAAGTTCCCGTGGTGCACATAAAGAATTTGCTGTGGAAGACAGTCTGGGTTATTCCAGCTTCAGGTAAAGGCAAACCCACTTGTGGGATTGCTTTTGCTCAGGGACCTGGATATACTTGGTGGGTAATGCGGGAAGATGGGGAAGTCCGATGTGTACCTCAAGGGGATTTGATTTTAGGCGAAAACAGCCAATGAACCCAATTCTATGCTGTTGCCTGCTATGTAGCACTTTTATAGCCCACCAAATAGATGTCTTCAGGTCACCAGTGACTGGCCCTGACTTCCCTCCATGATCATCCCAACAAAGAATGACAAAACCAGACGAGCTCAGCAGTGACCAGATGAGTTACGCAGTGTCATCAGCAGGCAACAATCCAGCACTGCACATAGTCTGTCCTGCTCTGAGACTGTTACAGCCTGACATCACGGACCAGATGAATTCAACAGCTTTATAGGGATTGGTCCATGGACTAAGGAATGATACCTCTCTCTTTGTGTGTGAGTGGATATGTGTGTATATATATATGAATATGTATATATATGAGACAAGAGTGATGGTATATATTGAAAAATGTGGGATCTGAGCATGACGTGAATGGTATGGAATAAGGAGTGGATACTGTCCTGGGTTCAGCAGTAGCAGTCATTTTTTCTCCTTCTCAGTAGCTGGTGCAGTGTTATGGTTTTGACTTTCATCCTGGGAACACTGATGTTTTCAGTTGTTGCTAAGTAATATTTACTCTGACCAAGGACTTTCTGAGTCTCATGCTCTGCCAGGGAGGAGAGAAGCTGGGAGGAAGCAGAGACAGGACACCTGACCCAAACTAACCAAAGAGGTATCCCATATCACAGCACATCATGTCCAGTATATAAACTGGGGGGAGTTACCCGGAAGGGTTAGATCACTGCTTGGGTCAGGCTGGGTATTGGTCGGCGGGTGGTGAGCGGTTGCATTCTCTTCCCTTGTTATTTCCCTTATTATTATTATTATTGGTGGTAGCAGTAGTGGTTTGTGTTATACCTTAGCTACTGGACTGTTCTTATCTCAGCCCGTGGGAGTTACATTCTTTCGATTCTCCTCCCCATCCCTGCAGGAGGGAGAGGAGGAAGAAGGGGGGAGTGAGGGAGTGGCTGCATGGTTCTGAGTTACCAGCTGGGCTTAAACCACGACAGGGGGCTAGAACCAATGGAAGATTTACATACCAAAAAAATCACCCAAAATCTGGAAGCGCAATCCAGGCTACTGCTGTTTAGCAGCTGCTTGGTTAGCCTTAGAAATACATAAATTCACTACATATGTCACTGTATGACCTTCAAGTCCTCTGAGTACTTCCTTGCACACCAACTGGACCATCCTAGGAGTACTCTAAGTAATTAGGTGTCGGATTTAATTATGTTCCTATTCTTAGGGCCCTGGTCCAGCAGCCATGGTCTGAGCACGCCTAGTGCAACTCGGTGTCATAGAATTCACATAAAAACAGCCACAGGCATATTCAGAGAAGGTGGAATGCTTTTTGGTTAAATGCTAGGCAAGGTGTGCTTTATTCCCAGGTAAAAAGTCTATAAACCCACCTCCCCACCTCCAGAAGATATCCAGCCACTGTGTTACCTGACATAAGGGAATGTTTTACCTCTCCTGTTAAAACACAGCCATGTTACTGCATCCAGCTTGTAGATTTGACACAGAAGACCTAACCAGTAACAGCTGTTGTATGTTTGCCTTTCCTCACCACACTCAAAAGTGTTGTCTTTCCTAGACAGCTGAAAGACCTTGGTATGATTGGCTCTGGATCCATTAACAGTCTCCACAGGGTCACAGATTTCAAACACTCTTCTCAGTGCAGTCCTGAGGGTCCTATTGTCCTCGTTCTGTAGGGTTTGGGACCTTCACATAGCTTTTCTCATGCATTAGAAAGGTACCTTGGCTGTTTGATTCAAGAACTACACTCCATGTTGGGGCAGAAATAAAAAGCTTGCTATTAAGCTGCCAATTATTCCCTAACCTGGTTTTGTACCTAATAAACAGATTCTGTAGTAAAGGATGAAAAAAGAGACAATCCCCAGAGTGCATGGTCTTGGACAGCTTTAATGTATTTACTATTTATACAACATATATCTGCTTGTAATAACACCCATTAGTGAACAACTTCTGGTCCTGCTCATTTTATTGTGAGCAATATTTGTGCTGCAAGGGATGTGGCCCTCACTCCACCGAGACCAAAAGAAAGCATGCATCCTAAAGACAATTTTGGACCAGCATGGCCATCAAGGGAGGTTGCCAGTCTTCTGTTCCTAAAGGGAAGGAGGTGGATACTGAAGGGTACAAGGAACTATTGTTTGTGCTTGATGGGGTGGAAGAGCTGGGAAGGGAAGAAAAAGAACAGGAGAAAGAACTCAGGATTAATTTTCATTTCTAAGATTCTAAAGTTGAATCTACAATTAAAATTATCTGCCAGAACTTGAGTTCTGGCAGATACACAGGGCAGAAATCACCCTCCATACAGATGTCTCAGAGTTCTGGGAGGTTTTAAGTTCAAAACAGTGACTTCAGCATTCAATAGCCCTGGCAAGTGTTAAGAGGAAAGCTTTGGCATGTGTTAAGCATGTCAAAAACGGGGGGAGCAGGACAGAGACTGCTGCCAAAAGCTCTCTGTTTCAAATTCAGTTTCTCTCAGAAACTTTGTTTCTGTTGTTGTTCATTACAGCTGCTACTCCTACACCTGGGGAAAAAAAAAAAAAAAAAAGACAAAGGACAGGGAGAGGATGAAGCCCTTTGTTTTGAACAACTGTTCACTTCTTGCATTCTCACCCCATGGTTTCTGGTGGTGCATTGGAAAATGAAATAATTATTAACTATGCTTCCCAACTTGAGTTTGGCTTAGGCAGCAACAAAGGCTTTTGGCAGTTGGGCTTAATGTAGAAACTGAAAACAATGCTCAGTGTTTCTTAAAAACAAACAATGTTCTTACTGTTTGTTAAGGGTGGCTTGGTTTGGGATTTGGGTTTTTCTTTTTTGTCCTCTGGTGCTATTTTGAGTTCTAGCATGTCTATTGTACACAGGCTGGAGTGCTCACTCTGGTTGTTTACAACAATTTCCCTTGTGTTGCCAGGCTTTTCTTCTATGAAATGTAATTGTGTAGGCAACATACAAAACAAGCTGCAGTGTAAATAAACTGAATATGCGTGAGAAGTGTTGGCTCAGCACCCCTCAAAATTGTCTCTAGCCCTAAAACCATTATAAAAAGCATGAAAGTCAAGTCAAAAGCACAGTAGGTACCTATCTGGATTCAATGTTAAAGGATTGTTTTATTTGTGCAAATCTGGAATTGAAAAGATTTCTCTAATTTCAATGTCTTTAGGATAGATAACTGGTGGTTATGCAGATTTCACTCTGGCTCTGCTGAGCTCACTGCAGTCACAGCTGTTGTTGCCATCTGTATGACTGAGACCACCGATTTCAGTGCTGGATGAGACTCTAGGTTGCAGTAGCTGGAAACTGCTTTTGTGAGGTAGCCATGCCCTACTGAACACATCTAAGAGCTAATAAGGGATAAAAGTGCTTTGTCACTTCTATTGTGATTTCATGTTCTCTGTAAAAGGCCTACCTAGCTCAATGATGCACATCTGGGAGTGCCCTCCTGGTCACAGGACAAACCCAGTAGTTTGCCAAGTTTTTCATGAAAATTTTCTGGGAGAGGGTTAAGCAATACAAAACCCCACTGTGATGTGGGTTCTGTGGAGAAACAAGCAAAGAATGAAACAATGATGCATGGTCTTGATATCATTTCCCTCACTCAAAGATAGTTTGGTAGGTGACTACAGCACAGCATCTCCCCAGCCATGTAATCCACCATGCACATTATGCACTTCCACCACCTCAGTTCTGCACAGTGGGCCCCCTCATCAGACACCATTTCTGCAAGGAAAAGAAGATCTGAGAACCATTGTCTGAAGGTTAAAAGGGGAAAAATGTGTTTCCCAGCCCCAAAGAAGAGTGGGGACAATGAAGGACTGGAAGAGAAGAATCTCTCTAGGCTATGAGTAAACCAGTTATTGGTGGTGATAGCAGGCTAGCTCCCACAGTGTATCCCACAGTTTCCCCAGAACTGAACAGGGCTGTTTATGTAGATCTTGAGCTGCTTTTTCCAAGCTGCTCCCTGACTGCAGCTCTAGAGAATATTCTGCAGGTGGCACGTGGATTCTGCATCATTAGTTCTGAAGTGCTGCCAGGATATGGGCTTCAAAGCACAGTGAAGTCAGTGCTTATTAACTTTGTAAGCTGCATTGAAGAACTCCATCTCCTTGCTTCAGAAAGACCAAGATGAGACCAAGGACAGTTCATGAAGTGGTTTACAATGTGCACACACAAATTACTGAATGCTCCCTCCACCACCACCCCACCTCCCCAATAATACTTGCCAGCAAACACCATTCCTTTGCTAGGGCCATCCCTTGCTAGCCATTTTTCACTGCATAAAATGTCTCCTGGAAGGTGCTGTTATGAACACAGCCAACCCATGTACCAAATATAGTGCCTAAGAGGGCCACTCTATGTCTGGACAAACTTACTGTCTAGGCTGCAAGGGAAGGGTGACTTGCAACTGACACCAGCATTGCTGTTTTCTCACTGGGTTTGCCCATCATGTCACATCCATTTGCACATACTGTGTTGGGGCACACATACCATTCCCATCTTTTTACCACCCACTTGTGCCTATGGCTTGTAGGCTAATCCTCCAACCATGTGAGCCACTCAGCCACTGGAGCAAAGAAAGAGATCCAAGGCAAAGGAAACCAAACAGTTTACTAGCACTGCTAGCAGAAAACTCCAGCTAGAATGTTGCCAAGGGATCCATGTGTACTAAGGGCATCATGTACAACCTTGCAGTGCAAGAGCACTGTAGCGATCGTAAGCTGAACACTGGCAGGTCAGGAAAAGCCTGAAGTTAATTTGTGCCTATGTCATCTAAAAGTCTGTACAGTCACATGCTGTCTTTAACCACTAGCCCTTTGTTTGACCCATTGCACAGAACGGACAACATTCACTTAATAAGCAGCTAGCATGTGGCCCCATCCTTTGTTTACCACATGCTTCTCAAATCCTGCTATAAAAAACTAATGATTTAGAACCCTTGTTGGGTGCTTCTGTCCCGCCCATCATTAGAGCATCTGATTATTTCATGAACATTAATGCCATTTATTTCCCTAACTCTTTGACATACTTATTATTTGGTGAGTGTGTGTGATACAACAAAGCTGAATGCAGTAATACTAAAAAGGTAAAAACAAGCATGCAAAGAAAAATTGGTCCAAAGGGCCAAATGTGAACTGCTGAATATCTTCAAGTTAGAAGACTGTGGTCTAGAAGACATCTCAACCAGTCTACAGGAAAAGGGCTGCTATTCTATGGATGTGTTATCTTCACCAGTGACAGCTCTAATTCTTGTTAACTAGTGGTATCTTAACAGCAAATCTGGTATGTGCATGCAAGTGTATATGTATAACACAAGGGAGATGTAGGAAAAAAATATTTCTTAAAAGAATATTAAAAAAAAAATAAAAAATCCTTAGAGCACTGAAGCACATAATTACCCTGCAAATTCTCCCGACTGGCTTCATGATCAAAATCAGGGAGCAGAAGACAAAAGCTTGTGTCATTCTCCTGTGTGCCCCTTTTCACAGTTAAGTGTTGTCACATGCTCATCCCTGCAACCCTGGGGACATCTACTGAAATCCTCATTGATGGCTACTGCAAAGACACATTTTCATTTGTTGTCATAACCACACTGGTGCACAAGTTAGCCAAGAAATGCAGCTCTTGTGAATGGGTGTCTCATCTCCTCCACATGCTAATGTGTGCACTTTCTTCTCAGCATTAGAGAAAAATTTGACTCGGACATGCCACCACAAATGAACAAGAACACGGTCACGTATTTAAGAACTAGGAAATTTGTCATATCATTATTAAAACAAAAAGACAAAGGAAGGTATTAACAAGGCTTATAAATTTCTCACCAGGATGGATGCCACTGTCCTCAAAGTAAGAGCTACCCCAATTTGAACATACACTTCTATGGGAGCAGTTTGTGAATGCCCAGAAGTAATCCTTGCTGGAATTACCTACCCCTGAATCTGAAATGATTAGGCTGGCACCAAAAATGTTTAAGTTACTGAGAAATGGTGTTTTGGTAGAAGGTATGAATGTGGGCCCTCTCCAGAAGCTATCAGGAGAACTGGCTACCCTGGACTTGGAGAAGGTTGAGGTTTTTAATGACTTCTTTTCCTTGGTCTTCAATGAAAAATGCTCTGACCACACCACCCAAGCCCTGGAAGGCAGACACAGGGACTGTGAGAATGAATACCTTAGGCCCACTGTAGGAGAAGATCTGGTTTGAGACCATCTTAAGAACCTGAATGTGCACAAGTCCATGGGACCTGATGAAATCCATCCGCAGGTCCTGAAGGAGCTGGCGAATGAAGCTGCTAAGCCACTGTCCATCATATTTGAAAAATCATGAAGTTCCCGATGACTGGGAAAAGGGAAATATAACCCCCATTTTCAAGATAGGGAAAATGGATGACCAGGGGAATTACAGAGCAGTCAGTATCGCCTCTGTGCCTGGCAAAATCTTGGAGTAGGTTCTCCTGGAAAGCATGCTAAGGCACATGAAAAACAACAAGGTGCTTGGTGACAGCCAGCATGGCTTCACTAAGGGGAAATCCTGCCTGACCAATTTGGTGGCCTTCCATGATGAGGCTACGGAACTTATGGACAGGGGTAGAGCAGTTGATGTCATCTACCTGGACTTGTGTAAAGCATTCGACACTGTCCCACACGACATCCTTGTCTCTAAATTGGAGAAACATCAATTTGATGGATGGACCACTCGGTGGATAAGGAACTGGCTGGGCGGCCACGCACAAAGAGTTGTGGTCAATGGCTCAATGTCCAGCTGGAGACCAGTAACAAGTGGTGTCCCTCAGGGATCGGTGTTGGGACTCGTCTTGTTTAACATCTTCATCGCTGACATGGACAGTGGGATTGAGTGCACCCTCAGCAAGTTTGCCGATGACACCAAGCTGTGTGGTTTGGTTGATACCCTGGAGGGAGGGAATGCCATCCAGAGGCACCTCGACAAGCTCGTGAGGTGGGCTGATGCCAGCCTCATGAAGTTTAACCATGACAAGTGCAAGGTCCTACACCTGGGTCGGAGCAATCCCAGGCACAGCTACAGGTTGGGCAGAGAAGAGATTCAGAGCAGCCCTGCGGAGAAGAATTTGGGGGTGCTGGTTGATGAGAAAATGAACATGAGCTGGCAGTGTGTGCTCGCAGCCCAGAAAGCCAACTGTATCCTGAGCTGCCTCAAAAGGAGTGTGACCAGCAGGTCAAAGGAGGTGATCCTGCCCCTCTACTCTGCTCTCGTGAGACCTCACTTGGAGTATTGTGTGCAGTTCTGGCGTCCTCAACATAACAAGGACATGGAACTGTTGGAACAAGTCTGGAGAAGGGCCACGAGGATGATCAGGGGACTGGAGCACCTCCCGTATGAAGATAGGCTGAGAAAGTTGGGGCTGTTCAGCCTAGAGAAGAGAAGGCTGCATGGAAACCTCATAGCAGCCTTACAGTATCTGAAGGGGGGCTACAGGGATACTGGAGAGGGACTCTTCATTAGGGACTGTAGTGATAGGACAAGGGGTAAGGGGTTAAAACTTAAACAGGGGAAGTTTAGATTGGATATAAGGAGGAAATTCTTTCCTGTGAGGGTGGTGAGGCACTGGAATGGGTTGCCCAGGGAGGTTGTGAATGCTCCATCCCTGGCAGTGTTTAAGGCCAGGTTGGACGAAGCCTTGGGTGAGATGGTTTAGTGTGAGGTGTCCCTGCCTATGGCAGGGGGGCTGGAACTAGATGATCTTAAGGTCCTTTCCAACCCTAACTATTCTATGAGCCACAACAGAAAAGAAAATCCCCTTCTATTTACCAGCTGCTTGAGATAGATAACAAAACTGTTCCATTTTCTAATGAGCTGATAAAAAACTGTTTCCAGAATATCTGAGAACTGGCAGTTTCAGTGCATCTTATATTGCCTCAAGAAAGAGGTCATCTGCACTGTGACATCTAATGTCAGAAAGAATTCTGGCTGCTATCAGTACCATTTCCCAAATAGAAAATGTACATATCCTATGTCAAATGCAGGGAAGGTAAATTCAAAAGTTCATGAACATCTCAAATTTTCTGGAAGGTTGCAAAAGACCCCATATTCCTAGAGCTGTCAGAGGCATTACATATACTGCATGGCTGAACTGCCCATGTGATGGATATAGCTGACTTTGACCAAAAGAAGAGATGTTTCATTTAGTTCAAATCAGCATGCACTCCTTGGTGCCTGTTTGATCATGTTAGTCTAGTTTCCTAACCAGAACTCTACTCATCACCTCAAATGTATGCTATAATTTATTTTCAACTTTTCCACTTCTGTAGAAAGCTAAGAGGGATGTTTTCTTCTAGAGAGAAGGAAGCTTTCCAGCAAGGAATTGCAGTGAATTGCTCGAGGAAGTCCATTGGCTTGTCAATTGGCTGGCCAGCCTGAGGATTTTGAAAGGGAAAAGGATTCCTTGTCCTTTTTTTTCTTTACTACTAGGTCTAAAAAAAGAAAATTCTAACCACAGTAAGACATTGATTTTAAGTCTATTACTGAATCAGTCTCCAATTTTTCAGTTGTAAAAGCTACCTAAATAGCAGTGACATAGTAAAAGAACTTTATTTCTCCAGGTACCACTTGATGTGGTTAAAGAATACTGTAAAACAGAGACTAATTTGCTGTGAATGCTGGTGCACTAGACCATGAGGTTGTGTGTCAGTGGAAAGCTGCATGTGACACACAGATTACAGGCTATTTTTTATTATCAAACTCAATCCTTCATTGTCAGAACCCTAATTATTCCTGTTAGAAATGCTGCAGCTTCTTAAAAAGGGTCCATAAAGTCTTTCTCTGTAAATTCTAGATCATTGCATTACAATTCCAGTCCATTTGTGAAGTGTTCCATCATTTAATTTACAGCCTGCTTCTCTCTATGTGGTCTCCTATTACAGAATCATCAATCACTATGTATTATGAGCCCTGTGATGAACCATGCACTGGGTATTTTTTTCTAGCTCTGGCTCCAAAATAATGCTATTACTTTCTTCATCATTATCTCTCGCTCCTTGTAATTGCTGACAGGCAAACTTTGAAACCTTGCTTTTTATTCAAACATCTTGCTCTTTTTCAGCAGTGGGAATTTTGGGCAGATTCTGTTACAATCCTTCTGGCTTCATCTAGTGCTACCACGTTTCATGGACAGGTTTTTAAATTGTTCATTATCAAGCAAATGCTCTATGCATGCATTGGAAGCTGCTTCCCTGACTGTAACTCTGAATGGAACTCAAGTTCAATCAACTGGAAAATTTCAGCAGGCTCAGGCCCTGTTGGGACATGCCTACATGCAAAATCTGTGGCTCAATTATGCTTTGAGGAGAAAAATGCACCAAAAAAATAGTATCTCTTGTTATTGCTGGTATCTTCAGGCCAGGTCAGTGCACCAGAATCAAGGTGGCTGGAGCATAATTGGAACTCAAGGTGTAGAGGTCTGTATTTTTTTACCTTGGATGGAAATGCCGACAGCTGAAAGATGGTTTAGCTACAGTGTGACTTGTGGTGGAAGCTATGTAAATCTGTAAAGGTGACGTGATCCCAGTGAAGCACAGCCCAGAAAAAGTATATGGAAACACTGGATCTGGAGGTGGCTACCTGAGCAGCAAAGACCAGGGTTATACTGCAAGCAAATATTTGAGTACAAAAGCAAAACCCAATTTTTTTAACACTTCATAACAATATAAAACCCACTGAGCAAGATTTACTACATCCCTGGGCATGAAGGCAGGGGTTTCCTCACATTGCTGGGTGGCATTTCAGACACTGCCTTTAGTGAAACCTTGCTCCAGATTTAACAGCCCAGGCTACAGTATCTTTCCCACCCAAAATCATGAGCACAAGGTGGAAGTGATCAGTGTTTCACAGCTCAGGCTGATCTGGCACTTGGAGCGAGAGAGAAGTGACAGTAATTCTCCCAGGCAGGCTGCTGCCAGTGAACATGTTGTTTGTGGCTTATTGCTGTAAGCATAGCACAGCACTGATACAGCTTTCCTGCAAGGTTTTTATGCCACCTCCTTTGGGTTTGTGCTGCTGATGTCTGAGTGTGTGTTATGTAGAGAAGTGAAGGCCCTGGCTGATCCACTAGATTATCATCAGTGGGAAGCTGTATCTCAGAGGACAGTATACGGGTAGATACTGAGTATATATACCTGTATCAGAATACAGGTAGATACTGAGTAGGACAGATCTTCAGAGATTTGTTTAGAAGAAACCTCTCAAGTACTACGAATATATTATATCCTTTGCTGCACATGGATTGGGAGTAAGACATCCAAATCCTGAACTGGCAGCAACTTCCTGCAGAGAAACTACCAAGGTCTATTTGTTTTTTTTCAGTATTACTTAATACTTTCTACTTACTTATTTTATGCTTGTGCTGGTAGATCTGGGCTGTCTGTGAACCAAGAGCTCTGAACACTTGTTCTTTTATTCTTCTGAGAAAGTTGATTTAGTAAATTTATTTGGTTTAATAAGGAATCCACTGCACTCACCCATTTTCTGAAACCAGACACAGGTTTGGAGATTGACTGCTGTGCTCCTGGGGCAATTAAGCATAGTCTATAGTTTGACCTGGTAGCAATACAAGGCTCTTGGGGTCTGTTTGATTCCAGAAATTTAGCTTACTGTTTTTAACGGTTTATAATTTTCTCTCATACATCAAGATAAAATAATACTCCTTAACTTCAGAAATTTTTGGGAAGGAGAGAGGCTGATCACCTTTCTTAAAGATAATTTTAAATTTGTCATTCCAGGATCCTACTTTATTATACAAGGTTGTGTTCAATACATGAACAGAAGTAATGTGCTAAACATCAATATGAGATATTGTTTAGCTACATGATATATCTTACTAACATGAACTGAAATAAATCCCATACTGCAAATACTCCTTAAAAAAACTTAACTCCTGGGCTTACTTCTCTGTTATTGCCTAGTTCTATCCATTGAAATAAATGAGCAACATAAAGCTCTGTTTCCATGAGAGATTTATCTAAATGAACACATTTTCATGCTTTAGGTGATGATAATGGTGATGCCTTGCTCCAGCTGCAGTAAGAGAAATACGCAAATGGAAGATCTTTTCATACTTGGACCACCATACCATCATTACACGAAAATCTTACCTGTGTGACCATTTTGCAGTGAGCAGTATAACACAGGGATGAGTTTGCTAATAGTTGTTTCATTTTTAAACGGAAGCTATTCAGAACCACTGAGCTTTGACTACACAAGAGCACTTCTTCATAAAAGAAATGTGTCTTAAAACTGGGGGCAAGAAGAGCTTTAAACCCCAAACGTTCTAGTGGTCAGAGGTCCCTAGAGAAGACTAGGGATTGCTAACTGGCAAAGAAGTTAGTTGAGACAGTGGCATGAAAAAATAAAATGGGCTGCTGGTATGATGTCACCTAAGGTTTCACTGTTGCTCACTCTTTAATTCTTGTGGCCAAATGAGACATAGGGCTACATCAGGACATGTAATTGGGACCTCCCTACTTTAAAACTACTGGCCTCTTCTTGCTCATTTGAAGAACAACTTCTATTAATGTTGCCTTGGAAAAGGCAAGATTTGTTTCTACCGTGAAGAAGGAAATAAAACATAGACATTTGCAATGTATTCACCAAAAATAAAGAGGTGAAGAAGGGTTGTACTTGAGGATTAAAACCACAGATGTGTTTATGTATCTTAAAGAAGCAACATATGAGGAAAGAGAATTTTTGAATTTAAACCCTTTTCAATGAGACGGAGGATCAAACAGCAATGGAAAGCAGAACTACTAAGGTATTATCCATTCAAAGGCGAGAACACGTATGAAAATGACTACTAAACCCACTGTCACAAATGTCTTTGAGATCAGTGAAGCGGAGATATTTAGTGAGTTGGCATTGCTCAAAACCCACTAATCTCCATGAGCAGACTGAGATTCGAAGCAGACCAGAGAGCAAGCCTTTGTTAATCATAATAAAGAATTTGCTGTATTCAAATGAAGTCACAGCAAAGTGGATGTGTGCCAGTGCAGCTCCAGTGTTCCAAGAGAAAGGCAAGCTAGAAAATTATAGACCCTTCATCTCAATGTCTGCAATTTGCAAAACAGAGAGTACAACCAAGGACTACATTTGCAAAATGCATGTGCAAAAGCAGTATCATTCTCTTTAATCTACTTACAGATAACTAGCAGGGATAGACGGTGACAGTTAACTAATTCCTTCTTGAAAGAACTATGCTACATGTTAGTTATTAAACTTAAAATCCTCAAAATAATAATTCATGTGACAGGCTGCTCACCTAATGCTCTGTGGCAGAAGAGGTTAATTCTCATCTAAAATCAGTGTTCTGTAAGAACTCCACACTATTGTAGGGAAATGGTAATCTAGGTCCCAAGTCTCCCAAATGTGGGCTTTGCAGACAGCTGAACTTGTGAGCAGATTGAGGGGCAATGTGACCTCAGAAACTGAGACACAGAAAGAAAATGGTCCAAATTTTTAACAAGAGCTGCATCAGATACCTTTGGGACACTTACCTGTGCCATGCATAATTATACCAAGCCTCTTTCACATGGGCGTAATGTCAGTTTTATTACCTACTTCTCCCCTGTCCCGGTAAACTGCCTGTGAAGGAGAGTTGTGTTCAAGGGAAAACCCTAAGGAGATAAATATTAGGAACAAAGTCACTGGTTTCATCAACATCTCTGCTATCATGCACTGCCCCAGGACTATGCTCCCATTCCAAGTACTTGATGCCCCTGCTCCCTCTCTCCTCTTTTGCTGTCCTTCCTCTGTGACTAGACATCCTCTGCCATTCCTGTTGCTCCTTCTCTATGTTGTGCTTCCCTGAAATGCTCCACTCTGCCATTGTTTTCTGCTTTGATAACTGTGTATCTAAGTAACATGTTCCAAATCACTAACTCGGGTAAGGCAGTAGATGCTTCATTAAACTGTAGCTCAAGTGAAACTCACTGTCTTGCCATCTACACCAAACTCGTGCATTGTGTCAGCACCTTTTGATCAAGTATCTCCAACACCAAGAGGAGGGAAAGCCTCCAAGGGGAATTGGGTTGGCTTCTCCTTGTGTTCCCCTCCTCCTTGCTGCTCCGCTCCTCCCACAACTGCCTGGTATAGCAGTTTGTTCATATTAAAAAAAAAAAACAACAGAATGTTTATACACAAATAAGTTTGTTCTACAAACACTGGAAATGAACCGTTTGTAATTTAGTAACACTTTCAGTACCCGCAAGGTTTTATTTTTGCTTACACAGATCATAGATTAAAATACAACACACCACTACCAAAGGAAGCCAGCAAAACAGGATCACTCTAGTGAGTCTAAAAAAACCCCAACCACTTAGACAACAAAAATTAATTTAAATGCCTCAGAAATTTAAGCCAAAACATTACACTTGATATAATAATCACAAGAAACCGCTTAAAACATCACCACTTCAAAACTGAGTTTTTCAGTTTCACAAGATCTTCCCTCCCAAAACAAAACCAAAGCCCCAACCACCACAGCCAGAGACATAAATGAGATTTAGTATGTGAAATGTAAGAGCTTTTGCCATTTCCTGGGGAGAGTTGCTGCAGCTGAAGAACTGAAATTGCCACAGCAATTAGTTGTAACCTTGACTGCGTTTTATACTAAACATATTCTACCCAAAACCCACAATGTGTTTAATATTGGAGGCTTACACTTGTATTATGTATTAACCGCTGGAGTACATATTGTCCTTATACAATACAAGTCATAAATTCCCAGTTACTCCATTTATCTCAACAATCATGAGGTGTGACTGAGCCAAGTTTGGGTCATTTTATGTATTTGCTGATTTCTGTTTGTTCGAATCAGGTTTCCAAACATTTTTTTTTTCCCTGAAGAAGATTACAAAGATTTTGTTTGCTTAAGGGAGCTGAAAGTCTTACAGAATCCTCCGATTTCAGTAATGGGGGAAGTTAAATGTTTATTTATACCTAGCTGCAGCACTGATAACCGCACTGTCCGCACCTCACATTGCAAGCGCAGTGGGCTGAACGACTGTGGTTTGCGGGGGAGGGGTGGGCCAGAGACAGAGCCCAGCCCATTCGCCCACCTCCGCCATCGCGTAAGAAAGGCAGCAGAGTACGGCACGCCGAGGGTGCTGGGGCCTCCACGTCTCCTCGGCCCACCGACGGAGCGAGACCCCCGGGCTGTCCCGCCCTCCCCGCCGGCCCGGTCCGCGGCTCCGCCGAGCGCCGCCACCTCCCATTCCCCTCAGCGCAGAGAGCGCCCGCTACGCTCCCACTTGTCCCTGCCTCGCTGCTGCGCAACGGGCGGCCCGCGCCCGGCGGGCATGGCGGACCCCGCTGACAGGGCCGCACATGTTTACCGGCCGCACTCTGCCGGCAGGAGGAGAAATCGGAGGCAAAAGCTGAACAGGATCGCGGGCGGGAGCATGGAGCGAGGGCTGCGGGAGTTCGGCCGGCCCTCACGCGTCCAGCGGCGGTGTCGAGCCACGACGTGTCTCTGCGGGCGCCTGACTCGCCTCCTCTTCGGTGTGACTGTAAAGGGCATGTGGCTGGAGGGGGAGAGTCCGTTTTATTTGTGCCTTTCCAGGTCCGGGGTGGGGGGGAGGGATGCGTGTCATTTTTTATGGAGGAGAGCAGGGTGGGGGAGGCGCAAGGTCAACCGGGTTTTCCCAGGAACAACGCGGCAGCTCGTTCCCGAATGAGGACGGAGGAGGAAAGCAGAATAGTCTGGAGTTGTCTTTTTCAGCCTTTTTTGTTAGGGATAACCCGGACTATCAAATCTGTCAGGTTTTGTCTGAAGACTCCTGAGGAATTGGCGGGAAGGAGCACTTCTTCCCTGGGGAAAAAAGGCAAAAAAAATAAAACCAAGAAAACAAAACAAAAGGGAACAAAAAAACCCACACCACAAAACCGAAAGTTATCTGTAATGAGTCCTCTGTATTCACTACAAAGTATGAACTTGTACACCACTGAAAATGGTTCCTACATCTCAAGCTAGTGACAGGCTTTCAGCTGATTAATGAAATCTTTGAGGTATGGGGGATTCTCAAGTTACCTGGTGTTTCCGTTAGGTATTGGTTACAGTGCTGTTTACTTAAAGAGCCTTCAGGGTTAATGTCAATGTGGTAACAAGCCAAAAAAATGTGGGTGACCTTTTCAAAGCAGAGTGTTACTCTCCAGAGTTAAGAATTTATGCAAATAAGACTAAACTATATGACAGTGAGATGATCAAAATAAAATTGTACTTACTGCTCAACTTACTGGAGTAAATATTTTTATTGCTGGTGTTGACTGACAGCTGTACAGCCTTTTTTTGTGGTTCCACAAGATCTACAGTGGAGTTTCCATTAAGAAGTGATTCTGCAAGTACTGTTTTATGTGGTCCTGTAATGTTTATGTTTTTGAGTGCCTGATCTAATTTGTTCATTTTGGAAAGAATACTTATTTTATGTGTTTGCTACCTCTGCAAATTCAGCCTTGACACTAGGAATCAAGAAGAGTGACACTTCACTGAGAAGTTGACATGCTAGTCTTGCAGTTTTCTTAAGATATGTTCAATCTAACTTACATGGGAATGTCCACCTAAGTTAAGACAATGAATACACTTGCTTAAAATAGGATTTCAGTTACCATCTTCCATTTCTATAACCTTCCTTTAATAATGTAGGGTATCATTTTAGGGGTCATTTTAGTGTTGTTGTTCACACTCCTTTTACTACACATGAATGAGCACAAACAGCTTTGAAACTCCCCCAAATAGGGGTTTTGTGTAAACAAACAAACAAACAAAAAAAGCAAACCCAAACCTGTATATATAGTTATTTCTATTATGTGCTCAAGCATTTGCATTACAGAGGCCTATGTGTTTCAGCCCTCAGTGTTAACTGGTTGGGTTTGTAGTTTGGGTTTTTTTTCTGTCCTGCACTGCTTTTGTTAAGAAAAAGTGTTTTCTTTCTCTTTTTGTTCTTCACAGGTAAAATGTTAGTCTTCCTTTTTTCAAATTCATCCCTTCGTCTTCCTCAGACTAGTTAATTTGAATAAAAAGGATCTGGAATTACTGTATCAGTACTAGCATGAAACTCCAATGAACTGGCCTTTTTTTTTTTCTAGGAAACAAGGTTTTTTAAGAGGCATAAGCATGTAAAATGCATGAAATTAGTAATTGACAACAGCAAAAATCTGGGGAGAGCCTTTAAAAAAGCTGTGCAGTTCCAATTGGTGTTTGTTTTCTCACAGTCCAAGGATGGACTACCCAGAACTCCTTTCCATACCAGTAAGATTATTCAGAACTAGCCAATGCTTTGGAGCAGTAACTTGTCAGAGTCATAGAATCATAGAACAGTTAGAGTTGGAAAGGACCTTAAGATCATCTAGTTCTAACCCCCCTGCCATGGGCAGGGACACCTCACACTAAAATACATAATGGCTGATTAATTTTTATGCTTCATTCCATTGCATGGCTGGCACCAGAGCTTCCTTCAAGCAGAAGACATAGCCTTATCTGCAGGGTAGCATGTCACTGCACAACAGCCAGACGCAGAAGTGACCTTGTGCTCCCCGATCAGTTGATGAGCAGGGCAGAGGCATGTCACAGAATGGATGATGTTGCTCACTGAGAAGGGGGTCAGGAGTTTGCCACCTCTCCTTTTGAACAGCATCTGGTAGACAATTTTCTGTTTAATACTGTCAATCATTCCCTTGTTCTTGAAGGTGCCTGGCTGTCCTCCCAGCTGGAGTGAGAACTGCAGCGATCACTATAAAGCAAAACAAATGCGAAGTTTACAAAGGGGGTGTGGAGAAGGCAGGTCCCCAAATAAAGAAGTTGGCAGGGACTCAAATGCCTGGGATTATGAGAGAAGTGGAACACACACACGGTTAGTGCACATGCCGGATTGAATACTAAAGCTCAAACAAATACATTTGTTGCACTCTGAAAAGTGAAAAGTGAAGGGCTACTCAAGCAGGTCATGTTTAAAAAAAAGGTGGTGATTGAAGTGCAGAAAATTGAGGGTTTCTTTGCTTCCTTTTGTTGCTAGACTTTTTTTAAAGCCATGGAACTGCAGCATAGCATCAGTCTGGGAGGAGGTAGGAGCAGAGGGCATCTTGCCTCTAGTGATAAAAAGCTGGCATTCATGGACAAGGGGAAAAAATATTCAGAGATGAAACAAAATAAATCAGGAAATGTATTTTTTGCAGGCACATCAGAAACAAAAAGAAGTGGAAAGAAAAAGCAGGGCTAGCCAAGGCAGGATTCTGGCTGGTCCAGAAAACTGCACACAGCTATGTATCTGCAGGCTTGTGCGAGGCAAACTACAGCACACCCCTACCAGCGCTTGGTAGCCATGGCTAGTGCTTGTTGCTGGCAGCTGCACTGTTGATAGATCAGGTCATCCCTGCTGGAAGCAGTTGTGGGACCAGCAAGCAGGATGGTTATGGAGTAATGCCTGCCTGAACATTATGGAAGAATCTCTGCTTTCCACAGCAAAAGGAACTCTCCCCAGTGTGGTGTCAGGCAAGCTGTGCCTGCAGTCATGATCACAGTACAAAGGAGCAGTAGCTGAATAGAACAAAATGTCAAACGGATCAGTGAATAATTATATTAAAATGAGAGGAATGCTTAACTGAGAGATGGACTGTATAAAATGTTTGGAGAAAGTATGTATCATAAGAAAACTCTACCAGATTTTAATCAGGAGAAGTCAATGCCAGGGAAGGTTACATTTTTTCAGTGGCTAGTGGCATGGAACTTCCCAGTAGGTTTCCTGAAAGAAGTTAGACAATAATTATTCAAGATGAACTGCAAAGTTGTCACTGTAATTCACCTTTACAGAATGTTCTAGAAAAACTTCTGTAGGGGGATATATACTTACATATAATTATCAGTAGAATTGTCTTGTATGTCTTAGAGACATTTCTTGTTTGGAAATATGAACTGATTGCTAAGGTTAGAGGTGAAGAAGCATCTGAAACACTTGTGCTGTGTTGGAAAGCTGTGTACACAAGGAAGTGTGAATGTGCACATTAACTTTTAATAAGCTTGGAAATCATTGACATGTAAACAGCTATTATTACAGCCAGAGTGTGTACTTTCATTAGACATATTATGCTGTAGCACAATCAGGAGCTATCTCTGTTGAGTGAAGTGATACCATATTACCCCGTGTATCACACAAGTTTACTTGATGTCAGGATGTGGCTGTGGGCCAGAATTGTTCAGCAGTTCACCCCAAGAGTGCTAAGACTGAGTCTCAGGGAAAAAATGTTGACAGGTAAGAGTGGATTATGGCTTGTATTTGTCTCTTCGCTATTTGTGAATGTAAAGACACTGAGGAGAACTGTATCTAGAACTCCCTGACCATCCTTAGAAAACTTCCTCTATCACTTGTCTGGGAAGCACTGAGAGGGAAATGGGTTCAGCTTCAGCTCCATTCATACTGCAAGTCAGACAGACTGGAAGAAATGGAGCAAAGTCATTTCTATCTTCTGTGTGTATCAAATATTGTGAGAGAAGCTATTCTTACTACAGCTCCAATCTGGCTCGCCTTAGAAGTGCTAGAAATCTTTAACCAGTCTGTTGTAGAGTTGTCAACACGGGCATCTCATTGCATTTGATAACCCAGCGGAAATAAAAAGCATTAACAGCTCAGATTACTGATCAAAAGTCAGTATTCCTCTCTGAACCCCTTCCCAGGATTGCCCTGCCTGTTAGTGAACTCTGGACTGCCTTTCCTTATCCCTACTGCCCCCAAAACTCTTTTGCCACCTGTCCCTCCACCAGAATTCAGATGCGCTATTCCTCATCCACGCTGTCCAACTTTTCCAGGGCTCACCTACTCTTCTGCTCTGCTTTGAGAGCTGAGGGGCCATGATCTGCTGGAGCCTTACGGAAGGACTAGACAGCATCCCTGAGGAGGGGGCAGCCTCCTGCTGGCCAGCAGGCAGGACTGGGATGTTTTGCATGTCCCTAAGAACCTGCCTGAGCCTCTCTGCCTCCTGCCACCATGCTCCCAAAACAGAGCCCAGCTAGGAGTTTTTGAAACGATTGTTGCTGAACTGACAACTGAAAGCCTGATTATTGGTTAACACTCTCTTTTTATGTTCACCCAGCAAAACCTCAGGGCAAGAGGTGTCAAGTCAGCTGTATTTTACACAGGGTTCCTGGAACCAATGTGATGGAATGGCTGAATACAGAGTTCAAACAGAGGTTGAAATGTGAGCAGTGCTGGAAGTCAACAGACATGTCTGTGCAAGCCCAGCTACTCTTTATCATCACTACTTTCCACAAGAGATCCTTTGGTCTCCATTGTGTCATTTGTGGTGTTCATGCTAGAAAATATAATCCAATCCAGTGATTAGGTGCATAGAATTTCTAAGGCTGGTTCTGGTTTTGCTACAATTAAAACATGCAGAGCTTTGAGAAAGTCAAGGAGTCTCTTCATGCGCATCCTAGTATGTGGCTGATAGGAGTGGGACCTTCAGTAACAGGATTATAATCACATATCACAGATAACTGTGAACACAGGCCTCTACAGATGATCACCATTGGGTTGAAGTGATATTCAAATGACATGAAGTATTTCAAATAATTTTAATACTAGGACGTATCTGAATGATTCAGTTTCTGTACCTTTGAGGTACAAGTCTGAGGGAACTGAGAATACCATTTAAATTCATGGCAGAATTCATGTTTAAGGCAAAACTTAAGCATAACTTCACTGTCAAATTGGAAATCTTGGAAGAACAAATGAAAACAACTGGTTTGTGGGGTTGGGTTGACATGTAAAGTAACATTATATCTTTAAGAATGGGTACTGTATTATCCATCATTTCTCACATAGAACATGCTGCATGCTATATTCTGAAATGAATAAATACCATTACTTTTTGACAGGAACAAGTTAACCCAGCTTTAGAGGTGAAGCATGGCCCCATGCTGTTATGTGTACATTTGGCCTACTGGCACCTCTCTCAGATAGAATGTGTGTGGAGAAAGGCACTGAGCACTGAAAAGGGAATTATTGTCCTTCACTGGTAAATAGAAAAGAATATATATGGCTCAAAAATAACATGTAAATACAGACTTAAAGCTTATATGTAGAGGAACAGTTTAGAAAAAGCATGTGACAAACTGAAGTCTCAGTTAACTCGGTCTCAGGAGGCTTTAATAAATGGTATAGAAGCCGATAATAAATTTAAATAGTGACTGCAGTAACTTAAAACTCTGGAAACTATTAATTTAAAAACACTTTTCAGAAAGGTATTTTAAAGCTTAAAGTGCATAAGTACTACAACTTCAACAGGAAATTATTTCCCTAGCTATTGCGGGTAGTGTTCTCCTCAACAGGGTGTTAATTGTTCTGCTTTTTCGTATTGAACCTCCCTAACCCCCCAGCTCCTTCTCAGCTTTTCCCCCCAAAAGTTCTATTTCTCCCATTCATGTTTTCTGGGGAGAGGTGAAACCATTTCATGCCACCCAGGCCCGGGACACCTGCCCGTCCCGCTTCCCAGCCCTCCTGCCGTTCGCGCTGACTAAACGCGGCGGGGTGCAGGAAGGGACGCGCCGGCGAGTACGGACCTGCACCCTGCTCCCACCAGGGCCGAAGCCGGCGGTCGGCGCAGCCGTTGGCACTCCGCAGGAAAACCGGCCCGCGGTTGCGGGCGGAAGCAGTGCGGCCCCGGCGCTCCGCACAGCGCCTGGCGGAGCCGCGGCCGGCGGGAATCCAGTCCGGGTTTTGGTGCCGGGGACCGGCGGCGGATAGGAAGGGCGAGCGGGAGCAGACCCCGTACCGCGCCCGACAGCCGGACCGAGCCGGGAGGGCAGGCCGGCGGAGGAAGAGGAAGGCGGCTGGAGCAGGTGGGCGAGCGGCGGGGCGGCCGCACCGCCACCGGGCCCGCCTCGCCGCGCCCGCGGGCCCCCATGGCCTCGCCGTGCCCGCCGCACACACCCACCGCCGCCCCCCGGTGAGCGCCGCCACCGCCCCTGGGGCCCGGCGTTGCCGCTGCGTGCCCGCGGCGGGGCCGCTACCCGCAGCCGGGGCTGAGCGGGGCGGGAGGCGAGGCGGGCAGGGCCAGGCCGGGCCGGGCCGGGCCGGACCGGGCGGAGGAGGAGGCACCATGCAGGCGCGGCGCTTGGCCAAGCGCTCCAGCATGGGCAGCCGGCGGCTGAGCGCCGGGCCGGTCGCCGCGCAGACGGACGCGGGCCGGCTCCCCAAGCCCGAGAGCGCCTGGAGGCCGCCCCGGCGGGAGGGCTCCGCTGCGGCGCTGGAGGAGGAGGACGAAGACGAGGATGTGGTGGTGGAGGTAGAGGAGGAGGAGGAAGAAGAAGAGGGCGGCCTGGGGAGTCCCCCCCCAGCGGTGACCGGACACGGCAAGGGTCCCCTCCGCGGGAGCCTCAAGGTGCGTCCCCGTTGGGGGGTGAGGCGGGAGTGCGACTGTAGCGGCAGCCGCCCGGCCCGGCTCATCTTAGTGCCGGTGGAGGGGTCCGGACAGGGGTGCCGGGCTGGCGGGGCGGGGCAGGCGGGTTCCCTGAGCCGGGATGGGGGCAGTCTCTGTCCCACCGCGGCTGGGTGGCTTGCGGCTCTCCGCGGGGCTGTGAGGGGGTGTGAGCAGGCTGTCGGCGAGGCGGTCCCCGGCGCGGCCGGGTGCTGTGGAGGGGGGCCGGTGAGGACAGGCCTGCGCCCAACAAGTCCCCGGGGAAGCGGGTGTCCGGTGCGGCCCGCGGGAAGCCGCGGCGGGTCGGCCCGTCAGCTCCGGAGCCCGGCGGGGCGTGGGGGGGGGGGGAGGGCGGTGCGGGCAGCTGGGCTCAGAGGCGGCGTGCGTAGGGAGTCAGTGGTGTCTGGAGTAGTTTGAGTACCGGACGTAAAGACTTCAACTGGGCAAAGTGCGGGGCTGCTGGGGGGGGGGGGGGGATGTGCAACCTGGCCTTTTGCCATGGGGGAGGTTTTCTAGACTCGAGTCGTGCCCACCGGGTGTGTGGTGTACGGGGAGGGTGGCCGTGGTGAGGAGACATGGATGGGCGACGAGTGGGAAGTTTCTGAATGCAGCAGCACTGTGCAGGGGCCCGAGTGTTATCAGGCTGTCCTCTTGAGTTCGGTGCGTTTTGGAGGAACCTGCTGAGCACAGTCGCCGGCTGAGATCCTGCAGACTAGGCCTTATTTTATCATGATGGGTTTTCTGTAATTATTTTTCTTTTGGGATAACCTGGATAGTAGGGTTAAATTTGTGTGTAGGTAGGTCTGTGGAGGATTTATGTGATAGTTGTTCACTGGGTTATGGAAAATAAATGTGCATAGAAGTTTAAAGGGTGTCCATGTGGATTTAATTTTCTTTTTTTTTTTTTCTTTTTAAAGATAGATACTGATCCTTACTTAACAAGAACTAGGTTTGTTAAGCCTTGAGAAAAAAAGGCTTGGGGAGACCTTATCAACATGTTCCATTTTTTAAAGGGTGGCTACAAAGAAGGCAAGAGACTCCTTTTTTAGAAGAAGTCACATAGAAAAGATGGGTAATGGGCACAAGTTACTCCTGGGGAGAGTCTAGCTGGGGACAGGTGGAAAATTTTTTAACAGTGAGAACAACCAGCCACTGGAATAATCTCCCCAGGGACATGGTGGATTCCCCAACACTGGACACTTCTAAGATTCGGCTGCATAGGGAACTGGGACATCTAGTTTAGGTCATGCTGTGCTTAGACAGGTTGGACCAGATGATCCTTGTGGTCCCTTTCAACCTGGTATTCTATGTTTCTTTGGTTCTATGAAGAGATCAGGGTTGTCCTAGTAGTACTGCTATCTCATAAAAAAAAGCCCCAAACAAAACTGGAACCAAACAACCAACAGAAAAATCCCTAAATTAAAGCAGCAGCAGAAGTAGAAGTTATCCCCATATTGTTTCAGAACAAGTTTGTCCTGGCAGTGGCAGGATAAATCTGCCCTAGTTGGGTTGCCGTAACCTGTGCATGTAGCTCTTCAGTGAGTCTATCAAAGGCCATGAGATGTGGTTATGGTCTGTCAGTGTCAAACCGTCCATGCTGAGGCCTGACAGGCTGGGACAATTTTGTTGCTACAAAACCTTTTGACACTTTATTGGTAGCCTAAGGATGAAGGGCACCACAATGAGCTTCTCGTTCCATCAGTCTTCCCATTGCGTGGAAACTCTAGGTGGTAAAGGAGGCTCAGAGATACTTCCCATGTGTACCTAATAGGAAAAAAGTATGAAATTATCAAATGGAGCACAATAATCTGAAATAGCAACTGGATTACATTGGTATAATCTGCATTTAACATGGATTATCGGAGTATACTGTTCTCCTTGTCAGCCCTCAACATGCCTTTGAAGAGTTTTATATATATATATATATATATCTCCTGCCACTGCTATAACAAACTTTTTCTGAAGCAATATGGGGATAACTTGTACTTTCACTGCTGCTTTACTTTACGGATTTTTCTGTTGGTTGTTTGGTTTCAGTTTTGTTCGGTTTTGGTTTTTTTGTTCCGTTTTATGAGATTACAGGGAAGACCCCAGCGGGACCATAGCAGTATTACTAGGCCAACCTTGATCTCTGTTAATACTTATATTAAAGGTTGCTGGTATTTCTGCTTTGCACTTAAGACTATATGTGCATATAAGAACATCATGCTTGCATGTATTTACTTCCCTGGACAGTGAATCTGCCTCATAGATGAGTAATGTATATTAAGATACTTCTAGTGTACCTAATAAAAAGTCATCTTTGGTTAACAGGTGCAGGTATTTACCCTCTTTAGGTGAATATTTCTAATCATCATGACCTGCTTGGGTTTTGTTTTCACTGTGTATACTTTTCAGTACTATAAAATAAGAAAACTTAAAATTTAATATTTTAAAGAAATTGTCTTTGGTTTCTGTATGTT